>NC_091640.1:0-600000 GCF_027580195.1 Bos mutus | reverse complement strand
GTGTTCACTGTGAGACTAGGTAGTGTGTAGGTCCACAGGAAAAAAGACCCAGTTGTACATTGTTGTCTCTCATTGTTCATCATACAACCTATACTGGAAACACTATTTGGATAATAGCCTTGTGGGTGTGTGGTTTCCTCGCTAGAAGGGGAGCAGGAGTGAAGGTGCAGAGCCGCTTGTCAGCCCAGGTGGGGTTTGGGCTGTGGTGTGCAGACCCCAGCAGGAGTCCCCGTGCAGGGCTGCGGGAGCCCAGCCTGTCCCGGAGGGTGGGCTCCCTGTTCTCACTGAACTGTTACTCGTCCCACTCTCTGTGGAGGAACATTTCATGGCTGCAAGGTGCTCCCTGGCTATGTGGGTTCCTTTTCAGAAAAGTCACTGGAGGGGAGGGTATATGCTCCCACCCGTATGCTTGTGTGTCTCTAGGGGGGCCTTTGTGCACTTCAGGCCTGTCTGTCCTACCACACATGCCCAAGGGAAGTGCTGAAGGGTCGGACACGAGCCATATGGTGATGGTGGGTCCTGCACATGGACCCACCAAGGGAAGGTCAGGCCATGGCTGGCTGCATCGTCCCGCACTCTGTCTCACTATAGTTAGGAGTAAAGGCTGGACCAGAATGGGTTTCTGATTTGGGTAGGTGATCGTCAAGGGCATGGTCACTGCTTCCCCTGGCTAAGTCAGAGCAGAGTTTTTCAGACTCTGTACATTTTTAAGATTTAAAATCATCCATTGGTAAGCAGCTTGGATAGGGACAGAAATTTGAAATTAGTTCTGGATGAAACTTGGAGTCTTCTGTCTGTCTAATATTGGTTGCAACAAAAGTCGCAAGTAGTTGCTACTGCTCCAGTTTGAACAGCTTACTTTGCGTTCTCAGGATAGAATGCAGTCTTCAGGTCATAGGTCTGGATGTTTGAAAGAGGCTGAGTAATCAGCTGTGTCCAAACTGAAACCTAGGTAGTTCAGCAAAACTACTGGTACTGCCAGTGCTCACACTCAGGGGTGCCCAGCACTGGTGGTTCTGCCAGTGCTCACACTCAGGGGTGCTCAGCACCAGTGGTCCTACCAGTGCCAACTCTCAGGGGTGCTCTCCATGGGATTCTCCAGGTAAGAACACTGGAGTGGGTTGCCATGCTCTCCTCCAGGGGATCTTCCCAACCCAGGGATCCACCCGGTGTCTCCTGCATTGCAGGTGACTCTTTACCACTGAGCCACCAAGGAAGCCCCACTTTGCTGATTACCTAAAAGCTAATGATGGTCCTGCCAGTGCTCACACTCAGGGGTGCTCATTGCTGGTGGTAGTACCAGTGTGCACACTCAGGTGCTCAGCACATTGGCCATCAGGAATGTGAGTTAACTCCCAGTTTTAACTCGAGGAGGCCTGTTTGTCCTTGATGTAGTATCGTCCTGTTCCTGGGTTTTCTGTGGACTGACTCGTGTCTGGTTCTGCCTCTTCTCACCTTGTGGTTTTAACAGCGTCACTTGTTGGTGATGACTTCATGTGGATGTCGGGACCTGGTTGTGGGTCCGGCTGGCTGGGCTCGCACTGAGGTGGGAGGTCAGGCCTCAGTGCCCAGCCTGGGTGGGAGCACCTGGCAGCATCAGAGCAGGCAGGCGAAGGTGGGGGGCCTCGCTGGGCCCTGCTGAGCAGCAGAGTACATCTCCAGCCTTCGCCCCTTCCACCCCGCAGAGCTGGAGTCAAATGCTGGGCTTTGTGACTCCCACATAGCCACGCTGGGGGCTTCTTTCCCTCAAGCAAATTCTGTGGCAAAATTGAAGCATTTTACAGAACCTCATTAGAAACCAGTAAGTGTCAGGAATTCAACTAATATTTAACTGGTTCCTTTGTAAATTTGACTAACATTTACACGCTTTAAGTACAGTCTTTTGAGAAGACTTGGTTCATTACCAGAACAAGTGTAACTGAGATCGTGGGCATGGGCAACATCAGGGAGGGAGCCCTGTCACGCAGCCGGGCCCTGAGGTGGCCGTGGCTCTGGGCAGCCTGACACTTGCAGTCCGTGGGCGCCCCGCTCTGCAGGCAGTGGAGAAGCACAGTTCTCCGGTAACCCACTGTCTGTTCTGTTTCAGGTTGATCGGCTGCTGGCAATTGCTGATTTTGGACCCCGGGGTGAAAAAGAAGACTTTGTGCAAAGTGACTTCAGGTGGTAACATGTGGACGTGTGTTTCTGATGTGGGCACACACAGCTATGGATGTACTGGGTTCCACAACTGCTGTATAGTGCTGCCCACCCCCAGCCCAGTGTAGGGGGGTGGGCCCTGGTTTATGCCCTAGGGTCTTGGCCTGAGGCCCAACCCAGGGTTGGCCCATGGCAGGCCACAGTGGCAGCCTGGCCCATTACCCAGCAACTCGGGGAGACTGTCAGGAGGGCCTCCGGGCCCACTGGAAGTGCTGGGGCCTGCACGCTGAGTGCTAGTGGTTGCAGCTCATCCTCTCTGTTCCCTCGTGCATTTATGTCGAGTGCCTGCTCCCAGTAGGCCTGTTCTAACGCTTAGGGAATGCTGTGAACGAATGGCAGTGTCTTTGGAGCCTGCGTTTTGCTAGGAAGCAGTGAACATCAGGGTAGGCCTCTGAGAAGGTGACGTGAGGATTCCAGGTGAAACAGCTCCACCTGGTGTCTAGCCTGTGTCCTTAGATCATCTATGTGAGCATCACTTGGGCACTGTCAGGGCCTCAGGGGCCAGGGCCTACAGGAGCCAGCCTGCCAGGGGGTGGGGGGGCAACACTTAGACCCCTGAGCTAGGGCAGAAGCCCCGAGTGGCAGTGAGTCCCCAGTTCCAGCTCAGTGAGGAGCAGACCTGGGCGAGGCAGGTGGAGTGCCTGTGGGTTTGGAGCCCTTCCAGGTCTGAGAGTGAGGGGCGTGCTGTGGCCAGATTGGGGTTTTGAGAGGATTGCTCTGGTTTTGCCCTCAGAATGGACTTGTCTTCTCTTTTGGTTCATCGGGTAACTAAAGACCAGCTCCCCGTGATTCTGTTTAACTAGCCTAGTGCACTAGCCATGTTTAAGTGGGGAAGCAATGAAAATACACTTGATGTCAGCCCAGAATGTCTGCCTCAGGAGCTTGGTGGCCTGAGCCACATACAGGCTCCGGGAGTGCTGGTCAAGAAGTGCTGGACTGGAGGCCGCTGGACCAAAGCCTGCTTTGTGCTGGCTCCACAGCTCCACTGCAGAGGTGGCAGCGTGGTGTGTGGGCAGGGGCTGATGGAGTGTTTGTATGCCATGTGATATTTGTGCCTGGTGTGACAACTCCCCTTCTCCCCCAGTGACCCCGAGGCCCTGGACGCGGCTTTGCCAAGTGATACCCTGAGCCCTGCAGCACACTTGAACCTGTGTGGGATTGACCATGAGGCACTCAACAAGCAGATCCTGGAGTACAAGAGGAGGAGAGAGCAAGGGCATGGGAGTGCCAGCCCCCTGTGGCCAGAGCACATGGCTGACCTGAGGAAGCAGATGAGGAGGAGGAAGGCCAAGCCCCATGTGGACGATGACCTCTCTCCCAAGAACTATCTGCAGGGTGGGGAGTGACAAGCCCCTGGACAATCAAGGGGCCTCCTGAGGAGCGCGCCCCAGGGTACGAGTGGGGCTCCGAGAAGCAGAGCAGGAACTGAGGTGGAGAGAAAGGACCAGAAGGCAGTGGATCGTGACTGGCTCCGGGCACATGCGCACTGCCGATGCCGTCTGCACCCCTTGTACGGTGTTGCAGAGGAGGCCTGTGGGAAGGGTGTAAAACCCTCTTGGTGGATGGCAAGCGGTCAGGCCTCCTTATTTGGGATCCACGTGTGCACGTTTGCTCACGCACTGGTCTCTCCACAGCCCCCAGATCCGTGGCTGCCGTGCTCCCCTGGTCTTCCTGGACGTGCAGACTCGTGGACACTTGAGTCCTGGGATGCACCGGTGGCCTCTGTTCACAGAGGCGCTGCTTTGCCTGCTTCGTTCGCCTCCTACTGTAAACGGCTGTCCTCTCCGCAGTCGGGTTAGCGTCACATTAGTGCCTTTTGATGGAGATGTCAGTCCTGGCCCTGAGTTGCTGATGAGTTGTTCTGAGTGTGAGATTCTGTGCTGTGACTTCCAAAGAGAGTGCGTGTGTTAGATGAGCCTCGTTAGGAAATAGCCATCTGAGTCTGACGCAGAGAAAGTGTCCTAAACTTGGGGCGTCTTGACTCACCAGGTGTCAGCGTTGAAGTACTGGAAGTGCTACCAACCCAGTTCAGACGATCGGAGAAGGGTTCCTGTTGAGATACAGCAGAGACGTTTGTAGCGCTGCTTTCAGGGTGTGTGATCCCCCTTCTCATAACATCTCTTGGGAAGGTTGCCCGTATCCCAGCAGCAGTGGCATGGCCTGGATGCTCCGTTCCCTGTCCGCACCTGGGACGAGGGGCAGTGCCCGGCAGGGATGCGGCCCCCGCTGGAGGGCCAGCAAGGGTTCTGGGACACCAGCCAGCCACGTGGGTACCCGCTCTGGGCACATGGCTGTGGGCTGGTGCGTGTGGTGCCCTGGAGGGGTGCGGGTACCTGTGTGGTTGTTTCCTTAGGAAGGTGGGTGCTCACACAGACTCTTGTCCAGACCAGAGATGTCCGGAGGGAGGACTGGCCAGTGTGAGGACGTGCACGGGCCCTGCGCTGATGGGCGGTGAGGCGCACGTGGGAGCACCTGCCTTGAAGGACTGTGGGTGCCTCCAGGGTGTTTCTGGTGCTCCCATCTTGCCAGGCTGGAACCAGAGCTCACACACGTGCTGTCGGAGGCTGGAGAAATGCCGTCTCAGTTCTACCTGAAAGTTCATGGTGCTGCTGTAGCCTTCGTGTTGAAGGAAAGCTGTGTCTTCTGCTGTAGCTTCCGTTGGGAGGAAGCCCTGCCCTGCAGCAGAGACAGCCCCAAACTGGCCACGACCATCGGGATGGCAGCAAGCTTCCCTAGACCTCAGGGCACCTTCCCTTTGTAGTCCTCCCATCTTTCACACTCACACACATTCAGACACACACTCAGCACAGTGTCTCAGTGTGAGAACGTGCATGTGCACACACACCTCTACACCTTCCCTTTGTAGTCCTCCCAACTCTCATACAGACTCATACACTCAGACACAGACACAGCACAGTGTCTCAGAGTGAGAGCACACGCATGCGCACACACACCCCTTCCCTTTGTAGCCCACCCAACTGACACTCAGTGCAGTGTCTCAGTGCAAGGCTCTTGGTAGCCTTCCTGCCTCTGGGCCCTGCTTCCTGAAGCTCTGAGTCTTGGTGAGAGGAATCTTGCTGTTTTCCCTCCTAGAACAGCCGTGTATAGTGTTAGGACTGATTCTGTGCCCCAGGTGCAGAGGGCAGAAGGGAGGTGCTGTCACATTCCCTGGGGATGGCAGCTCTGGGTGCCCACGGGCTCTCCTCTAGTAGCATCCCAGCAGCAGCTCCACTTCCCTCCCTAGAAAACCAGCTCTGTCTAACCAGGAGCTTCGCTGAACATGCTGTGTGAGCAGCAGCTCTGAGTCAGCCGTTCAGTGTCTCACTTTACCCTCTGAAGTGAATGCAGGTAGTCTCACCAGTGTTTGAAGGCCTCAGAGTTTTCAGTAGCTGAAGGAAAAACTTGCAGCCTACACTGTTTCATTTAGCTCTGCATATCGGTCCCCAGTTTTATAGAATGCAGGTCCCTGCTCCATTGTCTTCATTTTCAAACTGACTTATGCATAGCACCTCTCAACATGAACTGTGACATTATTAGATCCAGCTTATTAAAGTAAGCTGCTCTGCGAAGAATATGTATGGAAGGAACTCTGAAATGTTCAATAAAGTCTCTTCACTCAGCCCCAAACATAAAATCCCCTCTGTCTCCACTCTGCAGACGGCCCATACACTGGCTTTGGAGAAGCACTTGATGCGGGTTCTGCAGACATGAGTCAGTGAAGTGCAGTGGAGAGAGGCCCCTGTAGGTGACGTGTGTTCTGGGTGGGTTGGGAGCTGCATAAAGAGCAACCAAACGTCATCACGGTTGGCGTGGTGTTGGCGTTCGTGTTGTGTAGACTGGTGTCTCCATTTCCAGAAGCTGAGCTCCTAATGTCAGTCCCTGCTCAGGCCCACGACTTGCAAACTGGCTTGCGGGCTGGATGCCTGCGTCACACGTTACTGGGACCAAGGAGGCTCGGGAGGAGTCACTGGCCCCATTTGTCTCCCATGCTCAACTACTGGGTCTTCAAAGCAGATTACATCAGATACACGTGAATCTTGGTCACAAAGCCACCAGCAGTGGGGTGTGGGTGTTTTAGTGACCAGAAAAGCAAAAGTGGAGGAAGAACCACTGAGAAGTGAGGAAAACCATTGTGAAATCCTGCCTGAATTCTAGACGTAACTGTCAAAGCCTGGCAGGGCTGTCCATGTAACAGAGCTCATAATAGTATGCTAACTATTCTCCCCCCAAAATGAGGAGAGAACACTTACCAAATTATTCTAGAAGGCCAGTATAACTCCAACACCAAAGCCACACACACTACAAAAAAAAGTGAAATCCAGTATCCTTTATGAACATTGATGTGAAAATCATCAACAGAATACTAACAAACAGGATTCAGCAGCACATCAAGAGGATTAAACACCATGACCAAGTGGGATATATCCCTGAAATGCAGAAGTTCCAACACACGAAAGTCATCAGTGTTACATGCCACATCAACAAAGTGACAGGAAAAACCACATGATCTCAAATGATGCAAAAAAAAAAAAAAAAAAAATTCAACACCTCTCATGAAAAAACACTCAACAAAATAGGAATGGAAAGAGACTGCCTTAGTATAAAATCTATATCAGAAAATCCATAGCAAACAATACCCAGTGGTGAAAGACCGAAAGCTTTTCATCTAAGGTCAGCAGCAAGACAAAGATGCCTGCCTGTTTAAATCGTTTCTTTTCAACATAGTCCTGAAAGTTCAGCCAGAGCAATTAAGCAGGGAAAAGAAAAGACCTACAAGTTAGAGAAAAGTAAATTGTTTGCAGATGATATCGTGTTATACATAGACTATCTTAAAGAAAAGAAAAGCTGTTAGATCTAATAAATGAGCCCTGCAAAGTAGCAAGATTAAAAGTCAGCACACAAAAAGCTGTCACATTTCTATACACGAGCAATGAGTGACCTGAAAGTGATTACAGGGTATTCCCTGACAGTCTAGTGGTTAGGACTCTGCACTTTTGCTGCTGGGGCCTAGGTTCAATCCATGGTTGGAGAACTAAGATCTCACAAGCCATACGGTATGGCAAAAAAAAAAACAACCAAGACCTGATATTACAATAATATTTACAATACTGCCAAAAAAGAAATACTTAGGAGTTAAGCATAAATGAGAAAGACCTGTACAATGAAAACTACAAAACATGTTGAAAGAAGTTAACTGATTGGAAGACTTATGAAAACATCAGTATTACTCAAAGCACTCTACAGATCAGTGCAGTCACTGTCAAAATCTTGATTTTTTTTTTCTCTAGAAATTGTCAAGCTCATACTAAATTTCATAAGGAATCTCAAGGGATTCTGAGCAGCCAGCACAATCCTGGAAAAGGAATTAAACTGGATGACTTTCATTTTCCAGTTCGAAAATTTACTGCAAAAACAACAGTAATCAAAGCTGTGTATTGGCTTTAAGACAGACATATAGACTAATGGAATAGAATAGCCCAGAAATGAACCATCACATAAATAGCCAGATGATTTTTGACAAAGGTGCCAAGATCGTTTAGTGGACAAAGGAAACAATGGGAAAAGGGTAGTCTCTGTAAATGATGCCGGGAAAGCTAGATACCACATACAAAAGTGTGAAAGTAGGGGACTTCTCTGGCAGTCCTATGGTTAAGACTCCATACTTCCAATGTGGGGAGCAAGGGTTCAATCCCTGGTCAGGGAACTAAGATCCTGCATACCAAGTGCCATGACCAAAACAGAAAAAAAAGTATGAAGTTAGACATTTTGTTGTTCAGTCGCTAAGTCATGTCCAGCTCTTGCAACCCCATGGATTGCAGCACACTAGTCTCCTCTGTCCTCCACTGTTTCCGGAGTTTGCTCAAATTCATATCGAGTCAGTGATGCTATCTAACCATCTCAACCTCTGCCGCTCTTTTCTCCTCCTGCCCTCAATCTTTCCCAGCATCAGGGTCTTTTCTAATGAGTCAGCTCTTTGCATCTGGTACCCAAAGTACTGAGGGTTCAGCATCAGTCCTGGTGAACATTCAGGGTTGATTTCCTTTAGGATCGACTGGTTTGAGCTCCTTGCTGTCCAAGGGACTTTCAAGAATCTAGCACCACAATTTGAAAGCGTCAGTTCTTCAGCTCTCAGGATTCTTTATGGTCCAACTCTCACATCCTTATTTGACTACTGGAAAAACCGTAGCTTTGACTCTGAACCTTTGTTGGCAAAGTGATGTCTCTGCTCTTTATTATGCTGTCTAGGTTTGTCATAGCTTTCCTTTCAAGGAGCAAATGTCTTAATTTCATGGCTGCAATCACCACAATGATTTTGGAGGCCAAGAAAATAACATCTCTCACTTTTTCCCCTTCTATTTGCCATGAAGTGATGGGACTGGCTGCCATGGTCTTTTTTTTTTTTTTTTTTTTTTTTTTAATGTTGAGTTTTAAGCCAGCCTTTTCACTGTCTTTTTTTTACCCTCATCAAGAGGCTCTTAGTTGCTCTTCACTTGCTGCCAGTAGAGTGTTATCTGCATATCTGAAATTGGTATTTCTCCTGGCAATATTGATTCCAGCTTGTGATTCATCCAGCCTGGCATTTCTCTTGATGTACTCTATGTGTAAGTTAAATAAGCAGGGTAACAATATACAGTCTTGTTGTACCCCTTTCCCAATTTTGAGCTGGTCTATTGTTCCCTGTCCGGTTCTAACTTAATTCTTGACCAGCATATATTTCTCAGGAGACAGGTCAGGTGTATCGAAGACCTAAATGTAAGACTTAACAATATAGAGAATTATCTGGCAGTCCAGTGATTGGGACTCCATGCTTCCACTGTCAAAGGCATGGGTTCAGTCCCTGGTTGAGGAACTAAGATCCCACAAGCCACATAAAGACTTAACACTAAAACTTTTAAAAGAGAACATAGGACTAGAGCTTCAAAACACTCAATTTGGCATTGATTTCTTGGATATGACACAAAAGGCATAGGCAACAAAAGGAAACAGACAAGTTGGACTTTGTGAGAATCTTTTGTGCCAAGACACTATCAATGAAATAAAAAGGCAATCCACAGAATGGGAGAGAATACTTGCAAATCATATGTCTGATGAGGAATTAAAATCTAGAATAGATAATGCTTACAACACAAGTGACAAAACAATTCAAAAACAGGCGAAGGGACTTGAGTAGAATTCTCTCCAGAGATGTGCAAATGACCAGTGACCATACGAAAAGAATGCTCACCAGCACTGATCATTAGGGACAATGGAAAAACAGGACATGAGGAACAATAAATCAAAACTACAAGATACCAACTCATCCATTAGGATGGCTAGTATTAAAAAAAATTACAAGTGTTGGCGAGGATGTGGAGAAATGTGAACACTTGCGCACTGTTGATGAGAAGGTAAATGGTACAGCCAAAGGCAGCCCGCGGTCCTAACCTCTGCTGCATCCTGCTTATCTGCGGGGCGGAGCCCATCATGGGAAGAGGGAGCCTTCAGCTGGGAACTGCGCATCCTATTACATACCTGACCTACAGATGCCCCGGTGGGCAGGCTATTTTCTGGCTACCTATGGGGTTGTTGCCTTCCTTTTGTCTCTGGGGTCCTTTCCAGCATGCGACAGGAGCGTGTGTCCCGGGGCAGTGAGGCGGGCGCAGTGGAGCAGCAATCCAGGGATGGAAAAAGGCAGGGGGGTGAGAGGGGAGCGGAGGGGCGCAGAAAGGCGCAGGCTTGAAAGCTCAGTCCTCATGTTACAAACAAGGAAACAGGCCGACCCGGCTTCTGCCTGCCGGTGCTTAGTGCCCCGAGAAGGCAGCAGGCAGCGGCCCCCGCCCCCACACGCCGAAGCCCGCTTGGGTTCTGCGGGACAGTCCGCCCCTGGAGGCTGCCGGAGCCCCCGGAAGACGCCTGGCGTCCAAGCTAATCACGAAAGTTGGCAAGAGCTGACCTAGTGAAACCCTCGAACCAGCCTCGTGAGCACGTCGGTGAACTCTTTCTCTGCGAAACTGCTGCGGAAACGGGGACTGAGTCCAGGCGTCTCAAGCTAAGGAACTCCATCAGCGTCTGTTACTTTGTCAGGTAGGTCAGCCGTTCCCAAGCTTCAGTGTACCCCCCGGGGTCCGGTAACACCGTACGCGGCCGTCCACCTCTCCGGGGTCGCAGGCCTGAGACCGGAGCATCTGCGTTTCTACGGAGCTCCCTGGAGACACGGCGCTGCCGGCCCGGGTGCCCGCGCTGTGGCCCACCGAGCATCTCCGGGGGGATCTCCCCGGGGAGCGCCCTTCGCCCTTCCTCGCTGCTCCCCGGGGGTCGCGCGCCGACCCGCTGCACACGTGGAGCGGAGCCCCGTGGGCGCCACAGGCAGGCTTGGGGCGGCGCGGGTCGCCGTGGAGTGACCGAGGCATACCTGCGTCGCGACCCCCGGGCTCGGGGCCTGGAGACGAGCGCGGACTTCCGTGTCGCGTCTGGGTCGGGGGACAGCCCCGGCCGCCCTGCCGCCGGGCGCCCAGGCAGCACCGGGTCTTGCGCGAGGAGGTGCTCCCGGCCCGGTGCCCCCGCCCCGCTGCCCGCGCCCCGCTCGGCTCTCAGGAACGGGGTCTGCCCGCTGCCTGGCGGCCGTCCATACTCTCCCACGCCCCGGGCGGGGGTCGGAGTGCAACTGGATTGAAGGGCGGGAACCCTGAAGCCTCGTCGGCTCCGAGGTCTGAGGAGGAAACCACTCCAGCCTCCGAGCCAAGGGGGAGAGCTTCGCCCCAGCCCCTCATCCCGCTCTTTCCACCTGCAGCGCCGGCCTGGAGCTCGCGCGGGCGCGGGGGTTGTGTGCAGGCTCCCCGGGCCGAGTGCGAGACGCTGCCGGCCCAGCCCGGTGCTCTGGACACACGGCGCGGACGACCCCGGCTTCCTCCTCCCCAGGCCCTCCTCCGAGGGCCCTGCGCAGACCCGGCGGTGTCGGCGGGGACGCGGGTCTCCAGGTCTCGGGAAACACCTCCAGATGCTTTGAGCCGGCAGCAGAGCTTCCCTTTAGCCTGGAGAGGGTTGGGGAGCGGGAAGGGGCGGCGTCGGGAAGAGGCGGCTCTGACCCGGGACCGGGGGCGGCGAGCAGCCGGCGGGGAACCTCCCGGTTTCCCGCCCGCCAGGTCGCAGTTCCCGCCAGGCCGGGTCCCGCTCGCTCCACCGCTCAACGTTCTTCTGCAAGCTTGTAAAGCAGAACGTGGAAGCAAGGTTCCTTGTTTAAAAGAAAATCTAAAAAGTGGTTTCCTGCGTTGCGGGACCGGACTGCCTGCTAGAACCCGGCAGGTGTGAACCTAGTCTCTGGTGCTCGGGCCAGACTCCTGAGTGACGTTGAAGGGACTGGATCTTTCGCCCTTGGAGGGAACGCGCCGAAGGACCGGGTGGTGTCGTCTCTTCTGAACTGACGATTGCAAACAAAACACCTATTTGCCTTCTCTCGGTCTGAGAACCACAAGACAGGAGCCCTCCACTCAACTCGCCTGAATTCCACCAGAGAGACTGCTGGATCTTATGGTGGTTATGTTTTCAATTTTAGAAAGAATTTCCATATAGGCTGCACGAATTTACATTCCGACCAGCAGTCCATGAGAGTTCCCTTTTCTTCACATCCTCACCAACAGTTGTTACTGTCTTTTTGACAGTAGCCATTCTGACAGGTGCTGAGGTGACCTCTCGGTTTAGTTTGCATTTCTCTCATGACTAGTGACACTGAGCATCTTCTCAGGTGCCTGTTGGTTATGTGTGTGTCTTCTCTGGAAAAATGTCTGTTGAAGTCCTCTGCCTATTTTTAAACTGGGTTGCTTGTTATTTTAATGGGGGAGAACAGGGAGGGGCCCTGGTAGGCGTCTGTCTGGGCTTGGAGGGAGGGGCAGGGGAACCAGGGACTGCTGTTGACAGTGGCTATGACTCCTGGGCACGGAGAACCCTCTGAAAGCTGGAGGTCAGTATTATCAGAACATCAAAAAGGGTTCCGTTGGTAGCTAATCCTCACCTCCTGCAGCTACCACTGGGGGTGCAGCTGTACCCCAGGATGGCCAAGAGTTAGTTCAAACGTAGACCATCCACTGGGCAGAGAGTATTGGTTCCCATTTATGATTTCTGAGCGTTAGCAATGTAGCAGGGCAAGGCCAGACAAAAATTTTACTTCTGACTTTACAATTTGGGTTAGATAAAGGACAGTAAAACCCAAAAGAGAAGGATAGGAGGAAAGCACTAAGGAAGCAAAAAGAAATGAATAGAGAGCACATGTAAACATCATACTGCATTGTGCAGACAAGCTTGTGTGTGACACACTTAATGTTGGAGATAGATATGAGGAAATTGCTTTTATCTTAAAGGCTGCTGCTGCTGCTGCTGCTGCTAAGTTGCTTCAGTCATGTCCGACTCTGTGCGACCCCATAGACGGCAGCCCACCAGGCTCCTCTGTCCCTGGGATTCTCCAGGCAAGAACACTGGAGTGGGTTGCCATTTCCTTCTCCAATGCATGAAAGTGAAAAGTGAAAGTGAAGTCGCTCAGTCATGTCTGACTCTTAGCGACCCATGGACTGTAGCCTACCAGGCTCCTCCATCCATGGGATTTTCCAGGCAAGAGCACTGGAGTGGGGTGCCATTGTCTTCTCCGATCTTAAAGGCTAAGTTTATCTAAAGGCTAAGGCCTATTAGAAGAATTATGAGCATCCTGCCTTTACAGGAAAAGAGTGAAATTTATTAATTGACAATTTTGATTAAGGAGAAATTCTGAATTTGTTATTATACTGTTTTGTTTTCTATATAAAATATATAGTTTGAATTTTTATAAATGTCTGCTTTCAAAGGGTTCTTCAGTTCAGTTCAGTCGCTCAGTCGTGTCCGACTCTTTGCGACCCTATGAATCGCAGCACGACAGGCCTCCCTGTCCATCACCAACTCCCGGAGTTCACCCAGACTCACGTCCATCGAGTCAGTGATGCCATCCAGCCATCTCATCCTCTGTCGTCCCCTTCTCCTCCTGCCCCCAATCCCTCCCAGCATCAGAGTCTTTTCCAATGAGTCAACTCTTCTCATGAGGTGGCCAAAGTACTGGAGTTTCAGTTTCAGCATCATTCCTTTCGAAGAAATCCCAGGGCTGATCTTCAGAATGAACTGGTTGGATCTCCTTGCAGCCCAAGGGACTCTCAAGAATCTTCTCCAACACCACAGTTCAAAAGCATCAATTCTTCGGTGCTCAGCCTTCTCACATCCATACATGACCACAGGAAAAACCATAGCCTTGACTAGGATGGACATTTGTTGGCAAAGTAACGTCTCTGCTTTTGAATATGCTCTCTAGGTTGGTCATAACTTTCCTTCCAAGGAGTAAGCGTCTTTTAATTTCATGGCTGCAGTCACCATCTGCAGTGATTTTGGAGCCCCCAAAATAAAGTCTAACACTGTTTCCACTGTTTCCCCATCTATTTCCCATGAAGTGATGGGACCGGATGCCATGATCTTCATTTTCTGAATGTTGAGCTTTAAGCCAACTTTTTCACTCTCCACTTTCACTTTCATCAAGAGGCTTTTTAGTTCCTCTTCACTTTCTGCCATAAGGGTGGTGCCATCTGCATATCTGAGGTTATTGATATTTCTCCCAGCAATCTTGATTCCAGCTTGTGTTTCTTCCAGCCCAGCATTTCTCATGGTGTACTCTGTATAGAAGTTAAATAAGCAGGGTGACAATATACAGCCTTGATGAACTCCTTTTCCTATTTGGAACCAGTCTGTTGTTCCATGTCCGGGTCTAACTGTTGCTTCCTGACCTGCATACAAATTTCTCAAGAGGCAGATCAAGTGGTCTGGTGTTCCCATCTCTTTCAGAATTCTCCACAGTTTATTGTGATCCACACAGTCAAAGGCTTTGGCATAGTCAACAAAGCAGAAATAGATGTTTTTCTGGAACTCTCTTGCTTTTTCCATGATCCAGCGGATGTTGGCAATTTGATCTCTGGTTCCTCTGCCTTTTCGAAAACCAGCTTGAACATCAGGAAGTTCACGGTTCACATATTGCTGAAGCCTGGCTTGGAGAATTTTGAGCCTTACTTTACTAGCGTGTGAGATGAGTGCAGTTGTGCGGTAGTTTGAGTATTCTTTGGCATTGCCTTTCTTTGGGATTGGAATGAAAACTGACCTTTTCCAGTCCTGTGGCCACTGCTGAGTTTTCCAAATTTGCTGGCATATTGAGTGCAGCACTTTCACAGCATCATCTTTTAGGATTTGGAAGAGCTCAACTGGAATTCCATCACCTCCACTAGCTTTGTTCATAGTGATGCTTTCTAAGGCCCACTTGACTTCACATTCCAGGATGTCTGGCTCTAGGTCAGTGATCATACCATCGTGATTATCTGGGTCGTGAAGATCTTTTTTGTACAGTTCTTCTGTGTATTCTTGCCATCTCTTCTTAATATCTTCTGCTTCTGTTAGGTCCATGCCATTTTTGTCCTTTATCGAGCTCATCTTTGCATGAAATGGTCCCTTGGTATCTCTAATTTTCTTGAAGAGATCTCTAGTCTTTCCCATTCTGTTGTTTTCCTCTATTTCTTTGCATTGATCACTGAAGAAGGCTTTCTTATCTCTTCTTGCTATTCTTAACTACCTGCTATTTCATTTGCACCTGTCAGGGTGCTCTGCAGAGCACTTGAGAACCTGAGTATGTTCCCTGGAGAGCCATCTGCTTTGTTGGGGTTCAGAGTGAGCTCTCAAAGTGAGCTTCACTGGGGTTTTATTTTAAAATGTAAACATAAACTTTTCCTCTAAACAATTCGGAAATCATTTTTTCCCATGGCACTTTAAAAGAAACTCAGAGCATATCCTGATATGTAAATGAACAAAAATCACCTCCATTTTCAGCTGTTTGGAACCAGCACTTCATGAAAGAAAAGACAGTGACAAAGGCAGGAGTGGAGAGGCATGTCCAGCCATAAAAGCTGTTTCAATCACAGTGGGGAGAACACGGAGAAATGGCTTGGTAGATGAAGTCCCAGTGTTGTCTATTGATGGCTCTGAACTTGTGCAAAACCTAGAAAGTGAAGCTAAGTTAGATATGGAGGAAGAAGATGACCAGAAAAGAGGTTTAGAAGCCTTCAGTGCAAACCTGCTGGCTCAGGTGGGAGGGGTTGAGGCTATACTGTGTTTGCTTCGCGGGTTCAGATATTCATGGGTGATTATCGATACCTGTGGGCACTTGTGCAGAAAAATGGGAAGACCAAGAATGAAGAGTTGGAAGGCCTGTCTCTGCATGCAGTTGGGGGTGTGAATTCAGATACCTACTTAATTTCTCTGAGCTGCTGTTTCCTCATCTGTGAGATGAGACAGTAACATCTCTATGCTTCTTGAAAATTATATATTAATTCTTCTTCCCCTTCACCACCTTTTATGATGATTTATTTTTCAGTTTGGGAATAAGTATGTGTAAACCAATTTTTAAATGATGACTTTTTTCCCCTAAACATACTTATATCTCTCTTCTAATAAAAAACTTAAAAATACCACTGGACGATCAGAAATTCCCAATGTTTTGCTATTTCTCCATTAAGGCAGGATTAATTTGATTAAAACAGCTTGTGAGACATAATTCTGGGGAACCTGAGAAGCAGAAAGAAATGGTTGGAGGACAGACTGGAAGTACAGTAAAGGGAAGGACTTCGCAAGGCTGTTCCCACTGCCTGCAGTCGTCTCCCCTCACGACCACTTGCTGCCTTGACCCACTCATGCCGACTTGTCCTTCTGACTTCAGGTTGCCACTCTGTCAAGAATGCGCCTCCAGATCAGGTCTCTGGGATGTGGATGCTTGGAGAGTCTACCTTCTTCAGGAGTGTTTGCTCAGGTTATAATTAAACTTTCACTGTGTTCTTATTTCACTAATGATGATCTCCCTCACGGTTCTCTAAGCTCTATGAAAGCAGGGATTGAATTTCTTCTGTTTTCTGCTCATTGCTGTCTTCTTGGTGTCTGCTAAGTCGCTTCAGTCGTGTCTGACTCTGTGCGACCCCATGGACGGCAGCCCACCAGGCTCCCCCGTCCCTGGAATTCTCCAGGCAAGAACACTGGAGTGGGTTGCCATTTCCTTCTCCAATGCATGAAAGTGAAAAGTGAAAGTGAAGTCGCTCAGTCATGTCTGACTCTTAGCGACCCATGGACTGCAGCCCACCAGGCTCCTCTGTCCATGGGATTTTCCAGGCAAGAGCACTGGAGTGGGGTGCCATTGCCTCCTCCACTCCTTGGTGTGTAGCAGACACAAATAAATGTAAAACAAAGGTGAGAAAGGCAAGATCACATCTAAGGTGTTCACAAAGAATATCTTTCCATAGAAATGTCAGTGGATTTGGATGAACCTTAGAGATGTATTTTATTTAGATGGGCATATGTACAGTTGTCTGTTTGTGTGTTGCCAGGTACAGTTGCCTATGTGACTTGGAAATCCAGACCACTCTGCTTGCAAAGATGTGTCCCCTGATGTGGGGCTGGGTCTGCCCAGAGGAAAACACACACACACACACACACACACACACACATATATATGATGCGTCACTTTTATCTGGAAGCTGGGACCCTCAAGGCAGTACCCTCCCAAAGAGCTCCCCCTGTGGGCTGATATGTCAGGCTCTGGGGCTATGTAGTCACCCAGATTGCTTTTTTTGTGGTGGTCAATTATTTTACAAAAGCTGATGCTAATTATAGAAGGAACCAAATGAGAGTGTAGAAAAAGTCCAGCACAGGCTATTTAGACCCAACTGAAGTTGACTCATTGGAAAAAACTCTGATGCTGGGAGGGATTGGGGGCAGGAGGAGAAGGGGACGACAGAGGATGAGATGGCTGGATGGCATCACTGACTCGATGGACGTGAGTCTGGGTGAACTCCGGGAGTTGGTGATGGACAGGGAGGCCTGTCGTGCTGCGATTCATGGGGTCGCAGAGTTGGACACTACTGAGCAACTGATCTGATCTGATCTGATCTGAACAGCTAAAAGCAAAGCATCTGGTAATTGTACTGAAACCAAGTAGGTTGAGAAGAAGCAGAACAAACTTGCTTGTGCTGCGACATGTCCAGCATATATGCCCTCAGGTCTAACTTCTGATTTTGAATGATTTGATGACTGAGTCCCTCTGGGTCATATTGCTCATTCCTCTGTCATGGAGAGGGACAGTCCTTTCAACATAAAAGCTGTTGATTGTAGTTTTAAATGTCATTTGTAACATATCCATGCATGCTGAAGTGTTTAGGGACACAGTAGACCAATATCTGCAATTTCGAGTGCATAAAAAAAAAGATGGTACAAGAGATGAAAAGTTGATTCACAATAGTGTGTAAATGAATAGTATGGAAACAACATAAATGTCCATCGACTGATGAATGGATAAAGAAAATGTGGTACATATATGAAATGGAAAACTACTTAGCCATAAAAAAGAACGAAATAATGCCATTTGCAGCAACATGGATACAACTAGAGGTTATATAAAATGAAGTAAGTCAGAAAGAGACAAATACCATGTGTTATCACTTATATGTGGAATCTAAAATACGGCACAAATGAACTTATCTACAAAACAGAAACAAACTCGCAGATAGAGAACAGAATTGTGTCTGTCCAGGGGGTGGGGGGTGGGAGGGAGGGACTGGGGGTTTGGAAGTAGCAGATATAAACTATTACATATAGGATGAATAAACAACAAGGTCCTACTGTATAGCACAGAGAACTATATTCAATACCCTAGATAAACCATAATGGAAAAGTACATAAAAAAGAATGTCTATATGTGTTTAACACTTTGCTGTAAAGCAGCGATTCCTTGTAAATTTTGTAACATTGTAAATTGTAAATCAGCTTTGCTTTACAAACATTGTAAATCAACTATGCTTCAATAAAAAACTGAATGAAAAAGATGAATAGCTGGATAGCTGGGTGATATAGCAAATACAGCAAAATTGTTAATTGTAAGATCTAGGTAATGGTGTTCACTGTACATTTATTTCAACTTTTCAGTATGTTCAAAAGTTTTTATAAGGTGTTGGGAGAAAAATGAATTCTTTCAGCATTTATTAAAGATTTATTATGTTTATCAAAATATTATTACAAATTGTATTAAAGTAACCTAGGCATCAGGGATACAGTGATGACCAGGAGACATGGCCCCTGTTGGTACAGCACTCCTTGAGAGAGACAGATACATTAGCAAATGAGGATCACACAGTTAGTGCAGTGTTCTGTGAATATCAAGAGGAACCCATCACATCTTGCCACAGGTACGTGTGCGGTGCTGGTGGTCAGGGAGCTCTTGGGATAGAAGTCAGCAGAACTCAGCCTTGAATGGCAATGGAACAGAAATCAGTTCAGGTTGTGGAAAAGGAAGGAATCCCATGAACAAATACTGTGCAGTGTTTGTGCGAGCGGGAGATGGGCTGGGGATGGTCAGCACTGGAGAGCTTGTGTTTAAGCTGAGCAACTGTCGGAATGGCTGAAGGGAAGAAGGGAAGCAACAGGGTCAGACTTGCTTTGGCTAGATCTCTAGGATGGCTGACTGGAAGGCTTCCCAGAGTTGCCTGAGCTGACCTGACCTGTGCAGGTGTTCCCACCAGGAGAGGCACACGTGGTAGGAGGGCTACAGGAGAGGAGCATCAGGACGTAAAGTTAGAGAACTGGAGACGGGAAAAATGAAGGCCAGGTAAGCACATTGCTTACTGTTGGAGGGACTGTAGAGGAGGGGTGATCGCCGGCCTTGAGCACTTGGACTGTGTGGTGTGGGTGGGACCCCCAGGTGGAGCTGCCCCGTTGGCAGCCAGAACTCAGGACAGAGGTGGATACACTGGAATCAAAATAATGAAGTTTGAATCTGCCGTTGAGATTAATAAGGGAGAGGATGGAGAGTGATGACTGAAAGGGACGGGGGTTCCAGTACCTGGAATAATTCCTGGCACACAGGACGTGGTGATGAACGTGGACGAAAATGGGAGGAATTATGGGGCAAATGTTCAAGGATGTGCTGAGAAGGGGAAGCTAGTAAAGGTGTGAGGACTAATCAGCTAGGGTGGAGAAGATTAGAGGTCATGTTGTGAGGGAAGGGCTTCAGGAAAGGGAAGATGAGGACTAAAATCTGTTCTTGGCTTTAACAGTTAGGAGGTCACTGGTGGCTAAGTAAAGTCACTCAGTCATGTCTGACTCTTTGTGACCCCATGGAATATACAGTCCATGGAATTCTCCAGACCAGAATACTGGAGTGGATAGCCTTTCCCTTCTCCAGAGGATCTTCCCAATCCAGGGATTGAACCCAGGTCTCCCACATTGCAGGCGGATTCTTTACCAGCTGAACCACCAGGGAAGCCCTGGTGGTCAAGGGATACCTGTAATTTCCCACTCTTAGATGCAGGTGAGGGTGGCGCAAGAGAGCACACGATGAGGAGTGGAATCAAGACATTTGGAGAAATGTTATACTATGCTCCGACTGGAGCTGCGTGGTCTGGGTCAAGGGTAACCGGAAGGCTGTAACTTTTCATCCCACCCATTTCTTCAAGAAAGATGTATAGGGACATATACCCATTTACTGCTGTGATTTATTATCAAGTTAAATCATAATTCATAAATAAAGAGTAAATTCTCCTTCAATTATGGCTTGGATTCTTGTAGAGAAAAAAACAAATTGTGGTTGAGTAATATCAACCCAGCATTCAGGAACATTTTAAAATTAATTCATACATTTACTCCAGTGCCTCTTATGTTTTTAGTCATTGGGTTAAACTGAGCAGAAGTTACCCATAGAAAGAGAGAAGCTGAAATTAGGGGAGAGGAATGCCAACAAAGGTCCGTCTAGTCAAGGCTATGGTTTTTCCAGTAGTCATGCATGGATGTGAGAGTTGGACTATAAAGAATGCTGAGCACTGAAGAATTGATGCTTTTGAACTGTAGTGTTGGAGAAGACACTTGAGAGTCCTTTGGACTGCAAGGAGATCCAACCAGTCCATCCTAAAGGATGGAATCAGTCCTGAATACTCATTGGAAGGACTGTTGAAGCTTAAACTCCAATACTTTGGTCACCTGATGCGAAGAACTGACTCATTTCAAAAGACCCTGATCTTGGGAAAGATTGAAGGTGGGAGGAAAAGGGGACGACAGAGGATGAGAAGGTTGGATGGCATCACTGACTCAATGGATATGAGTTTGAATAGGCTCCGGGAGCTGGTGATGGACAGGGAGGGCTGGCGTGCTGCGGTTAATGGGGTCGCAAAGAGTCGGACACGGCTGAGCGACTGAACCGAACTGAACTGAATGGTTGGGCAATGAGGTGCCGGGCAGGGCAAACAAGGCCCAGGAATGAAGGGACTGGTCCTGAGCGTGAACCCACACATACTCTGATCAGGATGGTGCTGAGGAAAAGGTGTGCACGTGGGGCCGGAGGAGATAGATGGAGACCATTTCTGATGGTCTTGGTGTTCTGGAAGAAGTAGACATGGTCTTGTGCTGAAAAGTAAGTCGAGGAGGGGCAAGTAATGGCTCGGCAGCTTCAAAGAAGGGAGAAAAAGGCTGGAGTAGTCACTGAGGAGGGATAAATTAAAATAGTTGTTTGTCTACACAGCAGGCCTCCCCGTTAAACTGCAAGTTCCCTGAGGGCAATGCGGTTCTATTCTTACCCCTTGGGCACTTTACTCAACAGTTGAAGACCCATAGGCATTTTGAAAGCTCCATTCACCCTATGGTACATTCATTTTGAGAAATATATTATCCCTTCACATTTTTTTTTACAAAGCTGGGCAAAAGTGAACTTTTAAGCCATTTAAGAATTTTTATAAATGTATACAATTAACTTTTTTCCTACACGGCACGTAGTAGCTCTAACTTAAAAATCCGAATTCTCAAGAAAAAGTGTGAAATTAATTTTCTCAGGATATAATTACGAAGTCAGGAGACCCTATCCAGTCAGTTCACCAAGATATATCAAGAGCATCCTTGTCAAAGTTCTGATAGTTCAAGTTCTATCCTCCAATGATAGGGCAGGATTCCCCTCACAGCTGGTTTCCCATTGGCTCTGAGATGTGGGCGGGGCCACCTATTCCTGCTACTGCCTCTAGCTCCACCCCACCTCATGCAAATGAAGCCAAAGCTCTAGGGAACCCACGTGATTGGTCACGTGACGAACGACGCACAGGCCCCGCCCCCTCTAGTGACGCCATCGCCTCAAACTCTCACGAGAGTTTGTAGATGTGAAAAGCTAGCAGGCCAGTTCACTGTGGCAAGAGTGGGGTCAGGGGAGGGGGCTTCAACACAAAACCCCATTCCCACTGCTGAGCCTCCAGTTCAGCTTAAGGCAGGGGCCCAAAGGGGCCTGTGGGTCAGTGCCCAGTAGGGGGTCCCATGCATGCTCTTCTCCCATTGGTTGACTGCATCGGCATGCAAATGAGGGTGCGCGTCACTTCCGGAGGCCAATCGAGCGCCATTTTCTCTTTCTGGCCGAGCTGGGAGGAGGGGACGGGGTCGCGCGGGGTGGCGCGCGCCGAGCGGGGGTCCCGCCGCGCGGGGCGGAGGCGGGCGGGCGCGGGGCCCCAGCGGGCGCGGCCAGACGTGCGAGGGACGCGGCGGCGCTGCGGGCGCCCAGCGGTAGGTAACCCCGGCCCTGCCCGCGGCGACGCCCCTGGCCCGGCCTGCGAAGTCCCGGCGGCGGCCCCGCCCCACCCCGCCCACACCCGGCGGCCCGTGGCCGCCTCCCGAATCCCGCGACGTTCTGCCAGCGCGGGGCTCGTGGCCCGAAGGGCGCCCGTCGTCCCTCCGCGTCACGTGGGCCGGGGTCGAGGGGGGCGGGGATGGGGCCCTGGAGGCGGGGCGGGGGACGGCATCAGGGCGAGGGGAACGCGGGGACAGGGCGGCGGCCGGGGAGGGCCGGGGAAGGGGGCGGGCTGGGAGCCGGAGGGCCGCCCGGAGCGAGCGCGGACGCGGGCCGGGCAGAGCAGAGGCGGGCTCGGCTGCCTGCGTTGTGGCGGGTTTTTCTTGAGCGCACAGCTGAGAGGAGCCCCAATTCCTTCACCCTGGAGTTCTCGGTGTGAATACTGATGACGTGCAGATGTTGACATTACAGTTGAACTTTTCACATGCCGCCGCTCACCGCGCTTACGTAGAGCGCGCAGAATTTCTCCTGACTCTTGGCTTGGGAAGGTCGAAAATAGTAGCCGCCAGTTTTAACTGAACAGTAGCTAAATAATTAAATGTTTTAAGTATTTTCTTTGAATTTGAATGGGAGGCTTGCCGGAATGCTCTTAAAACTTTATAATTGAATGGAATGGGGTAATGGCAGCCTCTTGAGACTTGGAGGACTCTTGTGTGTGGTGATTTATGATGCAAATGGGCAAGTGCTTGAGGGCACCAGCCAGCCCCGCAGGGCTCAGCACGCACGTGGGACCGGGAGTCGGGAGGAGCGCTCTGGAGGAGAGGACCACGTAAAAAGTGCGAGTTGAGGAAAGCGCGTGTTCGGCTTTGGTTGGAAGTCAAGTAATGTATGTGTAACTTGTTTAGACATACATGTTTACAAATATGTGTAACTTGTTATTGGGGATGTAGCCATGTTATGAACGGACTTTGATATTCTAGTTGTAATTGGGAGTTTGTTGAGACAGTGGTATTTAGACATGGAAGTGACCGATCTGTGTGTCCTAAGGGTACAGATGCTAGTCTGGAGGGGGACTGGAGTTGGGAGGAGATAGGCTCACTCGTCTGACTGAGCAGTGGTAAGGATGTGAGAGCTGGTTTTAGGTTAGGAATTGAAGATTGGTGTCGGAAGAGGATGGGGAAGGAAATGGCAACTTACTCCCGTATTGCCTGAGGAATTCCATGGACAGAGAAGCCTGGTGGGCTGTAGTCCGTGGGGTTGCAAAGAGGCAGACACGACTGAGCAACTCACACACACACACACAGAATTCTTGTAACCACTCTGCCTTACTCTCCCGTAATGAGTGAGTGAAAGTCGTGTCCGACTCTGTAACGCTATGGACTCTAGCCCGCCAGGCTCCTCTGTCCATGGAATTCTCCAGGCAAGAATACTGGAGTGGGTAGCCATTCCCTTCTCTCGGGTATCTTCCTGACCCGGGGATGGAACCCAGATTCTTTACCATGTGAGCTACCAGGGAAGATATCTATCTATCTGAAGATATCTGGGACACCTTTTTAATTTGATCCAAGTTTGCAATATGTTCCTGGTGAATTTATGGTCGTAGTCACTTTGAGTGGTCACACCCCAATATTCTGCTGTGGCTGCCACACCGGTTATCACAGACCTGTTGGCAGTGTGTTACAAGGAGGTCATTGAATCATGAGGACTTGCTGAAGGAGTCTGTCTGAGAAGGGATCTTCTGTGTTTAAACCCAGACCTTTGATTCTTGCTTTCATGTATAGATATCATGTGTTTTTAAAGTTACTTAAAAAGAAACAACTAAACCCTGTATTTGAGTAGTTTCAGCATTTCATTTATATTTTTTGGAGCTTGTTGTTCAGTCATTAAGTCATGTCTGACTCTGCCAACACCGCGCCCCCACCCCAGCACCAGGACTGCAGGATTCCAGTCTCCTCTGTCCTCCACTGTCTCCAAGAGATTGCTCAGATTCAGTCCATTGAGTCAGTGATGCTATCTATAACCATCTCATTCTCTGTCACCCTCTTCTTTTGCATTCAGTCTTTCTGTAGCATCAGTGTTTTATCCAGTGAGTCAGCTCTTAACATCAGGTGGCCAAAGTATTGGAGCTTCAGCATCAGTCCTTCTGGTGCATATTCAGGGTTGATTTCCTTTAGGATGGACCGGTTTGATCTCTCAGTCCAAGGGACTCTCTTCTCCAGCACCACAATTCAAAAGCATCAATTTTTTGGTGCTCAGCTTTCTTTATGGTCCAGCTCTCACATCTGTACATGACTACTGGAAAAACAGTAGCTTTGACTATACAGACCTTTGTCGGCAAAGTGATGTCTTTACTTTTTAATACTGTCTAGGTTTGTCATAGGTTTCCTTCCAAGGAGCAAGCGTCTTTTAATTTCATGGCTGCAGTCACTGTCAGCAGTGATTTTGGAGCTGAAGAAAATAAAATCTATGACTGCTTCCACTGGATGCCATGATCCTAGTGTTTTGGATGTTGCATTTTAAGTTTTTGGAGTTAGATAATAGCAAACTCACAGTCTTATGTTCTAAGTGCTTTTCTTACATTAAATGAATTTTCTTCCTCAAAACTACTTCTCAGAGTCGGTTGTGCAGTCCCTGTTGTACAGAAAAAACAGGCCCTTGGATTAAGTAACTTGCTAAAGATCACACAACTAGGAGTTAACTGTGGAGTTTACTTGAACTCAGGCAGTGTAGCTCCAGAGTCTTGCTTGTGAGATCATTGTTCTGGATTGTTTTGCAAGTGAAATCATTACAGAACTTAGATTTCACAGGAACTTACAAGAAAGTTCTATGACTTAAAAAATTACTGTTTATTACCAGAATGACATTTTTTTACAGTGTATTTTTTGATAATGGGGTATTCTTATATGATCGTGATACTAAAAAGCAACAAAAACCCTTTAAGTGCCTCTTTGGAAAATAGTATTTTCTTTTGCTGCTGCTGCTAAGTCACTTCAGTCGTGTCCTACTCTGTGCGACCCCATAGACGGCAGCCCACCAGGCTCCCCCGTCCCTGGGATTCTCCAGGCAAGAACACTGGAGTGGGTTGCCATTTCCTTCTCCAATGCATGAAAGTGAAAAGTGAAAGTGAAGTCGCTCAGTCGTGTCCAACTTTTAGTGACCCCATGGACTGCGGCCTACCAGGCTGCACCATCCGTGGGATTTTCCAGGCAAGAGTACTGGAGTGGGGTGCAATTGCCTTCTCCGATTTTCTTTTGCACTTTAATGCGATTTTTGGTAAATTCATGTCTACCACACACTGTGAAATTAAAGGTAATTTACTGTGGGACTTTCCTGATGATAGAGTAGATAAGAATCTGCCTGCCAGTGCAGGGAACACAGGTTTGATCCCTGATCCAGGAAGATTCCAGAAGCTGCTGTGCGGCTAATATGCCCATGAGCCACAGCTGCTGAACCTGCATGGTGCAGCTGCATGCTGCAGCTACTGAAGCCTGTGCACCTAGAGCCCGTGCTCTGCAACAAGAGAAACCCCGCTCCTTGCAACTAGAGAAAGCATGTGTGCAGCAGCAAGCACCGAACACAGCTGAAAATAATAGTAAAAGACAAAAGAAAAGAATAATTTACTGTAAACTAAACGTGGTAGATAGTACAGCTGCATTAGCCTGCTGTTTCCTAATGGTGAAAATACAGATTTAATTGAGTACTAAGAATATATAGAGAATAGCATCAGTAAAGGATCTATAGATATGGAAGCATTAAGCAACTTCTTTTCCAGTTAATTAATTAATCTACTCAGCCTTTTGTGTAGAATCTTGCATCTCTTAGAGAATGGATAAAATATGGTAAAAGTCAGCTTTTCCCCCCAAAGTGATTGGCAACAGTAGACCAAGGATCTTGACAGAACTTCTGTGATTTACCTTTTATTTTATTATGTTTACTTGGTTTCCCTAAAACAGTAAATGCTATAAACAGGAAACTTTTTCTTTAAATTAAGAATGGACCTGTGTACTTGTTTTGAGGGAGGGAACCACAGTAACAATGATGAGGGAATGGGAGCGTGTACAGTTGAGAATAAAAAGCTCCTATTCTGCAGGTTCACGAAGACTTTGGCCCTTCTCCCAAGCCTTGAACAAGTACCTGCAGAGCCCTTTAAAACTTGCCTGATCACTGGAAGCCTCTTCAGCGCCTTCCTCCTGAGAGTTGGCCTGTCAGGAGCAGCTTGGGAACCATCCTGTGAAATGTGGCCAATCCCTGTACTACTGTTTCTCAACTGTGATAAGATCAGCACTTGCTATGTAAGGCCAGATTTCTTTGCAAGCAATACATTTAGCTTCTTTGTTTTAGATATAGGTGGATGATGGTCTTAACCTTGGGCAGTCCTATTTATCAGCCAGCTTTTGGGAAAGAAGTGCTCCGGGAACTCTAAGGAGGACAGACCAGCACATCTGGTGGAGTGAGTGGAAAAGGTGAAGGGAAGTTTCTGTTGAGGCTGCTCTGGCCAGAGAAGCCAGTCTGGGCTTGAAAGTGACGCTGTGCTTAATTTTTAAGAATGCTCCCACAAGGTTCTTGACAACTTGCCTTTTAAATTATGCTTTTGAAGCCTAGAACCCAGTTTTGTGCATTTTATTGTTAATGATTTTTATTATTTTAAAACTTGACTTGCTATGATTTTTTGTATCTTCTGGTTCTAAAATGCTAAATGATCCTTCAAACTCGCTTTTTACTGAACCTGAAATATAATTTTTACATAGGTAACTTGTCTGAAAAATGTACCCATTCCAAATTGGCTTCTCGATACTTCATATTTTCTTATTACCCGGGAAAAAGTTCTTTCCACTGTTAGCTCTAATGCCCCTTTCATGTCTCGTTTTATTCCAGTCCATGTTTTCAGTTTTACTTACCTTTTGCCAAATACATTCAGATACTCCTTTACCTCAGTGATTTTTTGATGCTGATTTATTTACTTAGAATGTCTTGAACTCCAACTCACCAATCCTCTACAGCCTGTCCATTTTGAACCTCTGTGATAGGCCCAGATGTTCAGAGAAACATGATTCCTGCCCTGAAGATGTTTAGTTCAAAAGGGAAAATAGGTATATAAGGAAATAATTACAACGTAGTGAGGTGAGTGCAATGAAATAAGTATAAACTGGCCATTCTGGGAGTTCTTAGAAGGGGTTCCAAGCTTATCCTTGAGGGAGGAGGAGTTGTAAAGGGTTTAGAAGTGGAATTTCCAACTCAGAGAAATTGTTTAAAAATCTTGGGAGATACTGCCAGTCGATGTGTAAACATGGAGAAATTAATGTTTTTCTACTTAACCTCACTACAAGTCAGTTCATTTCAGTTCAGTTCAGTCGCTCAGTCATGTCTGACATTTTGTACCCGGTGGACTGTAGCACACCAAGCTTCCCTGTCCATCGCCAACTCCCGGAGCTTGCTCAAACTCATGTCCATCGAGTCGGTGATGCCACTACCAGTGGATATTATCAGTCTTTAAATTATTGTTTTGATAATTTGAAAATTGGCATTATTTTACCTGACATTTCTTTAACTCAAATTTAACTGATTTTGTTTGTAGTTTTTATAGTTTGTGCATTAAAACCTTTTTTGAAATAGTTTCAGATTTATAGAAAGTTGCCGGTGTACAAAGAACTTCCCCTGAATCATTTGAAGCTAAGTTGCCAGAAAAGATGCCAGATGACTCCAGTATTGTCCATTTCCTACAATAAGGACATTCTACATACCCGGAACCATCAAAATCCATTCTACATACCCACAACCATCAAAATCAGAAAATCAATGCATTGTTAGCATCTGATTCTCAGCCCACATTGAAGTTTTGCCAGTTGTTCCAGAAACATTATTTATAGTAAAGAATCTAGTTAGAATTACACATTGTATTTAATTTTCTTTAGTCTCTCACAATCTGAAACAGTTCCTTAGTTTTTCCTTGCACCTTCTTTGTCTAAGTATTGTTATTGTTCATTTACTAAGTAGTGGCCAACTCTTTTCGACCTCATGGTCTGCAGCACACCAGGCTTCCCTGTCCTACACTATGTCCCAGAGTTTGCTCAAACTCATGTCCATTGAGTCAGTGATGCCATCCCACCATCTCAGCCTCTGTCGTCTCTTTCTCCTCCTGCCTTCAGTCTTTCCCAGCATCAGGGTCTTTTCCAGTGAGTCAGCTCTTCACATCAGGTGGCCAAAGTATTGGAGTTTCAGCTTCAACATCAGTCCTTCCAATTCAGTGTTGATTTCCTTTAAGATTGACTGGTTTGATCTCCTTGCTGTCGAAGGGATTCTCAACAGTCTTTTCCTATAGTTGAAAAGCATCAGTTCTTCGGTGCTCAGCTGTTTTTCTGGTCCAAGTCTCGTATCCATACATGACTACTGGAAAAACCATAGCTTTGACTATGGACCTTTGTCGTCAAGTGATGTCTCTGCTTTTTAATGTGCTGTCTAGGTTTGTCATAGCTTTCCTTCCAAGGAGCAAGTGTCTTAATTTCGTGGCTGCAGTCACTGTCCACGGTGATTTTGGAGCCCAAGAAAATAAAATCTGCAGCTATTTCCACTTTTCCCCCATCTATTTACCATGAAGTGATGGGACCAGATGCCATGGTCTTAGTTTTTTGAACATTGAGTTTTAAGCCAGCTTTTTCACTTTTCCGCTTTCACTCTCAACAAGAGGCTCTTTAGTTGCTCTTCCCTTTCTGTCATTAGAGTGGTATCATCTGCATATATGAAGTTATGATATTTCTCCCTGCAATCTGGATTCCGGCTTGTGAGTCATCCAGCCTGGCATTTCCCATGATGTACTCTGTTCGTTGGAAGGATTGCTGCTGAAAGCTGAAGCTCAAATACTTTGGCCTCCTCCTTTGAAGAGCCGACTCATTGGAAACAACCCTGATGCTGGGTTGTTTGATTGAGATTGAGGGCAAGAGGAGAAGGGGATGACAGAGGATGAGATGGTTGGATGGCATCACTGACTCAGTGGACATGAGTTTGAGTAAACTCTGTGAGATAGTGAAAGACAGGGAATCCTGGTGTGCTGCAGACAGTGGGGTCGCAAAGAGTCAGACATGACTTAGGGACTGAACAACAACAACTCTGCATATAAGTTATATAAGCAGGGTGATGATACACAGCCTTGTTGTACTCCTTTCCCAAGAACCAGCACATTTTTCCATGTCCAGTTCTAACTGTTGCTTCTTGTCCTGCATACAGACTTCTCAGCAGACAGGTAAAGTAGTCTGGTGTTCCCATGTCTTTAAGAAGTATAATTAGTTGATTTTTAGTAAATTTATAGAATTGTGCAACCAACAACACAATCTAGTATTAGAACATTTCCAGCACTTTCCCCAAAAACCTGTCCATGTGCGGTTACCCACAGCTGACCACTAATCTACCTTCTATATCTGTAGATTTCTCCTGGGCGTTTCATATAAATGGAGTCAGACAATATGAGGACCTTGCATCTGTGTTCTTTGACTTAGCATCATGTTTTTGAGATACTGATTCTTGCTGTTGTGTGCATCAGTGCCTAGTTATATTTATTGTAGTGTTTTGTGGTATGAATATGTCATGTTTTGCTCATGTGTTCACCATTTGATGGACACTTGGATTGTTTCCACAGTTTGGCTATTATGAATGGTGCTCTTGTATCATCTGGATACTTCTGAAGTTTACAGGGAATTTTGTCTCTTAATTGGATGTCTTCCAGACTTCTGTGAATTACTGTTTTCCCCTTGGTTATTAATGAGTATTTTGTGGGGAGGTGCTTGGAAATGATATAAAATACCCTGTTCTTGACTAAACTTTAAATTTAATTATTTTTGTTATCATGAACTTGAGTTTATGTTCTAGTGGGTTATATTTTGATAACTGTTTCTGAATACCCAACCACCCTAAAACTTCGTGGAGTGAAACATTTTATATAAAAATTCAGTAATTCTTCAGGTGGGAGCAAGGGGAGATGGCTCGTTTATGTTCTGCAATGTCTGGGGCCTCACCTGAGAAAACTCAAAAGACTTGGGGTGAGTGGACAGCTGCAGGCTGTAAGAGCATCTTCACTCTCATGTTCAGTGGTTGATGTGGAGCCTTTCCATGTGGGCTAGTTGAGCTTCTTGCAATAAGGAGTCTAGAGTCCAAGAGTAATGGTACCCTCAGGGCAAGGAAGTGTGTGGCGTTTTGTGGTCTAGCCTGGGCATTCACATAGCCATGCTTTATTGGTCGAGGGAGCTCCCGAGTTCTTTCCAGGTCCAAGGAGTGGGAGCGTAGATGCCTCTCCTGCTTGGGAGTGTCACTGACATGTTGTGAGGAAAGCATGTGGGATGGCCGATACGGTGATATTATCTTTGGAAACTTCAGGGCCGCAGGTTATAATCTGTTACTGTCATTTATTTGGTACTCACATTGTCCCATACTTGGCTTGTGGAAACTTCTTCAAGCTGACTTGAGTACTTTTGACACGTCTCCCCGTTTTCTGAGCAACTCCTTTATTTTCTGGCAGAAGACATTCTAGGATCATTTTGTCTCTTCTGTGCTCCAGCCCTGAAATCAGCCATTTTTGCAAGGAGCCCTGCTTCCTTTTAAGGGAAAGTGATATTTAGAAAGGATGATTTGAGCCCAAGGCGTGGTCTGCTACTGGTGTGTAACTACTTCCAGGCTCTTGCAGTGGCCTGAGCTGTACAATATACACATACACATTAACAAATATATATTTTTAGAATCCGTATTTATTACAGATAATAAGGTCACAGCTGTACCTTTTATCCTGGTCAGCTACCACAGGATTTGTTTTAATTTTATGCCTTTTCAGATATTTTAAAAGCAGAGTTGGTGGTGGTTTAGTTGCTAAGATGTGTCCAACTCTTGCGACCCTATGGATTGTAGCCCACCAGACCCCTCTGTCCATGGGATTCTCCAGGCAAGAATACTGGAGTGGGGTGCCATTTCCTTCTCCAGGGGATCTTCCCAACTCAGGAATCAAACCTGGGTCTCCTGCATTGTAGGCAAGTTCTTTACCAACTGATCTACTAGAAAAGCCCAAAAGCAGCATTACTGAGATGTAATTTACATTCCGTACAGTTCATTTGCTTAAAGTGTACAGTCAGTGGTTTTTATTTAGCACATTCACAGAGTTGTGCATAACATCACCACAGTCGATTTAGGACATTGTCACTGTTCCAGAAAGAAACTTAGCCATCACCTTCCATTCTCCTCAGCCCCTAAGCAACCAATGTTCTCCTTTTTGTCTCTGTAAATTTTGTCTATTCTGGACATTTCCTATCAATTGAATCATATAATATGTGGTCCTTTGTGTCTGATGCCTTTCACTTAGAATAATATTTCCCAAGGGTTATCAGTGTAACATGCATCAGTACTTCACTTTTTATGGCCAAATAATATTCCATTCTTCCGATACACAAATTTTATGTATCTATCAGTTGATGGACATTTGCGCTTTTTAGTTTTTGACTGTTACAAGTAATGGTGCTGTGAACGTTTTTGTTCAGGCTTTTGTTTGGATGCAGGTTTTTTATTTCTCTCAAGTGGTATTGCTGGTTCATATGGTACTTACATGTTTAATCCTTGAGGACCTGCTGGACTTTCCCAGACCGGCTGCACCATTTTTCTGCCATTACTGCCAGCAGTGTATGGGGGATCTACTTTCTTCACATCCGTGCCAGCACTGTTACTGCTACTTCTTTTAAGATTGACAGCCATTCTAGTTGGTGTGACGAGTTATCTCATGATGGTTTCTATTTGCTTTTCCCCATAGCTAATGTTGCCTAGCATATTCTTAAGTTCTTAATAGCCATTTGTATATTGTCTTTGTAGAAATATCCAGATCCTTTTCCTGTTTTTAAGTTGGCATATTTGTTCTTTAATTATTGTCATCGGAGATTTTTTTATATATTCTAGATATAAGTTCCTTATCAGAAATAAGATTTACAAATGTTTTCTCCCATGTTGTGGATTCTCTTTTCATTTTTTTGATGGTTTTCTTTGAAGCATGTACATTTTTCATTTTGATGAAGTCCAACTTAGCTACTTTTTCTCTTGTTCCTAGTGTTTTATGATATCATATCTGAGAACCTGTTGCCAAGTCCAATGTCATGAAAATTTATGCCTGTGTTATCTTCTGAGAGTTTTGAAGTTTTCACTTGTGCATGGATGTATAGGACTCATTTTGAATTAATTTTTGTGTATACTAATAGGAAAGAATCCAACTTATTCTTTGATTGTGGAAATCTAATTGTCCCAGAATAATTTGTTGAAAATTACTCTGCTTTCTTTACCTACCCTGTTTTTAAAAATTTTATGCACATACATGTATGTGTGTATATATGGATGCGTGCTAAGTTGCTTCAGTTGTGTCCGGCTCTTTTTGACCCTATGGACTATAGCCCACCAGGCTCCTCTGTCCATGGGATTCTCCAGACAAGAATACTGGAGTGGGCTGCCATGCCCTCCTTCAGGGGATCTTCCTGACCCAGGGAACGAACCCATGTCTCTTATGTCTCCTGCATTGGCAGGCGGGTTCTTTACCACTAGCGACTTGTGTGTGTGTGTGTGTGTGTCTGTGTGTGTATACACTTATTATAATTTTGTTTTCTTTCCTTTAAAGGAAAATTTCAAAAATGTTTCAAATTCCCGTGGAGAATCTTGACAACATCAGGAAGGTACGGAAAAAGGTGAAAAGCATTCTTGTGGACATTGGGCTTGACAGCTGCAAGGAGCTGCTGAAGGTAAGAGGACACGTGTAATGGTTGAAGAGAAGACAGTAACCCCGGAAGCCCTGGGCTGAGGGAGACTCTTTGAGTGGGACTCTGAACGGGACTTCGAACAGGTCAGATGCTTCAAGGTGGAAAGTACTGCCTCTTAAAATGAGGCCCAGGAACAGCATTCCTTTTTATTTATGTCTTTATGGTTTAAAGTGACTGCTTTAGGCTCCAGTTTTTAGTTACTTTAAAAGGGTCATTCAGTTCAGTTGCTCAGTCATGTCCGACTCTTTGCGACCCCATGAACCGCAGCACACCAGGCCTCCCTGTCCATCACCAACTCCCGGAGTCCACCCAAACCCATGTCCATTGAGTCGGTGATGCCATCCAGCCATCTCATCCTCTGTCGTCCCCTTCTCCTCCTGCCCTCAATCTTCCCCAGCATCAGGGTCTTTTCAAATGAGACAGCTGTCTGCATCAGGTGGCCAAAGTATTGGACTTTCAGCTTTAGCATCAGTCCTTCCAATGAACACCCAGGGCTGATCTCCTTTAGGATGGGCTGGTTGGATCTCCTTGCAGTCCAAGGGACTCTTCGAGAGTCTTCTCCAACACCACAGTTCAAAAGCATCAATTCTTTGGCACTCAGCTTTCTTCACAGTCCAACTCTCATATCCATACATGACCACTGGAAAAACCATAGCCTTGACTAGATGGACCTTTGTTGACAAAGTAATGTCTCTGCTTTTGAATATGCTATCTAGGTTGGTCATAACTTTCCTTCCAAGGAGTAAGCGTCTTTTAATTTCATTGCTGCAGTCACCATCTGCAGTGATTTTGGAGCCCCCAAAAATAAAGTCTGACACTGTTTCCACTGTCTCCCCATCTATTTCCCATGAAGTGATGGGACCAGATGCCATGATCTTAGTTTTCTGAATGTTGAGCTTTAAGCCAACTTTTTCACTCTCCTCTTTCACTTTCATCAAGAGGCTTTTTAGTTCCTCTTCACTTTCTGCCATAAGGGTGGTGTCATCTGCATATCTGAGGTTATTGATACTTCTCCCGGCAATCTTGATTCCAGCTTGTGCTTCCTCCAGCCCAGCGTTTCTCATGATGTACTCTGCATAGAAGTTCAATAAGCAGGGTGACAATATACAGCCGTTAGTTGCAGCATATATTTGGTTTTGATCTTTGAGGGGAATATGTTGAATTACTTAAATTTTTTTAACAGAAAAAGACTAAATCAGTTTTTCAGTATTAGAGTAATCCCAAACGGGGATGCATACTTGTACAGTAGGGTTGTTTGTTTTCTTTTGTCTTTTTTGATTTGTGAATTTAATACATGCAGTCTTACAAAAGTTGAAAAAATTAAAGTCACAGTCACATTCTTTATGATGAACTCTGTTCTCATATAATATTATAACTTGAGAATATATGGCTAGCATAAAGAAATAAAAATTGTTAAATAAAGCTTGCTATGTAGCTTTATAGCCATTCTGTGCATGTTTAATTCATAACTACTGAAAATAGGGACTGTGTCTGCTTTGAATTTTTCAGAGTTGTGAATAATTTGATTCAAGATATTACTGGCCCAGGAAGAGATCAGTTTCTTAATTTTTAAATCTCAGACTTTGAACCAGATTGATTTTATTTATAAAAAAGGGCTGAAAGACTAATAATTACCAGGATTCTCATTAATGGTCAGAATTGATTTTTGCTTTAAAGTAAACTTTCTGAAGAAAAGATCTCAAGTAGTTTGCTTGTCAAACGTTGCTGCCCCAGAAAAATCTTCCCCCTAAAATTCTGCTCTTTCCACTTCATTATCTTACCTGCTCTGTTTTTCTCCAAACCTCTCATAATACCTGATGCTGTTTGTTTATGTGTCCCTGAGGTCAGGTATTGCCTTTGGTTGTCATCTCTCTTTAGTCTCCTTTAATGTGAATTCACTTTTAAAATAGAATTTTGTTATAAACTTAGTGTTTTATTTAGATAAAATGTCAGTAACAACTACAGTTTTTCATCCTGGAGTCCTTTGATTTCGACATTGCATAAAACTGGACATTCCTCACTAACTTGCTTCCTTAGTCAGTCTAAGATTGTTTACTCATCTCAATTTGTTCAAGACTGTTAACTTTTTCTTTCCAAGACTATGCTGACACAGATGTATGTATATTTCACAAAAGAAAAGTAAGACATTTGAATGGCATACCAGTATTTTTAGTTAATTAACTATTGGGTTAAATTTTACTAATTCTTTTGGGGGGAAATTTTGTTTTTATTAATTTGTAGTTGGTCTTATATTCTTCAGACTTTCTGAAAACTCAAGCAATATAAAAGTTCATTATAGAAAAATTAGAAAATATACATAGAAACATAGAGAAAAAAATGACTCGCTTGTACGCTGTTACCCTAGAATCTCCATGGTAAACATTGTTATATTAATATCTTTTCAGATTTTTAGAGACAGAACATGCTCTTAACCATGTGTTGGCTTTGTGTTTTCTTTTCACTGAATCCCACATTAAGAACTTTTTAATGTGAAATGTACTTACTCTTAATCCATTGTAGTAATTAGAGTTCTTGGTTAAAAGTGATGAAAACCAACACTGACCAAATGAAACAGGAGGACGTTTATCTGACACCTATCAGGGTCCTTTCTGTTTCCTTATCCAGCATTTCAGACTTCATAGTGAGAATTCACTCTGCCTTCTTGGAGTTCCAAAGTGTATATGACTCCATTCATCCTAAGAGTTAGGACCTCAAATCATAGGCTGTACAGTTCTTGTCAGAAACCTGGCTGAAAGTAAACCTGAGGGAAAATAAGCTCTTCCACGAACCTTATCTCCTTTTCTAAAAGTAGATCTAAACCCTGCAACTCCTTAAAGTATCTTGAAGAGGTTCTTTTTTTTTTTTTTTCCCCCTAGGGAGATGAAGTAATTTTTATTTTTTTTATTTTATTTTTTTAAATTTTATTTTATTTTTAAACTTTACATAATTGTATTAGTTTTGCCAATGTGCAAGTTAACAACATTTGATCCGTTATAGTAAAGGCTGCTGCTGCTGCTAAGTCACTTCAGTCGTGTCCAACTCTGTGCGACCCCATAGACGGCAGCCCACCAGGCTCCCCCGTCCCTGGGGTTCTCCAGGCAAGAACACTGGAGTGGGTTGCCATTTCCTTCTCCAATGCATGAGAGTGAAAAGTGCAAGTGAAGTCGCTCAGTCGTTTCTGCCTCTTAGCGACTCCATGGACTGCAGCCCACCAGGCTCCTCCGTCCATGGGATTTTCCAGGCAAGAGTACTGGAGTGGGGTACCATTGCCTTCTCTGTATTAAAGGCTAGCTAGATACTTTGAAGGGCCCTGTGCAAAATGAAAATGTGGGGAAGTGTGCTGTCCCAGGCAGATGATAGCTCCCACGTGATTTCAGCTTCTGAGCCAGGATGCTTCTGGTACTTGGATTCAGAGTGGGCTCTAGGTGCCAAGTTATCTGCCAAACACCGTGGTGCTGCCAGCCCAGGGTGAGGCTGGTGACCACCTTGCCTTCTCCTCTCCCCAAGTCTGAACCTGGCTTTTAGCAGGGTGACTGTGGAATGTGGACCTCCTGATAGCTCAGCTCTTGCCCCAGGTGGTGGGCGAGAGTCTCAGAGTGGTTGTGGGAGAGGGGAGCATGGAGGGTATGGGGACCGAGAGCAGGGACAGGCTCTGTCCCAGAAACAGTGGCGGTGGGACCGTGTGTGAGCTGAAGCTTCAAGCCCCTGGTGTGCGCTTCGTTGTCCTGTCAGACTTCACGTCATAAAACAAATTCAGAGTTAACTTATCAACATTTTAAAAATGGTGATAGCAGGGACTTACCCTGCACTGACCTGTCTGAACACAGGACCCTGTGCACCTGCAGTGGTTGCAGCGCCTCTTTGGTGTTGGCAAAGACTTTTCCAGTTCTTTATTTTTTTAATTTAATGATTTAGTTTATTTAGCCTCATATGTTACAAATATTATTTCAATATGTAATCAGTATAAGATAAGTAATGAACTATTTTAATCTCTTTTCCCCTTAAATCTTCCAAGTGTACTTAGAAATTTTTTATAAAAGTAAGATATAACATGAAATTGCCATTGCTGTGTGACTCGTGGGATCTTATTTCTCTGACCAGGGACTGAACCCTGGCTGTAGTGTTGAAATCTCCGAGTTATAATCACTGGACCACCAGGGGAATTGCCCATTTAGCCATTTTTAAGTGTACAATTCAGTACCATTAATTACATTCACACTGTTTTGCAACTAGATTCCACCATCTAGTTGTTATCATCTCAAACAGAAACTCTTAAGTAATAAATCCCTATGCTCCCACCACAGCCCCTGATAACCTGTAATCTACTATATGTCTCCATAGATTTGTCTGTTAAAGATATTTCATGTGAGTGGAGCGTGCAATATTGGATCTTTTGTGACTTGCTTATTTTACTTAATGTTTTTGAGGTTCATGTTGTGGCACGTGTCAATATGTTAGTCCTTCTTATGGCCAAGCGAGGAGAAGGCAATGGCACCCCGCTCCAGTACTCTTGCCTGGAAGATCCCATGGACGGAGGAGCCTGGAAGGCTGCAGTCCATGGGATCGCTGAGGGTCGGACACGACTGAGTGACATCACTTTCACTTTTCACTTTAATGCATTGGAGAAGGAAATGGCAACCCACTCCAGTTTTCTTGCCTGGAGAATCCCAGGGACGGGGGAGCCTGGTGGGCTGCCATCTATGGGGTTGCACAGAGTCGGACACAACTGAAGCGACCTAGCAGCAGCAGCAGCAGCAGCAGCAGCAGCAGTCCGTTATATAACCACATATTGCATTTTATCAGTTTATCTGTTGATAGACACTAGGGTTGATTTTGTCTTTTGGCTATTGTGAATAATGCTGTAGTGAACTTTGGCTCATATGTGTCTGTTTGAGGCCCTATTTTCATTTTTTTGCTGGATCATGTAATAATTGTTTAGCTTTTATGAGGACCCACCTAACTTTCCAAAGTGGCTGTACCCTTTTCAGTTCCCACCAGCCATGCATGAGGGGTCCAGTTTAGCCACAGCCTTGCTGTTTGTTCTTTTTCTCTCGTCCTCTTTCTCTCCCTCCCTCCCTCGCCACTGTGGCCACTAATGATGTTGAGCATTTTTTCATGTACTTATTGGCCATTTGGATATCTTTGGAGATTTGCTTTCAAGTCTTGTTCATTTTTAAATCAGATTGTTTGTCCTTTTGTTGCTGAGATGTAGTTTTTTATGTACTCTGGATATTAAACCCTTATTAGGTATGATTTGTAGATGTTTTTTCCCATTTGTAGATGTTTTCTCCCATTCTCTTTTTACTTTCTTAATATCTTTTGATGCACTAAAGTTTTATATTTTGATGGAGTCCTGTTTGTGTGTTTGCAGTGCTTTCTATGTTGTATCTAAGAAGCCATTGCCAGATTCAAGTTAAAATTTTTCTGTGTTTTCTTCTAAGAGTATTACGGTTGTAGTTCTTTTTGTTTAGATTGTTGATCTGTATTAATTTTGTATATGGTGTGTTGCAAGGGTCCAACTTCATTCTTTTGCATGTGGAAATCCAGTTGTTCCAGAGCCATTTATTTCACTAATTTTCCCCCATTGAATGGAATTGGTAGCTTTGTAGAAAATGATTTGGCCATAGCTACATGGATTTATTTATGAACTCTCAGTTCTCTTTCATTAATCTGTATGTTTTTCCTTACAATAGTATTACAGTGTTTTGATTACCATAGTTTTGTGTTAAGTTTTGAAGTTGGAAAGTGTGAGTTCTTCAACTTCTTTGTTTTTTCTTTCCCCCAATATTGTTTAGGCTGTTAGGGGCCCCTTTCACTTTCATATGAACTTAAGGATTGGAGTTTCTGTTTCTGCCAGACTATTGGGATTTTGATTGGGATTATATTGTAGATCATGCTGGATAGTATTGACATCTTGGCAGTATTCCTACCCATGAATAAAGGATGTGTTTCTATTTATTTAGGTCTTTAATGTCTTTCAATAATGTTTGTAGTTTTCAGTCTACAAGGCTTTCACCTACCTCCTTGGTTATATTTATACCTAGGCATTTTATTATTTTAGATGGTATTGTAAATGAAATTGTTATCTTAATTCATTTTCAGATTTTTCATTACAGGTGTATAAAAAACAACTAACTTATGTATGTTCATTTTGTACCCGGCATTTTTACTGAATTTATTATTACCTCTGGTAGCTTCTTTTGGATTCTTTTTTTTGGCTGTGCTGGGTCTTCACTGTTGCACACGGATTTTCTCCAGTTTCAGAGAGTGGGGACTACTCTCTAGTTGTGGTACACAGGCTTCTCATTGTGGTGTCTTATCTTGTTGGAGAGCATGGGCTCCCAGGTGCTGGGGCTTCAGTAGCTGTAGCACATGGCTCAGTATTTGCGGCTCTCGGGCTCTGGAGCACAGGCTCGGTAGTTGTGGCACACGAGCTTATTTGCTCCTTGGCATGTGGGATCTTCCTGGATCGGGGATTGAACCCATGTCTCTTACATTGGCAGCCACAAGGGAAGCCCCACTTTGGATTCTTAATAGGATCGTATCACCTGTGAATAGAAAGTTATACTTCTTCCCTTTCAATGTAGATACCTTTTATTTGTTTTTCTTGTCTAAGAGCTCTGGCTAGGACTCCAGGACAATACTGAATAGCAGTGGTGAAAGCAGGCGTCCTTGTCTTGTTCGCAGTGTTGGGGGAACGCTTTCCGTCTCTCACTATTGAGTGTCATGGTGTCCATCAGTGCCTTTGTCATGCTGAGAAAGTTCTGTTCTAGTTTTCTGAGTGTTTTCTTAATCATGAAAGGATGTTGGATTTTATCAGATGCTTTCTCTGCCACTTGAAGTAGTTGTGTGGGGTTTTCTCCCCTTTGTTCTGTTATCTTTGGTATATTACACTGGTAGATTTTCTTATGCTGCCTCTGCTGGCATTCCTGATATAAATCCCACTTGGTCATAGTGTATAATCTAATCACTCTAGGGTTTTGTTCCTTAGTATCCATTATGTAGTTTTCATTTTTATTCATAAAGAATATTTGTAATTTTCTCTTCTTGTGATGTCTCTTTAGCTCTGTTATTAGGATAATGCTGGCCATGTAAAATGAATTAGGAAGTGTTACCTCCTCTTCTGTTGTGGGAAGAAGAGTTTGAGAAGAACTGGTGTTAATTCTTCTTTAAATATTTGGTAGAATTAATCAATGAAGCCATCTGGCCCTGGACTTTTCTTTGTTTTGATATTTTTGATTATGCCTTTTGATTCAATCTCTACTTGTTATAGGTCTGTTGAAATTTTCTATTTCTTGAATAAGTTTGGATAATTAGTGTGTTTTTAGGAGTTTGTCTATTTCATTTAGTTTATCTATTTTGTTTGTATACAGTTGTTGCTAGTATTTTCATCTAATCCTTTGATTTCTGTAAGGTCAGTTGTAAAACACCCACTTTCATTTCTGGTTTTACTTATTTTTATCTTCTCTCTTTTTTCTGTCAGTCTAGCTAAACATTTGTAAATTTTGTTGATCTTTTCAAAGAAACAACTTTTGGTTTCTTTGATTATCTCTTTTTGTATCTTTGTTCAGTTCTCAGGTTGTTTTAATTTTGGTGTGCAGCCAGCAAACTGTTCAGTTGTGAACACCAGGTATCTTAATCTACAAGAAATATTGAAATAGTTAATCTGTTTATTTCCTAATAATTGGGTTTTCTTGTTCTTTAGTCACAAGTTGAATCTGACTCCTTTCTGACCCATGGACTGTCGCCCACCAGGCTCCTTTGTCTAGGGATTTCCTAGGAATTTCCTAGGCAAGAACACTGGAATGGGTTGCCATTTCCTCCTCCAGGGGATATTCCCGACCCAGGGATTGAACCTATGTCTCTTGCTTGGCAGGTGGATTCTTTACCACTGAGCCACCAGGGAAGCCCATACTAGCTCTTTTTTCCCTGCATCTGACAGTGGAAAGCACTTCTTCCCTTAAACCCTTCTCATCTCCTGCTGTAGAACATTACTGCTTACTTCTTCCTTTTCCAGTATTTTCTTATGAAAAATTGAAGCCTATAGAAGTACTGAAAGGATTGTACCATGAAAACCCATGTACCTCCCACCTAAATTCTATAAAAATTTTTTTATTTTTATTTTTTTAAATTCTATAAAATTAACACGCATATGTATATACACCCATCATTCAACCTTATTTAAACAAAAAATTATCTGTTCGGCTGCACTGGGTCTTAGTTGCAACATGTGGGATCTTTAGTTTCAGCATGTGGGATCTAGTTCCCTGACCAGGAATTGAACCCAGGCCCCATGCACTGGGAGTGCAGAGTATTAGCCATTGGACCACCAGGGAACATCTTCTATCTTATACTTGGATGCATTTCTAAGTTTCAGGCATTGATAAATTTGCCCTTAAACTCTTACAGCATAGGTGTATCGTTAACACAAGTTTAGTATTTCTTTACAGCTTTTAGTGGGAGGGGAATTTATATGTTTGTGAGATGCACCGTAGCCGTCTCCAGTTGATGGGTTTGGAAATGCACTGATTCATGCAGTACAAGCCCCTGTCAGGGCACAGGGCCTGGTGTGGCAGTCAGACCCCACCCCACCCTACCGGTTACCATCATGCTGAAGATTTTCGCTGTGGATGAGATTTGCCTGGCTGATGTGTTATATGAGTGAAATAATAGGTGCTCCTGGGGAAGATTCTTCTGTGTTGTTTCTCTGTAGCTGCTCGTTTTTGTTGCTGAGGAGGATCCCATTCTGTGAGTAGTTTGTTATTGATTCTTCTAATGTGAACACCTAGGCCGTTTCTGGTTTGGGGTTATTATGAGTAAGGTTCTTATAAATATTCTTATAGGGCTTCCCTGGTGGCTCAGACAGTAAAGAATCTGCCTGCAGGTGATGTGGTTTTGATCCTGGGTTGGGAAGGTCCCCTGGAGAAGGGAATGGCTGCCCACTCCAGTATCGCCTGAAGAATCCCATGGACAGAGGAGCCTGGTGGGGTTGCAAAGAGCCGGCACAGCTAAGCAACTAGCACTTTTTTTTTCAAATATTCTTATAAAAGTGTTTTTTGTGGACAGCTGTTTTGGTATTTCTTGGATAAGTATCTAGATTTGGTATTATCCAAAGTAGTAGTGTGATTTCACACTCCTGACAGCAGTGGGGAGGGTTTCCCTTGCTCCACATCCTCACTACCTTTCGATAGTGTTGGTTTTCAAAAAATTTTTGAAATGAAGCCTAAAATAGATGTAAGAATGTTCTTTATGTTACCCTGCAGCATAGTTGTTAGCTACATGTTTTTGGGAGATCCCCTTTTCAGGTTGAGAAAGATGCTTATTCTTACTTTGCTGAGAGCAGAAATTATTGACTGATGGTTGAATTTTGTCAGATGACTTCTCTATATTAATATAGTTTTCTTTTTTTAGTCTAGTGAATTACATGACTTTTATTTTTGTTATTTTTTAAGAAAAAAAATTGTTAAACCAACCTCTATCCCTGGGATAAATTCCACTTGGTCCTTTTTAGTATGTGGATTGATTTGCAAACATTTTGTTAAGGATTTTTCATCTATGTTCTTGAAGGGTATGGTCTGTAGTTTTCACTTTCTGTTACATCTTTGTCAAGTCTTGGCCAGCCTTGTGAAATGAATTGGGAGTTGTTTCTTTCTTTTTATTTTCTGGAAGAGTCTATGTAGAATTGATAATACCATGTTTAGTAGAACTCCCAGTGAAGCTGTCTGGAATTGGAGCTTCCTTTGTGGGAAGGGCTTTAATTATGAAGTCAGTTTCTACACTAGACATCAGGCTATCGGGTTACCTGATTTTCCTGAGTGAGCTTTTTCTCATACTCTTTTAAGAGATTTGTCCTTGTCAGTTTAATTTGTTGAGTTTATTGGCATTATGGTGTTCATATTATTTTCTCATCTGTAGGAACCATAGTGGTATCTCTGTTTATTCTTTGGCCGCTCTGGGTTTTCGTTGCTTTGCACAGGTTTTCTCTAGCTGTGGCGAGTGGGGGCTTCTTCGTCACGGGGCGCTGATTTCTCACTGTGGTGGCTTCCCTTGCTGCAGAGCACGGGCTCCAGGTGCAAGGGCTTCAGCAGCTGCAGGTTGCGGGCTTAGCTGCACCCTGGCGTGTGGAATCTTCCTGGACCAGGGATTGGACTGCTGTCCTTGCATTGGCAGGTGGATTCTTATCCGATTGCCACCAGAAAAAGTCCTCCCCTCTCTTTTTGGCATTGGTGATTTATATCAGCTTTTTTTTGACCAGTGGTCACATGATACTGATTTCCTTCTTTTTATCTTTGACCTCTCTGTGATTTTGTATTTGAAGTGAAATTTTTATAGACAGCATATAATTGTTGCTGTTGTTCAGTCTCTTAAGTTGTGTTTCACTCTTTGTGACCTCATGGACTGTAACATGCCAGGCTCCTCTGTCCGCCACTGTTTCTTGGAGTTTGCTCAAATTCTTGCTGGTGATGCTATCTAACCATCTCATCCTCTGCCAGCCCCTTCCCCTTTTGCCTCAGTCTTTCCTAGCATCAGGGTCTTTTCCAGTGCGTCTGCCCTTTGTATCACTTGGCCAAAGTATTGGAGCTTCAGCAACAGTCCTTCCATATTCAGGGTTGATTTCCTTTAGGAAATGGTTTCCTTTAGGACTGGTTTGATCTCCTTGCTGTCCAAGGGACTCTCAATAGTCTTCTCCAATACCACAATTTGAAAGCAGTTCTTTGGTGCTCAGCCTTTTTTATGGTCCAACTCTCACATCCATACATGACTGCTGGAAAAACCATAGCTTTCACTAAATGGACCTTTGCTGGCAAGATGATGCCTGATTTTTAATATGTTGTCTAGGTTTGTGGTAGATTTTCTTCCAGGGAGCAGGCGTCTTTTTAATTTCATGGCTGTGGTCATCGTCTGCAGGGATTTTGGAACCAAAGAAAGTAAAATCTGTCACTGCTTCCACTTTTTCACCTTCTAGTTGCCATGAAGCGATGGGACTGGATATCATGATCTTAGTTTTTTGAATGTTTAGTGTTAAGCCAGCTTTTTCACCCTCCTTTTTCACCCTCATCAAAAGGCTCTTTAGTTCTTCTTCACTTTCTGCCACTAGAGTGGTATCATCTACATATCTGAGGTTGATGAATCCCAGCAGTCTTGATTCCAGTTTGTGAATTCATCTAGCCCGGCATTTTGGATGATGTACTCTGCAAAAAAGTTACATAAGCAGGGTGACAGTATGCAGCCTTGGACTCCTTTCCTGATTTTGAACCAGTCAGTCAACATATAATTGGATTGTGGTTTTTAACTCAGTCTGACATTCTATACTTCTTATTTGAGTGTTTAGACCAGAGGTAGGCAAACTGGGCCAAATCTGGCTTGCTGTCCATTTTGTAAATAAACTTCTTGAAATATAGCTTTGCTTGTCTGTGTTTACATACTGTCTGTGGCTGCTTTTGTGCACAGTGGTAAGCTTGAGGAGTTGTTTCAGACAGACTGCATGCTGGCGAAGCCTTACATATTCACTGTCTGACTTCTTACCAACACTTGGAGTGCCCACATCATCCCACCCCAGACACGCTTCTCCATGGGGCTCACACTGGGAAGACAGTGTTTGCTCATGTGGGTTTTCTCTTTCAGAAATTATTTGTGGGAAATCTGATCTGTTTATTTCTTATAAGATGGTATTTTTAAAACTACATATATATATATATTTATGTATGTTTTTGAATTTATGGAAGACTAAAGACATGGAAAGAATCCAGCACCCCAGCAAGTGTGGCCAGGAAGGAAATCAGCTCTGTAATAGGACAGTTTAATGAAGCGCAAACAAGAAGTGTGGGAAAGGAAGAAAAAAATGTATTGAATTTAAGACTCTGTGAAACTCAGAAGATACGTTTACTAAGTATAAACTCTGTAAGGACTTGACATAAATTGAAAGGCAGCTGCTGAAGTACAGAAGCTGTAGTATTAACTTGGATTATTTCAGCATTTTCCCCAGGTCTCCAGCTTGATGGGAACTCTGTCAGCGTTTGCCATGGGGTATATTTTCATTTCAGTTTTCCCATGTAGATTTCCCTTTCTTTCTTTCTTTATCTCCTTCCCTCCCTTTCTACGCACTGTGCAGCATAGGGTATCTCATTTCCCTGACCAGGGATTGAACCTGTGCTCCCTGCATTGGGAGTGCTGGGACTTGTGACCATTGGTCCACCAGGGAAGTCCCTTGCATGTAGATATCTTAAGTGCCAAAGAATCCCATTGGGTTCGTTCTTCTTTATCTTATGAAATTACATAATAATCTCTGTTTTTCTCCCTTTCTAAAAGGACCTTAAAGGCTTTGACCCAGGAGAGAAGTACTTTTATAACACATCATGGGGAGATATTTCTCTGTGGGAACCTTCTGGAAAGAAAGTGGTATGTATTTTTATTTCCAATTTTCATGTTTCCTCAGAACGTGGGGTAAGTGTTGGTTTAGTTCTGAGGAACATCATGTGTTTCTGGGTTGCAGATGAATGAAAGGGATGAGGAGGGGTATAATGTAAACATTTAGGGAAGTAGAAAAAGTTAAATGTTTTATAATACAGGATTGTTGATGCTGTGAGAGTTCTCTGCATATAAAGTTGATGAAGTGATACAGTGAAATTACTATATTATTATTATGTGCCTCTGATATAAGAAGGACTTTTGAGTTATGTAACTATTCTGAGTAAAAAGAAATGACTTCAAGTATGAGCATACATTCTGGTTTCAAAAATTAAAAATATGGAGTTTGAATCGGGGAACACAATTTATAATAAATTTGAAACCTCAATGTTAAGCAGATTCCCACTAAACTATGTGACATACTGCTGAGTTCTCCGTTGTAAAGTGTTTCCTCTGGAAAACCTTCCTGCCGCCCAGCCGCTGGGTTAGCACCTCTTCGGCTCCAGGCAGCTTGCCCCAAGGGGACCAGCCTCTGCTCATTGCCTCCCCCTCCCATTTGTCCAAATAGCGTAGCCCTTGAGAATTCTGGCTTAAAAAAGCTTTCTGTAACTCGTCAGTCGTTTTTCTGTCAGAATTTTATTTGTAAACATTTCTGTTGTCACCTTGTCCTCTTGAGTCCTGCTTTCTGCCTGTTCTGTGTCTCTTCCCTTCCTTGACCCGACATTCCCCTCTGTACCAACAGACACAAGATTCCTTGAAACCGCTCTGATTTGGCTATTCTGCTCAGAACAGCTCATGGCTTTTCAAATATGCCTTATTTTGAATACCTTGGCTTCGTGAATATTTTCTTAGGCCTCTCTGATTTTTCTCATCTGAATTCCTAAAAGATTGTATGTAATATGCAGTATAATGTATAATTATATGCTCTTCATCAAGAAACATTTTTTGAATTCCTGCTACAACTTTCTGAGTGCTTGATGCAAAAGGTGAAAGTTAAGGTTCTTTTCCTTAGGGAGTTTATGTTTTTTTGTGTGTGAATGGGCACAAAAAGTTAAATAACAATGTGAAATAGTGGAAATTGGATATGTTAAATAGGTACCATATTCAGAAAAAATAAACCACTGTTACCTGGTGTGGTAGAGGCTGTGTTACGTGCTAGTTTTAGTACCTTGCTCTGTATTCGTAGAGAACCTTCTTTAATTTGTGTCTGGGAAATAGGATTTTTGAACAAAGACAGTTTTTCGGCCACTGCAGCAGGAATGTGCTACTCGGCTGGATTATGTGGCTCATGCTGCAGAGAAATGAGATGTGCTGGATATCTGGGTTTGGGATGGAGATGCTTGTGTTATGTTGGAAATGAAGCCCAGCTGTTATGGGACCTGAAGATGTGGCCTTAGGCAGAAGGGAGACAGGGATGATCTTGGAGACAAGGCATCCTGCAGTGCCCGTGATGCCTGCCTCCACTTCTTTCTGCTTCTCTCCTTAGTTATTTTTCTGTTACAGTGAACCAAGGTCTCACCCTCCAGTTATTTCTGATTGATCACTTTCCTAGAACTTTGACTTACAGGTTTTTCTCTAAACATTTGCTTTCACGTCTCTTGGGTAATTGCCAGGTGTGAGATTGCTGGGTTGTACAATATATGGTCCATCTCTGTAACAGACTGTCGGACTGTTTTCCAAAGTGGCTGTACCATGTTGCTTTCCCACCAGTGGTGTGTGTCCCGGCTGCTCTGCGTCCTCACTGGACTCAGTCAGGGTTTTTGTGCTTTTGGATTTAACTGCTTATTTTCCATTTTAATAGGCTTGTAGTGGTGTCTTCTCTGGTTTTAATTTGCATCTCCCTAGTGACTGACAGTGTTGAGCATCTTTACGTGTGTTTCCGTGGCATCTGGATACCCTCTTTAGTTTAAAGTATTCTACTCTTAAATGTTTTGCCAGTTTTCTAGAAATTGGGTCATATGTTTCCTTACTGAGACTTGAACATGTCCACAGTGTGTTTTATGGACACAAGTCCTTTATTAGGTACGTGGTTTGTAAATATTGTCTTCTAGCTTGTGGTTTGTCTTTTTGTCTTTTAAAGTATCTTTCAAAGAGAAGATTTCTTACTTTGATAAAATCCTGTTTATAATTTTTTTCTACTGTTGTTCAGTCACTCAATCATGTCTGACTCTTTGCAACCCCATGGACTGCAGCACACCAGGATTCCCTATCCTTCCACTATCTCCCAAAGTTTGCTCAAACTCATGTCCATTGAGTTGATGATGCCATCCAACAATCTCATCCTCTGTCATCCCCTTCTCCTCCTGCCCTCAATCTTTCCGAGCATCGGGGTCTTTTCCAGTGAGTCGGCTCTTTGCATCAGGTGGCCAAAGTTTTGGAGCTTCAGCTTCAGTATCAATCCTTCTAGTGAATATTCAGGGTTGATTTCCTTTAGGATTGACTGGTTTGATTTCCTTGTAGTCCAGGGGACTCTGAACAGTCTTCTCCTGCATTACAGTTGAAAGCATCAATTCTTTGATGCTCAGCCTTCTTTATGGTCCAACTCTCACAGCCATCCGTGGCTACTGGAAAAACCATAGCTTTAACTAGATGGACCTTTGTTGGCAAAGTTATGTCTCTGCTTTTTAATATGATGTCTAGGTTTGTTGTAGATTTTCTTCCAAGGAGCAAGTGTTTTTAATTTCATGGCTGCAGTCACCGTCAGCAGTGATTTTGGAGCCCAAGAAAATAAAAGTCTGTCACTGTTCCCTTTTTTCCCCACATCTATTTGCCATGAAGTGATGGGACCAGATGCCATAATCTTCGTTTTTTGAATGTTAAGTTTTAAGGCAGCTTTTACACTCCTCTTTGACCTTCATCAAGAGGCTGTTTAGTTCCTGTTTGCTTTCTGCCATTAGGGTGTGTCACCTGCATATCTGAGGTTATTGATGTTTCTCCTGGCAACCTTGATTACAGCTTGTGCTTCATCGAGTCTGGTATTTTGCATGATGTACTACTCTGCATCAAAGTTAAAGAAGGAGGGTGACAATATACAGTCTTGATGTACTCCTTTCCCAATTTTGAACCAGTCTGTTGTTTTGTGTCCAGTTCTAACTGTTGCTTTTTGATCAGCATACAGATTTCTCAGGAGGCATGTATTTTCTATTATGGATTGTATTTATGGTGTCTTATTTAAGAAATCTTTCCTTGATCCAAAGATCTGTTCAGTACTAACAGATAGTAACAAGTTGTTAGTTCTGTTGACTCTTTAACTGGGTGTAATTTTCATTAAGTATCTGGTTTTTCAATACAGTATTTTTGGAGTATAAGATGCTCCATTTTAAATGAACCACAAATGAAACTAAAGTACAGCATAAGGTGCTTCCAAATTTCAGAGATATTAAAATAGAAAAAAGTGTGTCCGAATTGGTGAAACATATTTTTTAAAATGTGATGTGTGGTTGGCTGTCCCCTAGGTTTTTTATAGATTCTCCTGGAAATGCCAGAACCTGGGATTTCTTAATTGCTGAAAAGGCAGTAGTGACATGTTGTTGAATGTGTTTGGGTGCTTTCTCTGATCAGTGACCCAAGAGGAAGACTGTGTGACTAGCAGAGAGAGTGACAAAACCCACAGGAGGGGAATTTGTATGTGTGTGTGTGTGTGTGTGTGAGTGGTCTCCGAGCACTGGGAAGGACGGGGGTGGCCAGCGGCCACTGCATCAGCGGGAAACAGCTGCAGGGCAGGAGGACCTCTGCCCTCTTGTCTAACCTGTCCACACCCTGGCCTTCCTGCTTTGTGAAACTAGGCGCAGTGTTTTCTGGTGCTCCAGCTCTGGGATCTGGTGCCTGCCATGCTACTCTCACGTCAGACCAGCAAGGCTTCCTGGATGTTAGAACACATTGTGCTCCTCAGTTGGCCAGCTGTTGTACAAATGTCTGTTCTTATGCCCCAGGCTTGTTGAATTCCCCATATTTGCCTTACAGAGAGATACCATGTTGTCAGAGTGGCAGTCTGTGGCTTGAACTTACCTCAGGCTTATTCACAGTGAGTGAGCCACAGCCCCTCTGTCTTCAGTGGATATCACTGTCCATTTGTCTTCTGGAATCTGGGAAATGAAAGGGGTGATTGGTTTAACAATTATCAAGTTTGGTTAAGTTATAACATTCCAGAAGTTTTAGAATTTGGAGTAAAAACAACTTGGAACTAAGAAAAGTGGAATAAAAAAGGGAGAAAGTAGTTTTTTCTTGCTGAGAATTGAGTTCAATTGATGCAGTTGATTCAGAGTATAGGATTAAATAATGAGATTTGTGATTTTAATGGCTGGCTTTGGAAATGGGTTTCAGGTAGCTATGTTTTTGGGGCCAAACGCAGTTTGTATGTATGGCCTAAATGCTGAGAATAGTTGTTACATGTTTAAAGTGTTTTAGGAAGAAAATGAAAAGGGTTTTGTGATGTGTGTTGTCTGTAGCTGCTTTTCCTTACAACACAGCCCTAGATCCAGCAAGTTAGAAGAAAAAATATCGTTTACTTGTTAACTGTAGATTGTGTAGCATCTGATTTTTATTAAACTATGTAGTTTTATTAAACTGTGCTTGACTTTTTTTTTTAACAGAGATATCGAACAAAACCATACTGTTGTAGCCTCTGTAAATACTCCACAAAAGTGCTTACTTCATTCAAAAATCATTTACATCGCTACCATGAAGATGAAATTGACCAGGAGCTGGTGATCCCTTGCCCAAACTGCGTGTTTTCCTCTCAACCCAGAGTTGTGGGAAGGCACTTCAGAATGTTTCATGCACCTGCTCGGAAAGTCCAGAATTACACAGTGAATATTTTAGGTGAAACAAAATCATCTAGGAGTGATGTGATAAGTTTTACATGTTTAAAATGTAACTTTTCAAACACTCTGTACTATAGCATGAAGAAGCATGTGCTGGTAGCACATTTTCACTACTTAATTAACTCCTACTTTGGCCTGAGGACTGAGGAGATGGGTGAGCATCCAGGAGCTGACGACACTCTCTGTGCAGAGAAGTTGCCCCTGTCTGACAGGTATTACTGTAAAAAGTGCAACGCCAATGCCAGCAGCCAGGACGCTTTAATGTATCATATTTTGACATCCGATATACACCGGGATTTGGAGAACAAGCTTAGGTCTGTGATCTCAGAACATATTAAGAAGACTGGCCTTTTGAAGCAGATGCATATTGCTCCCAAACCAGCTGCACACGTGGCCATACCGCCGAATAGCAGTGCTCCAGGCATCCCAGCCTCCTCTCCGTGCTTCCACCTTGCCTTGCCGCAGAATGGCCAGAGCCAGACCGTGGTGCAGCCGGTTCAGGGTGCAGCCCCTCCGGCGACTGTGGGTGCGGGGGCTGTGGGCAGTGTCACCCACTCTCCGCCCGCAGTAGCCCAGCCTCACATGACTCTGGTCTCTAGTCCTCTGCCAGTGGGCCAGAGCAGCCTCACTCTGCCACCCTCAACGCCTCAGCCTGTCTTTCTGTCTCACGGAGTGCCACTTAATCAGGCAGCAAACCCTCCTGTGTTGCCTTTGAGTCAGCCGGTTGGACCTGTAAATAAGTCTGTTGGAACCAGTATCCTCCCCATAAACCAGACCATCCGCCCGGGGGTTTTGCCTCTCAACCAGCCTGTGGGGCCCATAAGCAGGCCAGTTGGACCTGGAGTTCTCTCGGTGAATAGACCTGTTGGGTCTGGGGTCCTCCCTGTCAACCCATCTGTCACCCCTGGAGTGCTTCAGGCAGTCTCACCAGGGGTGATTTCTGTGAGTCGGACAGTCCCGTCAGGGGTCCTTCCTGCAGGACAGGTGACCCCTGCTGGGGTCATCCCTTCAGGACAGACAGCGACTTCTGGGGTTCTCCCTGCTGGCCAGGTGGTTCAGTCAGGGGTGCTCCCCATTGGGCAGACGGCCCCCTCAGGAGCACTGCCCACAGGGCTGACGGTCCCGCTGCGGGTGCTCCCGCCTGGCCAGGTAGTCCCACCTGGGCTCCTTCCCCCCAACCAGACAGTCTCATCAGCCGTTCTTCCTGTGAACCAGGGCATTAACTCTGGTGTTCTTCAGCTCAGTCAGCCGGTCATGTCAGGAGTTCTTCCTGTGGGCCAGCCAGTGAGGCCTGGGGTCCTGCAGCTTAATCAGTCTGTGAATACCAACATTCTGCCTGCAAATCAGACCATTAGACCCGGTGCTTCGCCAAACACCACTTTCCTGACGTCGGGCTCTATTCTCCGACAACTCATACCCACAGGGAAACAAGTGAACGGCATTCCCACGTACACACTTGCCCCGGTGTCTGTCACTCTGCCCGTGCCCCCTGGAAGCGTCGCCACCGTTGCCCCTCCCCAGATGCCCATCCAGCTCCTGCAGTCGGGCCCAGCTGCCCAGATGGCCAGTTCCATGACCGGCATGCCCTCCCCTCCTGTGGTGGTAAATGCCACTCAGAATATGTTTGTTCAGGCCTCTTCGTCTGTGGCAGAGGCGAATCAGGTGCTCAAACAGGCCAAGCAATGGAAAACCTGTCCCGTTTGCAATGAGCTCTTTCCTTCCAACGTGTACCAGGTCCATATGGAAGTGGCGCATAAGCACAGTGAATCCAAAGCTGCTGACAAACTGGAGCCAGAGAAACTGGCAGCATGTGCGCCGTTTTTAAAGTGGATGAGAGAGAAGACAGTGCGGTGTCTGTCTTGTAAGTGCTTAGTTTCGGAGGAGGAGCTTATCCATCACTTACTGATGCACGGGCTGGGGTGCTTGTTCTGCCCGTGCACCTTCCACGATATCAGAGGCCTCTCAGAGCACAGTCGGACCATGCACCTGGGGAAGAAGAAGCTGCCCATGGATTACAGTAACAAAGGTTTTCAACTGGATATCGACGCCAACGGCAACCTGCTGTTTCCCCACCTTGACTTTATTACCATATTGCCCAGGGAGGAGCTGGGCGAGCGGGAGGTCTACCTGGCCATCCTGGCGGGGATACACTCCAAGTCGCTGGTGCCCGTGTACATCAAGGTGAGGCCCCAGGCTGAGGGTGCGTCTGGGAGGCCCGGCAAGCAGGTGTTGACCTGCCCCTTTTGCTTTGGCACCTTTGTGACAACGGAGGCATACGAGCTGCATCTGAAGGAGAGGCACCACATCACGCCCACAGTCCACACGATTCTGAAGTCTCCGGCTTTCAAGTGCATCCACTGCTGCGGGGTCTACACCGGCAATATGACGCTGGCAGCCATTGCCATCCACCTGCTGCGCTGCCGCAGCGCCCCCAAGGACAGTAGCCCTGACCTGCAGGGCCAGCCCGGCCTCCTGGAGAACAGCGAGCTGCTTTTAGTCAACGGCGAGGTGATCCACGACCCCAGCTTCTCAGTGAAGAGAAAGCTGCCCGATGGCCACTCCGGGGCCGAAGACCAGAGGGATGGCACGGAGCGGCCCCTCATCATAGACGCGGACACAGACCCGGCCCCAGAAAAGGCAGCGAGCGCTGCACCTGTTAAACGGCAGCGGAGTGAGGGCAGGACGGAGGGACCGCCTGTTAGTGACGACGCTCTTCAGATTTTAGCATTAAATCCTAAAAAGTACGAAGACCGTTCTTACGAAGACAAAAAGCAGTTTCTTAGGGATTATTTCCACAAGAGACCATATCCCAGTAAAAAGGAAATAGAATTGTTATCCTCACTCTTATGGGTGTGGAAAATTGACGTGGCTTCATTTTTTGGAAAAAGAAGGTATATTTGCATGAAAGCAATAAAAAATCACAAGCCTTCTGTACTTTTAGGCTTTGACATGTGTGAACTTAAAAATGTTAAACACAGATTGAACTTTGAGCATGAACCACAAAACTTGTAAAAAAAAAAAAAAAAGTTAGGAAATCTAAAGTATTAGATGAATAGCAGTTTTTTCAATTGAGATTTTAAAAAATGTTATTTTCTTCACTGTATGTTGAACTAATCAATTTCAGTGGTCTTTATGCTGCTCTTTAGATTTCTTTCAGGTGCTCAGAAAGACTTCTATATAAAGAAGTGAATAGTTCTTTCAAATTTGTTTCCTGCAGTTTGATTTTGTAACAATTATTTTTTGTTTTTTCCTGTCATGTAAATTAAATCTTTTGATAATTCATGCACGCCTTGTTTTCCCAGTAGTGTCAGTATCGTATGATAAAAACTGAAATCTATATATGTTTATTTTTCATTTAAGGAAATTTCAGCTTGTTTCAGAACACTTGATTAACTGCAAATTAAAACTGCTCTCCCTCAGCTTCCCAAGTAGCAGCAGACGATACAGTAAATGTTTAGAGAAGTGAGTAGCAGCCTCCGTGACATGTCTGGTTCCTTAAGGATGCACTGCATTAACTTATGCTGATTTCTTCTTGTAAGGTATTTGCTTATTAGATTATAATTTTGATTTATGTTTTTTCAGTTGTTTACGTCCTAACAGTTGTTTTTGATTGTAACCCAGAAAACCAAATGTTTTCATTTGTTAAAAATATACTGAACCTGAAGTCTGGTATTTAAATCAAGAGTTATTTTACAAATAAAGTAATTCTGTAGGTACAAAATACTTCTTACTGTAGACTTTTCCCCTCTTTTTGATATGGTGATGTCTTCTCCATTCAAAGACAAGACAATAAATCTTTAGTGCCTTTAGAACAAACACTGAAAACACACACAAGCTCTCCTCTTAACCTAACTGTTCATAAACCAGCGAACGGGAAAGTCTGTGTTACTCAGGAATAAAATGTTGATCCCTGAGTGTGGCTACTAAGATTTAAACAGGTTTTCAGGGAACAGGTGAAATGTATGGACTGGAGCTAGTCTCCTAGTTGGTGTATTAAATCTGACAGTTTCCTGGAGGTAAATTTATTCATTCTGGGAAAATGGGCTTTCCCATAGCCTGGTGTCCAGGTTACTGGGATGGGCTATTGCTAAGGAATCAAGCGTGTTACTGTCCTTCGGCCAACTAGACCTCGTTTTTTCCACAAAATCTGAAATAACTTAAAGCACCAGAAGCAGTTATGGAGACCAGCCTGTTTGACCTTGAGCCGCAGTGTTGGTGATGCACGGCAGAGGCGCCTGTGCCGCGTGCTTGGAAGATGCGACAGTCTACCACGTGGATTTTTAATAATTCTTGCATGTCATTGCTGTAATGTACATTTTTGAGGCAATCGTGAAACTGATGTGTGTGTGATTGTTGGTGTGCTCTGTTGTAAATTCAAAGAGCTTGTTCAAGTTTTTTTTTTTTTTTTACTTATTGTTTTCAGAGTGTCTATTTTGAATTAAAACTTGTTATACCACTGCAAGTAGAACTGTTTAATTCTTTTAAATGTTAAAACATCATGATGATTCAGAAACAATTTAAACATGAAAGTAGATACCATATTTGTTGTTGTGAAAATAAGCACACCCCCAAAAGGCTGACGAATTACAGGGTCATGAAGTAGCTGTGGCTGGAGATCCTTGCTTTGTGTGACAGTGGCCGGGAGTTGCCTTTCTCCAGGCTGAGCTCTGTGCCAACTGGCTCAGCTTGCCATGTGTGTGGCTTGGCCAGCGCTCCTTCAGTTGTGAGACTTCGGGGCTCTGTTTGTGTTTGGGGCCTGGTCAGTCTGTCGAGCTGACCGTCCTGTCCATTGCAGGATCAGAGCAGCATCGCCAGCCTCTTTCCTCCCAGCCGTGGCCCCTGCACCCTCTCCAGGCTGTGTCCCTCCGGCAGAGAGGAACAGCCCTGAGCAGAACCACTGTGAGGAATTTTGGTTGCTGGCTGTAGTCCAGCTTTTGATGTGGAGTCTTTTTATATGCTAGTTACTGGTTTTTAAACACTTTTTTTAGGCTTACAGATAAAAATTTGATGTAAACTGATCTTCAAAAAGCATATGGGAGTTCTTGTAAATGTATAAAGGGAGTAAATTTATTATTATTAGCTATGCTGTGCAGTATGCGGGATCTTAGTTCCTCAACCAGGGACTGAACCCCTGCCCCGGCAGTGGAAGTGTGGGCCCTTATGGGAATTCCCTAAGTTTATTATTTGAAAATGAAAAACTAAACTTTAGATTAATAGTTTAGCGATGGGGGATTTTTATGCTATCATTTAAAAGATTGGAAATTGAGAAGGAAAGAAAACAATTCTTTTTTTATTTTCATGGTTTCAAAAAGGTGTATATTTAAATTTTAATCTCTGCATGAACTTTAAAACTATTACATATTTGGAGACACTGCTTTGGGAAATATCCCCAGTGTTTTTGTTTCAAGTAATAAATCCTCCTTCCCTCTTCCCCCCAAATTACATACTTGACGTCTATTCGGTCAAAGACAAATTAGAATGTAGCATATTAGTGTAATTTCTGAATTCTGTTACCATGGTTTTGGGATGTGTTATTTTTTAACAGCCAGAAACCTCATCACTTCATTTGTTACAGTGAATAGTAAATGAGAAGAACTCCGGAGGCCCCAGAAAGCCTTTCATCCACCTGGTAACAGGGCAGGCCCCTTGGCCACTGCTCCTGTGGTTGATCTTTCTTTTGGTGACTGCTCTCCCACCTCCCTGTCAGCGTGCTGCTTCCAGAATGGAGCTCTGCAAATCTTTGTCAGATTGCCTTGGTAACTCAGCTGAGGAACAGGTCGGCTTTGATGTCACCTCATCTGAAGGCCCTTGAATGTTTTCTTTAAGAAGCTGAAGGCGAGTGAGGTCGGACGGGCAGAGCGTGGCTCCCGCGGCTCTAGCGGGCAGCAAGGCCTCGCGGGGCTGACTGTGCCACAAGCCGCGAGACCCCAACAAAGAGGCGGGAGTCGAGTCTCCAGCTTCTGGGCTGTGGGCCACAGGCCGGTGCAAGGGCGCACGCTGCGGGACGCTGTGCCGAGGACAGCGCTGGTGCCAGGGCTGTGTCGGCACCACAGGAGCGTGGAGACAACCTGACACAGAGGGTCGCCCACTCCTGCCCCCTCACCCTCATCAGTGCGATCAAACAGAACACAGCCGGTCAGTGAAGAAGCCAGGCCGGTCCTGAAAGCCGATGGGACAGAAGACCCTCATCCACCTACCACCAGGTAACCACAAAAATGGCTGCTGTATCACCCCTGGACTGGCATCCTGGGCAGAGGTGCTCTTCCGGAAGCCCTGGTGCAGGTGCATCCCAGGGAAGGGCTGTTGCTCACACCAGCCCTGGAGTCGGCCTCCCGGCAGGGTGGACACATCCTCTCCCTCAGGCTCAGGCCAGGTCTGTCTCCCTGCAGAAGCCACGTGGTTGTGGTTCTTCACTAAGTTTCGCAGTAAGGCCTCTGGGAATGCTGTGCTGTGGCTGCTTCTCAGCCACCTTCCTTTGCTCTCAGAGCAGCAGCTGTGCCAGGCCTGCGGGAGCTGGTGGTTCTGCCCCAAGTCCCCAGGGGTGTATTGGCTCCAGGGCTGGTCGTCACCCATCTCTGTTAGCCTTTCCAACAGCCTCACATCTGATGCTTACGTGCAGCTCTCTCTTTCTTACTAGAGGAAGCAACAGCCCTGACTAAGAAAAGGAAAAAGAGCCCCCAGACACTAACCGAGTTTATACGTTGTCTTTAAACTGCCTTGCTAGTGATAAACATCAACAGTTTACCGTTGATAGGAAATGGGCTGAGTATTCTAATGATGATGGTGATGATCTGCTTTCCTTACTCGGCTCTGTGTTGATGCAGCTGATGTGCATTTTAACTCTCAGCAGTCTTAACAGGTGAATGGTAGTATCCATGCATAAGGAAAATGTAAAATTCTTTTTCCTTTTTCCGTATAAAGGAAGCTGAGGTTAAGTAAGCTGCCCGAGGCAGGAGCTAGTCAGGTGGAAGGAGTAGGGAGGTGACCGGTAGTGCTGCTGTGCTCCATTCTTCTGTGCACGTATTAATAGGTCCCTATTTAAGCCTCAGTACTCTTGTGAGTAGGTATTATTTTGCCTCTGTTTTCAAGGTGAAGACGTGGATTCCAAGGTAATGTGGCCAACTGTTGCAGTCTGCTCACGACTGAGGGATTTTTATGAACTTTTAGTACCAACACTGGGAATATTCAGGCAGGTGGAGACAAGTTGGTCACTCTACCCAGAGGTCAGTTCACCTCCCCACGTGACACATCACTTAAGGGATGTAGTTGTCCTGCTAATAAATGTCCGTTCTCTGGACGTGCACGTAGCCCTGTTGGTGTGGGGGCACAGGGCACCCTGCCCTGGATGGTTACAGCAGTGATGGCAGCAGTGCCCTGTGCGCCGGGTACTGTTCTGAATGCATGATGAACTCAGTGAGGTGACATTTTTTGAATAAAAAGTGAAAGGAGGGAAGTCTTTGATTAGAACGAAAAAAAGACATACAAATTTGCTATTTCATTTAGTATTTTGGAATGTCTCCCCATGTTACTAAACAAAGCCCCTGCTGAACTATCAACCAAGGAATACAAATTCGAACTACGAGGTACTGCCAGAAAACTTTAAGTTTTAAAAACTTAAACGTAATGTCATCTTTGTCCTGAAACCAATCGTTTTTTTGGTAGGTGGTGAGTAAACATATAAACACGCAGTCCGTAATACAAAGCCTTACCTTGTCGCGCTCCTGCTGATGCACACTTATGGAATCACACTTTTAATAATCATTACCTAGTTTTTAAAGTTTAAAAATTTAGAAATAATTTTAGCAATGAAAATTTTATACAGGGAAACTCTTTATATGAGTGAGCCCCGAGAACATGTTAGTTGTAACAGTGCCCAGTAGTTCTAGTTACTTTCAGATTCTAAACCCAGGAGTTTTAAAATTTGTGATCCATGAACCATCTGAGTAAAAAGTGTCAACACTGATGAAAGTTGAAGTCTAAATTACCAGATTTTTATAATACACAGTTAAGATGACAATTGATCGGCACTATCAACCTCAAAGACCTGTGATAATGACATATGAAAGCAGCCTAAAGTGTATGCTTATTTGGGATCAGATATGTAGGAGGGTCACTATGTTAAGTAGATTAAAATCAGAATAAAAATCTGTTTTATGACTGGGATCTCTAAGGCCGCTATGTTGGCAGGTGGAAAACAAACACCATTCACGGATGACTTAGCTCACCTTTCAAAAGGTAGAATATATATAATAACGCTGCTAAATAGTAGGTAACATTCGTTTCCTACACGCTACTAAAGAAAGTGCTTCCAAAACCACTTTTTTTATCCCACCTGTAAAATATGAGCAATGATTATTTACTTTTAAACGAAAATTACACAAATTCCTTTTCAGAGATAAAACTTTTGATAATAAAACATTTAAAATTTTATTAATCTTTATTAATGCTACTTCAGCCATATAGATGTGTTTGCTATGTATAAACTAAGATTGTGGTCATATTATCAAGTGCAAGTTCAGAATTGTCATAAATGAATATATTTTTTCAAAAATTAGTTTTTTATGGTTTACAATGCATGATATGGAAAGTTTAATATGATGTTAGATAATTTACCACTTGTCTAAGCTAGAGAAAATTGAATAATTAATAGTAATCTATAATGGTTCAATAGTTTTTCTTAAAACAATATTTCTCTATAGATCTATCTTGAGTGTTAAGTTGTAAAATCAATAAAAACAATAGTTTTGCTAGGGTTTTATAGATAAGTTGACTCGTTTTGCTTCCCCAATTCCTATGGAGCAGCTTTCAGAACTGTTTGAAGACCCAGAAAATTCTACATTGTCTATGAAATGACACTGACGCACACACGTTAGTATGATATCAAACAGACTATGCTCAGATTCTGGAAGGAGTTTCCATGCAGACAGATGTAAGGTCTCATTGCAAGGAAAGTATCTTTGGTCCTAAAAAGGACAGGAGATTTAGCCTCTGCCATTGTCTTGTGGAAGATGACTTAGGAAAACACCAGGGAGTTCACGAGATCATTATAAAGAAATGCATTTTGCAGGAAAGGTAATTTTTGGTTATTTTTAAAATTTAATTTTGTTTGGATTTTATACACGCTCTCAAATAACGAGTGATTACATCAATAAGACAACTGTAGACAAGGAAGGCACGGTAGCTGTGCAGGAGATTTTGGAATGTGCTGGGGAAGCCCAAGTCTAGCACATTGCTTGCAGCTCCAGTCACATGACGCCAAGGATGTTAGCAGAGGCCTTTTTAATTATATTCAGCTTTAAGGTGAGTGCTTTTCTAATAACTTATTAGAAAATCAATAACTTCGCATCAGAACTCATTGTTACCACAGTGGTTCCTTATCACCATATATTTCATTGCTGACCTTGTTTCTGTTCACAGGTGGTGGTGGTGACCATCTTGGTCCAATAAGTTGCTAATTTAGAAGTAAGCAGAATACACGTATATCAACACCCAGTACTAACCATATTTTCTAACTCTATCCTAGCTATTGGCATTACCAACTTTTTAGCTTCTACATGACCACCTGTGTTAAATGACTTGATGACTAAAGGGGAAGCTGGGATACTGAAAATAGATGTTACTGACAACATAGGATCAATTCAGAAACATGAAAATGGAAAACTTGGTAAATTCATGATGAGATTTATTCAGTAATCAATTTAGATTTTCTAGGAACTTGACCATGATTGCAAGTTCTTATATATTTGGGTCCCACTTAGAAATGAATCTTTAAATATACCCTTATAACTGCACACTGGTTTTTCTTTTCCTCTGTTTTGTTTGTTTTGGCTGTGCCACAAAGCTTGCAGGATTTTAGTTCCCTGACCAGGGATTGAACCCATGCCCTCTGCAGTGAAAGCATGGAGTTGTAATCACTGGACTGCCAGGGAATTCCCAGAATTGCGCAGTGTTGTCCTAAAGAAACATCTTATTTCAAGGATCAAAATACCTGTAATGTCTGAGGATTGACATATAATTAAATGACATTCCCAATCTAATTTGCTAAGAAGTCCAGGGTATGAGCTATTTAACCTTACTCTGCCATCTGAGAATCTACACCAGGTTCTGACCACACTATGCCTGTTTTTCCATTTACAAAATGCATGTGTGGAGAGGTGATTGCTCTGTATTTCATTAAAAAAATGGCCTCAGTATAACCATGTTTTATTTTCAGTGCACTAGAAACAGAATAAGTCTTTGCCACTTCCTGAACACCGAATTAGCAAGCTGCTTCCATGCAGTGACCTGTGTAAGGACAGTTTCATTGGTATCTACGCTTTCCTGTCCCACGGTGTTGACACAGTGGCTACAAAGAAACATTAGACACTCAATATCTTGTAATAACCTATAATGGAAATTAGTCTAGGTTATAATGGAAAAAACCTAGTCACTGTGCTGTACACCTAAAACTAACACATGTAAATCAACTATACTTCAATTTAAACTAGACGGATTCAAAGAGTTGAGAATACATTATATACTAGAGAGTAACCCTGGGTCTTTTGCCTTCTAATATAAGGTCCACCTCAGTCCAGATCATTTGGTTGTAACTCATACTGATCTGGGGTGGCCTCGGCCTGCCACAGGTTGGAGCGGGCCTTGGGTTTCTAGCCAGAAATTAAGGCCGGGTCACAGTGGTGAGAGCACCAGAGCCTATCCACTAGGCCAGTGGTCAGTGACCAGGCCACTGGCCCTTCGGCTTTGCAGAAGAGTTTCCACAGATGGAAAGTGGTGAAGCAAGTGAAGTTTTTATTAGGAGGAAGAGAATACAGTACATGTGGATAGACAAGGGGTGGACTCAAGAGTCCCTGAGTTGTACCCTGGTGGCAGTCTGAATTACTTCTGTGGGGCACTTCTGGGTTTCCTTTGGCCAATCATTTTAATTTGCCTGGTTCACAATCCATATTTGGTACTTTTCAGGATCAAGGCTGTATATTGAACTAACACCCAAAAAAGATGTCCTTTTCATTATAGGGGACTGGAATGCAAAAGTAGGAAGTCAAGAAACACCTGGAGTAACAGGCAAATTTGGCCTTGGAATACAGAATGAAGCAGGGCAAAGGCTAATAGAGTTCTGCCAAGAGAACGCACTGGTTATAGCAAACACCCTCTTCCAGCAACATAAGAGAAGACACTACACATGGATATCACCAGATGGTTGACACCAAAATCAGATTGATTATATTCTTTGCAGCCACAGATGGAGAAGCTCTACACAGTCAGCAAAAAAAACAAGACCGGGAGCTGACTGTGGCTCAGATCATGAACTCCTTGTTGCCAAATTCAGACTTAAATTGAAGAAAGTGGGGAAAACCACCAGACCATTCAGGTATGACCTAAATCAAATCCCTTATGATTATACAGTGGAAGTGAGAAATAGATTTAAGGGACTAGATCTGATAGAGTGCCTGATGAACTATGGATGGAGGTTCATGACATTATACAAGATACAGAAATCAAGACTCTCCCCAAGAAAAAGAAATGCAAAAAAGCAAAATGGCTGTCTGAGGAGGCCTTACAAATAGCTGTGAAAAGATGGGAAGCAAAAAAGCAAAGGAGAAAAGGAAAGATATACCCATTTGAATGCAGAGTTCCAAAGAATAGCAAGGAGAGATAAGAAAGCCTTTCTCAGCGATCAGTGCAAAGAAATAGAGGAAAACAATAGAATGGAAAAGACTAGAGATCTCTTCAAGAAAATTAGAGATACCAAGGGGACATTTCATGCAAAGATGGGCTCGATAAAGGACAGAAATGGTATGGACCTAACGGAAGCAGAAGATATTAAGAAGAGGTGGCAAGAATACACAGAAGAACTGTACAAAAAAGATCTTCACGACCAAGATCATCACAATGGTATGATCACTCACCTACAGCCAGACATCCTGGAATGTGAAGTCAAGTGGCCCTTAGGAAGTGTCACTACGAACAAAGCTAGTAGAGGTGATGGAATTCTAGTTGAGCTATTTCAAATCCTGAAAGATGATGCTGTGAAAGTGCTGTACTCAATATGAAAAACTCCGCAGTGGCCACAGGACTGGAAAAGGTCAGTTTTCATTCCAATCCCAAAGAAAGGCAATGCCAAAGAATGCTCAAATTACCACACAATTGCACTCATCTCACACTAGTAAAGTAGTGCTTAAAATTCTCCAAGCCAGGCTTCAGCAATACATGAACTTCCAGATGTTCAAGCTGGTTTTAGAAAAGGCAGAGGAGCCAGAGATCAAATTGCCAACATCTGCTGGATCATGGAAAAAGCAAGAGAGTTCCAGAAAAATCTATTTCTGCTTTATTGACTATGCCAAAGCCTTTGATTGTGTGGATCACAATACACTATGGAAAATTCTGAAAGAGATGGGCATACCAGACCACCTGACCTGCCTCTTGAGAAACCTGTATGCAGGTCAGGAAGCAACAGTTAGAACTAGACATGGAACAACAGACTGGTTCCAAATAAGAAAAGGAGTACGTCAAGACTGTATATGTCACCGTGCTTATTTAACTTATATGCAGAGTACATCATGAGAGACGCTGGGCTGGAGGAAGCACAAGCTGGAATCAAGATTGCTGGGAGAAATATCAATCACCTCAGATATGCAGATGACACTACCCTTATGGCAGAAAGTGAAGAAGAACTAAAGAGCCTCTTGATGAAAGTGAAAGAGGAGAATGAAAAAGTTGGCTAAAAGCTCAACATTCAGAAAACAAAGATCATGGCATCCGGTCCCATCACTTCATGGCAGATAGATGGGGAAACAGTGGCTGACTTTATTTTTCCGGGCTCCAAAATCACTGCAGATGGTGACTGCAGCCATGAAATTAAAAGATGCTTACTCCTTGGAAGGAAAGTTATGACCAACCTAGACAGCATATTGAAAAGCAGAGACAGTACTTTGCCAACAAAGGTCTGTCTAGTCAAGGCTATGGTTTTTCCAGTAGTCATGTATGGATGTGAGAGTTGGACTGTGAAGAAAGCTGAGCACCAAAGAATTGATGCTTTTGAACTGTGGTGTTGGAGAAGACTCTTGAGAGTTCCTTGGACTGCAAGGAAATCCAACCAGTCCATCCTAAAGGATATCAGTCCTGAATGTTCATTGGAAGGACTGATGCTTAAGCTGAAACTCCAATATTTGGCCACCTTATGGGAAGAACTGACTCACTGGAGAAGACCCTGATGCTGGGAAAGATTGAAGGTGGGAGGAGAAGGGGACAACAGAGGGTGAGATCGTTGGGTGGCATCACCAACTCAATGGACATGAGTTTGAGTAAACTCCAGGAGTTGGTGATGGACAGGGAGGCCTGGCGTGCTGCAGTCCATGGGGTCGCAAAGAGTCGGACACAACTGAGCAATTGAACTGAACTGAGGATCCTCCCATGTGTTCACACGCATCTCTTAGCCAAGATGGATTCTACCGAAGAGGCCTATGGGTAGCCTGTCATTAGTTAGCATCACTCCCCTTTGACCTCCAGGGGGAGCCTTTTTGCGCATATGTGGTCACCGAGGTCTCCTGACTGAGAATGTGAAATATGTGGTCTGGTCAGGGATCAGTCTCCTCCCTTAATTGTCCTACTATTCTTGTCTTGGGAGTTTTGGTCCACAGGGAATGAATCTCCAATTGCTTTACCGAGTGTGTATGTGTGTGTGTGTAACATCTACTTCTTGCCTCAAAACTATGTAGAATAGCATAAAAGTCTAGGAAATTGTCTTTTCTTATATATCTCCATGCACTCCTTACGGTCAGGATCTTCTCCCCATGAGGATAAGCGATGTGAAGGAAGACAGTGCCGGAATGATTAATTTTCTTTGACTTAAAATTTAATATATGTTTGAAAAATTAAGCTGCTACCTACGTTTGGTAATGTTACAATCTTCTAATAGTGGTTTATCATGGCTGAGATGCTATTTGTGTGCACACCTAAGAGCATCAGTAACATCCTTTTATAAAATTTCACTGTAGGGATGATGTTACAGACCTTTGTTCTTAAAGCAGTAAGTACCTTTGGTCCAGATTTCCCTGGTTATGTGCTGTGTACATCTGTCTGCCTATCAAAGCTTATCTTGACTGAGAGTGACATGTCGAGGAGTAGAAAGATGGTAATAAAGATGCAAAGGGCAACCTGAGTCCCAATAAAGCAAGGTGAAGTGCTTCAACTGTGGAGCTTGTTGACGCAAGTGCTTCAACTTGAGACCCTCTGAAGCTTTCAGAATGCTTTACACACATCAAGTGTGTGCAGGTCTGTGTCTGCCTCACTTCAGTGGGTTAGGGTGTGAGATGCACTTTCACTACAGTCATGTGGAGTTGTTGCAAACCTAAACTGTAAAAGAAAAGGGTGAGCCTACAAGAAGTTACTCTGATGTTTTGTATAAATGTGGTCTTCATTACTGTATTACGTATTAGAGGTTTCTAAAAGTTATCAAAATCTTGGCCATTAATTAATGTTGGACCCTTTGAGTTCAGTAGCTCAGTGCCTCATCACTGGAGGATCGTGGAATTTGTACATGTGTGTGATGTGGGTCTGTGTTTACATTGCTTCTGGTCCTTGTATGGTTCACCTGAGCCCACCTGTGAGTTGGTGTTACACTGCCCCAGACTGAAAGCATGAACTGCCTTAGAGATTTAGATTCTAATGTTTATTCTTTGCCACGTGCTGGTTACAAAGTCATAACCTGAAATGAAAAGATAGTAAATAGATGAAATAGCTTTTTTTGCTATTGTTGCAAGTTCATTTGGCATCTGAACATTTGGATGCTGCTGCTGCTAAGTCGCTTCAGTTGTGTCCGACTCTGTGAGACCCCATAGACAGCAGCCCACCAGGCTCTGCTGTCCCTGGGATTCTCAAGGCAAGAACACTGGAATGGGTTGCCATTTCTTTCTCCAATGCATGAAAGTGAAAAGTGAAAGTTAAGTCACTCAGTCGTGTCTGACTTTTAGCGACCCCATGGACTGCAGCCCACCAGGCTCCTCCATCCTTGGGATTTTCCAGTCAAGAGTACTGGAGTGGGGTGCCATCACCTTCTCCGAAACATTTTGATAGATTAATTAAAAATCCATATATCTTGGTAATTTGGACATATGACCATATCTTAGTGTTTAAATGACAGCAGTTTTTAAGATATAATCCAGCATATCGACAAACTCATCAGCTCTCATTAGAAGGTCTTCAAGACTCTTATCTGAAGGTTTGTTCTGTAATAAGAAAATGTTAGTTTTCAGTTCAGTCGCTCAGTTCGAGTTAGTTTGTCAGTTCAGTTCAGTTGCTCAGTCGTGTCCGACTTTGCGACCCCATGAATCACAGCATGCAAGGCCTCCCTGTCCATCATCAACTCCTGGAGTTCACTCAAACTCATGTCCATCGAGTCGGTGATGCCATCCAACCATCTCATCCTCTGTCGTCCCCTTCTCCTCCTGCCCTCAATCCCTCCCAGCATCAGGGTCTTTTCCAGTGAGTCAACTCTTCACATGAGGTGGCCAAAGTATTGGAGTTTCAGCTTCAGCATCAGTCCTTCCAGTGAACACTCAGGACTGATCTTTATGATGGACTTGTTGGATCTCCTTGCAGTCCAAGGGACTCTCAAGAGTCTTCTCCAACACCGCAGTTCAGAAGCATCAATTCTTCAGCGCTCAGCTTTCTTCACAGTCCAACTCTCACATCCATACATGACCACTGGAAAAACCACAGCCTTGACTAGACGAACCTTTGTTGGCAAAGTAATGTCTCTGCTTTTGAATATGCTATCTAGGTTGGTTGGTACTTTCCTTCCAAGGAGTAAGCGTCTTTTAATTTCATTGCTGCAGTCACCATCTGCAGTGATTTTGGAGCCCCCCAAAATAAAGTCTGACACTGTTTCCACTGTTTAGGAGTAGCTAAATTTGTGCATTGAATTTATGAACAAAAAGTTTTAAGTTTTTAACAAAAACTTAAGAGAGTAGTGTGCAAAGAGTGTTGTTATTAGCTAGATAATTTGAATTGCAAAACTATTTTCACGTGGAATGTTTGTTTTTGAGTTGATAGGTTTGCTTAATAGAAGTGTTAATTTAACCTTTCTTGTTTCCATTATCGCAATTTGTAAAACCTGATAGGAATAGTGGAGCAGGGGCTGAGGTTCTTTCTACTCGTATTAATTTTAAAGGATACCTATTCAATTCTTGATCACGTGCAGAGGTGCCTGCTATGTCTGCGACGCAGCACTGGTGTGGCCGTAGACAGCAAGCCTAGTAGCCGCTGGGGACATCACTCCTTCGTCCATCATCCCCGCTCCGTTAAGTGGTGAAGGGGCAGAAAACAGACTCGCCTCGGGGTAACCCGAGCTCGAACCCAGCACGCAAGTCCTGGCTTCCTGAGCAGCTTTCTTAACACAGGCTTATACTCCTTGTGCCTTCTCATTTGTTTGATGAGAAATGAGGCTTTCTTTAAAGGCAAGTTTTGAGAGTCCCAATAAGAAACAGGTGTGAAGTTTTTGTTTTTTTATTTCAATAGAAATGGTTCCGGAGAGTGTGTATTTGCATAATGCCTGCAGGCCGCTCACCTGAGCCTCTCGGTCCTGTGGAAGACAGAGGTTAGGCTTTCCTACTTGCAGACAAGCCAGCTCTCCCGGAGGGATGCGTGCCTTTGCTCAGGCCGGGTGACACGGAGCGCGGGGGTGACTGCCTGCCTGCCAAGCACGTGTGGCTCTGCCGTGCGGCGCGAATCAGGACGGCTGCTCCAAGAGCACCGCGAAGCCGCGCGGAGGGCGGGGGCGCCGGGGGGAGTCAGGAACCGGGCCCGCAGGGCCCCCAGCCCTTGAACCCCGCGGAGGGAAGGGACTGGCCAACTGACTCAAGATGTATTGGCTTTCATATTCTCCAACTGCGCTTTTCAACCTTGGAAGGGCAGAAACACCCTGCAGAGATTGAGGAGGGTGAGAAGGAGCCGCTTTCCGAGCTGGACAGTGCAGCTGCCCAAGCGGATCACCGACGGGGCTGGGGTGTCTCCGCCCGCGGCCTGCCACCTGGCGGGCCCTGCTGCGGACGCCGGGGAGAGGGCTGCGCCTGAAGGGCCGGCGGTCAGGTCCGAGCGCTCATTGAGTGGTGCGCGCCCGCGGCCTGTAGCCGCCTGCTCTCCTGCCTCTGCCTCACCCCCTCAGGTGCGGGGAGAATCCCAGTCTCCGGGAGACCCCACGGCCTGAGGCCTTGAGCCCCGCTCGCCCCGGGCGGCTGGACCACTTCCTCCCGGCTTGCCTGCTCTCCCAAGGTGGGTGTTGGCACTGCCCTAGTCGCCGTGCTGGCTGGCCTTGTGCCAAACACATGTGAAACGTCATTTATTTGTCTAGTGGCCGCACTGTGTCTCCCTTGCTGCACTCAGGCTTTTCTCTAGGTGCGGTGAGGGGGCTGCTCTCCCTTGCGGTCCCTGGCTTCTCTCTCATCGGGAGGCTTGTGGGGAGCCTGGGTTCTGGGGCGCTTGGGCTTCAGCAGTTGTGGTGCGTGGGCTCAGTTGTCCCTCGGCGTGTAGAACCGTCCACGTCCCTTGAACTAGCAGGCGGATTCTTAACCTTTAACTACCAGGAAGTCCGAAAAGCACTTTTTTTTTTTTTTTTTTAAAACAGTTGGAATGTAAGTGGTGCCTAAGTCCGTTTTTTGTTTTAGGGGTCTGGGCTTCATTCCGTGCTTTTTCTTTGGGTACTGAATTCTGCATTCAGTTAGGAAACATCCCATTCAAGTTACTTCTCGTCCCCCGACCTCGCTGCCCTTCTGTTTCCGCCTGGAATGCTTCAAGTGAAAGTGAAGTCGCTCAGTCGTGCCCGACTCTTTGCGACCCTATGGATAGTAGCCTGCACCAAGCTCCTCCGTCTATGGGATTTTCAAGGCAAGAGTACTGGAGTGGGTTGCCATTTCCTTCTCCAGGAAATCTTCCCAACCCAGGGAACGAACCCAGGTCTCTTACACTATAGACAGACGCTTTACTGTCTGAGCCACCAGGGAAGTCAAATGACGCTTCAATCAGCTACTTCTTTGTTCCTTGATATTTAAGGACCAGCGTTATCCTTAGATTTGTTGTTGGGAAATTAATGTACTCCAGGAAAGTGTCATGTGACCTTTAAGACCCATTCAAGCACGGACCCCAAAGTGATTCATGGTCCACATTTTGCTGGTTATCAGACCACAGGTCAACAGGGTAGGTTGTGTGCAAAAGGATGTTTGTACCCAGGCAGCCTGAAGAGACAGGGAAGAAGCCGAGTGAACAAATCAGCTCAGAGTCCAAAGCATATTCCTAGACGGCTTAGGACCAGAAGTTTTGGACTCCTTTCCTTCCCCCCGCCCCCCCAGTTTTAAACATTGTGTTAGAATATACAGAACATAAAATATACCATCTTCAGTTCAGTTCAGTTGCTCAGTCATGTCTCACTCCTTGCAACCCCATGAATTGCAGCACGACAGGCCTCCCTGTCCATCACCAACTACTGGAGTTCACTCAGACTCCCATCCATCGAGTCAGTGATGCCATCCACTCATCTCATCCTCTGTCGTCCCCTTCTCCTGCCCCCAATCCCTCCCAGCATCAGAGTCTTTTCCAATGAGTCAACTCTTCGCATGAGGTGGCCAAAGTACTGGAGTTTCAGCTTTAGCATCATTCCTTCCAAAGAAATCCCAGGGCTGATCTCCTTCAGAATGGACATGTTGGATCTCCTTGCAGTCTAAGGGACTCTCAAGAGTCTTCTCCAACACCACAGTTCAAAAGCATCAATTCTTCGGAGCTCAGCTTTCTTCACAGTCCAACTCTCACATCCATACATGACCATAGGAAAAACCATGGCCTTGACTAGATGGACCTTTGTTGGCAAAGTAATGTCTCTGCTTTTGAATATGCTATCTAGGTTGGTCATAACTTTTCTTCCAAGGAGTAAGTGTCTTTTAATTTCATGGCTGCAGTCACCATCTGCAGTTAAGTTTACAGTTTGGTGGCATTAAATACTTCTACATTGTTGTGCCACTGTCACCACCATCCATCCACAGAACATTGTAAAAAAATAATTGTTTTATGGGTTGATGGGACTTTTAAAACATTTTTTTGTTTGACTGAGTTGGGTCTTAGTTGTGGCACACGGGGTCTTGGTTTTCCTTGTGGCAGGTCGGATGGATACCTGACCAGGGACTAAACCTGGGTTCCCTGCACGGGGAGCACAGAGTCTTAGCCATTGGATCTCCAGGCAAGTCGCCAGAACACTTTTATCTTCCCAAATTGAAATGCTGCCTCTATTCAACAGTGACTCCCAAATCTCACCTCCCCCAGCGCCTAGACCCCAGCATTCTGGTTTTTGTCTCTGTGTGATTTTTGCCTACTCTAGGGATCTCCTTTACATGGAGTCATTCAGCGCTAGTCCTTTTATGAGTGGCTTATTTTACCGAGCAGAGTCCTCCAGATTCATCCATGTTGTGGTGTGTGTCAGAGTGTCCTTCCTGTTCAAGGCTGAATGATATTCCATTGTATGTGTTTCCATTTTCTGTTTACCCGTTCTTCCATGAACAAGGCAGCCGTGAACATGGGTGCCCAAAGGCCTCACGCATCTGCTTTCACTTAATGCTCAGGGCATATGGGCCGATGAGGGTCAGCTGTGATGTGGGAAGGGCAAGCTGTGCCTGGTGCAAGACGAGCCATGAGTCCCTTCTTGGTGTTTTTCTGTACTTTACAAATTTTCTAAAATTTCACTCAGTTCTTTAAAAATACAAGGGGTGTGTCATCTAACAGGGTTACCAGTTGGAAAATGTGGTTAAATCCAATTGACCCACTCATAAGTGAGATCCGAGTGTCTGTCTGTGTCTGACTGACTGCACTTAGCGTGGTGCCCTCAGGTCCATCCATGTTGTCCCAAATGGCAAGAGTTTGTTCTTGTTTATGGCTGAGTAGTATTCCTTTGTATGTATATGTGTTTACATAAATATATTAATGAAAATTATCTGTATATAATTATACTAGGCCTGTTAGTATTTTCTTTATATATGTAGAGGCTCCTGTGTTGGGTGCATAAATAGTACTTCTTGTTGTTTAGTTGCTAAGTCGTGTCTGACCTGTAGCCCTCCAGGCTCCTCTGTCCATGGGATTCCCAGGCAAGAATACTGGAGTGGGTTGCCATTTCCTCCTCCAGCATAAATATTTACAAATGTTATATCCTTTTGTGGATTGACCCCTTGATCATTGTGTGATGCCCTTTGTGTCTCTTATCACAAACTTTGTTTTAAAGTCTATTTTGTTTTAAAGCATAGCTGTTGCAGCTTTCTTTTGGTTTCCATTTCTGTGGAACATCTTTTTCCACCCCTTCATTTTCAGCCTATGTGTGTTCTTACATCTGATGTGTAGATAGCATATAGATGGGTCTTGTTTTTTTTTTAATCCATCAGCCACTGTTTTTTTTTTTTTTCAGTCTGTCTGTTGATTAGAAAATTTAACCAATTTAAATTTAAATTTATTATTGACGGGTATATATATGTTCCCATTTTGTTACCTGGTTTGTGACTGTTTTGTAGTTTCTCTGCTTCTTCTTACTCTCTCCCCTTGTGGTTTGATGACTTTCTTTAGTGTTCTTAGATTCCTTTCTACTATGTATATGTTGTAGTTAAGAGTTATTTTTACTACTTTAGTTTCTTAACCTTCATATTAACTTTATAAGTGATAAATCCATGTTTTGCCTTCTTATACATTCATGGGGTTCTCAAGGCTGGTATACTGGAGTGGTTTGCCATTCCCTTCTCCGGTGGATCATGTTTTGTCAGAACTCTTCACTATGACCCATCCATCTTGGATGGCCCTGAATGGCATGGCTCATAATTTCGAGTTATGCATGAACTTGGGCAAACTCTGGGAGATGATGAGGGACATGGAAGCCTGGTGTGCTGCAGTCCATGGGGTCCTGAAGAGTTGGACATGACTTGGTGACTGAACAACAACAACAATCCACTACCTTTACCTTTTTCAGTGAGAATTAGACTTCCATATATTTTCTTTTTACTAATTAGAGCTTAAAATCATTCTTTTCACATTTCTTGTAAGGCTGGTGTACTTGTGATGAACTCCATTACTTTTTGCTTGTCTGGAAAACTCTTTATCTCTCTTTCAGTTCTGAATGATAACTTTGCCAAGAGAGTGTTATTGGTTGGAAATGTTTTCTTTCAGCACTTTGAATATATTGTGCTACTCCTTACTGGCCCGCAAAGTTTCTGCTGAAAATACTGCTGATGGTATTATGGAGCTTCTCTTGTATATATGTTGTTTTTCTCTTGCTGCTTTTTTTGAAGTATAGATTTACAATATTACATTAATTTCAAGTGTACAACATAGTGAATACATATTTTTATAGATTATACACCATTAAAAATTATCACAAAGTAATGATTACAATTCCCTGTGTTGTACAATATATCCTTGCTGGTTATGAATTTTATACACAGTAGTTTCTGTAACTTAGTCCCATCCTGCTAACATGCTCCTTCCCATTTCCCTCTCCCCAGAGGTAACTACTAGTTTGTTTTTTCTATCTGTGAGTCTGTTTTGGTTTTGATATATATATTCATTAGTTTTATATTCCAGAAATAAATATCATTATAGTATTCGTCTTTCTCCATCTGATTTATTTCACTAAGTGTATTTTCTAGGTCCTCCCGCATTGCTGCAAATGGCAGTGACTCCTTTTTTTCTTATGACTGAGTAATATTCCATTGTGTGTGTGTGTAGTAATATCCCATTGTGTGTGTGTGTACAGTAATATTCCATTGTATGTGTGTAGTAATATTCCATTGTGTATGTAGTAATATTCCATTATGTGTGTGCATAGTAATATCCCATTGTGTGTGTATATAGCAATATCCCATTGTGTGTGTGCGTAGTGATATCCCATTGTGTGTGTGTGTACAGTAATATTCCATTGTATGTGTGTAGTAATATTCCATTGTATATGTAGTAATATTCCATTGTGTGTGTGTGTAGTAATATCCCATTGTGTGTGTGCATAGTAATATCCCATTGTGTGTGTGCATAGTAATATCCCATTGTGTGTGTGCGTAGTAATATCCTATTATGTGTGTGTGTAGTGATATCCCATTGTGTGTGTGCGTAGTAATATCCCATTATGTGTGTGTGTAGTGATATCCCATTGTGTGTATGTGTAGTAATGTCCCATTGTGTGTATGTGTAGTAATAGTCCATTGTGTGTGTGTGGGTGTAGTAATACCCCATTGTGTGTATGTATAGTAATATCTGATTTTGTGTATGTGTAGTAATATCCCATTGTGTGTATGTGTAGTAATATCCCATTGTGTGTATGTGTAGTAATATCCCATTGTGTGTGTGTGTGTGTATGTAGTAATATTCCATTGTGTGTGTGTGTACCAGTATTCCATTCTGTGTGGAATTTGCAGTGCTTCCCTGGTAGTTGCTTCAGTTTATATTCAGTTCATGTGGGTGGGCTTGTATGAAGACCGTGATTTGGTTCTGGAGCAGTAACACAAACCCTCGGTTTGCCATGAAACACGTGTAGGCATGCTTGATGCAATCACTGGATCCACTAGAAGCAACACTTGTGTGGAGAGAGCTCTTCCCCCAGCACACTAGCTTGGGGTCAAGAGGGTTCAACTCAAGAAATGTTTCCTTACAAAGCTCCCTGGGAAAGGGAATGTGGAAAACAGTGCTTGCTTCCTGGAAGGGGGACCATTCCTTAGGAAACTGTCTGGTAAGGCAAAGTTCTCAATCCCTGAAAGTTATCTTTTTATGAAGATCCTGAAGAAAATAAGATAAATGAGGAAACATGGAAAAGGAGCTTGTGTGTTGACCTGGGAGGTCTTTGGGATAAGAAGTATGTAGCAAGTTGATGTCAGAGGCAGAAAGGAATAGGTGTGGTGTTAGAAGAAAAAGTTAATCACTGAATAGTATTTCTGCCCATCAGGAAACACTTTTTGAAGGTTACCTGATATTAAGTTAGGATCTTAGTACCAGCATTTTCCAGACATCTTTGTGACTCACCAAAAGACGTCACTGCCAGTCTTTGGCTGCTCTGTAAAACTGAGACGCTACATAACCACTGATTGGTGGATAGGGTCTCCTTGTCGGCTGCAAGGCTGGTTCTTCTGAGGTGTTGCAGGCTCTGGGGCTGGCAACATGTGTCACTATAAGGTCACGTGACCTGCACTCCCCAGCTGGTCAGCCAGGTATGTTCCCCTGCATCTCTGACCCCACCCCTGAGTCAACTCAGAGCATGGATCCAGCCTCAGTCCCCGCCTCCCCAGCTGCCCCTCACAGGTGTGGGGTCACTCTAGAAGCACTGCTGGTGTTCCCTCCCAATGGAAAGGGCAGTCTGTAGCCCAGTGTGTCAGGGAGGGTGTAGTGCAGTGCCTCATGCTGGTAAAGCATACGTGCTATTTCTTCCAGGAATTGGTACTTGCTGCCATCACCTTGTCGTTTGTAATTTACTGCATGAGTGGATCTTGATGTATTTATCATTGACAGTACTGAATGTATAAGTGTTATTGGAAAATTTTCAAACTAAGGTGTATTTTCAAAAAGCTGCATGGTTAGTTTTTCAGAAAAGCTGTTTCATATTGACTTCCAAAGAAGGTTCTGGACCTAAGACACAACCACCTCCTGTCAAATATGAGTGCAGTTTGTCATTAGAAATGCCCTACTGCCTACTTCAGTCTGAGCCCATTTTTCCCTCTGTAAAGTAGGGCTACTGGTGCTTTCCTGTGAAGAATGTGTGAGCATCAAGGGAACAAACCTGGCACACGAGAGGCACTTGGTAAACATTAGAGGCGTTTCATCCTGAGGGTAAGTTTATCTCTGCTGATCGTTAACACACATGCTCTCCGATATTTAGAACCAGCTGGAAAATATTAAAAGCAAAGAAAGAGTTTTTATTCTTTGATATATAAAAACCAAGAAGACTTTCAAGTGTATACAACATAGTTTTTTTTTTTTGTCTTTTTCTTTTTTTTAAGAAGAAAATTGCAGAAATATAGACTTGGGTAGAAAAATACACTCAAGCAGCTGCTCAAGACAATTTGTAACTCCTAAAATTATGAGCAATAGCACACAAATCTCAGCATAAGCCTTTTTTTTTCTTTAAAAAATTATTCACATTTGTTTAAAAACTTAAGATACGGTAAGAAATATAACTTTCCTTCTTGGTAACACACCTTGTTTTTTGAGAAGATATTCAGTGACCAGCAATAACTTAGTGATAGAAACTTTGCCTTAGAGTTTTGGTTCTATGACACGTGTCATAGTAAAAGAAATACTTCCTACTCCTGGGGCCCCCAAATGCTCATACAGTTCATTGGAGCCCATAAACCTGGGGGTCCTAGACCTCAGAGGAGGAGCATCCTTGGTCTTCCCTGTATTTTAGGACCAAAACAGACAGTGATCTTGGCATACAAATAACAAAAACAAAGGTGCAGGAGACCACAGCTACTCAGTAAAAGCTATTTATGTCCAATAAATAGTTTCTAAGAGAAAAATAACTTTCTTTTCACTTAATGAATTCAGGAGAAATAAAAACATTGTGATACACGGTTTGACATCTGTTATCAAACTGACATCCATAAAGTCAGTTCTGCCACTGACCAGCAGGGGGTGCTAGACCACAGGAGAAGCAGCTGCATAGTTTCCCAAAGGGCAACCTACAAAAATACATCTACCTGTATTTACATGGAAACTTTTTTGGGTGAAAGTTTAGTTTTCAAAGGATAAATGTAACATTTTCTCCTCAACACTGGGTTCAAGCAAAAATATATATAAAATTTGGATGAAACATGAATAAACCTTTAAGATTACTAAATATGTAAATATTGATCGAATATCAAAGGGAAGTGACAATGAATTTACTCTGTGTTAAAAATCTTTACACTTCATGTGACTTGTTATTTAAAAGAAAAGATGCAGAACGCATACATCTGAATGGCTGAGACCTCTCAGAGGCCCGAGTGACATGTGGCTGGCTTGGCCACCATTCCTCATGGAAACATGTCAAAACCACCCTCAGAGTCACAGTCCCAGGAACAGAGTGGTGTTTATCTCAGAGTAGATAATGGCTTTTGATCACAGATGGTGAGCTGCACCTTCCACTCTCTTCCAAAGTTAAATTCACCTTCAAAGGTCTCACAAAGTTGCCCACAGGGCGAGTTCCCCGCCACGATCACCATGACCACTTCACATGGGTTCTCTCTTCCCAGCGAGGTGTGGGAGTTCAACACCCACTTGGCTATTTGAGACAGGACTACAAACTGTGAAATTCTGAAATTCATCCTCTGCAGTCATGCTTAGTATAGGTTTGGGTGCACTTGCTCTTAAATTCCAGTCTCTGCCTTCTTGCCACATTCTGTCTTCACAGCCTTCTGGCCCATCAGCAGGATCAGTGCAAGTCGGCAGGAAGCACAGTGAAAACATGACGACTATTTACTGAGTTGGCCAAAAAGTTTCTTTGGGCTTTCTCATAGCATCTTACAGAAAAACCCGAATGAGATTTTTTGCCAACTCAATACAAAAGTAATTTAAAGGCTTCATTTAAAAAAAAAAGTATGTTTTTAAAATTTAAAAATGAAATATTTTCTGTGCTTAGGTCATTTCTACCACTTCACAAAGGTGCTGGACCTGGCACCTGGGCCAGTATAGACTGTGCACATGTGTGTGTTTTATATTCTACGGAGAAACTCTATAAAGTTTTTTTCTATTCATGAGTTGAAAGAAAGAATAGGGTTATGGATGAAAAGGGAGGGATAAGTAAAAACAACAAATAGGAGGAGTGAAGTATATAATTTTTTCTTATTTTAAAATTGGAATAGAATTTTAGAAGTGTTTCTCCTTGGTAAACTGAGCTGTCTGGTGCCTGGCCCTACAGGGTGACCGCCGGCCCGTGCTCCTCCACCCCTCCCGGGGGCAGGGCCAGGCTGTGGCGAGGGTCAGAGCGGAGGGAGCTGAGAAGCCTCTGGACGCTGCCCTCCCGCCCAGGGCTGTGTAGGCTGGGCGCCAGGCCTGCGCCGTTGACGCGCGTGAGGCTGCCTGGAGGCGGCCTGGGGGCCAGCCGGGGCTCCAGCACGCCCTCGAGGACCACGTCGGCCTCCTCGTCGCTCTCCATCTCGTCCGGGGGCAAGTTCTGCAGGACATGGGCCGCGGGCAGGCTGTGGCGGCTGGCTGTGCTGTCCGAGGAGCGGCCGGAGCTGCCTGAGGCACGGCTGCCCCGCACCACGTTGTTCCTCTGGTTGGCGGGCTTGACCGTCACGATGAGGTTGTGGCTGTTGGCGATCATCATGTCCGTGACCTGGTCCAGTGTCTTCCCAGCCACCTCAATCCCGTTCACCTCCAGGACCTCGTCATCCACGGCCAGCAGCCCGGTGCTCTCGGCGAGGCCGCCAGGCACCATGCGGGAGATGAAGACGCCAGGCACCTTCTCCAGCCCCTGCGGGGCCACACGCACACTCGTGCCGTCGCGAATGTAGAAGCCCAGCGGCTTCTGGCAGCCATGCCGGTACAGCCTCACGCGGCGGTGCGTCTCAGGAACGATGTCCACGTCGATGATGGAGGACACCGGGCGGAAGTCGTGTGGCAGGCCGATGTGCAGGTGTGTGCGCCGGCGGGGGCCATCTTCCCGCAGGGCCAGTGGGCGCCGCCGCCTGGACAGCGAGCCCGCCCCAAAGCTGCAGTGCTCAGCCTCTTCTGGAAAAGCACAGAGAGGACAGTGAGAGCACAGATCGGGGGCAGTGGGGAAGCACAAGTCAGGCTGCACTGAACACTCAGAGTGTCAGGTAAGTCCTGACTTTCTGCAGCTCGCCTCCCACCACCTCTCTGATGTGTTGTGTGATCCTAGGAAGTCTGAGACGGTGAGCAAATCAAATGGAGTAAAGAACTAACTAAAACACAGAACTCCCACACATGCCTTGGAGCTGAATCATCAATTCATCTCGTCACATGTCAGTTTCTGGGAGAGTCTCAGCTTCTCGGATGACATGCAGGCTACTAGCTTCACTAGTGGTTTTGATGAGCCCACAGCAATCCTGCCATCGGCCAAACTGGCCCAACAATATTCACCAGGCAAATGTTGGATGCCAAGTTCAAGCACAATCACCTCCCTAAATTCAGCTTTACAGGCAACCAACAGAATGGTTGAAAGGTTAAGACAATTAACAGTGGATGCAAGGTTTAAACGTGCCTGGCTGGATTCTGCAGTGACAGTGGAGCAGGGACTCCAGGAATGGCCCCCCACCTGGACAGCAATGGCAGGGGCAGAGTCTGTCTGATGTAACTAATTTGGAACTTGAGAGTCTGTTGAAGGCTCACCTTCCAAGGGAAGAGCTGGCTGCTAATTGAACTCAGTTCTGGGTAATTCAACTCTCAGTGCAGTAGCAGCTACCTAGTCCACCCCCAGCACCCTGGCAGGCAGCTGTGCACTGATCCTGGAGCAGTTTGTGGGACCTGTCCTCCAAACATCAGGTATCTTCTCTGACTACTGATTGATCCTTCTCATCACAAAGGTGTAGACGGGTGGGTGGCTTTTGCTGCACCTCCCTGTGTTGTTGCAAGCCCCTCCCCTTCCACCTGAAGGAACATTCCAGAGAGTGAGAGGACTGGCACCCTTTCTCTCCCTTCATTTTTCACCTTTTCCCACTTTGGGAGCCAAAGCTTAAAGTCCAGGACATTAAAAACAGCTGCATATATAGGGAAAGTTAGAAAGTGACTGTGCATGCTCAAGGAAAGGCTCAGAAAGGACCTTAGAAGACCTTAAGTTCACACTTTAATGCTGATACTCAGCACAAAGACAGTCTACAACAATTAAAAAAAAATTAGAAAAACAACCATAGCAAATCCTGGGGAAGGGGTACAATATAATTTCCAGAGCTACCACATTATGAATCCCCATTGTTCAGTAACAACAGAGAATCACAAAGCCTACAAAGAAACAAGAGTGTGCCCCAACTCAAAGGAAAATCGTAGTAGAAACGGGCCCCGAAACAACCTGATGGCAGATTTACTAGACAAAGACTTTAAAACAATGGCCTAAAACATGATTAAAAACAAAAAGATATAGGGCAAATCAAGAAAACAATGTGTGAACAAAATGGAAATATCAAGAGAGAGATAGAAAACCTAAAAGGAAACTAAATTGAAATTCTGGAGATGAAATTACAATAATGGAAAGTAGTGAATGGGGGATTCCAAGGCAGATTTGAGCAGGCAGAAGAAGGAATTAGTGAACTTGAAGACAGGACAGTAGAAATTATCCTTTCTGAGGAAAAACAACAAAAGGTTAAAGAAAAGTGAACAGAGCCTAAGCAATCACCGGGACATCATTAAGCAAACTGACGTGTAGTTTGTGAAACTCTCAGAAGGAGAAGCGGAGAAGGCAATGGCAACCTACTCCAGTACTTTTGCCTGGAGAATCCCATGGACGGAGGAACCTGGTAGGCTATAGTCCATGGGGTCGCTAAGAGTCAGACACAACGAGCAACTTCACTTTCACTTTTCACTTTCGTGCATTGGATAAGGAAATGGCAACCCACTCCAGTGTTCTTGCCTGGAGAATCCCAGGGATGGAGGAGCCTGGTGGGCTGCCATTTATGGGGTCGCACAGAGTTGGACACGACTGATGCGACTTAGCAGCAGCAGCAGCAGCAGCAGCAGGAGAACAGAAAAGGGTGGAGGGACTATTTGAAGAAATAATGGCTAAAAACTCCCAAATGTGATGAAATGTGCAAATGTAAAAGCCCATGCTCAACGAACTCTAAGAAGAAGTCAAAGAGACCCAAGATGACAATATAATCAAACTTAATTAAGACACAATGTAATTTTACATGCTCCAGAACCCAGAAGCAGTAATATGAAAGGAGGCTGGGGCAGACCCACCTGTTGATCTCAGAGAGTCTCCTGGGTAGGTAGAAGGTGACTGCAGATCACCCTAGAGACACAGATGCTGGTGGCCGCCATTTAGGGGAACTCATTCTGTCACATGGACTCTAGCACTAGAAAGTGCCATCTTTGACTTCTCCCTCTAGCTTATTAGCTTCAGGACCCAGCCCATCCCCTGCCCAACAGTCTGAAGGCACCAGCACTGGGAGCTGGGCAGGGACACAGCCCCACCTACCAGCATGCAGGTTGCCTAAAGACCCCCTGAGTCCACAGCTACTCCTGCAAACACCTTCTCCACCAGAAGGCCCTGGTACCACACACTGGAGCTACAGCCAGGGTTCCCCTAGGAACACCACAGCTAGAGACTCCAGGACCTAGCTTTGCTCACCAATGAGCCTCAGAGCCCCCTGAGCCCTGGCCACCAGCAGACAGACACCAGCCCCAGGAACACCACAACCAGAGACTCCAGGACCCAGCTTCACCCACCAGTGGGTGGACACTGGCCATAAGATTACTGCAGCTTGCCTTATCAGCTCTCAGGCCATCAGCAAACTGGCCACAGTCTCAGGATATCTCAGGATCCAGCCGTCAATGCCCCCCCTTGCCCCCACCAACAGTGGGATGAAACCTGCTATGAAACCCCAATGGCCTTTCAGTGAGAGGCCTCAGGACCTGGCTTCAACCACCAGTGAGCCAGAACTAACCCCTGGACCCCCGGTCCCCAGAATCAGTCACCTTAAAGCCAACAGCAGCTCTGAGACACCTTAGAATCCTCAGCCAGCTGCCCGAGGAGAAAGTCCCATTCACCAGCAGGCCGGTATCAGCTTTGGGATACTGGAGAACCTACCCACCAACAGGCCAACACTAGATCCAGGAAATCTGGTTCTGCAGCCATCCACCCTGGAACCAGGCTCCACCCAACAGTGAGCACTAGACCTGCAGGCAGGCAGGGTTCTGCAGCCAGCTGCCCTGTGACCTGGCTTTGCCACCCAGAGGCCAGTGGTCTCCACCCACAGTAGAGCCTGGCAAACCAGCAGACAGGGCCAGCTGCACCTACCAGACTGCCCATAGGGTCATCCTGCTGCAACAGAAGAGCCCACAAGCCCTCACGCAGCATATTGCTCTGGTGACCAGAGAGGTGTGTGCTGCAAGGAGCATGACATCTCCTAAAAAAGGCTGCTTCTCTAAGATCAGGAAATGTAACCAACATATGAGATACACAGAAATAAAAACAGCAAATTAGGCAAAATGAGGCAATAGAGGAACAGATTCCAAATGAAAAAAAAAAAAAAAAACCCATAAGAACCAAGAGAAATAGATAAGCAATTTACCTGGTAAATAGCTCATGGTAATATCATCAAGGTAATCAAAGAACTTGGGAGAAGAATGGATGAGCAGATTGAAAAGTTATTAATTTTAAACAAAAAGCAAGAAAATATAAAGAATGATCAGAGACATACAATAACTAAAATGAAAATACACTAGAAGGAATCAACAGCAGATTAAATGATACAGGTCTGGATCAGCGAGCTGGTAGACAGAGCAGTGGAAATCAGAGTAGTGCAAGCTGAACAGAAAAAAATAAAATGAGGATAGTTTAAGAGGTCTCTAGGATAATATCAACTGTACTAACATTTGCATCAAAGGGGCCCCAGAAATAGAAAAAGGGGCTGAAAATACATTTAGGATATACTAGCTGAAAACTTCCCTAACCTGGGAAAGGAAGCAGACATCCAGGTCCAGGAAGTAGAAAGCCCACGCAGGATCAATCCAAAGAGGACCACACCAAGATAACTTGTAATTAAAATGGCAGAAATTGTGATAAAGAGAATATTCGTGGCAGAGAATATTAATGGCAGCATTAATATTAAAGGAAAAAACAAAAGCAACACACAAGGGGCTTTTCAGCAGAAACTCTGCAAGCCAGAAGGGAGTGGCACCATATATTTAAAGTGATGAAAGGGAAAAACCTACAACCAAGAATATTCTACTTAGCAAGGTTCTCATTCAGATCTGATGGAAATCAAAAGTTTTACAGCTAGGCAAAAGCTAAAAGAGTTCAGCACCATGAAACCAGCCTTACAAGAAATGTTAAAAGGACTTCTTTAAGCACACAAGAAAAGACTACAACTCGAAACATGAAAACTACGAAAGGAAGAAAGCTCACCAGTAAAACCAAATATATAGGAAAGATAGTAAACCTACCACATACAATGGTAGTAGGAAAGTTAAAAGACAAAAGCAGTACATCATCTGTATCTGCAATAGGTAGTTAAGGGATAGAAAAACAAAAAATAGGTAAAATGTGATGTCAAACAGTAATTGTGGGGGGAGGGGAGTAAAACTGCAGTTGTTTAAATGTGTTTGGAATTGCAAGATCAACAACTTATCATCCCTCATGGTAACCACAAACCAAAAACCTATAACACAAACAAAAGAGAAAAATTTTCAAACATAACATTAAAGATACTATCAAAAGACAAGGGAACAAAAGAAGAAAGGATCAAAAAAGAGCTACAAAGCTGCCGGGAGCCGGCATATTGCATATTGAGTGCATATTGCATATTGAGTGCAGCACCTTCACAGCATGATCTTTCAGGATCTGGAATAGCTCAACTGGAAGTCTATCACTGCCAGGAGCCACCGTGAGGAACTCCGCCCGTGGCAAAGGTCATGAGGAAGGAGGCTCGGCACACGCAAAGGTGAGATCGAGCCTCAGGAGTCCCCCTGGAAATTCTCAAGCATCTACCCCCGAAAACCAGAGTCTGCCTACTTTCTGCTTTGTGCTCTCACCTACACCTCTGACTTTATGGGGGGCTGTCCCCCACTACCTCTCTCTGAAAAAAGAGTTAGCTTATAGCTCCAGTTAATAATTCCTGGGTGTGACAGTGTTTCAACCTACAAACTCCTTTGGAAATCCTCTAGCCTGCCTGAATAGGTTTTTCCGGCCACATGCTATTGCTCAGAGCCTCCCAACTGTGAGAGGCATGAGATGTTTTAAACTGTTTAAATACAGATTCCTTTGAGCAGTTAAAAGATTGATTAGAAATTGTATTGGTGAAGGGTTTTTCACTTGTTGGGCCAATGTTTGCTGCTAAGTTTCTGTATCCCTTACCTACTGTGTCCTTGGCAGTGTATTGATTGATATAATGGGTGTATAGAAATGTAAGTAGTAGCCTCAATGTTTGTAACCTTGGACCCTTGAGTTAATTCTTTTCTTGATTGAGCCCACCTCACCTTTGCCCTATAGGAATGCAACTTTATCCAATGCTTTTCTGGAGGCTGGCGCCTGACTTTAGAATAATCACTTTTAGAGAAAATAAGTTTCTTAAAATGTTAACAGGCCTCCTGGCCAGAAGATGATGTAAATCACCTAAACTTTTGCATATGATAAGTTTGAAAGCCTGGCTTCGATTAGGATCAGGAACTGCTGTCCTTGCATGACTCTACCCCTTCCCCCATTATCCTCTATGCATAACTTAAGGTATAAAAACTACTTTGGAAAATAAAGTGTGGGCCTTGTTCACTGAACTTGGTCTCCCCATGTCGCTCTCTCTCTCTCAAATTCTGGCTGAGTCTCCATCTGGAGTGCAGAACCCGCCATGCTTACTAATTATGCCTGGGCTTCTAAGATCCGACCAGGGAGGCCTCAGTGTCTCCTCTCCTTCAGGAGAACGGAAGGATGCCTGCGGCCTACGTATGTGGTGCAAACTTCTTGTCTTGAAGTTTTATTGGTCTCCCGCGTAAACCAAGCTACTCAGCCTCTTTTCTCCACTGAATTTCCTCACTGAGCTATCCTCATTCTATTACTCTTTATATCTTTGATAAATATTTAAATAAATAGGTCGCCTACGCCGTCTCTCCTTCGAATACCCTGGATCAGCCGGGGCTGGACCCTGGCACAAAGCAACTCAAAATTAACTAAAGTGACAATAAGTATGTACCTATTAATAATTACTTTCAATGTAAATGGACTAAATCCTTCAATCAAAAGATACAGAATGGCTGAATGCCTACAAAAACAAGAGCCATGTATATGTTGCAGGAGACTCACTTCATATCTAAGAACACACACAGATTGAAAGGGGATAGACAAAATTTATTCCATGCAAACGGAAATGGAAATAAAGCCAAGATAAGAATACTAGACAAAATCGATGTTAAGATTGACTGTAACAAGTAACAAAGAACGACATTAAGTAATGATCAAGGTATCACCCAAGTAAAACGATATAATAGTTGTAGATATATACATACTCAACGCGGTAGCACCTAAATACAGAAAGCAAATGTTAACAGACACAGAGGGAGAAACTGACAGCAGCACAGTAATAGTGAGGGTCTTTAACATCCCACTAACATCAGCAAGGGCGTCCCTGGTGGCTCAGTGGTAAAGAATCCGCCTGCCAGTGCAGGAAATGTGGGTTCAGTCCCTGGGTTGAGAAGACCTCCTGGAGAAGGAAATGGCAACCCACTCCAGTATTCCTGCCTGGGAAGTCCCATGGACAGAGGAGCCTGGCAGGCTGTAGTCTATGGGGTTGCAAAGAGTCAGACACAGCTGAGAAACTAAACAACAACAACATAAACAGATCAGACAGAAAATCATTAAGGAAACTGGTCTTAGATGACACATTAGATTACATGGACTTATATAATTCCACCCAAAAGCATCAGAATATGCATTCTTTTCAAGTGCACATGGATAGATCACATGCTGGGCCATAAAATAAGTCTGAATTTTAAAACATTGAAATCATGTCAAGCATCTTCTCCAACCACTATGCTATGAGATGACAAAACCAACTACAAGAAAAAAAAAAAAAAAAACAGCAAAAGACAAAAGCATGTAGGGGCTAAACAATATACTACTAAAGAACCAATGGATCTTTAGTAAGATGAAATAAAAAAATATTTGGAGACAAATGAAAATAAAAACACACTGATCCAAAATCTATGGGACACAGCAAACGTAAGAAAAGTTTACAGTAATACAAGCCTACCTAAGGAAACAAGAAACATCTCAGACAACCTAACCTTTCACACAAGGGAACTAGAAAAAGAACAAACAAAACCCAAAGTTAGTAGAAGGAAATAAATCATAAAGATCAGCAGAAATAAATGAAATAGAGACTTAAAAAATAGAACAGATGAAACTAGGAGCTGGTCCTCTGAAAAGATAAATAAAATTGATAAATTTTTAGCAAGACTCATCAAGAAAAAGCTATCAAAAAAGAAAATTATAGGCCAATATCTCTGATGAGCATAGATACAAATATTCTCAAAAAAATGTTAGCAAATTGAACCCAACAATATATTAAGATCATACACCACGATTACACAGGATTCATCCCAGGGAAGCAAGTATGGTTTAGTTCTGAAGGCAGGAATACTAAAGTGGTTTTCCATTCCCTTCTCCAGTGGATCACATTCTGTCAGAACTCTCCATCACGACCTGTCTGCCTTGGGTGGCCCTACATGGCATGGCTCATAGTTTCATTGCGTTAGACAAGGCTGTGGATGTGACTGGTGATGGAAGCAAGGTCCGATACTGTAAAGAGCAATATTGCATAGGAACCTGGAATGTTAGGTCCATGAATCAAGGCAAATTGGAAGTGGTCAAACAGGAGAATGGCAAGAGTGAATGTTGAAATTCTAGGAATCAGCAAACTAAAATGGACTGGAATGGGTGATTTTAACTCAGATAACCATTATATCTACTCCCTTAGAAGAGATGGAGGAACCATCAAAGTCAACAAGAGAGTCCGAAATGCAGTACTTGGATGCAGTCTCAAAAATGACAGAATGATCTCTGTTCGTTTCCAAGGCAAATCATTCAATATCACGGTAATCCAAGTCCATGCCCCAACCAGTAATGCTGAAGAAGCTGAAGTTGAATGGTTCTATGAAGACCTACAAGACCTTCTAGAATTAACACCCAAAAAAGATGTCCTTTTCATTATAGGGGACTGGAATGCAAAAGTAGGAAGTCAAGAAACACCTGGAGTAATAGGCAAATTTAGCCTTGGAGTACAAAACAAAGCTGGTCAAAGGCTAACAGAGTTTTGCCAAGAGAATGTACTGGTCATAGCAAACACTCTCTTCCAATAACACAGAGAAGACTCTACACATGGACATCACCAGATGGTCAACACTGAAATCAGATTGATTATATTCTTTGCAGCCACAGATGGAGAAGCTCTATAGAGTCAGCAAAAACAAGACTGGGAGCTGACTGTGGCTCAGATCATGAACTCCTTATTGCCAAATTCACACTTAAATTGAAGAAACTAGGGAATACCACTAGACCATTCAGGTATGACCTAAATCAAATCCCTAATGATTATTCAGTGGAAGTGAGAAATAGATTTAAGGAACTGGATCTGATAGAGTGCCTGATGAACTATGGACAGAGATTCGTGACATTGTACAGGAGATAGGGAGCAAGACCATCCTCAAGAAAGAGAAATGCAAAAAAGCAAAATGGCTGTCTGAGGAGGCCTTACAAATAGCTGTGAAAAGAAGAGAAGTGACAAGCAAAGGAAAGATATATCCATTTGAATGCAGAGTTCCAAAGAATAGCAAGGAGAGATAAGAAAGCCTTCCTCAGTGATCAGTGCAAAGACATAGAGGAAAACAATAGAATGGGAAAGACTAGAGATCTCTTCAAGAAAATTAGAGATACCAAGGGAACATTTCATGCTAAGATGGGCTCAATAAAGGACAGAAATGGTATGGACAGAAGCAGAAGATATTAAGAAGAGGTGGCAAGAATACACAGAAGAACTGTACAAAAAAGAGCTTCATGACCCAGATAATCACAATGGTGTGATCACTCACCTAGAGCCAGACATCCTGGAATGTGAAGTCCAGTGGGCCTTAGGAAGCATCACTACGAACAAAGCTAGTGGAGGTGATGGAATTTCAGTTGAGCTATTTCAAATCCTGAAAGATGATGCTGTGAAAGTGCTGCACGCAATATGCCAGCAAAGTTGGAAAACTCAGCAGTGGCCACAGGACTGGAAAGGTCAGTTTTCATTCCAATCCCAAAGAAAGGCAATGCCAAAGAATGCTCAAACTACTGCACAATTGCACTCATCTCACATGCTAGCATAGTAATGCTCAAAATTCTCCAAGACAGGCTTGAACAATATGTGAATCGTGAACTTCCAGATGTTCAAGCTGGTTTTAGAAAAGGCAGAGGAACCAGAGATCGAATTGCCTACACCTGCTGGATCATGGAAAAAGCAAGAGAGTTCCAGAAAAACATCTATTTCTGCTTTATTGACTATGCCAAAGCCTTTGACTGTGTGGATCACAATAAACTGTGGAAAATTCTGAAAGAGATGGGAATACCAGGCCACCTGACCTGCCCCTTGAGAAACCTGTATGCAGATCAGGAAGCAACAGTTCAAACTGGACATGCAACAACAGACTGGTTCCAAATAGGAAAAGGAGTATGTCAAGGCTGAATATTGTCACCGTGCTTATTTAACTTCTATGCAGAGTACATCGTGAGAAACGCTGGGCTGGATGAAGTGCAAGCTGAAATCAAGATTGCTGGGAGAAATATCAATAACCTCATATATGCAGATGACACTACCCTTATGGCAGAAAATGAAGAAGAATTAAAGAGCCTCTTGATGAAAGTGAAAGAGGAGAGTGGAAAGTTACCTTAAAGCTCAACATTCAGAAAACAAAGATCATGGCATCCAGTCTTGTCACTTCATGGCAAATAGATGGAGAAACAGTGGAAACAGTGTCAGACTTTATTTTTTTGGGCTCCAAAATCACTGCAAATGGTGACTGCAGCCATGAAATAAAAAGACACTTACTCCTTGGAAGAAAAGGTATGATCAACCTAGACAGCATATTAAAAAGCAGAAACATTACTTTGCCAACAAAGGTCAGTCTAGTTAAGGCTATGGTTTTTCCAGTAGTCTTGTATGGATATGAGAGTTGGACTATAAAGAAAGTTGGGTGCCAAAGAATTGATGCTTTTGAACTGTGGTGTTGGAGAAGACTCTTGAGAGTCCCTTGAGCTGCAAGGAAATCCAACCAGTCCATCCTAAAGGAAATCAGTCCTGAATGTTCATTGGAAGGACTGATGCTGAAGCTGAAACTCCAATACTTTGGCCACCTGATGCAAAGAGCTGACTCATTTGAAAAGACGCTGATGCTAGGAAAGATTTAAGGCAGGAGAAGGGGACGACAGAGGATGAGATGGTTGGATGGCATCACCGACTCAGTGGACATGAGTCTGGGTAAACTCCCAGGGTTGGTGATGGACAGGGAGGCCTGGCGTGCTACAGTCCATGGGGTCGCAAAGAGTTGGACACGACTGAGCGATTGAACTGAACTGAAGAAAGGTCATATAGGATAAGCCCACACCTAACATCATACTCAATAGTGAAATGCTCAAAGCATTTTCCCTAAGATGAGGAAGAAAACAAGATTGCCAACTTTCACCAGTTATATTCAACATTGTATTAGATGTCCTAAGCAGAGCAGACAAGAAAAAGCAAAAAGAGGAATCCAAATTGGAAAGAAATAAAACTGTCACTATTTAAAGATAACATGATCCTATACATAGAAAATCCTAAAGATGCCACCAAAAACTTACTAGGCCTCATCAATTAATTCAATAAGGTTGCAGCATACAAAATTAATATTCAAAATAGTCATATCAAAAGAGAATAAATTACATAGGAATAAATCCCAGGAGGTAAAGGACCTGTGCTTGGAAAACTAGAAGACACTAACGAAAGGAGTTCATGATGACACAGATAGAAGGAAACATACGCTGTTGATTGGAAGAGTCATCATAATACTGTGAAAATAACCGTACTGCTCAAGGCAATCTACAGATGTAATGCAATCCCTGTCAAAATACCCATGAGACTTTCCACAGAACTAGAACAAGTAATTAAAAAATATGTATGGAAACACAGAAAACCTGAATAGCCAAAACAATCTTGAGAAGAACAGAGCTGAAGGTAACATGCTCCCTGAGTCCAGGCTATTATAAAGCTATACTAACCAAAACCATATGGTACTGGCGCAAAACAGACACAGATCAATGAGACAATAAAAAGCCCTCAAATAAAGTGTGGGAGGCAGGTGGCTGTGGCCTTGGCCAGGCCGTGCCGGACCTCAGCACCCAGATACCTCAAGCCTACAGGCCACACTTCCACCCACCCACTCCCCTCCGTTCTTGTAACTGCTCAAGTTGGGAAGCTCCAGACAAATGTAGAAACCAAGGCACATTCTGCCCACCTGACAGAAAGCCCCTGCCCTGGTGCTCAGAGGGGTGTCCTCAGCTTTTCCTGCCGATTAGGCTAGGCCTGCAGGGAGGAGAGGGCCTCTCCAGGCACCCCGCCTGCCGTCCAATAAGCCGGGTCCACTGTCCTCCGTCTTGTGCTGCTGACTCAGTTTCTCCAGACACAAGCTGAGGCGGTCTGCTTTCCTCCTAGCAGAGTTAGCATCATGGAGAGAAGGAAGAGCTGAGGAATGAGTGTGATCGCTGTCGGGATCACAAGAGAGCCCCAATGACTGCTGCATTGTCACTGGAGGAGCACCCAGACCCACAGCACAGGAAGTGGTGCAAGCAGACTGCTGGCTTCTGCGTAAAAGAATTCTAAAAATGAAAGGGATTCCAGACAGAAATGAGAGCGCGGAGGGGAGCAGTGGGGAGGGGGAGTGGCCCGAGAACATCCTTCTACCTTTCAGTGACGCGTACCCCACGGGTTGAGAAGCTCACACGGGGACTTTAATTAGCCGTCACCCAACTGCGTGCAAATACTGCCTCCAGTCTGAGCTTGTCCAGGGTAGCTAAGGCCAAGCAGCTCCCCTGCCCATGATTAAGCAGACATGGACACCTCCCGGAAGAGCTGCACTGCTGGATCGAACACAAGTCAGAACGAGTCTATTCTTAGAGACACTGGAAACGTCAACATTTGAAAAGTCTGCCACATAAGCTGAAAAACAAAATGTGCCACATATTGCAAAGGAATCTGAAACTCCTGCAGTTTTCTTTCCTCACAAGTTTTGTCCTGAAGCCTCAAGACCTGTCTCCTTAGTTTTTTTTTCCCCTCAGTGCCCCTGATAAACTCAGTTCCTGCAGCGATCAGAACTCCCTGGAGGGTCCCCCACCTCCCAACCCCAGGCACTCAGCTCTCTCCACTCCTAGCTCTGATTCGCTGGGCTGCAGGGACTCAGATGCCACTTCCAGATGTTCCATCTTGGCCCCCACCCCCCCCCCCCGCCATTTTCCTCAAAGGAAGCTGTCCTGTTAGCCCCCATCTGCCCCAAGAGTGCAGCCCCCAGGCTTGCTGAGCCCCTGTGGGAGGAAGCATGGTGGGATGGCTCCAGGGGCACCCGAGGGCCACACACTGATCATGCGCCAGGCATTGGTTTGGCATCATGGTTGCTTTTATCAGGTCTGGTTCCAGAATCAAAGGAAGTTAAAGAGGATTTTAAAGAAATGACTCAAAATAAATGCAGAGTCAGGTGTAGGGCAGTGAGTCCTAAAGACCTCCCAGCAGTAAACTGCTCTAAGGATCAAGGAACGCATGGCTCGGGAGCCGAAAGCCAGCCTGGCACCTGCCAGTCTGTGGCCGTCTGTTCCTTCCTGCCCCGCAATGGTTCAGCTGGTTCCGGAACCAAGATCTTGGGCGGGGCTAGGGTTGGGCTCAGGCCAGTCAGGGCCCCTCTTGGAGCTGTGGTCCTAGGACCCTTCCTAGAGGTAAACCTGCATTTCAGTTCTCTCTGGGAAGAAGGGGCTGCTTTAGGGTGTGGCACCTCCCGACGGCAGACACAGCTGTTCTAGCAGGGGGTGCACAGGCTCTGGGGGGCTTGCCGTGGACACTCAGCACATGTCTAAGCATCTCTGCTAATCATCCCAGCAGGGAAGCCCTGGTAGCCCTGGGTCACTGGGCCATCTTGGGGACGAAGGGAGGCAGGTCCACTGTCTGTGCCATCTGCAGAGACCCCACAGACCAGTGTCAGGAGCCTGGAAGGAGAGCACAGGAAGCAGGGCTGAGGGCCGCTCACAGGGCTCCCGGGGCGCGGCCTTCTCAGAGGCTGTGAGCTCCACGTCCGGAGCAGGCAGGGGCCCTGAACTGTGTCCGTGAACTAGAGTTGGCTTCTGGGGCTTGTGCTTCTCAGGTGACAACATCTGTTTTAACCAGCACAGAGGTGTCTTGTGTGCTTGTGTTCTGCTCCCAGTTGCTTGACTTTTCTTCCCCGCCCTCCTCTTTCCACAAGAGATGCTAGTTGCCTACCTGCCCCCTGCCCCCACCCACCCCCCTGCAACTTCAGCAGGACCGGCTCTGTCAACCCCGAGGCTGGCTCTCGGTTGACCAGACTGCAGATGGTGGTCAGCAGGTCTCAGGCAGTGGCTTCCACCTACATCGAGGCCAGGGACTAACCAGCTTCCTAGCCTCTCTGCCTCCCACATAGGTTGGGTTGTGGGACGGCCAGCAGCCTCCTCCCGCAACCCCAAAAGCTGACTGAGTGACAAAGCTTCCTTATATTCACACCTGTGGATCCACCCTTTTTGATAAACTCTAAGAATCTTTGGTCCCTTATTATTAGCAATACTCACTTATAACCACCTCGCGGCAGAGTAGCACCTCGGGTCCTACATCTGCCAAGCAGGTGACGGGCCTGAAGCTGCCCTGGGGTGCTCAGGTGAGCATCAGCCGCAGGCAGGTGGGCTGAGACACACCCGTCAGCTAGGTGTGCAGACAGCCAAAGAAACCTGAAAACAGGTGGGGCACAGGTGCCCATCGAGAGCTGGGAAGGTGGGAAGGAGCACCTCCAACTCGTACGGCAGTGGTTGCAGGGCGGAGGCTGGAGCACCAGTTGGGAGAAACCCTCCCTAACAAGCTCTCCAGTCCTCTAGCTCGGCTTCCCTCAATTTAAAACATGTTCTTTCAAAGTAAACTCCTCTCATGTGAGCTTCAGAAAGGCTGGGCGCTTGACAACAAGCTTTCTTCTGACGGAAAACAAAACAAAACGAAGTAAGTCATTCCTGGGTGTCTGAGGGCTCAGGCCTCTTACATGGCCCAGTACCATTGGCCCTCCGTGTCTGTGGGCTCTGCATCCGCATCCTCTTCAGTCCTCAGTTCAACCGAATCCGTGGACGTGAGACTGCGGATACAGAGGGTCAGCTGTTCTAGTTTCCCCCTGGGTACTGTTTTTGGTAACTTGGACATAGAATTCTTTAGGCCACTCCCCACCCCAAGTCCAGGGCATGGAGTGTGTGTCGCTGGCCCTGACAAGGAGACACAAGGAAGGAATCAGCAGGATAGGGTTTAAATTTTCCTTCGAAAGACCCCAAAGCCATAACCCACTGCTCGGTCACCACTGTCGGTGTATCTTCTTCCCATGAGAACTGTCTCAGGCCGTGCCTGCCTGCTCCCCTGTGAATCCCTTGAGCAGGTGAGCATGGACGCAGCTAGAGGGTATCCCCACCCCAGGAGGATATTTCCACACCACCCTCCTCCCCTGCAAAATCTCTAAGACAGAGGAGCTTGCAGGCCCCCACACCTACCCCAGTCCATGGAGGGGTGTCAGCACGGAGCGCCAAGTGGCACCGCCCAGCTGTGTGTTTCACCAGCCCGTGTTCCTTCCCTGAGCGTTTGCCTTAAAAAGTGTTGTGTGCTTTCTTGAGATAACATTCACATAAAATAAAATTCACCATTTAAACCAATTAAAAAATGTATAATCCTGGAGTGTTTAGTAAATTCACAATGTTGTGGAAACATCACCACTATCTAATTCCAGAGCATTTTCATTACCCCAGAAAAAAACACCATTCAAGACAACCTCCTCCCTCCAGCCCCAAGCAAATGCTCGTCTACTGTCTGTCTCTGTCGTCTGGACACTTCATATAAGTGGACTCATACAGTATGTGGCCTTCTGTGTCTGACGTCTTTCAGTGAGCATTGTATTTTCAAGTTAATTTCTTATCTACAGCTGAATAATATTCCGCTGTACAGATGGACCGCATTTTTTAAGTTCACGCCTCCTTGATGGACACTTGGCTTGTCTCCACTCTGGGCCTTTGTGAGCTGTGCTGTGTGAGTGTTCTTGTGTGGACACACGTGCTCATTTCTCTTGGGTAGATAGCTAGGGATGACATTGCTGGGTCGTATGCTAACCATAATTTCAACTTTTTGAGGAATCGCTGAACTATTTTCCGTGGTGGCTATGCTATTTTATATTCCTGTCGGCAGGGCGTGAAGGCTCTAGTTTCTCCACATTTGTTTCTCGTTGTCTTCATCTTTTCATGTGCTTATTGGCATCTGAATATCTTCTCTGGAGAAATGTCTGTTCAGGTCCTTTGCCTTTTTGTCATTGGTGAGGGTTTTCTTTCTATTCTAGATACAAATATAAGGTATATGACTTGAAAATATTCTATTCTGTCAGTTTTCATTTTCTTGATAGTGTCCCCTGATACACAGAAGTTTTACATTTTGATGAATTCCAGTTTATCTATTTTTCCTTCTGTTGGGTGTGCTTTTGGTATTATATTTAGGAAGCCATCGCCTAACCCAGGGTCATGTCCCTGTGCATTTCTAAGTAAAGCAGCAAACAAAAGTAGCTATGGCCCTGGTTCTAAAAAACAGAAACATAAATAACACCGTGTGTGCGGGATCTGGTCTTAGGAGCTCTTTTCTGTCTGCCCTGCAGAAGAGGCCCAACACAAAATACCATGCGTTAATAGAAGTTCCTGGAACCAGCATGATGAGAATATGAGCAATGCAACCACACAATGCATAGAGTCCTAATTTGAAAAGTGAAGCACGGCGTTCCCTCCCAGTTTCCCAGCCTCGTGTGAGGGTGACGCATGCCAGGAGGCTGAACAAGTTTACCAGGAAGACAAGACTCAGACCATCGTCCGTGTTTTCTGTTAAAAATTTCCTCAAACAGATGAATCTTGAAAGCACCTCAAAGTGAAAATAAAGTCAACTCTGAAACACTTTTCTCTGCCAAGAGGAAGCCATGCCCAAGTTCTGCGAGACGTTTGATCCGCTCCCCAAAGAGTCGGCTGAGATGCTGTCAAAGCCCACTGTGAGCAGTGCTAGGTCCTGCGTGGCCAGTTCTGGGCAGCACCCAAGATTCTCCACCGAGATTCAGGGTCTAGATTGCTGGTGGGACCTCTGAGGTCAATGACCAGTGAAGCTTTATGGCTTCAGGACATGGAAGAAGCCAGGCTGAGGCCCAGCTGGGTCACTGTAGCCCAGGGAGTGGTTTGCTCCTTCTGAGCCACCCTCGACCTCCCCGGGGCTCCAGAGCAAGAAAGCAAAGGCACATGGAGCCAGGATGTCTGAACCACCCTCTCCAACCCACTCCACGTGCTCAGGGCCCAGCCTCAGGCCCACAGACACAGGCAGGTCAGGGGGCCAGGAGCCACTTGGGTGACTTTCCTGAGGCCTGGAGAGGCCACGTCAGCTGGGATCACCCTTTCCCGGAGGCCGAGCTGGCTAAGAGCGTCCCACCCCTTCCTCCTCAGTCCTCAGGGTTCCCGAGGCCCAGGGAACCTCCCTCTGAGGCTAGATGCAGACACCACTAGGTACAGGACCCCGGTGCTCGCCTGCACACTGCTCCAGAGGTGGCAGGAGTGAAGACAGCGTCAGGAAGACTCACTCCCTCCTGCTGGTTCGTTCATTCAGTCAATGTACAGAGAAAGTGCTTGACATCTGTCGGGAGCCAACACTAAACAGATTGGATCAAGTGGATTAAATACACAAAACACAAAGAAAACGCCCCGACATTCCTGCTCCTCCCTAGTAAATGTCTCGTGCAAACTTTCCCAGGCTGTTTCGTGCGCCGAACACGTGTCTGTGTGGGGAGGTTCTCCAGAGACATGGAGCTGGTAGCACATGTGGACACAGACAGGAGAGGAGATTCATGGTGGTGTTTACGGAGGCCGGGCACCCCCCTGTCTGAGGGCAGGAAAGGCAGACCCTCCAGCCCCAGAAGAGAGGACTCCCTGGTTCACCTTTGTCCTCATTTGGTCGTCTGGCCGGTGGGGTGGTGGAGACTGGCCCCAGCCAGTCCCCAGTTCAGATGCCCATCTCTCCTGGAGACATGAGCACAGACGCAGCCTCTCTGGGCGTCACTCACGGCAGTCAAGCTGACATGTACGATTAACCATCGTGACACAAATGCAGAAAATACACTCAGTAACACTTGATGTTTTGAGCGGAATGGGGAGCTGTGTTAGCTTGCCAGGTGGAGCTGCTGTGCAAAGCACCACAGGCAGTTTATTCTTAGTCCTGGGGCTGGAGCTGCACTTGGTGCTGTGTGCTGGATTCTTGTGAGGCCTCTTCACAGTGGAGGGGGTACCCTCGTGGCTCTCTTCTTTCTAGAAGGACACAGGTCCCCTCCCGTGACCTCATTTAACCTTAATTGCCTCCTGAAGACCCTCAGGTTGGGGTTAGGGCTTCGACGTGAGGCTCTGGGACAGAGTTCGGTCTGTGCTGCGTGTGTGCGGTTCACGGCCGGCTCTTTTTGTTTACTGTATCTTGAGTGCCGTCTGTGTGGGACAGGTCTTTGTCACTCTGCAATGTCTAGTGCACACTGCAGGGATAGGCCTCCGTACCCATGTGACCCCCCAACTGCTCTATGTGGGGGCCCCCCACAGGCCCCCACTCTACGTGCCTCTCCGTGGGCTCTTCCCGGAAGTGAGGCTGCTGAGCTTTGGGTCAACACGCATGGTGAGCCACCCCAGGCCCGCTTCTGTGATGTCGCTGCAGGCAGCATCTCTAAATCCAGTGACCCTAACTGGCCACGAGCCCCAGCAACACACCGTGATGTCTTTCTGGTCAGAGAACAGGAAATCCTAAGCGGTTTTCTGAAGGAGGGGCTTTGGGAGGAGAGGAGAGGTTGGGTTTGTGGTGAGGATCAGCCTGGAAGATAGAGGAGGATGGGTCCTCTGGGGACACTCCTGGTGCCGACTCCAGGGCCTGCAGTGTAGACCAGGTACATGGGAGGGGCTGGGGGCCAGTGCTCTGCTGCTCCAAGAGGGCGTGGATCTAAGACAGAAGGGGCAGGGAACACAGTTCGGGGTATCCAGCATGGCTGCCTTGAATGTCATCCCCCAAGCCAAGCTGCAGAGGCTGCCAGGAGGGTGCGCTCTCTCCTTCCTCGGCCCCAGCCCCCTCCCACCTTCGGGGCCATGTCAACTCCAAATAGCCTGAAGGTTGCAGGCCATTTGCTCCTCTTGGGAAGAAGAGGGAGGAGGACAACCCAGCCTGGGCAGATGGTTAATAAAGAACATGCCGAGTCAAGGGAAACACAGAGCCAACTGCCCGATTTCTTACATATTTGCAGAAGCCACAAAGGGGGACGGATCACAAAGCACCAATCGGAACTCGCCGTTCCCGCCTCTAGCCCATGTGGGAGGACTTCTTGCCAAGCCTCCCGGCCTTGTGCCCACAGCCTAGCCCACAGGGAGGGCCTGGCTGGAGGGCTGCAGTCATATTTTTGACTAGAGGGGAACATTTTTACTCGGTTACTCCGGGATCTGAAATCACTCAGGTGTGTCTCGGGGCTGCTGCCTCAGACACATGCGAGGCCAGGGCAGGTGAAGTCATCTTTCTCAGCTAGGCGCGCACGCCCCAACCTGCAGCAACACGCCTCCCACCCCCTGGCCGTCGCGGGAGAGCAGTCTTTGCTTGCCAGGACTGTGTCCTGCCCTCCACGGGTCACAAGCCTCAGCGTCACTGCAGAAGGGCTAACAGTGGGGCCCTGACGAGTGACCCGCTCCCTCTCCCCGGGTCCCCAGGCAGGTCTTGTCCGGAGCCTCCTGCCTCCGGGCCTGAGGTGCTGACCTCAGACAAGAAGCTCAGCTGAAGACTCCGCACCGTGCCCTCCTACAGTGTGGTTAAGCCACAGCTCCAGCTCAGCAACCGGGGAGCAGGCTGTGAGCAGCCGTCCTGTGGACCCATCGCTTCACAAAGCATCAGGAGATGGAGCTGGTGTTTCTCCCAAGAGGCACACTTTCAGAAGTCTGGAAGCAGGGGCCCTGATGCCAGCCCTGCCCTCTGCCCTCACCTCCTCCACCCTCACCTCCAGCTGGGGCTGCTGTGCTGGCTCGTGGTCCAGACACCACACCCCAAGACTAACAGTCATGAAAGACTCTGGGTCTCGTCTCACCAGCCCCAGCACACTGTGTTGGGGGCTAAGCCTGATTCAGGCCTTCCACTTCATGGACATGGACAGGAAGAGCTATCCCCATCTCCCACTCTCTCACATTTAATCGTTTTTATGAAATAGGCAAGAGGTCAGATGAAATGAAACGTGAACCTTCAATTTCCAAGGAAAACACAGGGCCTCTCAGGAGTCTGTCTGCGAGCAGGACGGGACTGCCAGGGGCAGAACGGGGTTGGACACTTCTGAAAAGCCAGCTCTCCAACCCATGTTGGAGCCAGTGGGTTGCCACCAGCTCATGGTGGGCTCCTGGTTCAGCTGCAGAGCAGAGGGTGTGGGAAGAGTATCAGGACTGAATCAGAGAGAAAGGGCCGTGTTCCATGGCTCCCTTGCCTCCGAGCGGCCACTTAAAGCCCCAGGGGTCGCCGGCCCCACCAGGAGGAGTGGAGCCATCCACGTGTCCACCCTTCCTGCCTGGGGCTGTGATTCAGCCTGTATTTACAGGACACTACAGTGGTTACCAGAGGGGACAACTGTAATTCAAACAGCTGAAAATAACTGTTGGCAGAGAAGCCCATACTTAGAGGAGACCTCCTTCAGCAATTCCCACAGCTGGGCCCGACAGCAGAGGAGGGCACGGATGTGCCAGAGCTCAGCCGGGCAGGGGGTACAGGCCCTTGCCCCTGCCCTCAGCTGGCCCAGCTCTGCGCCCTCCAGGCACTGTGAGCCTCACAGCACCCGCCCGCTGAGTGCCCACACACGGCAGCAGCCCTTTCTCAGCAGAGGCCGCTGGGCACTGCGTGATGCCAACAGGCAGATGTCTGTCTCGTGAGCCCACGGCAAAGGCCACCAATGCCACCCAGGTGCCTCACCAGCAGCCCCTGAGGATGAATACCCACAAGCAGACCCAGGACCCTGCACACACTCAGGCCAGCCCTCCCCTGGGTCCTCTACTCCATACACCCTGAAGACTCTGCAGAAGACACAACTTCACAGGGACCCTCAGTCCAAGAATCCAGAGCAGAGTCGAAGACCAGCTCATGTTATATATGTGGCAGAGGCTCAAAGTCAAGTGAAACACCTGCTTCAAAAAGACGCTTTCACTGCTGGCTGAGCCATGTTCGGCGCGGCCCTCGAGAACAGTGCACTCAGCTGTGCAGCCATCACTGTCGCCTAATTCCAGAGCACTCTCATCACCCCAGAAGCAAACCCCAAAGCCTTCGCTGCTCCCCACCCCACCCGAGGCTGTGACTTTGCTCATTTATCAATCACCCCAGAGTCTGTCTGTGCAAATATGAGCAGGTATGAACGCAGACTCTTACCCCCTGCTCAGTGTAGCATCGTGTGCATACAATTCTGCACTCTGTGTTTTCTCCTCAGTACGTCTTGAGGACCCAGATTTTAAGAGCTGAATAGGCCATCTTCCTGCTGTTTCTCAAGAGCTGCCTGGTACCCCAGCAACAAGCCAGGTCAGCAGAGGAGCTGGACAGCACGGGCATCCAAGACGGAAAAGCCATGGCAGCCAGGAACCACAGTGTGCATCCTTCTTGCGTTCCAGAGGAATTTGTGGTCTGTCCAGGGACACTTTCTGATGCCGTCTTTAGGCCCATGGAAACTGCAGCCTGTGGGCCAGGCTTGTGCAAGTGCCCAGCTCCTCTGCTGACCGCCCCAGAGAGCTGCAGCCTCCTTCACTCAGCTCCAGTTGTGGGAGGAGACGCAGAGACACCTGAACCTCTGAGAAGCCACATGACCTCTCTGGGACTCAAGTTTGTCCATTGTAAAGGAGGGACAGGTCACCCCCCTCAGAGAGACCATGGACTCGAGGACACCAGGCTTGCCTGTGAGGCTCCGCAGCCCCGGGAGTCTTCCCCGACAAAACCAGCTCCTTTTGCAGGAAACAGGGCTCATTGAGTTCCTGCTGTGACAACAGCCCTGAACCTGACGCCTGACTCCTGGTGAAACACACACAGTCTCTGCAGCTCCCTCACCCCCATTCTTGGGACACCAGGACCCCTGCCAGTCAGTTACCATGGGGCCTGGCAGAGAGCATCTGCAGCGCAACCCCGCAGCTCACAGCACTCGAGGTTAACTGGTCTGTGGCACCAGTGGATGAAGACTTTAAAAGTAACAAAGGTGAGGAGGACGTATTTTAGTTTCAGAAGCACCTCACGACAGAGCGTGGTCGGCAGGGATCTCCCAAGGGGCCTGAGGAGTACCCAGGGCCGTGGGATCTGGAAACCTCCTCATGCAAAGCCCAGGGAGCTGTCGCACTGAGTGCAGGGTCCCCTCACCTTCTGAATTACGGCAATTCCACTGATTCTGCCGGCGCAGGAGATCCATCAGTGTGTGCTAAGTGTGCCCAAGTGCCTCAACAATGAGGGCCGCCAGAAAGCTGCTGGAGAGATGGTTTGGGGGTTCTCTTCTTCACGCTGACAAACCCTGAATCTAAACCTCAGTCTCAGATTCTGCCCTCTGATGGTCCTGAGCATCAGAAACATGCATCTGGTGTCTTCAGTGTCAACTGCACAAAGAAATTTCATTCACTAAAAGATGCTGAAAGAGACTGGGGTGGCTCCAAGGTCAAAGGCTTACTAGCTGCAGGTGGGAGCCATGCGGGCTTGGCCGTCACCTGGCTCCCCTCTCCTGAGTCTGGGAGGCGGAAGGAGGAAGGTTTGCAGGGAGGCAGACAGGCAGCACAGCTGTTGGCCGAGGGTTCCCAGTGTCTCAGGGGACTCTACTCCCAACACGCAAACACATGTCATGACACAGATTGCACTTGCCAGCTCACTGGGGTCCCAGCAAGAGGAAGACCAGTTAGGGCGCTCGACCTTCTGAGTCACTGCTGATGCCCTGACGTGTCCGGAGTTGCTGAGACTCCACATACAGCTGAAGTCGAAGAAGCACAGCTCCCACTGCCGGCCTCCAGGCCAGGGCAGTCAGTGCAGGGGAACCAGGGGGAGGGTCAGCTGCAGACGCAGCCCCCAGGAAGGCGTGGGATCTCTGCAGGGACGTGAGGACTCCAACTAGCAAGTGACAGTTATTTCCTAAGTGATTTACTGTTTGAAAAAGTGTAATCCCTCACCTTGGATTAGAAATTCTAACAAGACTGTAGACGTTTATCAGCTATAAATGTGCCCCATGGGCATTTTATAGGGATTTATACTTATATGGACAGAGGTACTTTTTGGCATTTGATTTAACTCCCTAAAACACACTATTTTTAATGGGTGCAGTTCCAGCTGGGAGACAAAAAGGTTTAGGAGGTGGGTGGTGTTTGCACATCAGTGTGAATGTGCTGAGTGCCCCTGACCCGCACGCTCAAAAAAGGGTAAAATGGTCAGTGTGATGTTGCCTGTGCTTTCTCACAATGAAACAGCCTTCCATGTGGGTAGTGTCAGGACTCTCTCTCCTCTGCAGGCCGACAAGGCGCAGCTCTCCGGGGCACCTCCCTCCCTCTGTGGTTCTCGCGGGACAGGGAGTGTGGTGGGTGGGCTGGGGGCATGGCCTGCCCTGGTGTCCCCACAGAAGACAATGCAGGAGTGAGCAGCTCCAGTGCCAACCGTCAGTATCGCCCTCATGTCCGCCTGCACCTGTTAAATGCTACAAGATAGCTCGGGTTTATGAGACCCCGGGTGCAGGTGGAGTCTAACAGAGACGCGGCTCCGGGCTGAATCACTTTCCCACCGGAGAGGGTGGAAAGTACAGAGAAAAGGGCAAAAACAGGAAGACAGATCACTATGCAAGAGGAAATCCAAATCTTGCTTACGTCTCTGGAAAAGAGAAAAGTTCACGATGGAAATGTTAATCTCTGGACTCCAAACCAGCACAGGTAAACCATTCCCATGATAAACACCTTGCGCTGAGGTCCCACTGAAGCTGCTGCTGCTGCTAATGCTGCTAAGTCGCTTCAGTCGTGTCCGATTCTGTGCGACCCCATAGACGGCAGCCCACCAGGCTCCCCTGTCCCTGGGATTCTCCAGGCAAGAACACTGGAGTGGGTTGCCATTTCCTTCTCCAATGCATGAAAGTGAAAAGTGAAAGTGAAGTCGCTCAGTCGTGCCCGACTCTTCGCGACCCCATGGACTGTAGCCTACCAGGCTCCTCCGTCTATGGGATTTTCCCGGCAAGAGTACTGGAGTGGGGTGCCATCGCCTTCTCCGCCCACTGAAGTTGACTGTATTCTAAATAAGGGCTCTCCTGGCGATAGGAAGACAACATGGTCGTGAGGTGGGGGCCCACCTCGGTTCCAGCTCCCAAGGCTGGGGCTTCCTCTGACTGCCGACAGTCACATGTCACACCCATCACAGTGAAATGCCTGGATGTCACCCCGTACATCCTTTGTTGAAAGGTGCCAGATAAGCCCTCACCAGGGGCTATTATAAATAGATTCCAAACAATTTCAGTTGAGAATTATGTTTGGAAGCTTTGACCTTTTCTGAAGCTTCAGTTTCATCATACACAGAATGAGAACAATCATATAGCCTGGTTTGTTGTGAGAGTCACATGATAGCTGGAAAGTCCTTGGTCAACCTCAAACTGTTAAATGAGCGTTTGTTATGAGAGTAGAAGGGATAGGTGCATTCTGGCACCATGAACACGAGGCGCTGGAGGAGCAGCCCTGACCTTCACCCGGGGGTCCTGGCTGCAACTGGGACAAGCTGCTCACAAGCCCCTCACCTCCCTGGGGTGCTGATGCCAGTGGTCTCCGGACCACATAGGAGCCACTTCTAAGGGCTCCCTGAGTGGGCAGGTAACAGCGATGGATCTTAGGCAGGAATGGATGCTAAAGGGAAACAAGCAGGCTGCGATGGAGCTGGCCAACGACACAAACATACAGAAGGCACAGTGTGAGATGCCCACGAGACACGCCTTGATGCACCATAATACAAATGTGACGAGGATCCCCGAGGTTGCTGCGGGGCCGGGCAGCGCGTCGGGGCCAGTCCTGCCTCTAAGCTGTGGAACCAGGAGGGAGTGATGGGCAAGGAGCCAGCCTGGCCCAGTGCAGCCAGAGAGAAAGAGGAGGGGGCAAGACAGGCAGAAGGCTGAGAAACAGTCTGCGGTGCGGGGAGCCAGGCCAGAGTTTGGGAAGGAAGGAGAAGAAGAAGGAAAAGGTAAAAAGGAGCAAGCAAGCATCTCCAGAGCTGAGAGCTCGGGCCTGGAGGAAGGCGGCACAGGAAGGCTTCATCCCAGGCTTGGGGCCACTCTTTGAAAGCAGGGCTTCCTTCCCTCGGCTGCTGCCTGTTCACAGCGGTTCCCTCCTCCTCACTGGTGAGCCCCACTGAGGCTGCATCACCGTGGATGGGTGGGCTGAAGACACACCCTCTGGATTTCCACCTGCCTCCCGTCTCCACAGCTGTCCTCTGCCACGAGAAGCCCTTTAAACAGAAATGGCCTGTCGCAAGAACACCCTTAGTGTCTCTGTGTGGGGTGATTTCATGGGAGCTGCTCCGGGGCACAGCCTTCTCCCTGGGGGCGCCTATGGAGCCCCCACCAAGTGCAGCTTCTCCGCCAGCTGTCTTCATTCTCGTCCCGAAAGATTTCCCTCCAAATGCAGTGGCATTTAATTGGATTCAAAGCGATTACTAACAGGAATGAAAACAGCTTCCTCAGCTCACTGACCGTGAGAACACAGGCAGGTGTAGACTAGATGGGTAAGAAAGAAGATTTAAGTTTCCAGTGTCCTGGAGCTTTTTTCCAGGAAAAATGCATCAAATAGAAAATGCTTAAGATCTTTAAACATTTAAGATGAATACTCATCAACTATTTCTCACCTAAACAAAAGATGTTTTAGCCAGCCACTGTTTTTTTTTTCCTGCTCTGGGTCTTTGCTGTTTTGCTTGGCTTTTTTCTTGTTGTGTCAAGCAGAGGCTATGCTTCGTTTCGGTGCAGGGACTTCTCACTGGGATGGCTTCTCTTGTTGTGGAGCACAGGCTCTAGGTGCGTGGGCACAGTACTTGCAGTATGAGAGTTCTAGGGAGCTTGTGCTTCAGTAGTTGTGGCTCTTGGGCTTAGCTGCTCCATGGCATGTGGGATCTTCCTGGACCAGGGATCAAGCCCACGTCTCCTGTGTTGGCAGGCAGATTCTTATCCACTGCACTACCAGGGAAATCCCTGTTTTAACCAGCCACTTTATAAACAAGGACACTCCACCAGTTCACAGAGCATCTGCTTAAACCTCCCCGTGGTTCTGCATCAGCTTTGGCACAACCTGCACAGTCTGTGGGACCCGGCCCCTCTCTGGAGCTGCAGTGGCCCCGCGACCTGACCCCCAAAGGACAAACAGGACCAACCTGCTCGCCACAGCGCTGGAGACTCAGCAAGTCCAGAAAGGAATGGCCATATTCGCCGGCCTGAATGCTAGGTGGGCCCTGGGGCTCTGCCTCCGTGGGAGGTACCCCAGCGCCAGGCACACAGAGGAGGCTGGCAGTGCAGTCACAGAGTCTATAGGCAGGGTGGTTTCAGAAGGCCAAAGAATCTCTCCCTTCTAAAAATGGGCAATGGCACATAACCCTAACCCACTCTGGAAACAGAAACACAGCCCTGTTATGTTACCAGAGGAGTCTGCTGCTTTGTGTTTAGACAGATTTTTACAAACAGAAATCCTACTCACACTGGCAGCTTGACAACCAGGATTATCAGCTCAAACATGAAAAGAAAGCCCCAACCGTGCTTCTGTTTTGGGGCCTTATTTCCCGTCAGACTGGAAATCCTTGAGCTCATGCTCACTGAAGAACCAGCTTAAATACACGTGTTAATTGTCGCAAACGACCCACTCGGACCAGAAAGGAAAACAACACCGTGACCACATTCAGCCCCACGACCCTCCGGCCCCTGTGGAAGCACGCTGCTTCAGCAGGTACCGGCCCTTTGCACCGCCTCTCCCCTGGAGCCCTGTCCTGAAGGTCCCCCGGGGAGACCTGGCTGGGAGGGGCTCCCTGAACTCGGGGTGCGGTCAGGCTGGACTCTCGGAGTCCCCCGTGGCCCCAGGTGGTGCTGTCTTAGCCGAGGGCAGCCCCTCACCCCACAGCGCTGCTAGATCCTTGCTGGCCTCGCTGCAGCCTTCAGGAGGGTCAATTCAAAGCTCACGAGTTTTCATGCCACATAAGAACAGTCTTCCAAGGTGTGTTTTAAAAGACCCAATTCAAATGTCATTTTAATGCCCTGCTAAAGAGAGGCCCACTGGCATAAATACACTTTAGTTAAAAATATGCCTTTTAATCCAGCAAGAGCCTGAATAATAATAAATAAATACCAATTTAATTAATACCAATTAATCCTGAATCTGACATGTATATAAAAGGTACAACACAGTTTACTATAGTGAAAAATGGGAACAGTGTAAATTAATATGGGATTAGTCAGAGTTTGTTACATTCATACAATTGCTATGTCTGTTAAAAAGATTGTAAATACTATATAATCTACAAGGAGTCAAAAATGTGATGCTAGACTAAAATAATCTCTGTAGTATGTGCATTATGACCCTGTTTATATAAAACTGTATCCAACGAGTTGTATCTACACCAAGGGGTCTGGAGGCGCCTCACCAAACTACTGACAGTGGTCGTCTCAGGCTGGTGGAGTTATTTCCATGTTGCTTGAATTTTCTTTTACAAATATGTTATAAATAGTAAAAAAAATTTAAACGTTTCTTTTTAAATTAATTAATTTTTGGTTGACCTGGGCCTTTGTTGCTGTGCAAGGGCTTTCTGTAGTTGTGGCGAGCTCGGGCTACTCTTCGCTGCTGCACAGACTTCTCATTATGGTGGTGTCTCTTGCGGAGCACAGGCTTGAGGTGCTCGGACTTCGGGAGTTGCAGCCCAGGGGCTCAGAAGCTGTGGCTCGCAGGCTCGAGGGCACAGGCTCAGAAGCTGTGTCACACGGGCTTTAGTTGCCTGTGGCATCTGGGATCTTCCTGAACCAGGTATTGAACCTGTGTCCCCTACGTTGGCAGGTGGATTCTTATACTGGACCACCAGGGACGTCCCAGAAAAAAGCAAAACAAAACATTTTTTAAAACAAATGTTTTACAGAGGATTTAATGACCTAGGATATGTTTGTGATGTGTAAAGATTTTTAAAAGAATCCAAATTATTAATATACTATGGGCTTAAAAGCATTGAAAAGTATATATGACTAGCAAGTAAATAATAAAGGAGCAGATTCCAATTCCATCTGTGTAAACGCTCACTGTTTATACACAAGGTGTCTGTGGGGTGGTCAGAGAACAGGCTTAGGCAGCTGTGTCTCCCCTCCCTCCCAAAGGCCCAACTGGAGGAGAGGCTGCAGTGACATGGATGGAGGGAGCGCGTCCAGGAGATGGGGCGGCCCTGGCTGTCTGACGGCGCCTCCAGAGTGGCCAGCCTCCCCAGGACAAGCCCTGGACTCTTCTGGACGGTGCGTGGCTCGGGCTCTGTTTGCTTTTTAATGAGCTGCGTCAGTACATTCTCTCCCACATCCACTCCCACTCCAGGGTGAACACGGGGTTCAGGCGTTTTGTTTTCTGCATGTTCCCATGGTAGAGCAGTGGGAGAATTTTTGTCCTTTTTTATAATTAGAAAATAAAAGGAAATTCTCCAAACATGTAAACGTCCAGAAATCAGTGACAAAAAAGTAAATGTGTCTTGTGAAACATCTCCCATAGAAGAGGGTGTTTACCTGCAGGTTCTATGCCTGTTCCGAAAAGTGTGGGCACAGAGAGGAAGTGAATTCAGTGAAATTACATCTTTACCCTACCCTTAACACACAGCCTCAAAACCTTAGGCAGTATCTTAGGAAACAGAATAAAATGAGGAAAAAAATACAGAAATTCAGTGTGGGAACTTAAAAGGTTACATCCACTGAATGCTTTCTGCTCAGCAGTGAACCCCTAACTCCAAAACCAAACACACCTCCTGCTACTTAACGCAGAACCCAAGAAAAGCATTTATAAAGCAGAAATTATAGATTCTGCCAGTATCTGTAACCAAATTTGCAACCAACTTATTTTGAAGAACACCCCTTAATTACTTTTTCTGGCAACTCACTTAAGTGACATCACAAGCAAATACCCTTACCTCCCTACCCTACCCCCAATCATGCAGTTTCTGATAACCAAAAAAGTTTTAAAATGTATCTTCCTCATTCTAGGAACCCAAAAGAATGCCAGAATGCCAAGAACAGTTAACAGACACATGCAAATGACCCATATTTATGTTTATTTTAAAAGTAAATAGTTGCTGAGAGTCCTCTAATTATGCTGGGAATCTTTTGGTATACTTAAGTCATCAAGCCTCCCCTGGCACTGTAGGAGGCCCCTTACCCCAGGGGCAGAGAGCCACTGAGATTCCATTAGGGCCCCTCCTCTGGTCGTGGTCTGGGGCCTGAAGGGTACAGGCCCATCTCATAGATGATAAGAACACAGGGGTCGATAGTACTGGGAGGTTTTATTTTGTGGGTAAGTGGTGACAAGTGAGTATCTGTACTTCCTGTTTATTCTGCTGAAAATAGAGACACTCCCAGTGCCTTTGCTGGTCTCCTCCTGCATTCCCTCCGCCTTGGGCCAGTCTCCCGATGTTCTCACAGGCCCGGGGAGGACAGGAGTGTGTGTGTGTGTGTGTGTGGCAGCGGGGGGGGGGTGGGGCGGGTGGGTGGGGTGGAGTGTGCCGGGAGGGAGCAGATTTTGACCAGATTTGGATTCCTCCACTGTGAGTACTTAATTCTGGGGACTGCTGTTCTTAAGTGGGCAAAGCATTAAAGTGAAAGGTACAGTGACATCTCTTACCCTTCCAAGGGGAAAACCTGCACAGCTTGTAACAGTAGACAGCCCTGGGCGGAGGAGGGATAGTGTAGTATGTGCAGAAGGACAGGAACCTGCAGATGTGAAGGCTATGGGCGTGGGTTTGATCCCTGGTCAGTGAGCTAGATCCCAGGGGCCACAAATAAGAGTTCCCACGCTGCAACTAAATGTCCTGCATGTTACAACTGAGATGCGGCACAAAGGTACATTTATATCTTAGAAAAGACACATGCCACTGAGTAAAAGACAACCCTCAGAACAGGAAGACATATTTGCAAATAATGTGTCTGAATGAGGGATTAATATCCAGATAAATAGAGAACCAAAACTCCACAACCGGAAACAAACCACCCAGTGCAAAATGAGCAAAAGACTTGAATAGATATCTCTCCAAAGAAGGCATATGAATGATGATTAAGCAAGTGAAAAGATGCTCAACATCACTAATAATGGGAAACACTAATCAAAACTACAGTGAGCTATCAGCTCATATCCATCAGGATGGCTATTACCCCCAAACCAGAAAACAGGTGTTGGTGTGCGTGTGGAGAAACCGGAACCCCTACCCCCTGTTGGTGGGAATGTAAAATGGAACAACCACTGTGAAAAACAGTATGGGGCTTCCTCAAAAAAATAAAAAATACAGTTACCATTCCACTTCTAGGTTCATACTTGGGAATTGAAAGCAGGGTCTCGAAGAGCTTTTTGTCTCTCATGTTCACAGCAGCATTATTCACAATAGCTTAACATGGAAGAAACCTACGTGTTCATCAATGGATGAGTGGAAAAGCAAAATGTGGTAGCCATAGAATGTACTATTATTCAGCCTTAAAGGAACAGTAAATTGTGACATAGGTTACAGCATGGATGAAGCTTGGAGGACATTTTGCTCAGTCACTGAAATAAGCCAGTACAAAAGGACAAATACTGTCTAATATCGCTTATATGAGGTACTCAAGAGTTGTCAAAATCATAGAGGCAAAAAGTGGTGGTTGCCAGGTTTGAGGGAGGGGAGATGGGGAGTCAGTGTTTAACAGGTAGAGTGATTCAGTTTTATGAGAAGAAGTTACCGGGGCGGATGGTGGTGGGTGCTGCACGACAGCAGGAGCATATTTAATTAGCCAGTGAGCTGAACACTTACATGGTCCCAACACGAAACTATTCTTTTTATAATTGTGTTTGTTTATCTGGCTGTGCTGAGTCTCCATGGCTGTGCTGGCTTTTCTCTAGTTACGGAGATGGAGGGCTACTCGCTCGTTGTGGTGCACAGACTTCTCATTGTGGTGGCTTCTCTGGTCGTGGCCCCCAGGTTCTAGGCACAGGCTCTGTAGTTACGGCACCTGGACTTGGGGACTCTGTGGCATGTGGGATCTTCCCGATCCGGGATCCAACCTGTGTCTCCTGCATTGGCAGGTGGATTCTTTACCACTGAGTCAACAGGGAAGCCCCTACACTGCTAAATTTTATATGTATTTGAATACATTAAAAAAAAAAAAAAAAAATGTGGAAAATGTGGCACTAAATAGACCGTGGAAAGCACACAGTTCACAGTGTGAGCTGAAACAGGCAGGCAGAGCAGCGCCTACTCTGCCTCGGTGGGAACGTGCGTTGGCAACCTGTGCGCGTCTGCAGACAGCCGTGAAAGTGCTGCTACAGATAAACTGGTCACAAACAGAACCCGGTGGATCGTGCGTGGAGCCGTACAACACAGGCCGGTTTCATCCACGAGGCCTTGCTTCCCAGCTGTACTGCAGGCTGGACCCCAGCGCTTCACTCCTTCTTATGGCTGAATAAAACCTTGGTGGGCAGATACACCGCATTTCGTTTATCTGTTCATCCACCATCAATGTACAGAAATTTATGAAGTAGATGACAGAGCGGGTGTGGTTACCGTAAAATCACAGAAATAGCATTTCTGTGACCCAAAGCTCAGAGCCCATGCTGTGGGAAAGGACGTGGGGTTGGAGAGTTCCCTCCAGGACTCTCAGGCCCGTCCATTCCCAGGAAGGACAGCCCCGTCACAGGGCTGGTGGGCCTTTCCTGAGCACGGCGGGCATCAGGGTGGTGCTGCTTCCCGCCTGCCGTCCAGAGAAGCGCAGCTGTTGCCCGGCAACAGCGATAGTATCGAGGGGCCAGGCTTCCTACACAGCGGGAACATTCTTCTCTTGAAGCCTGACAACAACCCGAGGTGGGCTCCCCCATAGAACCGGTGAGAACGGTAGGCTCAGGGGCCACCAGGCCGTGATAGACTAGTGCTGGGGGGAGGGGGGAGCAGGGGGGAGAGCCCCCTGCAGTCAGGGTCCCTGAGAGAGTGCTGGGGGGCCGGGGTGAGCGCCCCCTGCAGTCAGGGGCCCTGAGAGAGTGCTGGGGGGCAGGGCAGGGGTGAGCACCCCCTGCAGTCAGGGTCCCTGAGAGAGTGCTGGGGGAGGCGGGGGTGAATGCCCCATGAAGTCAGGGTCCCTGAGAGTGCTGGGGAGTCGGGGGTGAGCACCCCTGATATCAGGGTCTCTGAGAGAGTGCTGGGGGGGGGGTGAGCACCCCTTGCAGTCAGGGTCCCTGAGAGAGTGCTGGGGGGCGGGGGTGAGCGCCCCCTGCTGTCAGGGTCCCTGAGAGAGTGCTGGGGAGGGGGCGGGGGTGAGCACCCCTGATATCAGGGTCTCTGAGAGAGTGCTTGGGGGGCGGGAGTGAGTGCCCCTGCAGTCAGGGTTCCTGAGAGTGCTGGGGGGGGGGGGCGGGAGTGAGCACCCCCTGAAGTCAGGGTCCCTGAGAGAGTGCTGGGGGTCGGGGGTGAGCGCCCCCTGCGGTCACGGAACAGAAAGGCAGCGGCTGGAGGCGAAGCCCCAGCGCTGGAAATGCTTACAAAAAGGTTAGAGCCCTGAGGCAGCTGGTTAATCTTCGGGCCACTTCTGTGAGGCCAGGGAAAAAGCAAAAAGTACAAAGGACAGGACGCGGGGCCTGAGGCCGCACGCCTGAGCAGCAGAGCCATGTGTGCGGCCCCGCGGGCAGCGTCCCGCCTCGCCTGGTCTGCCAACGGCACAGGTGTGTCACGAGGGCGCCAGTGGTGCCTCCCACCCCACTGCACGTGCCAGCGGCACAGAGACCCGTTTCTCACACACGCGCACGGCTTCACACCCACGCCTCACTTTCTGCACCTTGGGAGGTGACGCCACAACCTGGGATGGCCGGCAGAGCTGTGGACGTGGGATCTGGACAACACACCAGCCCTGGGAGCAACTGACGACACAACACGGAGAAGCCAGAATAAAGAGACGAGAGGATGGCGGGGATGCAGGCTAGTGGAGATCAGGCCTGGCTGAGAGGGTCGAAGGAGAACAGGCACCCAGATGTGAGGGGCAGTTGGTGCAGGTGTAGCCACACAGGAGGGGCCGTGGAGGGCCCGAAGCCCCGGCGACTGCACCGGAGCGCCCGCGCCCGCCCCACCCCAGTCACCGTGAGGAAGTGGCAGCTGTGTTGACTTTTCGGGACCAGCAGCAGGACACACTGGCTCAGCCAGGGCCGCAGATGCAGCGCTTCTGATCTGGTGCCAGAGAACCAGATCGAGGTGAGGTCAGCGGCCACCCTGCGGGCCCTCCTCCACGTCCCCTCCAACACCGCACACAGGAGGCCCTGGCCGATGCTCAGCGCGCTCTGCATGTGTGGCCCCCTCGCCACAGGACAACTGGTGGCGAGCGATGTAAGAACACCGTCAGTCAAGCAGGGACTCAAGTGGAGGAGAGAGAACCAGGTCTCCGGCCCCATGCCAGCAGCTCTGGGCTCCGCGTCTGGGCCTTCCGCCCGCACACTGCTGCTGCTTCCGGTGGGAAGAGCCCACAGCCCCAGGGACTAAGGCCAGTCTCCCTCCTCCCCAGACGGCAGAGTCCGCAGCAGAGAACACTGTGAGAGGTGCCCCCGCCCACCACACTGCTCCCCCAGGGCGGCGCAGAGGCCCCTCAGGGAAGGAGGGACAGTCACCCCACGGGAATTGGAAAGAGCCCTTTCCCCACGCCAGGCCTCCCCTGCTAGTGTCCTTCTCTCCAGGATGGTATTTAGAATTGTTAAGGTTCTCCCAAGTCCAGAGACAAGAAAACAAGTCTAATGTGCAGCTTTGAGGAGTAAATCCACCGGAATGCCCCCACCTCAGTCATTAACCTGTGTTAGCGATTTATTTTCACATAAAGTTATACTGCTGTTACAGGCCTTCAGAGCTAAAAACCAACCAAAGTTATAATCTAAAGTTTACATTTTTTCCCAACCCTAAAAAGACAGTGGAAAACATATACTAACAACCTTTACTTTAATTCTTGGGTTACTGGCTAATGACTCCGGTTAAAATACTGAAAATATCAATGTCATTTTCTCTCAGTATTTAAAAATCATGAGTCAACACAATTTCAGGTGGAAAATGCAGTTTAAATATTATTAAGAATGTTTTCTAAGAAATTAATGTTGACCAAACAGATCTTAATTTCTTTAGTCTCTCATCAAAGGCTAGAAAACAGAGTAAGTGGGATGGGTGGAGGGGATATATATATATAATTTGTGTTGTTGTACGGCAGGAACCACACAGCATTGTAAAGCAATTTTCCTCCAATTAAAAAATAAATAAAAAAAAGAAATCAGAATAACATGGTTCTGAAATGACAGACGAAACTGGAAGGTGTATTTATTTTTTAAATGAGCGCCAAGCAGGAGCATGGGCTCAGTCTCTTGAGTACCTCGTTTCTGGATGAAAACCCTGAGCAGGGGGTTTGCGCTGGAGACGGCCTTGCAGAAGTTGTCATCGTTGTTGATGGGCAGCAGGTCGCCATGCACGTCTGCATAGCCAATGGTCACCTCGGTGTTGGCGATGTGGTGGGTGTGCACGACGAGCTTGTAGAAGTCTTGAACCTCCCGGGCTTCTGGCGGTCCAGAGAGAACCTTCGGAACTCGGCTCCAAACTAGGAGGAAACAGATAGTGGGCGTGTGAACAGCAGGGACCAGCATCGGAGAAGAGGCGTCATGACCGGGCCTCCCGGAGGCCTGGACATGGCTGCATCAGCACCCCAGTCCTCGTGGAGCTTCGAGAGAAGGGAGACGGCAGTGTGGGGGAACAGTTCATGCGCGTGGACCCCTGTCCTGCGGACCCCAGGAGAGGTGCGCAGCTCAGGCTGTAGGGTGGGGGCCCCTCCCTCACTGGGGACCCTGGAGCATCCCCAGGCTGGGCCACACTGTCTGCACAGCCCCTGACAGCCATCAGACACTCAGAGGCGTGAGTGAAGCAAAGGCCAGCTGCAACTTCTGAACTCTCCCCTAAGGGGAATGGGAAGTCCTGGGCAGTTTTAATATTAAGGAAGGAAATGACTGGATATGATTTGCATTTTAAAAACACCAAATGGCTGCACTTCAAAAGGATCAGAAGTGGCAGCAAAATTGAAAGAAGAAAAGAACCTGGTGAAAACCAAGCTTCACAAACCTCTGGGAGGCAGGAGCATGGGTTCTGGCTAAAAAGACAGAGCAGGTCCCTTTAAAAAAGATGCAGCTCGGCCCTGCTCTGGGAAACAGCCGGGCCCACCTCTTTCCTGTCAGCCCCTGGCTCAGGCTCAAATGCCCACAGCGTTGCCTGCAGACCTCCAGGCCACCTGCTAGGCGTACCCTAGGTCACCTCCCGCAGGCTGACCTGTCCAGCGATCTAAGGACACCGCCTGTTTGTTTGGCCTGAGGCCGCTGGATTAGGACACGCTGTTGTTCCTCACTTGGCAAAAGGGAACTTTATTCATCAGGCAGGACAGACTTTGTGCTCTTCTATATAACTGAAAACTAATTACATTGGTTCCAAAAAACACAAAAATGAAATGTCTAATGTTTACATAAAACTAACAGTTACATCACCTAGACATGTCAACTACAAGGGCAATGCAACTCAAACCATGCAGGTGTGAGTGGCTCTAAAATTTGGGGAGGCATCAGTCATGGAGGACCTCCGAGTTCTGGAACTGGCTAATTTGGAATGCAGCCCAAGAATGTGCATTTTTCACAAGTTCCCAGGAGAAGCTGATGCTGCTGGTCTGGGAATCACGCAGATAAAACCACTGACTTAAAGGGAATATCACCAGACCTCAACTTACACAGATCTCTGAGAAACAGTCTCAGATCCCATTTCCCTTTTAAAAAGCAAAGGAAAACACTATTCTTCATTGCCCCTGGAATAAAAAACTTCAAGTTTGGGAAAAGCCACCTTCAGTGGCTAATTAAAGTAAAGCCTGCTCCACACTCTAAGGTCCAGAGGCGCGCTCTCCTCCATCCCCTTGCCCTCTCCCCGTTACTTCTCAATATTTTCTCCAAGCACGCTCACATGAGCAGGCTGCCAGGCTGCCAGGGAGCGAGGCACACCCCCTCTTACACACAGGGAGACATCCTAGGCTGGCAAAACTTTTCAAGACACGAGATCAAGCAGACAACACAAGTTTAATGTGATTTCTTTCATAATCAGTTATCCAGTCACGTCATGATGTTTATTTCAGTAACAGTCACCCGTCATCTTTCCTGTTTGATATTTCACATATGCTAATTTCCAGAGCAATTAGTTTTTATCAACACTTGCCTCATTTTCACTAAACTAAAACTCTGCTCCTATCAAGCAGTAACTACCATTTCCTGGCTCCCTGACCCTGCAACCACCGCTGTGCTTTTGCTTTTTCTCTCTCTCTACGTATGTATAGATTTCTCTCTCTCTACATATGTATAGATTTCTCTCTCTATATATATATATGTATATGCATATAATTCATTATCAGATACATGATTTGTAAACCTCTCCTCCCATTCTGTCTTTTACTCTGTGGTGCTGGGAGGGAAAGATAAACTTTTGATACAGTTGTGTAACTTACTTCCTAACCTAGGCCAGGCACAGTAATGCAAGTTTTTCTTAAAACTTTCCTTGAAATTGGTAGCTGTTTTACAGGTTGACTATGGAATAATGTAACAGACGAAGGGGTGAAGCTCAGCGGCTACCCTTTCATGAGTCCTGCTGTGGAGACACTGTCCACAGTGAGATACTGAATACGTTAGGATGTGAGTCTCCAGTGAATTTCAATTTTGGTTCAGTATTCCATAGGGATCCCTCTCCCCTAATGCTGTGGTCTTCACATGTGACATATCCCATCAAGAATTTTGGAAAAACCTACTAGTATAAAAGGGATAATACACCTTTAAGTTGGCATCTAAATTTTTCATAATAAAAATAAATAGTTGCAAAGGATATAATTTCCAGCTGTGCTGTGCTTAGTCCTCAGTCGTGTCTGACTTGTTATGACCCCATGGACTGTAGCCCGCCATGCTTCTCTGTCCAAGGGATTCTCCAGGCAAGAATACTGGACTGAGTTGCCATGCCCTCCTCCAGGGGACCTTCGTAACCCAGGGATAGAACTCAGGTCTCCCGCATTGCAGGTGGATTCTTTACTGTTTGAGCCACGAGGGAAGCCCTAATTTCCAGCAAGCTGTAAATATTTTATTTAAAAATAAATATTTTATCATATGATCTTTTAAATATAGTCAATGAAATCTAAATGCCATAGTCATTTGATACTACCATCATGCATTTTAAAATAGAATGAACGAGCTCTTTTATAACAATCAAAAAATCCAACAAGGTTGTTTCTCTTTGATCTCTGGTTTCCATTGCACTGCCCCAGAAGAATTTAATCCTGATATATATATATATTTTTTCTCAGTTCATATAATTCATTGCAGTTAGCACACAGTTTAAAAATTCACCAACACACCAATAGTACAAAACTAAACAGCAGTATAAATTATTCCCCCCTCAGGAAAATAAAACATACTATGATTGTCAAAGCTAGATGTCAGTCTAAGTTTTAGGACAAAGGAAGAATATGAAACTAATAAAAGGAAAAAGCAATCACTCACAATGACCACAAAAAGAAAATCCAAAAGAAAGTCCGTTTTCTCACAGACATTGATTGTCTTCTCTAAATTAATAAAAATTATCTTAACATAAACTGTACTTTAAAAAAAACTAGAAACTCTTCAAGTAACTAAAGATAATGCTCCAAGGCCATTTTCACAGCTTTTTTTTGTTTGTTTGCTTTAAATGCCTATACAGCCAAAGTAACACACATTTGACCAAATATGTCCAAAGCAACACACAATGGAGTTTTCCATTCAGTATTTTAAGCACAAAAATAGGCTATGCTTACAGTAGTTAAGGCGATCAAATTTTAAACAAAAGCAATTAAAAAAAAAAGGGAAAAACAGTAAACGTTTTCCATGCTACTCCCATAGACCTTATTTGTAAGTGCTAATCCTGATATTTTATCCTAATAATTTATGCTTGGTTACCCTATCACTCTCCTCTACAACAAAATTAGATAAATTGAAGTTAAACATTACCCTTGAGGCTAAGTCTCTCTTTGTGAAAATATTTCAAAGTTGTTTCTATTGGGAATAGAGTTTTAGTTTTGAAAAATGGAAAGTGTTCTGGAGTAGATGCACTACAATGTGAATGTAACTAACACTACTAAACTGTACACGGGCTTCCCTGTGGCTCAGCTGGTAAAGAATCTGCCCGCAACGCGGGAGACCTGGGTTCTATCCTTGGGTGGGGAAGATACCCTGGAGAAGGGAAAGGCTACCCACTCCAGTAGTCTTGCCTGGAGAATTCCATGGACAGAGGGGCTTGGCCGACTACAGTCCATGGGGTTGCAGAGAGTCGACGTGATTGAGTGACTTTCACTTCACTTCACTTCAAACTATATGCTACAAAGTGGCTGAGATAGTAAATTTTATGCATGTGTATTTTATCACATTTATAAATCAAGTAATGTAAAAAAATAGATTTTTACAGTAAAAAAATTTCTAGATTGAGTCTTTGCAATTATTAAATCAAATTGGAACATAGTTATAAGATTTGACAAATGATTATTAGCCTTCCAAAGTAAACATTTAAAAAGTCTTTAGTTTAATGAGAAGTATCGATTGCTGAACGTGGCACGGCTTGCACTGATTCTTCCGGGGCTTCTCGTCGTCATGGTGTTGGTACTGAGAGGCCTTTCATGTGACAGGAGGAGACAGCAGTGAGAGCTCTGAAGGCACAAAGATGCTCAGCCTGTGAGTCTCACCAAGTCTTATGCCAGAAATATCCATACAGCAGCCTATGATTAGAATTATTTCAAACAGTCCATTAGACGACAATTCAATTAGGACCACATTCAAGTTTGCTGAAAACAGATTTGGAAAATATGTGACTTGGAAGATTTATTGCCCAGTCATTAAAGCCATTCACTTTTTCAATTTCTGGTAATTATACCAAGAATTATATGGCAATGAATTGTGCCAGTTAATTCCTTCATTTAGAGGAAACTTGTCTGATCTGATCTAACGGGAAAGTAAAAATAGAAAATTAAAAAATAAAATGGTTTTGTCATATTGAAGTTGGACCCTTCCCTAACACCATTATAAAAAATTAACTCAAAATGGATCCATGGCCTAAATATAACACATACAACTATAAAATTCTTGGGCAAAAACATAGGGCGAAAGTTTCAGGACACCGGGTTTGGTGATGATTTCTTGATATGACACAAAATGCACAGGTAACAAAATAAAAAACACACTAGAATTCTTAAAAACTTAATTTTATTCATCAGAGGACAATATCCACAGAGTAAAAAGGCTTTGAAAAGTGGTGAGCACAGTCCTACCTTTATTTCAGCAGAATCCTAAGAAGGTCAAGTCCCTTACATAAAATGCTGCAATATTTGAATGTAACCTACACACACTCCACACGCCCATACTTTAAATCAACTCCAGTTCAGTTCAGTTCAGTCATTTAGTCATGTCCGACTCTTTGCAACCCCATGGACTGCAGCACACCCGGCCTCCCTGACCATCACCAACTCCCGAGTTTACTCAAACTCATGTCCATTGAGTCAGTGATTCCATCCAACCATGTCATCCTCTGTTGTGCCCTTCTCCTCCCGCCTTCAATCTTTCCCAGCATCAGGGTCTTTTCAAATGAGTCAGCTCTTCGCATCAGGTGGCTAAAGTATTGAAGTTTCAGCTTCAGCATCAGTCCTTCCAATGAATATTCAGGACTGATTTCCTTGAGGATGCACTGGTTGGATCTCCTTGCAGTCCAAGGGACTCTCAAAAGTCTTCTCCAACACCACAGTTCAAAAGCATCAATTCTTTGGCACTCAGCTTTCTTTATAGTCCAACTCTCACATCCATACATGAAACCATACATACGGTTTTTCCATACTGGAAAAACCATAGCCTTGACTAGATGGACCTTTGTTGACAAAGTAATGTCTCTGCTTTTTAATATGCTGTCTAGGTTGGTCATAACTTTCCTTCCAAGGATCAAGTGTCTTTTAATGTCATGGCTGCAATCACCATCTGCAGTGATTTTGGAGCCCAAAAAAATAAAGTCTAACACTGTTTCCACTGTTTCCCCATCTATTTGCCATGAAGTGATGGGACTGGATGCCATAATCTTCGTTTTCTGAATGTTGAGCTTTAAGCCAATTTTTTCACTCTTCTCTTTCACTTTCATCAAGAGGCTCTTTAGTTCTTCTTTGCTTTATGCCTTAGGGGTGGTGTCATCTGCATTTCTGAGGTTATTGATATTTCTCCAGGCAATCTTGATTCCAGCTTGTGCTTCCTCCAGCCCAGCGTTTCTGATGATGTACGCTGCATATAAGTTAAATAAGCAGGGTGATAATATACAGCCTTGATGTACTCCTTTCCCAATTTGGAACCAGTCTGTTGTTCCATGTCCAGTTCTAATTGTTGCTTCCTGACACGACTGAGCGACTGAACTGAACTGACCTGACCTGCATACAGATTTCTCAGGAGGCAGGTTAGGTGGTCTGGTATTCCCATCTCTTTCAGAATTTTCCACAGTTTGTTGTGATCCACAAGTCAAAGGCTTTGGCATAGTCAATAAAGCAGAAATAGATGTTTTTCTGGAACTCTCTTGCTTTTTTGATGATCCAATGGATGTTGGGAATTTGATCTCTGGTTCCTCTGCCTTTTCTAAAACCAGTTTAAACACCTGGAAGTTCACAGTTCACATACTGTTGAAGCCTGGTTTGGAGAATTTTGAGCATGACTTTACTAGTGTGTGAATGAGTGCAATTGTGCAGTAGTTTGAGCATTCTTTGGCATTGCCTTTCTTTGGGATTGGAATGAAAACACCTTTCCCAGGGCTGTGGCCACTGCTGAGTTTTTCAAATTTGCAGGCATATTGAGTGCAGCACTTTCACAGCATCATCTTTTAGGATTTGAAATAGCTCAGCTGGAATTCCATCACCTCCACTAGCTTTGTGTATTTTGTTCTGTGTATTTAACACAATTTTTCAAAAAGATCTAGGGTTCCTCATCAAACGGGGTAATTCTAGATATGAGTCAAGAAATTTGTATGAGCCTATGAATCTCATCCTTCTAAGAGGCAAGGAATTATCAAAGACTATTAGGGTCATATCAAAAGGACTCAGGAACTAGTTTGAATAATCTCCCAACAGTGGATCATTTGTGTGTTTATCATTGATAAGGATGATAATTTCTGGAAGTTTCCTAGGAACCAACCTACTTTTTTTTTTTTAAGTTATGGCTGTGCTGGGTCTTCGTTACTGTGCAGGCTTTCTCTAGTTGCTGTGAGTGAGGGTTACTCTGTGTTGTGGTGTGTGGGCTTCTCATTGCTTCTCTTGTTGAGAGTATGTGTTCAGTAGTCGTGGTCTACAGGCTCAATTGCTCTGTGGCATGTGGAGTCTTTCTGGACCAGGGATTAAACCCATGTGCCCTGCACTGGCAGATAGATTCTTATCCACTGTACCACCAGGGAAGTCCCAACCTACTATTTTGAAAATAAGTAAATAAAAAGAAAGAATCAAGCATTAATATTTACTGAATTTTACAGCTGACCATACCTGTTATTTCTACAATGCTGCTGCTGTTGCTGCTAAATTGCTTCAGTCGTGTCTGACTCTGTGTGACCCCATAGACGACCTCCTACTAGGCTCCTCTGTCTCTGGGATTCTCCAGGCAAGAACACTGGAGTGGGTTGCCATTTCCTTCTCCAATGCATGAAAGTGAAAAGTCAAAGTGAAGTCGCTCAGTCATGTCCGACTCTTAGTGACCTCATGGACTGCAGCCTACCAGGCTCCTCTGTCCATGGGATTTTCCAGGCAAGAGTACTGGAGTGGGGTGCCATTGCCTTCTCCGTATTCCTACAATAGAATAGTAAAGTGGCAGGGGAGGGTGGAGTTCACTTCTTTAAAATTTTTAGTTATCTCAAATGAAATAAGGAAGTCAGTAAGCAAAAATGAATCAGTCTTTAAATGAAACTCATTTTTATTTCCTTTAAAATATTAAGTAATAAAATGACCATTATAATTTCAAAACAAAGATTTATCTATCTATATCTATCTTATCTATTTTGACACCTTTTCCTTCAGGAAGAAGGGATAGTTCTGACAAGTGCTTGTTGAATGAATAATACCTAGAACTCAATTGCTACAAACATAATATGCTATTGAGTAAACTATGTTTCCGATAAAGTTCTTTTTCACTGAGAAGCCTTTCCTTGGCCAAGAAGCAAAGAGGCAAAAAGAGTGGTAGAAACCCAATAAAGCTAAGAACTTGGGAAACACAAGTTATTTGTTGTCCTAAAAGTTAACCTTGAAGTACTTCTAAAACAGTGGAGTAATGGTCAGCAAAAATCTGCTCCTCCATAAAAGCAATGAGAGCACTGGCAAAGAGAGTAAAAAAATCCAACTTTTTGAGAATTCTGGAAATTAATCAAAGGTTTGCAAGCAACAATGCAAGGTGTGTTTATTCCAGAAAAGCAGCTGAATCTCAGAGTGGCAAGCTTTATGGTGTTTTAACTTCCTGTCCTCTGTTCCTCAGCTTTGGAAACCAGCAGCCTAATAGTTTTACAGGGGGCAGAACTGGTTTGGAGCTCACCTCAGAGCCCCATATGCACAGAGCTGTCATCATTAAACCTGTTTCACAGGTCCCTAGAAAAGCCCTGTTCACAGGGTTTGTCTTTATTTGACTTGAGTCAGAACTCACTTGTTGGGAAAAGCCCTTTCCTCAGGACATTTGTTAAGAACAATCAGCAGCAATTGTTTAATGAATAAAGATTATATGGTACAAGTTTCATTTTTAAATGGAATTTTTACAATGTGATGGAAATTATCTTTTTTTTTTTAAAAAAAAAATCATTATTTATTTGGCTATGTTGGGTCTTAGTTGTAGCATGCTCAGTCTTTGTTGCCGCATGTGGGATCTTGTTCCTGACCAGGGATTGAACCCAGGCCCCCTGCATTGAGAGCTCTGAGTCTTATCCACTGGACCACCAGGGAAATCCCCAGAAATTATCTTTTGTAACTACATTTATTAGGGACTTCCCTGGTGACTCAGATGGTAAAGTGTCTGCCTACAATGCAGGAGACCTGGGTTCAATCCCTGGGTCAGGAAGATCTCCTGGAGAAGGAAAGGGCAACCCACTCCAGTATTCTTGCCTGGAAAATCCCATGGACGGAGGAGCCTGGTAGGCTACAGTCCCTGGGGTAATAAACTACATTTATTACAAGAAAACTTAGATGTAAACTTCAAAATATATTGGCTTCCCTGATAGGTCAGTTGGTAAAGAATCCGCCTGGAATGCAGGAAACCCCAGTTCAATTCCTGGGTCAGGAAGATTCCCTGGAGAAGCAGTAGGCTACTCACTCCAGTATTCTTGGGCTTCCCTTGTGGCTCAGCTGGTAAAGAATATGCCTGCAATGCAGGAGACCTGGGTTCAATCCCTGGAGAAGGAAAAGGCTACCTACTCCAGTATTCTGGTCTGGAGAATTCCATGGACTACAGTCCATGGGGTCACAAAGAATCGGACATGACTGAGCAAATTTCACTTCACTTCACTATACAGGTAATTCTCAAAATTCTTTTCACGGGGTTGTAATGTATGAAGATTACTGCATAGGGCATAGGAATTGCCACAAAAATACCCGAGTTAAGGTACCAGCTAGGACAAAGACAATAAAAAGGAATGCTGGTGATTCTCACCTCTTAGGATGACTACTATCAAAAAACAGAAAACAAGTGTTGGGGAGGATATGGGGAAATGGGAACCTTAGAGCACTGTTGTTAGGGATGTAAACTGATACATCCACTATAGAAAACAGTAGGGAGGTTCCTCAAAAAATTCCCCAACCAGGGATCAAACCCATGCCTCCTACAGTGGAAGCGTATAGCCCTAATGACTAGACTGCAGGGAACTCCTGGAAGTTATTGTTTAATGGGTATGCATGCATGCATGCTAAGTTGCTTCAGTCCTGACTCTTTGTGACTCTATGGACTGTAGCCTTCGAGGGATTCTCCAGGCAAGAATACTGGAGTGCGTTGCCATGCCCTTCTCTAGGGGATCTTCTTGACCCAGGGATCTAACCCGTGTCTCCTGAGGCTCCTGCACTGGCAGACAGATTCTTTACCCCTAGTGCCACCTGGGAAGCCCATAACGAGTATATAGTTTGAGTTTAACAAGATGAAAAGTTATGAGTATAATAGTGTGATGACTGTACAACAATGTGAATGCATTAATACTATTAAACTGTACCCCTAAAATGGCTAAGATGGTAAATTTTACTACAATAGAAAAATAGAGGAACATTTTTGAAATGCTGGGGAATGAGTTGTCCGAAGAAGGCTTTGATAAGCTCTGATATATTCCTGGAAATATATAAGCGCACATACATGTGCAGGACTGTGGGCATGGTCAGGAAAGACCTGAGAATGCTGTAATCTCTCATAGCTGGCTGACTGTGAGATTCTGCAATCAGGAATTGAAGGCTAAAGCAAAGCTGTAAACTGCTGGAGTGCTGAAGATGTACCCTAGTACATACATATAAACCAAAGGACAGGAGACTTATTGGTTCAAATCATTTAAAGATATCTATGTCCAATCATCAGATGACCATTTAAGCTAAATGAGCAGAGCTTCAGTGGTCACATATGAGGAAAAATACACTTTACAGCATTAACCCAGGAGAGTTATTGAACAAACAGTAGGAGCAACCACAAACCTTTGAGGGAACAGTCTGACTTTCAGAGTTATCATATCATATCTGACTTCCAGAGTTACCATATCATATTATTTAAAATATTTGGTTTTCAACAAAATTATAAGATATACAAAGAAATAGTGAAAAAAGCCTAAACAGAGTTAAACACTCAGTGCAAACTGTCCTTGAGCTGGCCCAGAAGTTGCACATACTAGACAAAGATTTTTAGATAAACTATTATAAATACTTACAAATAACTGAAGGATACCGTATACAAAGAACTAAATGAAACCACAAAATGATGTCTCACCAATAGAGAATAATAGAGATGAAAATCTTTTGTTTGAAAAGAAACAAATAGAAATTCTAGAGTTGAAAATTATAACTGAAATGAAAAATTCCCTAATCTCAACAGTAGATTAGACATGGCAGAGAAAGAATCAGCAAACTTGAAGATAGGTCAATTGAGAGTATCCAGTCTAAGAAGCAGAAAAGAAAAAGAAATGAAGGAAAATGAACAGTCTTAGAGATGTACTATCTGTGCCATACTATCAGGCATACCAAAGAACACATCTGGAAGTCCTAGAGGAGAGTGAGAGAAATAAAGGCTAAAGGATATTTGAAGAGACACTGGTCAAAAACTTCCCAGATCTGATGAAAAAGTTTAATTTACATATCTCAAAGTTCAACAAATTATAAGTAGGATAAACTCAGGCCCACATTTAGATGAATTATAGTCAAACTACCAAAATCCAAAGTCAAAGAGAAAATCTTGAAAGCAGCAAGAGAATAACAATTTGTTGTGTACAAATGATCCTCAATAAATAAAATAAATAAATAAATAAAAACAATTGTCTTCTTATCAGAAACCACAGAGGCTAAAATGCTGCAGAATGACATGTTCCAAGTTGTGGGTGGAAAAAAAAAAATCAACCAAGAATTCTATATCCAGCAAAACTATCCTTCAAAATGAAGGCAAAATGAGAGATTCCCAAATAAACAAAAGCTAGGCAAATCTGTCACATGGAACATTCTCCAAGATAGATCCTATTTTAGACCCTAAAACAAGCCTTAATAAATTTGAAAGGACTGAAATAATAAAAAATATGTATAATTCCAACCACAATGGAATGAAATTAGAAATCAACAATGGAGGAAATTGGGGAAATTCACAAATATGAGGAAATTAAACAACACACTCAATAAATAACCAATGGGTTAAAGAATAAATCACAATAGATTAGCAAACACAGAGAGATTAAAGAAAATGAAAACACACCATACAAAAATTTATGTGTCTTGGCTAACACAGTGCTTAGAGGAGATTCACAGCTATAAATAGCCATAGTGAAAGAAAAAAAAAAGATCTCAAAACAATAACCTAAACTACCACCATTCAGTTCAGTTGCTCAATCTGTCCAGCTCTTTGCAACCCCATGGACTGCAGCATGCCAAGCTTCTCTGTCCACCACCAACTCCCAGAGCTTGCTGAAATTCATGTCTATCAAGTCGGTGAAGACATCCAACCATCTTATCCTCTGTCGTCCCCTTCTTCTCCTGCATTCAATTTCCCAGCATCAGGGTCTTTTCAAATGAGTCAGTTCTTCGCATCAGGTGGCTGAAGCTTTGAAGTTTCACCTTCAGCATCAGTCCTTCCAATGAATATTCAGGACTGATTTCTTTGAGGATCAATGGGCTTGATCTCCCTATAGTCCAAGGGACTCTCAAGAGTCTTCTCCTACACCACAGTTCAAAAACAGCAATTCATCAGTGCTCAGCTTTCTTTATAGTCCAACTCTCACATCCATACATGACTATTAGAAAAACCATAGTTTTGAAAACTACCACCATTAGAAACTTTTTAAAAAAGCACAAAAGTAATCCAATTGTAAGTAGAAAGTAAGAAATTATAAAGATTAGAACAGAATGTGATAGAGAATAGAAAAAATATAGAAAATAACAAAAGCAAAAATAGGTTTTTGAAAAGATCAAAGATCAACAAAATTGATAAATTTTAGGTAGGAGGGGTCAAGAAGAAAAGATTTGGAGTACTAAAATCAGGAATGAAAGAGGAAACATTACTATTGAGCTTAAGGAATTAAGAAAGTTGATGTATGGCAAAACCAATACAATATTGTAAAGTAGCCTCCAGTTAAAATAAATAAATTTATATCTAAAAAAAAAGAAGGATCATAAGCATCCTAGTAGTAACAATCATACCTAACACCCAAGAAACTCCTTGAAGAATTGACTGACTCTAAAAATGGTATATAGAACACACAAGATGAGCCTGGGAAATTTTATAATACCAGACAGTAAGAAAAGTGCTAAAAGCAAAATACCTAAGCATGGGGATATGTCAAACAGAAATACGAACCAACTGAAAAAGCTCCCAATTGCTGAAGCTGGTATAATATGAGCAACATAATCAGTAGTGGTACTGGATTAAACTCAGTGTACAAAATAAATGTCCACATGTCCATAATGACATAATAAATGGGTGAACAGTAATTGCGAGAGAATAGACAGATCTATCATGCAGAATAACTCCAAATAATTGATGTAGATACACACCTTCAAGGAGACAGAACATACCCCAGAGCTCATCCCGAATACGGTAAGGAAAGTGAGAGAAAGAATAAGTGGAGAAATGGGGCAAACATTCCCAGCTGTGCCATCAAGGTCAACAGCAATAGTAACGGGTCGTGTTGACAGTGCGCAGTCTTGAAAAGATGTGATGAAAATGGCACTTTACCTCTGTGGTCTTCCTCCCCAAACCAGTACTCTCTGTACAGTAATGAGAAGCCCAACAGGCAAATCTCACTGAAGGACAATCCACAAAAGATAGTGGATTTTTAAGAAGTGACCAACACTTCTTAAAACTGCTCAGGTCCCTGCTTGAGCTGCTATAACAAAATACCATGGACTGGCTAGTTTAAACAATTTTTTTTTCTCACAGTTCTTGAGGTCGGAAAGTCCAAGGTCAAGGTGTTGGCAGATTCGGTGTCTGGTGAGAACTCTCTTCCTGATCTGCTGATGGCTGCCTTCATACTGTGTGTCCTCACATGATGGAGCACTTTTGTGTCTTTTCCTCTGGACATTAATTGCATCACGAGGTCCCCACCCTCATGACCCTAATGTAACCCTAACTAACTCCCAAATGCCATCAAACTGGGGATTAGGGGTTCAACATGTGGATTAAATTCAACATTCAACTTATAGAGGTAATAAAAAACAGCATAATTCTCGTGGTCAAGAGGAACCTAAGGAGATATCACAACAAATATAATGTATACTGTACAGGATTTTGAAACACAAAGCTAAAAAGAATATTAGATGAGAACTAAGGAAAAATAAATATGCATTCCATTGAAATGTATCAATATTTACAGACCTATTATAACACATGTACCATTAGGTTTTATTAACATTAGATAGTAATAACAGAGGAAATTCAATGTGGTATACATATGGAAATTTGCTGTACTATTTTCTCAACTTTTCTATCAATCTAGAGTTGTTCTAAAATTAAAAGTTTCCTTTTTAAAAGTATGACAAAGGAATGCTACTAATAACTGTATGTCAACAAATTTGATAACCAAGGTGGAAAGGATAAATTCCTAGAAATACACAGATTACCAAAACTGACTCAACAAGAAATAGACAACCTGATTAAACTTATTACAAGATATTTAATTAGTAATTTTGAAACTGCCCACAAAGAAAAGCCCATGTCCATATGGCTTCACTAGTGAATTCTAGTAAACATTTACATAAGTAACACCAATTCTTCACAAATCTTCTAAAATGTAAAAGAGGAGGAAGGAACATTTTCCAGCTTATTCTTTGAAGCATTACCCTGTGAAAGCCAGAAAAAGACATTATAGGAAAACTACAAACAAATATCCATTGTAAACAGAGACTCAGAGATTCTCAACAAAATACTAGTAGGCCATTTCCAGTAAAGAACTATACAAAAAGAACAATACATTATGACCAGTGAGATTATCACAGGGATGCAAGATCAGTTTAACACCTGAACATCATGTAGTATATAATAGTAATAAAGAACAAAGCCACATGATCATCTCAGTAGATGTAGAAACAGCATTTGACAAAGAGATGGCTGGATGGCATCACTGGCTCGCAGGACGTGAGTCTGAGTGAACTCCGGGAGTTGGTGATGGACAGGGAGGCCTGGCGTGCTGCGATTCATGGGGTTGCAAAGAGTCGGACATGACTGAGTGACTGAACTGAACTGAACTGAACTGAACACATTTTAATGATCTAAAATACTCAATGAATTAGGAATATAAGGGGACTTCTCCACCCTGATAGAGGGCTTCTATGAAAATCCATAGGTAACCTCTGGAAATTAAAGGAAATGGCAACCCACTCCAGTGTTCTTGCCTGGAGAATCCCAGGGACTGGGGAGCCTGTTGGGCTGCCATCTATGGGGTCGCACAGAATCGGACATGACTGAAGTGACTTAGCAGCAGCAACAGCAACTAAAATTAGAGTCAGGAATGACCTGCAGAGGGAGCTCTCATGCATTACCGCTCACCGTCATTTGCACACACTGATCTTCATATGCACACCCCACAGGAAGAAGCATACCTTGCACTCCCAAACAGGAAGTGACTACATTACTAACCCAAAGGAAGAATTTCTCCTTGCTCAGCAACAGTCCTGCCAGTGAGAAACATCACAGCTCAACCAATGAGAAGCCATCACCAGTCTGAACCTCCACCTTCCTCCAATGAACTTTCACTTAGAACAGACCCTGCAACTTCCCCATTTTCCCCATAAAAGCAGATTCCCTTCCTTTGTTCTCTGAACATGCCTGTGGTTTGCCATAGATTGCATGCTCATAATGCAATTTTTTGCTCTTTCCAAATAAACCCTGAAAGTGTGTTAGTTGCTCAGTCATGTCTGACCTTTTGCAACCCATGGACTGTAGCCCACCAGGGTCCTTTGTCCATGAAATTCTCCAGGCAAGAATACTGGAGTGTGTAGTCATTCCCTTCTCCAGGGGATCTTCTGGACCCAGGGATCAAACCTGGGTCTTCTGCATTACAGGCAGATTGTTTACCATCTGAGCCACGAGGAAGGTCCCAACACCTCATGCTTAATGGTTAATGACAGAGATTTTCACCCTGAGATGTGGAACAAGGAAAGAATTTCCACTTTCACAACTACTGTTTAAACATTGTGCTACAGGTTCTACCCAGGGCACCTAGGGAAGGAAATAAAAGACATCTGGATTGAAAAGGAAGAATTAAAAATATGTCTATCCCCAAATGATACATTCTTACAGGTAGAAAGCTCTAAGGAATCTGCAATAATTACTTATTAGACTGAATAGATGAATTCAGTATGATTGCTGGGTACAGTATCAACACAGGAATATAAATTTTATTACTGTACACTAGCAATGAGCAACTGAAAATGAAATTAAGAAAATTTCATTTATAATAGCATCAGAAAAGATTAAAATATTTAGGAATAAACATAACAAAAGAAGTGAAAGACTCGTACACTGAAAATTACAGTTTACAGAGTATTGTTGAAAAATTAAAGAAGACCTGAATAGTGTGAGCACATATATAGACATGTAAAAAGGACAAAATAAAGTCTTTAATTCATAAAGTAAGACTTTTGTTTCTTATATATTACCTATAATTCTCTGATGAGTTCACATTTTGCCAAGTATTTTTCTCAAAGTTATTGGCAGACATCTTCAGGAAGCAGATGGTTACTTATGGCATGAAAGGAACGAGGGAAGGAAGGAAGGAAAGAAGGAAAAAAAGATTCAATGTTTATGAACTGAAGACTGTTAATACTGTTAAGATGGCAATAATCCCCAAATTAAATACAGATTCATTTCAAGCCCTATCAAAATCATAGCTGCCTTTTTAAAATAATTGGCAAGCTGTCCCTAAAATATATATGGAAATTCAAGGGACCCAGAAAATCCACAAAATTCTTAAAAAAGAAGAACAGCAGGGATTCATGCTTCTGAATTTCAAAATTTACAGTGTACTGCTGGCATAAAAGTAGACATATAATCAATAGAATAAAATTGGGAGTCCAGGAAAATAACCCTTACATTTATGATCAATTGATTTTGAGAAGAATTCTAAGATAACTGAATGGTGGCATAGAATAAACTTTTCAACAAATGGTGCTGTGGGAATTTGATACAGGCAAAGCAATGAAGTTGGATTCCTACTTCAGAAATAGATTGAAGGGCCTAGATCTGATAGATAGAGTGCTTGATGAATTATGGACAGAGGTTCATGACATTGTACAGGAGACAGGGATCAAAACCCTCCCCATGGAAAAGAAATGCAAAAAAAGCAAAATGGCTGTCTAGGGAGACCTTACAAATAGCTGTGAAAAGAAGAGAAGCGAAAAGCAAAGGAGAAAAGGAAAGATATAAGCATCTGAATTATAAGCAGAGTATAATTATAGGCAGAGTATAAAAAAGATATAAGCAGAGTTTCAAAGAATAGCAAGGAGAGATAAGAAAGCCTTCCTCAGAGATCAATGCAAAGAAATAGAGGAAAACAACAAAATGGGAAAGACTAGAGATATCTTCAAGAAAATTAGAGATACCAAGGGAACATTTCATGCAAAGATGGGCTTGATAAAGGACAGAAATGGTATGGACCTAACAGAAGCAGAAGATATTAAGAAGAGGTGGCAAGAATATACAGAAGAACTGTACAAAAAAGAGCTTCATGACCAAGATAATCACGATGGTGTGATCACTGACCTAGAGCCAGACATCCTGGAATGTGAAGTCAAGTGGGCCTTAGAAAGCATCACTATGAACAAAGCTAGTGGAGGTGATGGAATTCCAGTTGAGCTATTTCAAATCCTGAAAGATGATGCTGTGAAAGTGCTGCACGCAATATGCTAGCAAATTTGGAAAACTCAGCAGTGGCCACAGGACTGGAAAAGGTCAGTTTTCATTCCAATCCCAAAGAAAGGCAATGCCAAAGAATGCTCAAACTACCACACAATTGCACTCATGTCACATGCTAGTAAACTAATGCTCAAAATTCTCCAAGTCAGGCTTCAGCAGTACATGAACTGTGAACTTTCAGATGTTCAAGCTGGTCTTAGAAAAGGCAGAGGAACCAGAAATCAAATTGCCAACATCTGCTGGATCATGGAAAAAGCAAGAGAGTTCCAGAAAAACACCTATTTCTGCTTTACTGACTATGCCAAAGCCTTTGACTGTGTGGATCACAATAAACTGTGGAAAATTCTGAAAGAGATGGGAATACCAGAACACCTGATCTGCCTCTTGAGAAACATATATGCAGGTCAGGAAGTAACAGTTAGAACTGGACATGGAACAACAGACTGGTTCCAAATAGGAAAAGGAGTACGTCAAGGCTGTATATTGTCACCCTGCTTATTTAACTTCTATGCAGAGTACATCATGAGAAACGCTGGGCTGGAAGAAGCACAAGCTGGAATTAAGATTGCCGGGAGAAATACCAATAACCTCAGATATGCAGAAGACACCACCCTTATGGCAGAAAGTGAAGAGGAACTAAAAGGCCTCTTGATGAAAGTGAAAGAGGAGAGTGAAAAAGTTGGCTTAAAGCTCAACATTCAGAAAACGAAGATCATGGCATCTGGGCCCATCACTTCATGGGAAATAGATGGGGAAACAGTGGAAACAGTGTCAGACTTTATTTTTTTGGGTTCCAAAATCACTGCAGGTGGTGATTGCAGCCATGAAATTAAAAGATGCTTACTTCTTGGAAGGAAAATTATGTCCAACCTAGATAGCATACTGAAAAGCAGAGACATTACTTTGCCAACAAAGATCTGTCTAGTCAAGGCTATGGTTTTTCCTGTGGTCATGTATGGATGTGAGAGTTGGACTGTGAGGAAAGCTGAGCACCGAAGAATTGATGCTTTTGAACTGTGGTGCTGGAGAAGACTCTTGAGAGTCCCTTGGACTGCAAGGAGATCCAATAGTCCATTCTAAAAGAGATCAGCCCTGGGTGTTCTTTGGAAGGAATGATGCTGAAACTGAAACTCCACTACTTTGGCCACCTCATGCAAAGAGCTGACTCATTGGAAAAGACTGTGATGCTGGGAGGGATTGAGGGCAGGAGGAGAAGGGGACGACAGAGGATGAGATGGCTGGATGGCGTCACTGACTCGATGGACATGAGTTTGAGTGAACTCCGGGAGTTGGTGATGGACAGGGAGGCCTGGCATGCTGCGATTCATGGGATCACAAAGAGTCGGACACGACTGAGCGACTGAACTGAACTGAAATGAACTGAATTGCAGCACGTCAGGCCTCCCTGTCCATCACCAACTCCCGGAGTTCACTCAAACTCATGTCCATGGAGTCAGTGATGCCATCCAGCCATCTCATCCTCTGTCGTCCCCTTCTACTCCTGCCCCCAATCCCTCCCAGCATCAGAGTCTTTTCCAATGAGTCAACTCTTCTCATGAGGTGGCCAAAGTAGTGGAGTTTCAGCTTTAGCGTTATTCCTTCCAAAGAAATCCCAGGGCTCATCTCCTTCAGAATAGACTGGTTGGATCTCCTTGCAGTCCAAGGGACTCTCAAGAGTCTTCTCCAACACCACAGTTCAAAAGCATCAATTCTTCGGTGCTCAGCCTTCTTCACATTCCAGCTCTCACATCCATACATGACCACAGGAAAAACCATAGCCTTACCTTTCTTGGCAAAGTAATGTCTGTGCCTTTTTTTTTTTTTAAAGAGCTGACATTTATTAACATTTACTACATGCCATTTACTACACTGGTTATAGGACTCTTTGCGGGTGACCCCATGGACTACACAGTCCATGGAATTCTCCAGGCCAGAATACTGGAGTGGGTAGCCTTTCTCTTCTCCAGGGGATCTTCCCAACCCAGGGATCGAACCAAGGTCTCCCACATTGCAGGCAGATTCTTTACTAGCTGAGCCACAAGGGAAGCCCTGTCTATGCTTTTGAATATGCTATCTAGGTTGGACATAACTTTCCTTCCAAGGAGTAAGTGTCTTTTAATTTCATGGCTGCAATCACCACCTGCAGTGATTTTGGAGCCCAAAAAAATAAAGTCTGACACTGTTTCCACTGTTTCCCCTTCTATTTCCCATGAAGTGATGGGACCGGATGATCTTCGTTTTCTGAATGTTGAGCTTTAAGCCAACTTTTTCACTCTCCACTTTCACTTTCATCAAGAGGCTTTTTAGTTCCTCTTCACCTTCTGCGATAAGGGTGGTGTCATCTGCATATCATGGGGTCACAAAGCATGAGACACGACTGAGCGACTGAACTGAACTGAACTGAAACTAAAACTGGATCCTAGACATAAATGTGAGAACTAAAATTATAAACCTCTTAGAAGAATACATAGGATTAAATTCATTACTTTGGTTAGGCAGTAATTTCTTCAATATGATACTAAGCATACGAAACAAAAGAAAAAAATTAGATAAATTGGCCTTCATCAAAACTGAAAACTTCTGTGAATCAGGAACATGAAAAGATAATCTACAGAATGGGAGGAAAATTATCAAATTATATATATAATGGACTTGCACCAAAAATATATAAAGAACCCTTAAAACCCAATGACGACAAACAACCTTATTAAAAATGGGCGAAGGACTTGATAGACATTTCTCCAAAGAAGATATACACATGGCGAATAAACACACGAAAAGATGTTCAACATCATTAGTCATTAGGAAAACACAAATCAAAACTGGAATAAGCCACCATGTCGTCCACTGGCATGACTACGATCAAAGAGACAGGGGACAGGGCCTTCCCAGGCTGTCCAGTGGTCAAGATGTTACGCTTCCACTGCAGGGAGCACGGGTTCGATCCCTGGTCAGGGAAGTAAGATCCTATGTGCTATCTGATGTGGAAAAAAAGAGACAGAAATGACAATGTGTTGGTAAGAATGTGGAGGAATCTGGACTCTCTCATACATTTTCGTAGGAATAGAAAATATGTCTGTATTTTGGTGATCAGTTTGGCAGCTCCTAAAAATGTTGAACAAAGAATTGCCATATAGCCCAGAATTTCACCCCTAGGCATGTACCCAGGATAAAGGAACACATAGGTCCACACAAAAACTCGTACAATAATAACAGCATTATTCAGAATAGCCAAAGAGTCAAAACTACTCAGTTGATGAATGGATAAACCAAAAGTCATACATACTCTTATTCCTGAATATTATTCATCCATGACAAGGAAAGAAGTATGACAAATTTGAACCTTGAAAACATTATCTTAATGAAAGACATGAGACACATCAGATCATATATTATATGATGCTATTTATATGAGATATACAGAAGAGGCAAATTCATAAAGAGAGTAGAGTAGTGGTTTCTAGGGACTAGAAGTAGTAAGTAATTGAGAATGGCTGCTAATGGGTATGGGGTTTCTTTTTAGGCTGAAGAAAATGTTCTAAAATTAAATAATGGTAACGACTGCACAACTCTGAAAATACTGAAGTGAAGTGAAGTGAAGTCACTCAGTTGTGTCAGACTCTTTGTGACCCCGTGGACTGTAGCCTGCCAGGCTCCTCTGTCCATGGGATTCTCCAGGCAAGAATACTGGAGTGGGTTACCATTTCCTTCTCCAGGAAATCTTCCCCACCCAGGGACTGAACCCGGGTCTCCCGCATTGGAGGCAGACGCTTTAACTTCTGAGCCACCAGGGAAACTGAAAATACTAGACCCTACTGAATTTATACTTCAAAGGTATGAATTTTATTTCATATGAATTGTAGTTTATAGGGCTTTTTGACCTTTCACTTCAAAGAACAATTTTAAAAATTATGTATTTATTTATTGTTGGCTGTGCTGGGTCTTCGTTGTTTGGGCTTTTCTCTAGTTGCAGCGAGCAGGGGCTACTCTCTGGTCGCGGAGCATGGGCTTCTCATTGTGGTGGCTTCTCTGTTGGGGAGTACGGGCTCTTGGTCTCTCGGGCTTCAGTAATTGTGGGGCGTGGGCTTAGTTGCTCTGCAGCATGTGGGATCCTCCTGGATTAGGGATGGAATCCACATCTCCTGCATTGACAGGCAGATTCTTTACCACTGAGCCACCAGGGAAGCCTAAGAATAATTATTTTTAACAGCCAATTGAAGGCTTTTTGGAAGTTTGTGTTGAGAAATATGAAAACTCCAGAAGGTGGTGGCAGACTGGTTGGTGCACATGGAGGCCCTGCTTTTACTCCAGGCAGATGGAAAACACTAAGAGACTAAGGGTCCAGGCATCCCCCGTCGGCACACATCAGTTTAGACGATGAAGATGTATTAAGGACTCAGGGAAGCCCCCACTCCCATTACTGCTGGCCCTTGCAGAGGAGAACAGGATGTGAGACTTCATCAAAGCTGGAAGGGCAAGCTTTTCCAGTTTGAATTGGTCCAACAGTGTTGAACTGGTAGGGAAGACAGCGGGCAGGCACTCTGAACAGGGTAGGACTTGCCTCCTTCACATGCCCATCTCCACCCTGACCCCAAACTGCAAAAGGCCCTCAGGCCCTCTTGTCCAATGTAGAAGCTAAAACTTTATATGAATGATGCTTTTGGAGCCACAAGTCTCTGACAATACAAATGTATTTTCATCATCCAAAGTCACGTCACTCTATGGTTCATTCATTACCACTACCATAATTATCTCTTACTTTCCAGGTTAACAATGTAAACTTTTCTTTTTCTTGAGACCTGAGGAGTTCTCTCTACAGTTATCCATATGTTTAAACAAATCCCTTTTGTACGGAAACATTTAGTTCAGCACATGCCAGGCTCATTTGGTATGCACTGCAAGTCTTGCTGGCTGTCTTCATGCTCGCAACTAAACCATAAGTTCCCCCTAGAAGTGCACTTCTGAACTCCTATGCTGAGGGGTTCGGAGAGAGATCTGCCCAGAGCCATCGAGCTGCTGGATTCCAGGTTGGAAACAGACCCCGTCTCCTCTGGTCCTGTGTTCCGTCTGCAGCACTAAGCTACTGCCACTTCAAACCAACCAAAAAGCTCATTCTTTTTACAACTGAAATCATGGTCTCCAAGGTTTCATCTTAAAGTCACTTAGCTACTTTCACTTAAAAACTCTAGCATGTTTTTGATGATTAAGATGCACTTCTGGCTTAATACCGGAATACCATTCCCAAAGAAACCTAGTCTGAGTAAAGCACCCTCCTGCTGATCTAACATCAATGGAGGGAGAGGAAAATTATAAGTGGTATTGTCTTCTCACCTCGGGCCTTCATGCTGTTGTCTTTCTGTCTGGGGAGGGCTCCTATACCTGACCCCATGTGGTGTCCCTCGGTGGCCCCAGGGCCACTGTTTCCATCACGTGGGGAGAGGCTGTGAGAGGTGACGGTGCACAAGGGGCTGTGTCTCTGACAGCTCTTTGTGGGCAGGAAGCACACCACATTCTTGTAGCTTTCAAGCTGCCTCGTCCTTGATCCCCGATATAGGTAACTGATATCCAGAGATGTTTCTGGTCACTCTCTGCGACTGTATCTGACTCAACCACTCCCAACCCCCAGCTCACCTTCCCTTTCAGGTTGCTGCTGCTGCTAAGTCGCTTCAGTCATGTCCGACTCTGTGGGACCCCATAGACTGCAGCCCACCAGGCTCCCCTGTCCCTGGGATTCTTCAGGCAAGAACTCTGGAGTGGGTTGCCATTTCCTTCTCCAATGCATGAAAGTGAAAAGTGAAAAGTGAAGTCTCTCAGTCATGTCTGACTCTTTGTGACCCCATGGACTGCAGACCATCAGGCTCCTCCATCCATGGGATTTTCCAGGCAAGAGTACTGGAGTGGGGTGCCATCGCCTACTCCGCCCTTTCACGCCCTTTCATCACCTTCTCCCCCCTTTTTTCATAAAAAAAGGGGGAACTGAACTTTAAGGACAAAGGTCTGCAACTCTGAATGTCTATCCTCCTTCATCATTTCCTTAAAATACTCTTAAAAAAACCCACAACAACATTCTTTTCCCTCCTGCGTACACAGCTCATGGTAATCTTCACCTTGGAGGCAGTCCACAGAGCTGACTACTTGTGCCCGTGAACACAGTCACTCTGGAGAAAGCAGCAAGATTCATGATGGACAGAAAAGAAGGAGGGAAATCAAGGTCCAGTGTGTGGTGTGACACTGAGGTGCCCTGGGAGCCCAGGGCTCACTGTCCTGCAGCCATCCCAGCCCCACCTGGGCAGACCCAGTGACTAAAGCTCTGCATGGGAGAGAGGACACTCCTCAATCTTCTCCAACATGCTTTTTTTTTTTTTTAAAGAAAAAGTAGGATCACAGAGCCTGGTATATTTTTCTTTATGGTGTGAATGGAATAGAACCACACAGCTCAAAATTCAAAAGGTATTCAGTGAACAGTCTCCACAGGAACCAATGATTTCAGTCCTCTATTCCTTCAAAAGGCATCTCGTGCACGTGAGAGCAGTATCTGTGACCTCGTCTCTGACAAGCAGCACGCTGTCCACACTGGTCTACTTTGATTTTTTTTCACTTATCTGCTCTACTTGAAAAACATTCTTTTGCTGGATGTTTATAGTCCTAGGAGGTAGGTAGGTATCTTGAACTTACAGGTGCTCCTGAACATGAGAAAGGTCAAGTCGTCTGGCTCCTGTCTTGTAAGTGCCACAAGAGACATCCTGTTACTACGATAGCAGTACTTTCCTTGGAAAACCCTTCAGGGCTAGACTCTTCCAGTGATCCTGAAACTGCCCCAGTCTTGAGGGACCCAGAAGAATCCTAGACATTCCAATATCCACCGACTGCTCCCTGGCAGGAGCCTGGGGCTGAAGCACCCAGGATTCCTCAGCTTGTTCTGTCGTGAAATGTTGTGTTTATCGTGAACATACATACTCAGGGCATCGAGGGAGCTATTGTGTTCTTTCACAGACGAACGACCCCTTGTAATTAAAGTCTGTCTTACAACGTGAAGTTAAAAGGAAGCCCACACATTACTCACCTTCCCAGCTCCACAGTGTAGATAGAAACCCAGCCAAGCACTCCGGACCTTGCAGCAGAGGCCCCGCCCCCACACAAGGCCCCGCCCACCGAGGCCCCACCCCGAAGCCCCACCCATACCAAGGCACCACCCCAGGCCTCTCAGGCGAAAGCAATCACAGGACATCAGAAGCACAGGTAGATTCGGATGGAAAATCATCATCAAAATATGCACAAAGGTGAAAAGTGGAAACTGTAAAAGCTCATCAAACAGATGAAGCATGTTCCCAGGATGAAGCCAACAGAAGTGCTGTATTAGAAAGGCTTGAAGGACTCAAGGAAGCCTTTACAATATGGAAAGTGAGAGAAAACACAACCCAAGGGTAAGTTTCCAATGTGACCCAATCAGATCGAAAAATATTGTACTCGGGCTGAACACAGAACAAAGCAGCAAGGCCCAGCCCCAGGCCTGGACTCCTGCCTGTGCCACGTTCCAACTCCTGCTCAAGGTGTGTTGAGCAGCAACGCCAGCAACATCTAGAACCTGCTGGAGACGCATGACCTTAGGCCCCAGGTCTAGGGACTCAGAATCTGCAGTCTAACAAGATCCCCAGGGACTTTTCAAGTCCAAAAAGCTGTGTCATGAACATCCCAGTAAGCACCTTGCTAGTTACTGTTATAGGCTAGTTTTTAGTACCCATTCAGATTGTACTGAATGCCCAGTACGGCCCTGGGCTAGTGTTGAGTGTCTTCACAAGGCTGACGGTTTGTTTGAGAGCCCGTTGTTGAGATGTTGAACAGTAATCGCATGTGCAAACGTGTAAGGACAAACTGAGAAAAGTACACAAAGACGCTGTATGACAGACGTAGGCCCTGGTTTAAACTGAGCCTATCAGGAAAGCAGTAATCAGATGAAGAGAGGGGCCAGAGCGCGCCCCACACCATGGCCCGGGACCAGGGCGGGCAGGACCTTACTGCGCGCCAGAGGCTACAGGGCAGCCCCGTGGGCTGTGATGCCTCACGTCCTGCTTGCTTTTCATCAAGGTGGGTCCTGGAGTCACAATCAACACAATACATCCAACCGCGAAGGAGAACGAACACATCAGGGCCACTTCAGGACAGGACCAAGGAGCATGAGCACACATGCATGCTGTGTAAGAAAATCATGCAGAGACGTCCATTTTTGGGACGATCAGGCAGCACAGGCTGCCAACCTCACGAGGCATCTGCCAGAGCGTGGGACCTGCCAGGGGGTGACCTCCGGGGCGGACACGTCGGGACAGTTTAAAATCAGGCCACAGACCTGTGAGTCAGATGGGGTGGAGCGGACAGCCGAGCCTGGCCCCTTGCTGTGCCGCGTCCACCCACCTCAATCCGGAGCAGTGATGGCGTAGCTGTCAGCACCTGCAGAACTGCTCAGACAAGCAGCGGCTCCTGTGTGAGGCTGCCAAGCAGCTGCCGGGGGCTGAGTGAGCCCTGCGTGTGCTCCACACGGTGTGCTGTCCAGGTCACAAGTGTGATCTGCACCTATGGACCCAGGACTGCTGAATGTAGGAGTGGGGCAGGGCCGAGAAGGGAGCAGAGAGATCTCGGGACACGGCTGTGGTCCCGACGGTGGGAGAGAAGGTGTGGTCGGGGCCAAGCTCTCCTCACAGCACCTCAGAGGTGTCGCTGTTCCCATTTTACAGACCAGGAAGCTGAGACCCAGAAGGTTCAACAACTGTGCACAGGCACAAGGCTACTAGCAAAGAAAGGACCTGAGGCTGACACAGGAGAGGGTCTAGAAGAGGTCCAAGGGGCGACAGTGGGGGCATGAGAATTCCACGAGAAGGCGACGCCCCATGTGGGAGGGCCGACACCCAGGCCAGCTGGCAGCCTGGACAAAGGGGGCCATGGTGGGCAGGAGAAGCCTTCAGAATTTTTATTTATTCCAAATTTATTCCAATTCCAATTTATTCCAATAATTTTTATTTATTCCAATTTTTATTTATTCACTATAAATTAGTGAATTTTACATTGTGATAGCTGATTCATGACTAAGTTTAGAAAATGAAGCTAAATCCCTCGTGTCTGTCTGGGTATATGTATGTCTCAGTATGTGTCTTTGGATAATATTGCTATGGTTAATTTGTAAATGAGCTCTATTTAATTGGCTTGAAGAAAAGTAAGTGCTTACAAATCAAACAATTCTAAATATAAGAGAAGTTAAGTGAATTTCAGGTTCACTTGAACTGGGAAATAGTCAGTATTAAATTGATACCTGGTATTCTCTTACAAACTTATCAACAAGAAAAGTAACTCAATGTTACTCAAGATCCCCTTGAGGAGGGCATGGCAGCCCTCAGTATTCTTGCCTGGAGAATTCCATGGACAGAGGAGCCTGGTGGGTTACAGTCTACAGAGTTGCAAAGAATTGGATACAGCTGAAGTAACTTAGCACACATGGTGGGCGGAATACCACAGACCAGAACCAGCTGCTCTAGAAGCTGAGGTAAAGGTGCAGGGAGCTGACGGGCTGGAGGGTCCACCTGGGCCAGAGTGTGGAGGTCAGTGCCAGGCTGCTCACCTATCTCTCCTTCATAGCACTTCCCCGGAACAGAAATGCAGAAACGCACTCAGGCAGAGGCCTGGAGCCCCAGCCCGAGTAGGGAAGCAAGGTCACATCTGGACCTGAGCTCAGGAAAAGCGCCTGGAAAAGAGGCAGTGTCCAGGGACGGGATGGGCTGAGGGGACGCTGCCTGGGTCAGTGGTGTCTTAGCAGGCAGAAGGCAGAGGCATCAAGAGGCAAGGCCCTGGATGGAGACCTAGGTTCAAACTCCTGACTCACCTTGAACTGGCTGGTGACTCTGGATCATTTAAACTTCTCCAAGCATATTTCCTCCTTTGTAAAAGAAGGACACAATATATTCCCCAGAGGGCTGTTGTGAGTCCTGAATCAAATCCGTGTCCTGAGTGAGAGTCCATCGAACAGCAGCTTGCACTTGATCACTTTGTTCCAGAGCTTGTGCTCTTCTTGGCCAAGTGCACATGGAGAAGGTGTACAGGGCACATCAGGCTTCCACACGCACCCCAGGGCTGCCAGATCCCTTCTCAAACACCCAGACTTGCAAGCACCACACAGTGAGACCTCTGCCCGTGTGGTTTATAAAAGACAGAGCAGGAAGCATGCCCCTACAGGAGCACACCCCTCTTCAGTTAAGCCACCTTCCTAATTTCTGAATACGAGTCATGACTTTTTTAGGCCCTGTCCCTTCCATCACTGGCAGTTATTTTCAGGTTTTTTTTTTTTTTTCACAAGGAAACCACTTTTTTATTACTCTGTGAGAGAAAAGTGGTGCTCAGGAGCATGACCTTAACCCGGATCTCTAGACGGGGACTCAGAGCTGAGCTGAGCAGAAGCTGCCCATCCCAGCCTTGCAGCCCAAGGGGCCTCTGCTCGGTCACTGCTGACACTCTGAGCACAGCTGCAGAGGGGGGCTCTGCCTGCAGCACCCCTTCCGCCCCCAGCAGATTGCACACAGGCCAAAGTGCATGGGGCGGCCTCAGAGAGGGGGATTCTCAGGACACAGGAGGGATACTGAAGAGGCAGTGCAGCCCTGAGCCATGTCCTGGAGGGGCTGGGGAGGGAGAGACAGCGATACGTGCTGTGGCTGCGGAGCAGTCCAGACCAGGTAGGTGTTGTCCGTTTTCCATGAGGTGGAATCAGGGGATAATGAGAACTAGGTGAGAAGCAGGATGGCAGAGCAATGGAAGGTTGCTGGGGCCTTGTTTGGGGCGAGTTAGCAGCCTGGTCCAGACCCCAGATCTTCCTCTCTGCAGCCCACAGGTATGGTGTCATGAGCATCACGGAAGCACCTGAGCTGAGTGCCCAGTAGAAGGGCTGGCACAGAGCCGATGCTCTAAGAAAGGACATTGTAACCCCAAGCTGAGAGAAGGACTCAGGTGATGTGACCAGGTGGCAAGTGCTCCTACCAGTTGCCTAGGGCAGGGAGGGAGCCCAGAGACTGTGGCCCCCCAGTATTCTTTCCCAGGAAGAACCACAGGGCAACCTCAACAGTGCACGTTGGCTTACTCTCCAGGGCCAGGTGCCAACCCTCTTCCGATGAATGGCTGTGACTGGGTGGTGGAGAAGAGGCATTGTGAGGAGACAGACAACACCTACCTGGTGTGGATGCTTGCGTGTGTCGCTCTCCCTCCCTCCCCAGCCCCTCCCGGACCCTCAGCTCACCAGTGACAAGCAGTGGGTCACATTCCTGGAAAACTGTTCCCAGTTTGAGGTGGGGGAGCGCAGTGACTCCAGCTCCAGGTGAACAGGGACAAAGCTGCTCCAGGGCAGCTCCTCTCCTGAGGGTGGAGCGCAGCTGCCCCAACATACCATTTCTCACAACAGCATTCTGACCTGTGGAGCCTCCGCATCACCTTCTGGCAAAAGGAGCGCGTTCCTGTGAAGGTTGGGGGCCCTGCTCATCCCTGCAGCTGCTGCCAGAGCCAGGGGCTCCTCCTCCATGAGATGGGCCACACTACAGGCAGAGTATTTGTTTTGTCCCATAGCAACACCCCGTTATTATTCCAGACCGGTGAGGGAAGCAAGGTCATGATGTGTGGGCGGGGAGCCAGTGGCTCAGGCCCCCGAGCCACAGAAAACAGGATGCGAACAGTACTTTAGTCTCCCAGTTCCTCTAGCACAGCATGTAAAGATGACAGCTTTAGCGGCCTGCGTGGTTTTCTTCCATGGCCCTTACCCAGGGCCCATGCACAACAGCACACCTCCCAGGAGAGGCCATCTGAGGGGGCTTTCTGGGCCTGTGCATCAGTCCCCCGCGTCCTGTCTCGGAAGCAAAGGCGCAGAGAGATAAGCTCTGCAGACCGATGAACACACAGTCCAGCTTTCGACAGACACACTGATGTGATGAAGTGGAAAATAAACATACCCGATCACTAGGCAGGGCTTTTAGGAGGAACACAGAAATTCCCAAAGGCAAAGGATGTGACTCACCAACACCCTCAGGTGTGCGAGTGGGAAGCTGCAGGAAGACACAGGCAAACCCCAGGTGAAGGCCACCTGAAGTGCGTGGCCCCACAGCCCACCACCGTCAAGGCTGCTGTGGGGTCTTCATTCCACACGTGAAAGACAACTTTCAAAAGGACAGCTGTTCACCTCCATCGAAGACACCGTGGGACGTGCTGTCCTGGACCCACTGAGCAGCATCAGGCCCGACCCTGTTCACCTGGTGTCTCAGCCCCCCAGGAGGGCTGCAGCGGGTAACGGAACGCACAGGATGGCATGAAAGCTGTGAGTCAAAGTGCAGAATTAGAGGAAGGGCTAGGAAAGCCTTTCAACTCAGTAAACAAATCCCTGATTTGTTTTGATTTAGTAATCGACAAGTAATTAATAAGCCATGGTTCAAGGCCTTCAGGAACTCCTGAACCCTCAGACCTCCGACAGCAGCTGCTCCACCCCGGTCCACTCAAGTCCAGGGCTGGGGTCTGTACACGGCTCCGGGACAGCACACTGGGCTGGGAGGAGGCTGATCAGGGCTACGCCCAGCCAGCTCACAGCAGCATCGAGAACCACTAGTGGAATCCAAGAGTGTGTTGAAGAGGAGCCCAAAGGAGGCTTTGCGCCCCTGAATCTCCATCCATACAGACAGATGCATAAGGAATACTCTGAATCCATTAAAAAAAACTGATCTCCAGACGCACACAACATGGATGGACCCTCTGGACGCAGAGTGCACTGTGACATTGAATCTGAGCACCAGCATGCTCACCCTGGTGACAGAGCCCTGACAGCAGTTATGCTGGGGGTGGGTGCTGACATGGAGGGACCTTCTCAAACGCTGGAATGTTGCACACTTACTGTGATGTGCACAGTGCTCACCAGGTGTGCAAACATGTAAAATTTCATCAGACTGCACGCCTGAGATTAGTGTGTTTTACTGCCATGCCCAAGCTTCCCTGGTGGCTCAGATGGTAAAGAATCCATCTGCAATGTAGGAGACTGGGGTTTGATCCTTGGGTTAGGAAGGCCCCCTGGTGAAGGAAATGGCTACCCACTCCAGTATCTTGCCTGGAGAATCCCATGGACAGAGGAGCCTGGTGAGTGAGCTACAGTCCATAGGGTTGCAAAGAGTTGGACATGACTGAGCCACTAACACACACACACACACACACACACACACACACACTGTCACGCACACTGAACTCCACACAGGAATGACTCCAGTGTCACATGTGAACAGGTCCCTGAAAGGCAGCAGTCTCAGCCTCAAGGTACGGCAGAGCTTTCTGGGCAAGTGCAGGAGAGGATCTTTTTCCTGGGGATGGTCTTGATTCCTGTCTCCTGTACAATGTCACGAACCTCCATCTATAGTTCATCAGACACTCTGTCTATCAGATCTAGTCCCTTAAATCTATTTCTCACTTCCACTGTATAATCATAAGGGATTTGATTTAGGTCATACCTGAACGGTCTAGTGGTTTTCCCCACTTTCTTCAATTTAAGTCTGAATTTGGCAACAAGGAGTTCATGATCTGAGCCACAGTCAGCTCCGGTCTTGTTTTTGCTGACTGTATAGAACTTCTCCATCTTTGGCTGCAAAGAATATAATCAATTTGATTTCGGTGTTGGCCATCTGGTGATGTCCATGTGTAGAGTCTTCTCTTGTGTTGCTGGAAGAGAGTGTTTGACATGACCAGTGTGTTCTCTTGGCAAAACTCTATTAGCCATCACTTCATGGCAAATAGATGGAGAAACAGTGGAAACAGTGGCTGACTTTATTTTTGGGGGCTCCAAAATCACTGCAGATGGTGACTGCAGCCATGAAATTAAAAGACACCTACTCCTTGGAAGGAAAGGTATGATCAACCTAGATAGCATATTAAAAAGCAGAGACATTACTTTGCCAACAAAGGTCCATCCAGTCAAGGCTATGGTTTTTCCAGTAGTCATGTATGGATGTGAGAGTTGGACTATAAAGAAAGCTGAGCACTGAAGAATTGATGCTTTTGATCTGCAGTGTTGGAGAAGACTGTTGACAGTCCCTTGGACTGCAAGGAGATCCAACCAGTTCATCCTAAAGATCAGTCCTGAGTATTCATTGGAAGGACTGATGTTGACACTGAAACTCCAATACTTTGGGCACCTGATGCGAAGAGCTGACTCATTTGAAAAGACCCTGATGCTGGGAAAGATTGAGGGCAGGAGGAGAAGGGGATGACAGAGGATGAGATGGTTGGATGGCATCACCAACTCAATGGACATGGGTTTGGGTAGACTCCGGGAGTTGGTGATGGACAGGGAGGTGTGGGGTGCTGCAGTCCATGAGGTCACAAAGAGTCAGACACAACTGAGCGACTGAACTGAACTGAACTGAACTGCAGGAGAGGATCAGGTGCAAGGGCAGCCTGTGGACCCAGGGAGGCCAACAAATGAAGAATTAACAGGGATGAGCAGTGCAGAAGGGTCCAGGTGGTTTTTGAATTCTTTAAGCAGCAACATTTTTTTTTTTTTTTTTACTTTCCTCAAGTAAAATTCAGGGAAGGCAATGGCATCCCACTCCAGTATTCTTGCCTGAAAAATCCCATGGACGGAGGAGCCTGGTAGGCTGCAGTCCATGGGATCTCGAAGAGTCGGACATGACTGAGTGACTTCACTTTCACTTTTCACTTTCATGCATTGGAGAAGGAAATGGCAACCCACTCTAGTGTTCTTGCCTGGAGAATCCCAGGCATGGCGGAGCCTGGTGGGCTGCCGTCTATGGACTCCCGTTTATGGGGTCGCACAGAGTTGGACATAACTGAAGCAACTTGGCAGCAGCAAGTAAAATGCTACACACTTTCTCCAAAATATAGAGCAGATGCTCTGGCTTGGGATGGTGAAAGGAGCCATTCCCTTGTCTCCTCTGCCAACAAGCATCTTCACAGAGCCCCAGAGGAACACAGCCTTTGGAAGTCAGAGAGCTGGACGGTGGGGTGTGGGACACACCTCCCGGAGCCCAGGAACCAGAGGAGAACTGAATGAGGGGACTGGGGAAAGGTTTCAAAGGTCACTGATGCCCCAGCTGTAACAGTGAGTGCCCAGTCCTGCCCCACCCAGTCCTGTGGGTAACAGGGCAGCTCTGAAGGAGGTAGGGAGGCGGTGCCATCTCTAGGGAAGGGGTATGAGCACTGCATAGAGAGATGCGTGGGGCTGGCTCTGAGGAGGTGCCCTGAGCCCCCGAAGCTGTCAGCCTAGAGTCTAGCACTAAGGAAATTAGGTGACACTATCAACGTGGACTTGAAAAAATAATTTTATCTATTTAATTGGCTGTGCTGGGTCTTCATTTCTGCGTGAGCTCTCTCTAGTTGTGGTGAGCAGGGGCTACTCTTTAGTTGTGGGGCACGGGCTGCTCACTGCGGGGGCTTCTCTGGTTGTGGCTCCCGGGCTCTAGAGTGCAGGATCGGTAGTTGTGGCACATGGGCTTAGTTTCTCCGGCCTGTGGGATCTCCCTGGACCAGGGATCGAGCCTGTGTCTCCTGCATCGGCAGGCAGATTCTTTTCCACCTGAGTCACCAAGGAAGCCCCCAATGTGGACTTTTAAATCAGCTTCCTTTGGACTTCCAAAGCTTCTCTTTTCTGTTTAGCTCATCTTGTACTGCTTCTTTCCCTTCCCTCCATGGCACTAGTGGGGAGGGGACAAGGCCCCTGAGCCCTCTCAGTGAATCCAGCTTTGGTCACCTTCCTCAAAAAGCAGTTCCTTTCTAAAGTACCCTAAAAGACCACTGCTGAACTAGCCTTGTTGTTCAGTCTCTATGTCGTGTCCGACTCTTTGAGGCCCCATGGGCTGCAGGATGCCAGGCTCCCCTGTTCTTCACTATCTCCTGCACTAGTAGCTATCTGGAAAACCTGTTCCTCATCTGAATTTAACTCAAGTGACATTTACTGGGCACCCACTTCATGCAAAGCCCTGCTGGTCACTTCAGATACTGAATCTTTCCTTGGAGTATACTACTGAGAAATGCAGGGCTGGGAGACAACTAGAGTCCCCAGGTGAGGAAAACTGGAGACTGGAGGAGCCCAGCTGCTCCTGGAAGCAAGGAGGGGAGAGGGCACTCTGCCTCAGCTCCAAGCGGCCCACGCAGGTGCCGCTGCCGCTGGTTCCAGAGAAGCTGAGAGCAGCTCCTGGAGGCCCGAGCACCACGACTGCTCCTGCTGTGCGGGCGGGCAGCAGGGGGATTGGAGACCTCAGCCTCCAGCTGTGACCCTGTGGCTCTGGCGATACTTTGGGCATCAGGATAAAGGACCCTCATGCCCCCCCACTGCCTACACACAACTGGACCTTCGTTGGGCCATTTGCTTTTAAGCTGGGGATAGTGGCTATCTTGGTTACATTTGTACCCCAGCATGAACCCCAGGCCTCACATACAGTAGGTGCTCAGTAAATGAATACATGAGTGGATGGTAGACTTCTAAGAATACCTACCGGAGAGTGTACTTCCCTTGAGGCCACACAGCTAAAACCTGCTGCAGGGATGGAAGCAAAATAGAACTTCCTTCCTCAGAGCACCAGGCCTAACCCTTCCAAACTCCGGATCGAGAGAGCCCAAGGGGTCTGTTTCATTCTATGTGGGAATACCTGTGTCAGTATCTGGACCGGACTTGAGGGCTTGTCGGAGGAGGCGGGGCAGGAACCCTCCTTCACTAGGGCCACAGACAGTGCATAGTAGAGACTGGAGTCTGGAGCCGAACAGCCTGAGTTCTCCGACCTGGGCCAGCTGAGTGGACCCCCCCGGACTTTTCCGTGTATAATGGGGGTGATAATAGAACCTATCTGGCAAGGTTGTGATGGAGAGTAATGAATTATTATTTGAAACTAAAATGTATTTATGAATATATATGTATGTGGTTAAACTTATTTTAATGCTTCTGGGACTTCTCTCATGGTCCAGTGGCTAAGACTCCGTGCTTCCAATGGAGGGGGCCCGGGTTCAATCCCTGATTAGGGAACTAGATCCCACATGTTATAACTAAAAGATCTTTCACAGTGCAACTAACACCTGGTGTAGGAAAATTAAAAAAACATATATATATTATATATATATACTATACACACACACACACACACACACACACACTAAGTTGCTTCAGTGATGTCCAACTCTCTGCGACCCTATGGACTATAGTCTGCCAGGCTCCTCTGTCCATGGGATTCTCCAGGCAAGAATACTGGAGTGCGTTGCCATGCCCTCCACCAGAGGATCTTCCCAGCCCAGGGATCGAATCCACGTCTCTGATGTATTCGGCACTGGGAGGTGGTTCTTTACCACTAGTGCCAATTGGGAAGCCTATATGTGTGTGTGTGTATATATATATATATATATATGTATAAAGAAATACTTCTGGATGCAACCTGTTCACAGAGGGCAGTGTCCAGCCTGGACCCTGTGTTCAGGGGCACCTCAGAGGAGGGTTGCAGGGTATGTACTGGGGCTTGGAAGGTGTACAGCACCTCTTGTTGCTTCTCAGGATCACAGTAGGAGAAACCTGCGAGAGGAGGTGGGGAGCAGTAAGCAGGTAAGCACCCGCTGGACTCCAACCGTGCTGCAGCTCCCTGGCCCCCAAGGTCCGTTTCAGCGATGCTCTGATGTCACTCCGGGCTCCCTCCTTGCTTGTCTCTAAAAGTCCAGGAGGCCCCTCTGTGGGAAAGGGGCAAGATTCCTCTCTCTTTCTGCTGATTCACAAACAGTAGCCCTAACCCTAACCCTGACCCTAACCTTCTGACTCCTCAAAGCAACTTGAATGGTTGCATCTCCCAATTCCTGACATGCCTTCCCTGCCCTAAAATTGGAAGACCCCTCTATCTGAAATGTCACAAGTCCCAGGAAAGGGCTGGAACCTCTGCTAACTGGGTGCCCCCAGGAAGGTCCACAGGGGCTTTCTGCTGCTCACAGGGTGTGGGCAGCACCACCATCCATGCCCATCAGGTGACACTCCCCACCTGGGTCTCTGATGACAGTCTCCTCTGGACGCAACTTCCCAAATCGAGTCACCAAACCTGTTTAAACACAGACGTGCACGATACAACAGAACCAGAATCTTAAAAGGGTGTAGCTGCACATAGAGGTGAGTCAAACTGTGTCAGGCGGTTCTCAACTGGCCCGCAGGAGGCAAGTGCCCAGCCATCGCGTGGGGAGGGCATGGCCCCTGCTCCAGCCCCCAGATGCAAGGGCATGGCCAGGCAGAGACAAGATCTGGGACCACAGGGTGCACTGACACCTAGCAGCATCTGCACCGATTGGAAAATCTCCCGTGGATGAGCAGGTCCATAACTCAGTGAAAAATAAGATCACTGACAAAAGAATGCAGGAAAGAATATGGCAGCTAAAAATAGACACAGAGATATCTAACACATATCAGAATATTCCATTCACCAATAACCCAAGACTACAAATTAAAACAGTGGGGTAGTGTTTCACTTATCTAATTTGAAAAGAATAAGAAAATACCCAGTACTGGAGGGTATACCAGAGGGAGGGAGGGGATAGACACGAAGCAGGGTGTACACGTTTATAGAAGAGACTTTCTGGAAGAAAATTCAGCAATATGTGTTCAAAGTCTTAAAAATTTGCATACGTTTCACTTAGTAATTTCATTTCTAAGAATCTGTCCTAAAGAAATAATAAAAGTCCTGCAGCGAAGTAAGAGAATCAACATCTTTATAAACTTGGTGTGCTCAGTCGTGTCAGACTCTTTGTGACCCCATGGACTGTAGCCCACCAGACTCCTCTGTCCATGGGATTTTCCAGGCAATAGTACTGGAGTGGGTTGCTATTTCCTTCTCCAATCCCTGACATGCTTTATATACTTCATATGATATACATTCTATATGTACTGTTTATATAAACGTTTAAATGCAAAGTTGTTATTCACAACATTGTTTACTCTAAAAAAATGGAAAATAACCCAAATAGGATATTGGTTAGGTTAATTATGGTTCACATATAAGATGGAATACTATGTATTCATTTCAAAAATATGTCTTCTGAAACTATTAATGACATAAGAAAATACAACACTTCACTGTTAAGTTGAAAGTGGAACGCTGAAGGCTACAGAAAAATACACCTATAAAATATGACCCTGATTCTGTCAAACGAAGACATCTGCATGTACAGATGCACATAAAGGGTCAGAAGGACATGCGACCACGCTTGGAATGTGAGAATTACCTCCGCTTTGTGCCTGTTGTGGTTTCCACATCTTCCACAATGATAGTGTATTTGTTTAGAATACAGAAAAGCTTCCAGCAGTAGGGCTTCCCTGATAGCTTGGTTGGTTAAAGAATCCGCCTGCAATGCAGGAGACTCTGGTACAATTCCTGGGTTGGGAAGATATGCTGAAAAAGGGATAGGCTACCCACTCCAGTATTCTTGGGCTTCCCTTGGGGCTCAGCTGGTAAAGAATCTGCCTGCAATGCAGGAGATCTGGGTTCGATCCCCGGGTTGGGAAGATCCCCTGGAGAAGGGAAAGGCTGTCCACTCCAGTATTCTGGCCTGGAGAATTCCATGGACTGTATAGTTCATGGGGTCGCAAAGAGTCAGACTGAGAGACTTTCACTTTTCAGTATCTAAAACAAGCAGCCCAAACTGGATTAAAACCTTTAGTGGTGTTATTCTCCCCCCACACAAGGGACACCAGAGGCCACGGGTGTGTCATATAGCCCTGGGCCCCCGTCACCAGTATCAAGGCCGCAAAACGAGAGAAACGTGGGGAAGGGGCGTGGGATGGAGAATGCTCGGCCTGCAAAGGCGGCTTGGCAGGAGGAATGTCAGGATAGCACTGATTCTTGGAGAAAACACTTCAGGTGCGGGAAGCCACAGAACCAGGGCCCCAGAGGCCAAAGAGAAGACGGAAGAGACCTGCCTGCTAAGGAAGCTGGGACACCATGGACCTCACTTAAGGCAGGGGTCTCCAGGCGGGGGTGGAGGAGGGGGGCGCAGTGTAGAGCACACTGCGGAGATGGGGAAGCTGTGTTCCTTTAGACTTTCCAGGCATATGCAGATGCTGGTGGGACTGATGAGACAGTCACACAGTGAAATCTACTACAGAGCTCACAATGGCCTGTGTGGCCTTCTGTCTTCCCCTCACACAGCCAGTCAGCTCCAACTACTTGGGCCCTGTAGACTCCTCCCCAGCACTAGACTTCCTGCTATTCCTCTGAAGGGCCAAGACTGCTCCCCTTGGCCTGAGACATTCTCCCCAGACATCTGCATAGCCCCTTCCCACTGTAGGTCTTCTGGGAAGAGAGGAAAAAGTCAGACTGAGTGTGAAATGGCAGCCCCGTTACCAGAACTGGGGAGTCAGAAGTGCATGCAGCCGGCTGGGAGAGGGACAGACAAATCACAGGTATTTGAGAGAAATGCTGGGTAGAGTTAGGGGCTATCTGATGGGGGAGAGCCACCAGATCCAGACAGTTTCTCTGTCTCAAGGCTTTGGGAATTGACCAGCTGTGGCAGAGGGCTAATACCAACAATTCTGAGAGGATCAGAGGCAATTTTCAGACCTGATATCCTGAAATGCCACAGAGTCTTGATCTGCAGTGCTTAGCTCTTACAACTGTGGGTGCTCTGCAGTTTAGAGGTGCTTTCCCATTCATTGCCTCATTTGATCCTGTCGGGCTACCAGAATAGGTTCAATGACCATTGTACAGATGAAATGACTAAGGCTCAGAAAAGTTAGATGACTTGCCTGAAAGCTCACAAGGTTGGGTGGTAGAACTGGCTGGATTTTGGCACAATTTTCTCCACACGCAAACCCAGGTGTTATGGTGAACCATTTAGATTGGATAAAGACATCACTGTCATAATGGTTTGCCTCCCATATTTTGACAAGAGCAGCTGGAATAAGGCTCCCTGCAGAGATGGACCCCGTGGGTGCGTGAGAGAGTGGTACAGAAGGGGGAGCCACGTGGCCCCACTGGACAAACAGTAAGGCAAGCCACCTATCCCAAAGGGCCTGGGGCCGTGGTGTTGTGTGTAACCAGCCAGCCCAGCAGGGCCCAGCCTGGCGTGGCCCTCCAGGACAGTTCCCAAAACTTTCCCCCTCTGCCACTCACCCCTGGCGAAGCAGTCAGTACATCTGAACTTGAACCCAGGCTCGGGCCATGGGGCAGCCCTCCTTCTTCACTGGGGGTCAAGGAGGAGCGGCAGCCTGAGGTAACCCACTGGGCCACCAGAACACCTATGGCCCCCAGTTCCCCGGGAGAGGCAAAGGCAGATTCTTACTCTTCAGGCCTCAGGGGTCCGCAGTGTCCAGAGTGCATGACTGCAGGATAAAGGCTGGTGAGGGCATTTCCTCTAGGGCTAGCCCTCCGGACTTGCATCTGGTCAGGCAGCTGCTTGCCACCATGGCTGCAGAGCCCAGGGAATTCGGCCAGTGAGACTCGTGAACGGCCTGTGCTGTTCATCACTTAGAACCACACGGCCACCTTGCAGGGGTGAAAGGCTGCCAGGAGGTCCCCTCGCGACGGAAGTGGTCCTCGTGGAGACTGCTGGGCCTCAGGAATGCACGCATGACAAACTGTGACCTGAAAACGCCGCAAGGCCCTGGATGTGACACTGTGATACAAGATGGCACCTGTGGGAAGTCTCTGTGTTCTTTCTCCCAACTGCCTGTTAATCTATGATGATCTCAAAATAAAGAGTTAAAGTGAAACACCATGGGTGCTCAGTGGCTACTGTCAGGGGACAATGAGTTCTAAGAAGCCACATTCCCACTGAGTTGAAGAAACGTCAGTTATTTGGTGCTCCCACTCAGGCTTGCTGGTTTTTCCCCCCACACAACTCACAGAGGTCACTTTTGATTTGGGGGTGTGGGGAGTTCTGGGGCTAAAAAGAGATGAGTGCTGGGCCAGGGTCACAGAATTAGCATTGGAGGTAATTAGATATGAAGGTTCATAAATAGACTGCCCAACAAGATGTGATGAAATCCCACAACTCATTCTGTGGGATTCCTGCAGAGAACCCCCATCCTCAGAGGAAGCCCTGGAAATCCTACGCCAAAGGACCCCACCTTGATCGGTACGGTCAGCCCAGACAGGGGCCATCGGGTTAGTCTTCCCAGAGAGCGAACCAGGGCACACACGCTGGCGACCAAGTGTGCACAGATTTGGAGGTCAGAGCCCACCCTCGGGTCTGGCCCCTCTGCCACCACTCAGGTTCTCCTCCTTGCCAGACCAAGCCGGGGGCGGGCGGGGGGGGGGGGAGGTGTAGCGCAGAGAAAGGGCGAAAGCCGATCCCAGGCAGCAGTAAGCCCGAGGCCCCCTCCTCCAGGACCCTGAACAACTGCTGCTCTTCATCTGCGGCAAGGTCCACCCCTGAGACCCTCGCAGACAAAAGCTTCTGCCGCGAAGGTGCCGCCCCCGCAACGGGCAGAAGCGCCAGATCCTATCAGCCAATTATCCAAAGCGCACAGCCACCCGCAAGTTCGGGCACGCTTGGGCCGGGGCGCGGGCAGCGGGAGGGGCCGCCGGTCCGGCGCGCCCGGGGAATCTGGGCCTGGGGCGCGTCGGGAGGCTGAAGGGCTGGTACGCAGGGCCGTGCTGGGGACCGGGGGTCCGGTCCGGGGATCGAGGACCCGCTGCCTGTCTCCCCCTCGTCGGTTCCGAGGCTCCTCCGCTGCGAAAGAGGCGGCGCAGCCAGGGCCCTCCCCCGGCCCGGGCCCCCAAGGCCCCTCCAGGGCCCCGAATCCGATCAGCCCCTGGGTCGCCCCGGAAACATCGCCCCTCCATCGCGCGGTGCGCCGGATCGCCGCCGGCTTGTGGAACAAAAGAGCCACTCTTGCGAAGGGTCCGGCGGCCGCGCGGCCCTCTGAGCGCCGGGGCTCGAGCCGAACCTTACCGGGCTGCTGGGCTTTGTGCGCGCGCAGGGGCGGGAAGGACTGAGGGACCCCGGCGCATCTCACGGACGCGCGCCGCGCTCCGAAGTTGTGGTCGGCGCCGGCCCCTCTCGCGCCGCCCAGTCCCCTTTGGGGTGCCCATTCATTCGTGGGGCGGGGAGGGGGGGCTGCGCAGACTGCCGGCCCCCGGCTCACCTTGCTCTTGACTTCCACCGCGCTGCAGTCGTAGAAGCCCAGGGTCTGAGACTTGTGGAAACTCCGGTTCATGGTTCCGGACCCGCTTAGCCTTGGCTTCGCCCTCGCTCTTCCCTATGGGGACTGCAGAAGGACCTTGGGTGCGCCACCCGCCGCCGTGGCCCCGGCCCCGGACCCTGCCCGCGCTCGCTCGGCCGCGGGGCAGCTCGAGTGCAGCGGCCCGAGCAGGGCTGGCCGCGCGCCTTGGGCACTCCAGGGGCCGCGCGCGGGAGGAGCGGGGTACGGCGGCGCGCGCCGCTCCAAGGACCCGCCCCCCGATACCCTAGAACCCACGTCCCGCCCAGAGCCCGGAGGATCCGCCACCAATCCCTGCCCAGCGCCCAGAATACCCGCCGCCAGTCCCCGCCCCGGGCCCAGAGCACCCGTCCCCCGAGGACCCGCCCGTAGCCCCGAGGACCCGCCCCACGAGCCCCAAGGGCCCACGTCCCGCTCGGCGCCCCGTAGACCCGCCGCTAATCCGGTTCCCCAAGGACCGGCCCGGCGCCGAGAAAACCCGGCTCACGTCCCGGGGACTGGCCCCACGAGCCTCAAGGCCCAGCCTCGCGCCTGAGGACCCACCCTCTCAGTCTGGAGGACACGCCCCCCGTCCCGAGGACTCACCCGACGCCCCACCCAGGGCTCGTCGGCCGGCCTCCGGAGGAGCCGCCGCCAGTCCCCGCCCCGAGCCCCGCCCACGGGCCCGCCCCCGAGGACGCCTCTCCCGGGTGGGTGCTCACTTCAGTCCACAAAATCAAGAGCCGGGGAGAGAAGCCCGGTTGACTCGCCCGGGTCGCCCCATTCCCACCGCGGCGCCCACACTTTTTCTCCCTTGCTCGCTTCCGCCAAGATTTTGTTAGCATCCTTCCGTCGTCCAGGAAAAGGGTCTGTTTTGGCTGATTTTTAACGTTGTCTTGGGTGATACCGGACTCACCGAGGCCTGACCCCCCTTGGGTCCATCTGTCCGTTAGAGCTGCCAGGTGGTAGATGGTTTGGGCAGAGGTTCTGCACGGAGGCAACATTCTAAGGCGTAGTCTAGCACAGGCCAAAGGTAAAGGGTTCGGAAGGGTCAGAAGCACCTATAGGCCTGTCTGATGAGAAGGAAGACTTCTGCCAGGGCTGGTAGACGCAAGAAACAGAAGAAAGACGCCGTCAGTTGTGAGCAACGTCATGGGTGTTTCCTATCTAGAGCGCTCTGGAAGCGGGGCTGCGGAAACCGAAATCCTCGCTCTTGAGGAATCTCTGATGAAGCCAAGAACACAGGACAAGTAGGTGCTTCCAGAGTGCTGTGAAAGCGTGCTACACAAACTTACAATCCTATTTAGTAGATTATATATCACTTTTTCTTAGTTGAATTAATTGGAGAAAAAGGAAGAAGAAATACAAACGTGCTAATTATACATACAGAGGGGTGTATTAGTTAAATTTATGGTTTTAAATGTAATCAAAAACAGTATTAGAACAAAAATAGAGCATCTCCAAATTTTCAGAACATTCTATGTATATATAGAGTGCGAAACTAATGCAAACATATTGTAAAATTCTTTAGAATTTAAAATTTTAAATTTAAAATTAAAAAATTCTTTAGAATTTATAAAATTCATTATAAAATTCTTTAGATAGGGACTTACCTGGTGGCCCAGTGGTTAAGAATTTACCGGGGACGGGGTTTCTATCTTTGGCCAGGCAGCCAAGGTCCCACATGCTGCCCAGCAGCTAAAGGGGAACGTGCAGCAGAAGGAGCTGCAGACTGCAGTGCAGAGCCCCTGCAGCCAGAAAGCAGTTCCACAGACAGAAAACACAATGTAAAATAAATAGGAACTGAGAGTATATATATCTGCATGCCTATAAACGTGAATGAGATAAAACACACCTGTTTTAAGACTTCCAGATTTGTTCATTAAGTAATACCCAGTCAAAAATGGTAAAGGAGATACAACTACAACAAAGTGACATAGAAAGGATGAAATTTAAAATATCAGTTGAAGAGAGAAAATGGGGTTCTTAATTTAAGATTATGTGGCTTTAGGGACAAAGGCATTACCCTATTTAATGGAAATGAGATACCACAGAGGAGAGGATTTTAGAAAAAAATAAATCGTATGGACAAAAAATTTTTTTTAAGGATAATGTTATTCCTTACTCCTGTTAAGTTTACTCAGTTGTTATAAACTCTTCACAAGACTTTGGAATCTCTTACATGATATTTAAGTAAAAGGCTCTATTTTTTGGAACACATACACACAATGAACCTTTATAATGAAAATGGTGGTATGCCAACATGAAGATCTAATATATGTAAATACTGCATTGATCAGCATTCACAAAATAAAATGACAGGAAATAGAATGTGAAATTAACTACTGTACCTTTGTTAAAATGCACTGTGCCGTGCTAAATTGCTTCAGTCATGTCCGACTCTTTGCAACCCTATGGATTGTAGCCCTCCAGGCTTCTCTGTCCATGAGATTCTCCAGGCAAGAATACTGGAGTAGGTTGCCCAGTGCTCCTCCAGAGGATCTTCCCACTCCAGGGATCTAACTGCATCTCCATTGTCTCCTGCATTGTAGGCAGATTCTTTACCCACTGGGGCTTCCCTGGTAGCTCAGATAGTAAAGCATCCGCCTGCAATGCAGGAGACCCGGGTTCAAACCCTGGGTCGGGAAGATCCCCTGGAGAAGGAAATGGCAACCCACTCCAGTACTCTTGCCTGGAAAATTCCATGGACGGAGGAGCCTGGTAGGCTACAGTCCATGGGGTTGCAAAGAATTGGACACCACTGAGCAACTTCACTTTCTTTCTTTACCCACAGAGCCATCAGGGAAGCCCATAAATTCATTGTGAAATAAATCTGGAGAATTCAAACACAAAATAGAAAAAGTTAAAATCAATTATACTACTTAGCAATCAACTCTATTACCTTTTGGTATATTTTATCTTTATTTCTTTTTCTGCATATATAGCTGTGAAAAGAAGAGAAGCGAAAAGCAAAGGAGAAAAGGAAAGATATAAACATCTGAATGCAGAGTTCCAAAGAATAGCAAGAAGAGATAAGAAAGCCTTCTTCAGTGATCAATGCAAAGAAATAGAGGAAAACAACAGAATGGGAAAGACTAGACATCTCTTCAAGAAAATCAGAGATACCAAAGGAACATTTCATGCAAAGATGGGCTCGATAAAGGACAGAAATGGTATGGACCTAACAGAAGCAGAAGATATTAAGAAGAGATGGCAAGAATATACAGAAGAACTGTACAAAAAAGATCTTCATGACCCAGATAATCAGGATGGTGTGATCACTGACCTAGAGCCAGACATCCTGGAATGTGAAGTCAAGTGGGCCTTAGAAAGCATCACTATGAACAAAGCTAGTGGAGGTGATGGAATTCCAGTTGAGCTCTTCCAAATCCTGAAAGATGATGCTGTGAAAGTGCTGCACTCAATATGCTAGCAAATTTGGAAAACTCAGCAGTGGCCACAGGACTGGAAAAGGTCAGTTTTCATTCCAATCCCAAAGAAAGGCAATGCCAAAGAATGCTCAAACTACCGCACAATTGCACTCATCTCACACACTAGTAAAGTAATGCTCAAAATACTCCAAGCCAGGCTTCAGCAATATGTGAACTGTGAACTTCCTGATGTTCCAGCTGGTTTTAGAAAAGGCAGAGGAACCAGAGATCAAATTGCCAACATCTGCTGGATCATGGAAAAAGCAAGAGAGTTCCAGAAAAACACCTATTACTGCTTTATTGACTATGCCAAAGCCTTTGACTGTGTGGATCACAATAAACTGAAAATTCTGAAAGAGATGGGAATACCAGACCACCTTACCTGCCTCCTGAGAAATCTGTATGCAGGTCAGGAAGCAACAGTTAGAACTGGACATGGAACAACAGACTGGTTCCAAATAGGAAAAGGAGTACGTCAAGGCTGTATATTGTCACCCTGTTTATTCAACTTATATGCAGAGTACATCATGAGAAACGCTGGACTGGAAGAAACACAAGCTGGAATCAAGATTGCCGGGAGAAATATCAATAACCTCAGATATACAGATGACACCACCCTTATGGCAGAAAGTGAAGAGGAACTAAAAAGCCTCTTGATGAAAGTGAAAGAGGAGAGTGAAAAAGTTGGCTTAAAGCTCAACATTCAGAAAACGAAGATCATGGCCTCCGGTCCCATCACTTCATGGGAAATAGATGGGGAAACAGTGTAAACAGTGTTAGACTTTATTTTTTTGGGCTCCAAAATCACTGCAGATGGTGACTGCAGCCATGAAATTAAAAGATGCTTACTCCTTGGAAGGAAAGTTACGACCAACCTAGATAGCATATTCAAAAGCAGAGACGTTACTTTGCCAACAAAGGTCCATCTAGTCAAGGCTATGGTTTTTCCTGTGGTCATGTATGGATGTGAGAGTTGGACTGTGAAGAAGGTTGAGCACCGAAGAATTGATCTTTTGAACTGTGGTGTTGGAGAAGACTCCTGAGAGTCCCTTGGACTGCAAGGAGTCCAACCAGTCCATTCTGAAGGAGATCAGCCCTGGGATTTCTTTGGAAGGAATGACGCTAAAGCTGAAACTCCAGTACTTTGGCCACCTCATGCAAAGAGTTGACTCATTGGAAAAGACTCTGATGCTGGGAGGGATCGGGGGCAGAAGGAGAAGGGGACGACAGAGGATGAGATGGCTGGATGGCATCACTGACTTGATGGACATGAGTCTGAGTGAACTCCGGGAGTTGTTAATGGACAGGGAGGCCTGGCGTGCTGTGATTCATGGGGTCACAAAGAGTCGGACACGACTGAGCGACTGATCTGATCTGATTGATATATCTTAAAAATTTCGATCTTTTTTTTACCTCATGTTATATAAAAAGCATTTTCATTAAATGTTCTTAGAAAATATTGTTTTTAATATTTGAATACAGGTATAATTTTAATCATTTCATTATTGGATATTTAGAATGTTTCCAGTGTTTAGATTTTATATAATCCTCTGTTTCTTGAATTTACTTATTTTGATTTCATTACAATCAACTCCTAAAAATGAAAATACTAGGCCATAAAGCACAGATATCTCTAACCTCTTCAATACAGATTGCAAAATTGCAGTACTTAAAATTTAATTTTTATTTCCTTTTAATAAATATGCTGTTGGATGCCAGGGACTATGATCAGAGAGGCAGCGATTTACAGTCCCTGCTCTTAAGAGAAACAGCAGGCTGGCCAGAACTTGAGTTCCAGAACAAGTGAAGTAAGCAGGCAGACAGAAGAAATGCTGAGAGATGTCCGCAGAGTCAAGAGGAGACTATTCCAGGCAGCACACTGAGCATGAGCGTTGTTCTGACAGCTAGAAAAGGATCAACCTGTCATCTACACGAAGTCTCATACATTCCAGGTAGAACCAGGAAATGTCAAAGATGCACACTGGGCAAGCAGCAGCGCAAACTGTATGGAGAAGCGCTGGCTTTCTCTCAGAGGGACATTTCCTAAGCTGAATGCAGGTTTTCGGCCCCAAGGACAGTTGCAGGTTGCTGCTGCTGCTTGTCCCCCGGGGGTAGGAGCAGCTCTGGGCGTGCTCACGGGGTGCTCCCGCCCAAACGTTCTAAGAAAGAGGGAAACAGGCTGAGGGCAGATGAGCAGCTCCCTGGATGGGGGAAAGAGGAGGCTGAGGCCACAGGACTTGGTGGAGCAGCGGTCACCTCTGCCACGCTGGTGGCCTGCGGTCAGAGCCCCGTCACGTGTCTGCTCGGCGCCGTCCGTGACCCCCAGGCCTGCTGCAGCCTTTCCTACCCATCTCTCCTCTCCTCTGTTGCAGTCCCTTGTCGGTTGGTGCGATCAGCAGGAGGAAAGGCTGGGAACACTGGGTGGTTGTGCGTGGAGGCTGAGCGTCCAGCTGAGACTTGAATAAGGTCCTTGAGGGCTTCAAGCCTGTGGGTGGGTTCAGTGTAGACAATCAACTTGCCTAGCAAAGTCTTTCAATGGGAAAATCTCTTCAAAGTCCAGAAGCTTGATTGAAAACCTCCCTGTGCATCCTGACCTGACTGGCATCATGGGGTCATGGAGCCTTGGGAGGCCTCACTGGGAGGCTCTCTGCGGCTGGCAGACGCAAGGTACACGCTTGCCCCACAATCCCGACATAAGATGCGGTTCTGTTAGTCATCACTGAGCTGGCTGCCTCAGTGAGGTGTCCAGAGCTGTGAGTGCAGTTAAATGAGAAGGCCCTCTGCAGAGGGCTGGGAGCGTGGGGAGGCCTTTTACTTCAGTCATGCGTCCTGCAGGTACCCATGAGGGCCCTGGGTCTGGGCAAGCTTGGACTGTCCTCTCAGCTGAGCCTTGGGCTTCTCTATTTGTGAGGTGGGCACCACGGCTCTTCCCTCACCCACTTCCTGGCCGTATCCTGGCAGCAAAAGGACACCACGTGGCCCCACTTTGAAGTCTTTAAAGATGTCTGTCAGTCAGAGTGGCTGCCCCTTCCCTGAGCCACGGCTGGGTCTCGTGGAGAGGGTGTCGGGAGTCTGCAAGGAAGGCGCAGCTGCAGAGGTGCACACTCCCCATGTGTACACGGCTACAGACTAGTTACAGACAGAGACCAAGGAGGAAAATGGGCAGGTGTAGGGGTGCAGTCCTCCTCATGTCTATGGCTTCAAATAGTCCATCCAAAATTGGTACTCACCCCCCAGTATCGAGGGAAACATGCCACAGACCCAGGGAAATATTTTCCCCAAGTCCTGGGTATGCCCTCACAGTCATCAGTATCCAAAATGGAAGTAGCAGTAGACTTAAAATCCTAACCTCTAGGGACTTCTCTGGTGGTCCTGTGGCTAAGACTCCACACTCCCAAAGCAGGGGACCCAGCTGTGATCCCTAGTCAGGGAACTAGATCCCACAGGCTGCAACCCAGAGATAGTATCCTGCAACTAAAGGTCCTGCACGCTGCATCCAAGAACCAGTGCAGCCAAATAAATAAATGGAAAAAAAAGGATATCTTAAAAAAAAAACCCAAAACTTCTAGGTATTTGAAGACCAAAGGTGTTTCATCAGAATGAAAAGGGATTTAATAATGAAAACACAGAGATAAATTGTTTTTAAGACCCTGATAACAGAGAGGAGAAATGTCAACCTCACATGAGTTACTGAATCAGCAGTTAGGATTTTTGGATGCCAACTGCGGTGGAGAAGAGACTCCAGTCCCACCCCCGACTCCAGAGTGCCTGGTGAGTCCTGCCTGTGGGTGCCCTGGGCTGCCCAGAGCAGGGGGGCAAGTGCGGGGCTCCAGAGCAGAACCATGTGGCCCTCCCTGCCGGGACACTCAGTGCCCAGGACAGCCCTACACAGAGCAGTTCAGTCCAGAAAGTCAGCAGCGCCGAGGGGGAGAAGCCTAGGCATGTGGTAATGCCAGCCTGCAGAGAAGGAGGACAGCCCATCCCTCTCTCTGCCCACGAGTCAGGGACGAGCCTCTCCTGTAGCTTAAGACTTAAGGACTTTTTGTTGTCCAGTGTTTGTGAATGACCTGGTGGCCTGGCCTCAGGAGTTGGAAATCGAGGGCCTGGTTAACTCCCCAATTCCCTGCCCTCCCCTCTGCTGTGGAGCAGGGTCTGAAAAGTCAGGGGGTGCTGCTGGGCTTGGTGCTAGCAGGCTTGGTCTTGGTCTCACTGGTAATACACAATGTGGAATTTGGGGTAGAAAGAGACAGACTGGGCCAGTTAGTAGTGAGGTCGTGGCTGCTCTGTGGAGCACCCTTTAGTCACATGGCTCTGGGGTCAGCTGATAAACAGAGGTCTGACGAGGACACAGATGCACACCAAGTCTGCAGCCCAGGCCCTTCAGAGTGTGCCCCTTCAGACGGATCTCCCAGCCAGACACCCCCACCTCGACCCTCAGAGTGTTGCCAGCTCTGCCCTGGACATCTAGGGGTAGTGTGGGATGTGATGTCCATCCCAGACTAAAGTCCAGGTTAGAGAGGTCAGTAAGCCTGAGGCAGAGAGGTCATGGATCCACAGGTTAGTGGCGAGTATCTCTTGGGATGGAATCACAGGGAGTTTTGACTTCCTCTCCATTATTTTCTGCATTGTAAAAACATCTGCATGAGTATACATTTCTGTAATCAAGACCTTCTTAGAGTGGAAGCTTAGTGGGGGAGCTTTGCAAAAGGATCTTGCCCGACTTTTGACCCCCTGTGTGAAGCTGGGGCCTGGCCAGCAGTGCTGACCTTCTGAAACAACTTAAAACCTGTGGACAGGGCATGCTCCTTTCTGGGAGACTTGAGTTCTGTGGTTCTCAGCTTCCTCAAATCACTGCGGACTGTGACTGCAGCCATCAAATCAGAAGATGATTGCTTCTTGGCAGGAAGGCGATGACAGACCTAGACAGTGTGTTGAAAAGTAGAGACATCACTCTGCCGCCAAAGGTTCATGTAGTCAAGGCTCCGGTCTTCCCAGTGGTCATGTGTGGGTGTGAGAGCTGGACCGAAAAGAAGGCAGAACACCAAGAATTGATGCTTTTGAACCGTGCTTCGAAGAAGGCTGGAGAAGATTCCTGAAAGTCCCCTGGATAGCAAGGAGAGCAAACAAGTCAATCTTAAGGGAGATCAGCACTGGATATTCCCTGGAAGGACTGATGCTGAAGGTGAAGCTCCAGGATTTTGGTCCTCTGATGCGAACAGTTGACTCACTAGAGAAGTCGCTGATGCTGGGAAAGATTGAGGGCAGGAGAAGAGGACGGCAGAGGATGAGATGGCTGGACAGCATCACGGATGCAATGAACATGAACTTGGACAAATTCCGGGAGGTGGTGAGGGACAGGGAGGCCTGGCGTGCTGCAGTCTATGGGGTCACAAAGAGTCAGACACGACTGAGCATCTGAACGACAACAACAGTGTTCCACAAATGTCTACAAGTGCCCTTGGAGAATGCCACTCTGGGCACAGACATGTGCTAGAGAGGGGTGATGCTGCTGTTGCCCATCACAGTTCAATCTCAAAAACAGCTCTTTGTTTTATGCTTTCCTTCGCCCCTGTGGATGTTGCTCTTTGTTTTCTGCTTTCCTTCGCCTCTGTGGATGTTGGCTGGCACTTGGTCTTGGCCCACGGGGCACGTCATCTTCAGTGTGTTGACTGCAGAGCCAGCGCACTGCTGTGGACTTATGCTCGAGTGGAGGATGGGGCTGTGAGGGGGTATCACTGCCCCTCCTTCCCAGGCCCACTTCCTCTTGTCCAGTCCCCAGGTCTGCCTCTGCTTTTCCAGTGAAACCAGCTGCTTCCTGTCTGCTGGGACCTGGGCTCTCCCGTCTGTCTTCAGGTTTCCGTGTGCTCATAGCTGGGTAGAAACCTGCCTGGGGTTGTTTTTCAGGCAAACTTGAAGTAACTTGCCCACATAGATTAGTTAAGAGCCTGTAAGTCTTGAGGGGATTTGTGGAAAGGACCTAGCAGAGTCTCCAAGAACGCGAGGAGGCAGTGGCTGGAGCCAGGTGAGCCACAGGTTAAGGACGTCTGGGTCTCATTGTGTGCGAGGGTGGCTACGTTCCCGCACTGCCCTGCCTCAGGCCCTCATCCGTGAAGCGGAGGTAGTGATGAAAACTCCCCACATGAGGTTGTCATGAAGATTAATGTGTGACCCCACAGGACACACAGAGCAGCCCCTCACGCCAGGAAACACCTATGTGTGAGCCACTGTTATAGCCTGATGGCTTCCCTTTTCTCCACCAGCTCCTTCTCTGGTGGAAAGCAAGGAGGGGCATATTAGGGGGAGAGAAGACCAGAAGAGAGGAGCAGAGAGGTCCAGGGAGCAAGGGCTTCTGTTTGCTAGTGAATGGGTGGGCGTGGGGTCCAAACTCAGGGCTCTATACGTCTTCAGGAATCTTCAAACCCAGCTTCTGGAGGGAGCAGAGCATTTACCAACCTCAAGTAGGTCTGGACAGAGCAGAAAGACACCAAGTCTCTGCTGCTACAATCCCAGCTATAAAGGCCCTAGGCAATACTTTACCCTCCTGAGTCCCTGAGAAGTTGCGAGGTGCTGGTGCAAGGGCACAAATTTCAGTGATGCCAGATGAATAAGTCCTGGAGGTTGGCTGTTAAATATGGCTCCTGTACTTCACAATACTGCACTGTGTACTTAAAATTTACGATAGGATGGATCCTATCTTAAGTATTCTTACCGTACACATAAATGATGATGATACTGATAATTATAAATAAATGTTTACGGTGTAGACTGTGGTCATGGCTTTGTGGATGTAACCTATTTCCAAACTCAGCTTTCTGTATGTCAATCATACCTTCATAAAGCGGGTTTATAGAAAATAGAAAGAATAGGGGACAATACAGCCACTCACAGTAAATATGCAGGTAAATGTAGTCATGGTTCAACCTTAGCTCGGGGCTGACAGTCGGTCCCACAGGCACTTAGCTGGTGGTTTCTGGGGTCAACTGCTCCCCCCGTCTCAGCACAAGGGCTGGCCCGTGTGGAGACCAGCTCCAGGTGGTGCCCCTGACAGAAGGTGGGCCGGTCACGGACCCTTGGTTTCGGTGACTTGCTTTTGCCTCCCACACACACCCTCTCACTGTTCTGGTCCCTAACCCTGAACTCCTGGAAGAAGCTGGGTTTGAAGATTCCTGAAGACACTTTGCAGCAGCAGACCTGTTTTGTCATCTCCCTTGTGTCTGGAGATGAAGGTGGGAAGACAAGACTCTGAGAAAACAATCCTAAACACCAGGCGAGCTCACCCTCAGGTGCCTCAGACTTCAAAGAAGTGGCAAACTAAGCAGCTCATTTTATACATGGCCCTCTTTAACACATCTATGCACATAAAATGAAACTGTACCAAAATCAACGTTATAACTGAATGCTTGCTTTGCAAAAGACACTTTAGTGTAAAAGTCCCTAAGAAAATGTGTTTTGTAAAGGACCAGCAATGCGTGAAAGTGCAAATGCAAAGTATGATTCACGGGTAAAGAGCTGTTTCCTAGGAACTCAAGGTGAAATGAGTGGACTGTGCGATTTGGACTCCAGCTGCATCTCGTGACCGCCCATGTAAGTGTGTTGGCAGGACCTCGAAGGGCTGGCTGGTGGGCTTCAACTGGGAGGATGGTGGGCATCCCTGGTGCTCTGGGCTCACCAAGACCTGAGGTGGGTGAGGAGGGAGTTGGGTGGAGGTGGGTGAAGACACGGTTTTGCCCAGAGCTGTCTGGAGAGGTGGCCTGTGTCTGGGGAAACAGAAGGCCAGAGCAGGCCTGGGTGACCCAAGGTGCTGGCTGATTGTCTGGAGCTAGGCCAACCGTCATCTCTTCCTGGTGCTTGGTCAGGTCCTCAGCATCCCCTGCTGGTTGTTTCCTGGTCACACTGACCCCTGTGCTGTTCAAGGAAACCTTTGTGTCCACCTCCTGGAGCCTCTACAGATCCACCCGGTCTGGCCGGCCCTGCACACCACCTTGGCCCTCCTGTTGTCTGAGTTGTTCCCCTGAATGTCTCCTCTCGTAGCACGTGCCACACCACATTGTCATTTTCTGTTTCTCTGTCTGTCCTTTCCACTGGATGTGAATTTCCATTGGGTGTGCTGGCTGGCTGACCACAGCTGCCTGGATCCTGGACCGGCAGTCCTAGAACAGGATGTGCAGGGCAAACCTTTCTCTCTACGTGCCCCCAGCCTCGGTGGGTGCAGGGCCTGGGACAAGGCAGGACCTGGGATTTCTGGGTCCTTCCGGGGCAAGTTGTTGTATGCAAGTGGATTCTGCATGACAACATCGTCTAACCACGTAACATGGCATTTAGTCTTGTATAATCACTGTTTGCAAATAGGAATACCCATCAGTGTTTGAATTCCCAAGGGATTTGCGAAATAACTGGCTAATTCCCAGTGAAAAATCATCCTTTTGTCTTCAACTACAAACTGGTTCTAATGGTTATTATGTAAAATTAAAGGGTGAAAGACAGACACAGCAGAACCACCCCAAGAACAGCAGTTCCAGGGAGTTCCCTTGTGGTTTTTCCCCGGCTTCCCCTGCAAGGAGGCACCAGTGTAGTCAGGGAACTAAGATCCCGAAAACCATACCGTGACATCAATAAATAAGCAAATATAGATAAAACCAGAAAAACAGCTTTCTAAAAGAAGAAGAAGAAAAGAAAAGCAGTTCAGGACACAAATCAGAGTTGGTAAATCGAACTGATGTGGAGTGTAGGCCTGAACTGCCTCTGTTCCCACAGTAGCTCCTCATGAGACCATGTAGCCTGGGGGCTGCAGTGAGCACTCCTAGCTCCACGTGTTGTGGGCTCTTAGGGGAGCATGAGCCTGAATCCCCCTCGACAGAAGAGGCTCCTTGGGCCAGCCCTGCAGCTGAGCTCCAGCGAGCGACCGAGGGTTAGGCCTGTCCAAGGTGATGCGTGAGGGGAGACTGCACCCCAATGCAGTCATCCCTGCAGCCGAGGGAAACAGAAGCAATCTTTCCCTATACTTAAAGTGTTTTTTGTAGATAAATTATGTTCTGAGATATAACTGCAAGTTATTGTTTAAAAGAGCCATCTCTGCCAACAATTTCTTAAATGTATTTATTAAATAGTCACTGGTCACCAAGACTTAAATCCATAAAGGTGGGGGTTAGGAGAAAATCAAGTGGGTGACTCTTTTATGATTGCATATCTGTTACAGATATATATATGTATATATATCAGATATATACATATATATATATATATATATATATTTCTAAAGAAAACATCTCTAAGATATGTTTTGTCTGGATAATAGGAAAGCATTACTGTAATATTTGACTCAGTTTGTGGTTATATTTACAGGGCATCCTAAATTATTTTCTGGAGAAGAAGAAATGAATTTATTTTAGGATTTCCTTTGCTGTGCAAATGCTGTTAAGATTAATTAGGCACAATTTGTTTATTCTTGTTTTGTTTTTGATTATTGTAAGAAGTAGATCCCAAAAGAACTTGCTGTGATTTACATCTCCCTATATTTTCCTCAGGAGTTTTATAGTACCCATCCTTAGGTTTAGATCTTTAAACTGTTGGGAGTTTAATTTTGTGTGTGGTGTTAGGGAGTATTCTAATTTCACTGGCCTTTTCATTGTTTGAGAAAGCTCCACTCTGTCCTCCAGAGTGGCTGTTCGCAATTTGCATTGCCAGCATCAGTGTGGGAGGGTTCCTTTTTCTCCATACTGTCTCCAGTATTTATCCTTTGTAGGGTTTCTGCCAATGGCCATTCTGACCACTCTATGGTGATACCTCAGTGTAGTTTTGGTTTGCATTTCTCTAATATTTAGCAATGCTGACATCTTTCTTTTCATGTGATTTTTTAAAAGGGTGTGAGTGAAACATGTCTCTTGAAATTGGCTTCTTGAACTTCTGCTGTGTATTGGGTTTTTTAAAATTAATGACCATGCCTATGACATTTCTTGAAGGCAGGTGAGTTTTACGTACAGCCCCGCAGGCCGTGTGAACATTAAATGCCCATCAACGCACCTTTTAAGTGCTTCCCTGGTGGTTCAGATGGCAAAGAATCTGCCTGCAATGCAGGAGACCTGGGTTCGATTCCCAGGTCTGGAAGATCCCCTGGAGAAGGGAATGTATACCCACTCCAGTATTCTTGCCTGAGAAATTCCATGGACACAGGAGCCTGGCAGTCTACAATCAATGGGGTTGCAAAGACTCAGACACGACTGAGCCACAAACACACCTTAAAAACTTGCTGTTACAGTGAATGGCTACAAGATGGCAGCATTTCTTCATGCCCCTATTTTTTTTTTTTTTGGTAATTTCATTTTTATTGTTGTTCAGTTGCTAAGTTGCATCTATTCTTTGCAACTCACGGACTGCAGCACACCAGGCTTCTCTGTTCTTCACTAAATCCAAGAGTTTGCACAGACTCATGTCCATTGAGTTGGTGATGTCATCCAACCATCTTGCCCCCTTCTCTTCCTACCTCAATCTGCCCCAGCATCAGGGTCTTTTTCAATGAGTCAGCTCTTCAAATCTGATGCCAAAGTATTGGAGCTTCGGCTTCAGCATCAGTCCTTCCAATGAATATTCAGGGTTGATTTCCTTTAGGATTGACTGGTTTGATCTCTTTGCTGTCCAGTTCTGTTCAGTTCAGTCACTCAGATGTGTCTGATTCTTTGCAACGCTGCAGACTGTAGCACGCTAGGCTTTTTTGTCCACCACCAACTCCCGGAGCTTGCTCAAACTCATGTCCATCGAGTTTGCAATGCCATCCAACCATCTTATCCTCTGTCATCCCCTTCTCCTCCTGAAGAGGAAAAGTTAAAATTTTACCTCCTTCTGCCTCTGTAACTCACCTTGCCACTTGCAAAGTCTGGATCACGTAGTCTCAGAAAGTGGGGACTTGTAATACTAGGAACTGGAGTTTATCGTACACATCCTTTCCTGCTCTTTGCAATCACCCAGCCCCTGCCAATCTGTTTCATCATGCCTGTCCAGGTCAGGCATCCCCCTCCCCATCTTGACCACTGTTCCCATGCGCGAAAACCCTTAGTTTAAACCAGCCTATTAACGGCTAGTGTTGCCCACTACAGTCGGTCTATTAAAACTCTGCAATCCCTTTGTTCCGGGCTCAGAGCTTGGAGTGTTAACTCCTCTGGGCCCGCTGGCATAATAAATCTGAGTTCTCCAACTCTCCAAGTGTGGTGCTTGGTTTCTTGAGTACTGGTTTCTGCAACATTTCTGAAGGCCCCAGCCAGATTCCAACCCCGCTAGGCCCTTGAGGCGCCAGACTGGTGGCTCGGCCGGGCTGGAGTGAAGGAACCCTGAGACGAAGGAGGAGGCGCGCCACCTGACGGTATTCCGGGCTCTCTTTTGGACCTGCGTTCCGACTCTCCAGACGGCCGAGCCCCAACTGTACTCACTGGAGGGACGGACCAACTCACCAGGAATGGCCACAGGATAAGGTAAGGCCCAAGGCCAATCCCTAGGCAGGAACCTACCCCAGTGGGTGGAAGAGGAGACTGATCACCTCCTTGGGCTCCCAGGAAGGGAGCATCAGATAGGGAGACCTGGGGACTCAGGGTAAGGAAAGCATTGTGATAGCCTCTGATGATTGTGAGTGCGTGATGGCTGATGGAACAGAGTGAGAGAAATTTTTCTTTTTGGAAACTGCAAAACCAATTCTTTTTGCATATGTAATTAAAAACAATGAGCTTGTAAAAAGACCTGCTCAGGGGAAAGCTTGAAGTTAACCCTTTCCATGTCCTTGAAATATACAGCCAGCTTTGCCTGAGACCTCAGCCTTGGGCAAATTAAAACTTCAAGTGAAGAAAAAAAGGGGTCAAAGATATATTTTATTTTATTTTTGCAAAATTCAGCAAACATTTTAATTTATACATGAGAAAAGGAAGTGTTCAAAAGGGTATGCATTTCAAGTTATTGCAGGTTATTTGTGAGAGAATTTCTGCAGGTAAAACATGTTTAAATTTAACCAACAGTAGCGTGTCAGTGTTGGAGAAGGCAACGGCACCCCACTCCAGTACTCTTGCCTGGAAAATCCCATGGATGGAGGAGTCTGATAGGCTGCAGTCCATGGGGTCGCTAAGAGTTGGACATGACTGAGCGACTTCACTTTGACTTTTCACTTTCATGCTTTGGAGAAGGAAATGGCAACCCACTCCAGTGTTCTTGCCTGGAGAATCCCAGGGACGGGGGAGCCTGGTGGGCTGCCGTCTATGGGGTCGCACAGAGTCGGACACAACTGAAGGGACTTAGCAGCAGCAGCAGCAGCAGCGTGTCAGTGTATTTAAAATCATGACAAAAATCTCTCTGGTCATGTTGCCCACGACAAATTACTACGATGTTGTATGTTTTAGGGCAAGATGTCAATACAGCATAAATCCTGTGGCATTTTGGTTTTCTTCTAGAGATTAAAGCTGTTTCCCCCCCCCCCCCCCGGCCTTGGGATAAATGCAGCAGCAAAACACAAACCAGTTGATCAAAAAAAACCATTTCTGCCATAAGTCCAGTAATTTTCAGGGCACATCAACCGATAGTAGTTTTACCATTCCCAGTTCTTTTAAGGGTTACATCTCTGCACTGTTGCCTTAAGTATGTCTGTAAAAGCTTGTTCTCTGTTAAGCCAGTTTACTGACTATAGCCTGGTTGAGAGAATTTAGTTGGTTGGTCCATTTATCTAGTGCAATATATCAGGCACCACCCCTCTTGTGATGATCCAGTTCAAGGAGTTGGTTGACTTGATCAATTCGGCCATGTATAGTGTTATCCAATATGCACTGCACCAGCAAGCTCTCCACATCAGCTACATCTGTGTTTAACTCCTTAGAAATAAAAGGAATATGTATTCTTGTGTAAAGCTTAATTAATTTTATAAGCACTTGTGTTCTGATGTTTCGCAAAAGCTCTTCATTGTGTTCCCTTATGAAGGAATCATCCATGATGTTGCTGTGATTTGTTTTTAGAATCTTTTCAAATTCAATGATGTCATTATTCTGATAGGCACTTACTAAATTCGTCATTGCTAGAATTTCTTAGAATGGACTGGTTGGATGTCCTTGCAGTCCAAGGGACTCTCAAGAGTCTTCTCCAGTACCACAGTTCAAAAGCATCAATTCTTTGGTGCTCAGCCTTCTTCACAGTCCAACTCTCACATCCATATATGACCACTGGAAAAACCATAGCCTTGACTAGACGGACCTTTGCTGGGACCCAAAGGTATATTTTAAATCTCAAGCAGAAAACTATAAGATCTCAGTCAGTCAGTCTGTCTGGATTTATGTATGTCTCACTATATATCTTTTTTTCTGATAATATTGTTGAAGTTGTAAATGAGTTCTAATTTAATTGGCCTAAAGAAAAGTAAGCCCTTACAAATCAAACAATTCTAAATACAAGAAAAACTAGCCTAAATAAATTTCAGATTCAAGTGAACTGGGAAATATTCAATGTTAAATATCTAGTATTAATGTTTGGTTATCTAATAAGAAAGTAGGATGTATGTTTTTAATAAAGAAAATACAAAAAAATAAAATTACATTTTATAAAGGGAAAAGAAAGTAGGTTTGATTTACAGGTAGTTGTTACAGAAAGTAATTAAAAGGTTTGTGGAAGGTGGACCCTGAAAAAATTTTGTGCATGGTTAGGACTGACTAAATTTAAAATAAATTTAATTAAGTTTACCTAAATGAGTTTCAAGTAAGCTGGTGGAAAAACTTAAATTTGGCCTTTCTCTCTGTTAAGAGGACATACTTTCTTCAGGTGTTGAACTGCTTTTAATATTAGATTTAATTTTTTTTTTTACCTCTTAATTGACCTGTTTTATATTTACCTTTGAAATTTTTTGTTAACTTTGGCTGAGTAAATAACTATTATTTTGTGGTAACTTATATGATCCCACCTGACTATTATAAACCCTTTTGATATTTATCAACAAAACTTCCTAAATAACTTGATTTCTAGCTAACTTTGGGATGCTTCAGAGGGCCCCTGAGACATCCTAAAGAGCTATTAAGCTACCTGGGTTCATTGGACATGTTAAATTACATGGGAATTATTGTTGAAGGGGTGATAAATCTTTTCAGGTTATACTGTATGGTTGATGTTACTAATATAGATATCCTAAAATTATGTGAAATTCATATAGATCTGATATGCCCTGATAACATATGGTCAATTATAATTCTAGTTATCACATTAAAGTGTTATGAACAGGTTTCTTTGTCAATTGCAATAGAATCAGATTTTAAACATACCTTCTACAGTTTTACTCTCATGTTTTTAGAAGAATATTGCTAGTTCTTCAAGATTTATGGAAAAGACTTTCTAAGATTAAACAGATAAACAAATTTTGTTATTAACAGTAAGCTGGTACCAGATTGGAATTTGGTCTTCTCTCTGTTTAGAGAACAAAGTTTTCTTAAAATGCAGCTTTTGATAACAGATTATGAATTTCTTTGCCTTTAAGTGATTTATATTTGTTTTTAAAATCTTTTTGTTACTTTGGTAAAGTAAATAAACATTTAAGATTATGGTATTTGTGGACACAGCTCATTCTGCTTCTGCAAAAAATAACCCCTCATGGTTAGACTTTTACTATCTTGATATCCTTAAAACATGGCGATAGTCTGCTCTTAAATCAGCAAATTAAAAATGGATAAACAACAACTGAAAATCAAAGAGCCAGGGCTATGGGAAATCCAAGATGGCCCCTTGGCTTTTCCCAGTTCCCTGACAGACCTTATTTTTATTTGATGGGTTAAAGCCTTACCTGGCTACACTGTTAATGCCCTCACAATGAGTTCTCCAAAAAAAAAAAAAGAAAAGAAAAAATTATGTGTCACTAAGTATTAAGTTCTAGTTTTGTTAATTAAGGTCTGTGTTTACTAAGACTCACTTCTGAGATAGTTCCTTGTTAGGTTATATTGCTAAAAGTTTTAATTAAATTATTAAAAAGGACACTCTAAGATTGTTTCCAAAGCTTATCTCAGTAACCAGTCTTTGGATAAAGGTCAGATGCTCTATGATGTACAACCAGGAGAGTAACACTTGGCTATAATCATTTGTAGAAAAAGAGGAAAACAACAGAATGGGAAAGACTAGAGATCTCTTCAAGAAAATTAGAGATACCAAGGGAACATTTCATGCAAAGATGGGCTCGATAAAGAACAGAAATGGTATGGACCTAACAGAAGCAGAAGATATTAAGAAGAGGTGGCAAGAATATACAGAAGAACTGTACAAAAGATCTTCAGGACCAAGATAATCACGATGGTGTGATCACTGACCTAGAGCCAGACATCCTGGAATGTGAAGTCAAGTGGGTCTTAGAAAGCATCACTATGAACAAAGCTAGTGGAGGTGATAGAATTCCAGTTGAGCTATTTCAAATCCTGAAAGATGATGCTGTGAAAGTGCTGCATGCAATATGCCAGCAAATTTGGAAAACTCAGCAGTGGCCACAGGACTGGAAAGGTCAGTTTTCATTCCAATCCCAAAGAAAGGCAATGCCAAAGAATGCTCAAACTACCGCACAATTGCACTCATCTCACACGCTAGTAAAGTAATGCTCAAAATTCTCCAAGCCAGGCTTCAGCAATACATACACTGTGAACTTCCAGATGTTCAAGCTGTAAACCAGAGATCAAATTGCCAACATCCGCTGGATCTTGGAAAAAGCAAGAGAGTTCCAGAAAAACATCTATTTGTGCTTTATTGACTATGCCAAAGCCTTTGACTGTGTGGATCACAATAAACTGTGGAAAATTCTGAAAGAGATGGGAATATCAGACCACCTGACCTGCCTCTTGAGAAACCTGTATGCAGGTCAGGAAGCAACAGTTAGAACTGGACATGGAACAACAGACTGGTTCCAAATAGGACAAGGAGTATGTCAAGGCTGTTTATTGTCACCCTGCTTATTCAACGTATATGCAGAGTACATCATGAGAAACGCTGGACTGGAAGAAACACAAGCTGGAATCAAGATTGCCAGGAGAAATATCAATAACTTCAGATATGCAGATGACACCACCTTTATGGCAGAAAGTGAAGAGGAACTAAAAAGCCTCTTGATGAAAGTGAAAGAGGAGAGTGAAAAAGTTGGCTTAAAGCTCAACATTCAGAAAACGAAGATCATGGCACCTGGTCCCATCAATTCATGGGAAATAGATGGGGAAACAGTGGAAACAGTGTCAGACTTTATTTTTTTGGGCTCCAAAATCACTGCAGATGGTGACTGCAGCCATGAAATTAAAAGACGCTTACTCCTTGGAAGGAAAGTTATGACCAACCTAGATAGCATATTGAAAAGCAGAGACATTACTTTGCCAACAAAGGTCCATCTAGTCAAGGTTATGGTTTTTCCAGTGATCATGTATGGCTGTGAGAGTTGAACTGTGAAGAAAGCTGAGCGCCGAAGAATTGATGCTTTTGAACTGTGGTGTTGGAGAAGACTCTTGAGAGTCCCTTGGACTGCAAGGACATCCAACCAGTCTATTGTAAAGGAGATCAGTCCTGGGTGTTCTTTGGAAGGAATGATGCTAAAGCTGAAAGTCCAGTACTTTGGCCACCTCATGCGAAGAGTTGACTCATTGGGAAAGACTCTGATGCTGGGAGGGATTGAGGGCAGGAGGAGACGGGGACGACAGAGGATGAGATGGCTGGATGGCATCACCGAGTTAATGGACATGAGTTTGAGTGAACTCCGGGAGTTGGTGATGGACAGGGAGGCCTGGCCTGCTGCAATTCATGGGGTCGCAAAGAGTCAGACACGACTGAGCGACTGAACTGAACTGAACTGATAATCATTTAACTGAGACAGATGACCTGGGGTATACTGGGCTATACCCAATGAAAGTTCTTGACTTAAATTCTTGCTTGTGACTTTACTAATAATTGCTAGCTATATTATTTTCTATGTAGCTTGTTTCAGAAGATTATTTATGTTACAAAATGTGTGACTGAGCCTGTGATAAACTGCTGATATGCAGTTCCATATGAGATCAATAAATGTAATAATGTAACTCTAGATATGAGAAGAAGCAACAAGAGGAAATATTTTCTTGGAACAAGAGGCTAGTAAGACAGGTATGGTCCAGAGACTTGCTACTTACAAGGCCTGGTCTGGTGCCAACACATGAGTGGCCTGTAAGTGAAATCTTTGTTAGATCTGGGAATGGGCCTTCCCAGCGCCGCAGGACACAACGACCATGAAATGCCCCCAAAACACAGTCAAATATGACTATGAAGGGGCCCTGCTGACTAGAAGTTGGCCCTTGCCAGCTGCCTCTACAAAGATTAAATCATGGCCACTACAAGATGCCAACCTTCAACACCCCGTTGAAAGGAGTTCAAAAAATAAGGCATTCTGTGCTGTGGGAAAACCCATAAAAACAGGCCTTTGGATAGTCAGATGTTTTCAGGTAAGGATTTTTATGAGTCCAAATTCTTACATCTTCTCATGCCTAGAGAAGCACTAATGTCACAAACCAATGTCTGGACCTGGTTCTCCTAGCTAGTGCCTTGGCAGCTTTCCTATTTCTATTAATCTTTGGGTCATACATCTTTAACTTTCTTGTTAAGTTTGTTTCTCCAAGTAGTAGTACGACAAGAAAATCCCCCAGCCAACACCCAGACAGTGCTGCCAGAACAAGCTGCGTTATTCTCATTGCCCTCTGTAAATGCACCGCGGGGTCCTCAGACTATTCTCCCTTTGAGATCTTATATGGGAGACCACCCCCAGTGATAAAAAAGCTCAAGGGAGACCACCAACAACTAGCTTCAGTCGTGTCTGACTCTGTGCGACCCCATAGACGGCAGCCCACCAGGCTCCCCCATCCCTAGGATTCTCCAGGCAAGAACACTGGAGTGGGTTGCCATTTCCTTCTCCAATGCGTGAAAATGAAAAATGAAAGTGAAGTTGCTCAGTCGTGTCTGACTCTTAGCGACCCCATGGACTGCAGCCCACCAGGCTCCTCCGTCCATGGGATTTTCCAGGCAAGAGTACTGGAGTGGGGTGCCATTGCCTTCTCCACTCAATATAGCCCCCTAAACAATGGGGAGCTCTGAATGTCCTACTAAAACATGAGATGATGCTTTCTACAATGAGTGACAGAAGCATCAAGAGGAGGGAATGAAGAGGAAGAGTTAAAATTTTACCTCCTTCTCTCTCTGTAACTCAGCTTGCTCCTTGCAAAGTCTGGATCACATAGGTCACGTAGTCTTAGAAAGTGGGGACTTGCGATACTCGGAACCGGAGTTTATCTCATACACCCTTGTCCTGCTCTTTGGAGCCACCCAGCTGCTGCAAACCTGCTTAATCATGCCTGTCCAGGTCAGGCATTCACCTCCCCATCTTGATCACTGTTCCCGTGTGTGCGAAACCCCTTAGTTTAAACCAGCCTATTACCAGCTAGTGTTGCCCACTATAGTAGGTCTATAAAATCTCTGTAATCCCTTTGTTCAGGGCTCAGAGTTTGGAGTGTTAACTCCTCTGGGCCCACTGGCATAATAAACCTGAGTTCTCCAACTCTCCAAGTGTGGTGCTTGGTTTCTCAAGTACTGGTTTCGGCAACACTCCTGCCTTCAATCTTTCCCAGCATCAGAGTCTTTTCCAATGAGTTCGTTCTTCACATCTGGTGGCCAAAGTATTGGAGCTTCAGCATCAGTCCTTCCAGGACTGGTTGGATCTCCTTGAAGTCCAAGGGATTCTCAGGAGTCTCCTCCAATACCACAGTTCAAAAGCATCAGTTCTTTGGTGCTCAGCTTTCTCTATGGTCCAACTCTTACATCCATACATGACTACTGGCAAAACCATAGCTTACTAGATGGACCTTTGTTGGCAAAGTAATGTCTCTGCTTTTTAATATGCTGTCTAGATTGGTCATAGCTTTTCTTCCAAGGAGTAAGCGTGTTTTAGTTTCATGGCTGCAGTCACCATCTGCAGTGATTTTGGAGCCCCAAAAAATAAAGTCTGACACTGTTTCCACTGTTTCCCCATCTATTTGTCATGAAGTGATGGGACTGGATGTCATGATCTTAGTTTTTTGAATGTTTAGTTTTAAGCCAACTTTTTTACTCTCCTCTTTCATTTCCATCAAGAGGCTCTTTAGCTCTTCTTCGCTTTCTGCCATAAGGGTGGTTTCACTTTCTGCCATAAGTGTGATGTCATCTGCATATCTGAGGTTATTGACATTTCTCCCAGCAATCTTGATTCCAGCTTGTGCTTCATCTAGCCTGGCATTTCACATAATGTACTCTGCATATAAGTTAAATAAGCAGAGTGACAATATACAGCCTTGATGTACTCCTTTCCCAGTTTGGAATCAGTCTGTTGTTCCATGTCTGGTTCTAACTGTTGCTTCCTGACCTGCATACAGGTTTCTCAGGTGGCAGGTCAGGTGGTCTGGTATCCCCATCTCTTTCAGAATTTTCCACAGTTTGTTGTGATCCACACGCTCAAAGGCTTTAGTGTTGTCAGTGAAGAAGTTGTTTTTCTGAAATTCTGTTTCTTTTTCCGTGAGCCATTGGATGTTGGCAATTTGATCTCCAGTTTCTCTGCCTTTTCTAAATCCAGCATGTACGTTGAATTTCTTGGTTCGTGTACTGTTGAAGCCTAACTTGAAGAATTTTGAGCATTACCTTGCTAGAATGTGAAATGAGTGCAATTGTATGGTATTTTGAATATTCTTTGTCATTGCCTTTCTTTATTATATATTAGAATAGTGTGGATTTTTAGGTGTCCAATGTGTTTTTTTTTAGGTGTCCAGGAACTTGATTCAGATATACGTAGATGTGTATCTATTCTTGCTCTGAACAGTGTGCTCAGTAGGGCTCTCTGTGCAACTCAGTATGTCCTTTATGATTATCTATTGGATATATATTAGTGTATGTGATAATGCAGAAGTCTTAATTTATCCTTCTTCCTAATTTTTTTTTTTTTTTAAGTAATTGTAAGTTGGCTGTCGAAGTTGGTAAGTCTGTTTCTCTTTTGTATAGTAGTTTTTTGGTATAAATGGATAGATTCCACCTGTAGGTGATACCTGATGGTATTTCTCTCTCTCTGATTGACTTCACTGTGCATGGTCATGTCTTGGTCCATCTCTGCTGCTCCAAGGACATTATTTATTTAATTCTGTTTTATGAGTGAGGAGTATTCCTGTATCTAGTTGTCTCACTTAGTCTTCACTTTTCCATCCCTGATCTTGTTGGTTGATTCTCTATCTCAACTCTAATAAATAGTGCTGCTCTGAATAAAGGGGTGCACAAATCATTTCAGATTATGATTTTTTCCATATCTGAGTCTAAGAGTGGGATTGCTGGATCATATGGTACCTGTGTGTTGAGTTTTTTAAGGAACTTCCACGAAGCACAAGCTGGAATCAAGATTGCTGGGAGAAACATCAATAATCTCAGTTATGCAGATGACACCACCCTTATGGCAGAAAGCAAAGAAGAGCTAAAGAGCCTCTTGATGGAAGTGAAAGAAGAGAGTGAAAAAGTAGGCTTAAAATTCAACGTTCAAAAAACTAAGATAATGTCATCCAGTCCCATCACTTCATGGCAAATAGATGGGAAAACAATGGAAACAGTGAGAGACTTTATTTTTTTGGTTCCAAAATCACTGCAGATGGTGCCTGCAGCCATGAAATTAAAAGACGCTTGCTCCTTGGAAGAAAAGCTATGACCAACCAAGACAACATATTAAAAAGCAGAGACATTACTTTACCGACCAAGGTCCATCTAGTCAAAGCTATGGTTTTTCCAATAGTCATGTATGGATGTGAGTTGGACCATAAAGAAAGCTGAACACCGAACATTTGATGCTTTTGAACTGTGGTGTTGGAGAAGACTCTTGAGAGTCCCTTGGACTGCAAGGAGATCCAGCCAGTCCATCCTAAAGGAGATCAGTCCTGAGTATTCATTGGAAGGACTGATGCTGAAGCTGAAGCTCCAATACTTTGGTCACATGATGTGAAGAATCGACTCATTGGGAAAGACCCTGGTGCTGGGAAAGATTGAAGGCGGGAGGAGAAGGGGACGGCAGAGGATGAGATGGTTGGATGGCATCACCGACTTGATGAACATGAGTTTGAGTAGGCTCTAGGAGTTGGTGATGGACAGGGAGGTCTGGTGTGCTGCAGTATATGGGGTCACAAGGGGTCGGACACGACTGAGTGACTGAACTGAACTGAACTGAATGCTGTTTTCCACAGTGGCTGCACCCATTACACCCCCACCAAGAGTGTAGGAAGATTCCCTCTTGTATTCAAGATCTGAAGCATTTGTTATTTGTGGATCTTTCTGATGATGGCCATTCTGACAATGGTGAGGTAATTCCTCCCTGTGTTTTGATTTGCATTGATTTGATAATAAGTCATGTGGAGTATGTTTCCATGTGCTTTTTGATCTTATACAGTGAGAGTACAGTGTGCTGTTGCAATTGGCTTCTTGAACGTTGACTCTGTTTTGAATTCTTTGTTTGGTGATTTACCCCAAGGACTTTGCTTGAGAGTGGGTGTCCTTTCCATCCCTGCATGCATTGTGAATATTCAGAGATCATCCAGTTCAGTTCAGTTCAGTCGCTCAGTCGTGTCCGACTCTTTGTGACTCCATGAATCGCAGCACGCCAGGCCTCCCTGTCCATCACCAACTCTCGGAGTTCACTCAAACTCATGTACATTGAGTCAGTGATGCCATCCAGCCATCTCATCCTCTGTCATCCCCTTCTCTTCCTGCCCCCAATCCCTCCCAGCATCAGAGTCTTTTCCAGTGAGTCAACTCTTCATGAGGTGGCCAAAGTAGTGGAGTTTCAGCTTTAGCATCATTCCTTCCAAAGAAATCCCAGGGCTGATCTCCTCTAGAATGGACTGGTTGGATCTCCTTGCAGCCCAAGGGACTCTCAAGAGTCTTCTCCAACATCACAGTTCAAAAGCATCAATTCTTCGGTGCTCAGCTTTCTTCATAGTCCAACTCTCACATCCATACCCGTTTTAAAGTTGTTGTTATGGGAAATGGCCACAAGGCGGCAGCATTTTTCCTGCCCAACTCTGGTTTGTCTTCTCAAATGGTTGTCTGAACAGGCCTTAGAAATAGCTAAGAAAAGAAGAGAAGCTAAAGGCAAAGGAGAAAAGGAAAGATATACCCACTTGAAAGCAGAGTTCCAGAGAATAGCAAGGAGAGATAAGAAAGCCTTCCTCAGTGATCAATGCACAGAAATAGAGGAAAACAATAGAATGGGAAAGAAAGATTAGAGCTGTCTTCAAGAAAATTAGAGGTACCAATGGAATATTTAATGCAAAGATGGACACAATAAAGGACAAAAATGATATGGACCTAACAGACGCAGAAGATATTAAGAAGAGGTGGCAAGAATACACAGAAGGGAGGGGGGGCGATCCTAAGATGGTGGAGGAGTAGGATGGGGAGGCCACTTTCTCCTCCACAAATTCATCAAAAGATCATTTGAACGCTGAGCAAACTCCACAAAACAACTTATGAACACTGGCAGAGGACACCAGGCACCCAGAATGTCAGCCCATTCACTTCAAAAGAAGGTAGGACAAAATAGACAAAAAGAGAGACAAAAGAGTTAGGGACAGAGACCTGTCCCGGGGAAGGAGTCGTGAAGGAGAAGTTTCCAAACACCAGGAAACCCTCTCACCAGCGGGTCTGTGGAGTGCTTTGGAATCTTAGAGGGCAACATAACGGGGAGGGGGAAAAGAAACAACCCCTCAGAATACGCCCTTTAACTGCAACTCCCAGTGGATAAAGAGCCCAGACGCTCGCATCTGCCACCAGCGGGCAGGGGAGGCGTGGGCTGCATGATTAGGATAAGGACTGGGCATGAATGCCCTGAGGACAATCTGAAGGAGCTAACATAAGATAGCAACCCAAACTGTGGGATAGCCAGAGAGAGAGAAAAGAGAGAGAGAGAGAGAACTTTCCTGTGAAAAGCTCTAACCTATAACCTAAGGCACAGCCTGGCCAGTTCATAGAACAAAGGATTGAGCCAATACCAGAGGAGAGCTGGCGGGCTGCAGACCGGCCCATCCCCCTGCTGGAGGCAGAGAGGCAGGTGGGCGACAGCCAGAGCTGGAAGGCAAGGGGCAAACTCAGCCCCAGAGACGGCATCCTCTGTCAAACTGCGAGCAGGCTTCCAGTTGCTAACCAAGTCTTCCTGGGATCCTGGATGGTTGACATCTGCCAGGAGGGTCACAGCCTGATATCAGCTCCCCAGAGGAGACACGCGGCACACCTGAGACAGGGCTCTTTCGGTGCATCTGGGAAACCGAGCAGCTGGGACCAGGGAGGTGATTAAGACGCATGGTCCACGTGGGACAGTGCACTCACCAAGCACCTGGTCACCTGAGCTCCTTGTACATGGAAAGGGCAAAAAACGCAGACCCAGCCAGGTCTGTGCCTTTGTGCAGTACCTGAGAACCTGATTTCACATATTTCACATATGTTTCAATGCTATTCTCTCCAATCATCCCACCCTCACCTTCTCCCACAGAATCCAAAAGTCTGTTCTTTACATCGTGTCTCTTTTGCTGTCTCGCATATAGGGTCATCATTACCATCTTTCTAAATTCCACATAAATGTGTTAATATAATGTATTGGTATTTTTCTTTCTGCCTTTGCTTTGTATAATAGGCTTCAGTTTCATCCACCTTATTAGAACTGATTCAAATGCATTCTTTTTAATAGCTGAGTAATATTCCATTGTGTATATGTACCACAGCTTTCTTATCCATTTGTCTGCCGATGGACATTTAAGTTGCTTCCATGTCCTGGCTATTGTAAACAGTGCTGCGATGAACATTGGGGTACACCTGTCTCTTTCAATTCTGGTTTCCTTGGTGTGTATGCCCAGTAGTGGGATTGCTGGGTTGTATGGCAGTTCTATTTCCAGTTTTTTAAGGAATCTCCACACTGTTCTCCATAGTGGCTGTACTAGTTTACATTCCCACTAACAGTGTAAAAGGGTTCCTTTTTCTCTGCACCCTCTCCAGCATTTATTGTTTGTAGACTTTTTGATAGCAGCCATTCTGACTGGTGTGAGATGGTACCTCATTGTGGTTTTGATTTGCATTTCTCTGATAATGAGTGTTGTTGAGCAACTTTTCATGTGTTTGCTAGCCATCTGTATGTCTTCTTTGGGGAAATGTCTGTTTAGTTCTTTGGCCCATTTTTTGATTGGGTCATTCATTTTTCTGGAATTGAGCTGCAGGAGTTGCTTGTATATTTTTGAGAATAGTTGCTTGTCAGTTGCTTCATTTGCTATTATTTTCTCCCATTCTGAAGTCTGTCTTTTCACTTTGCTTATAGTTTCCTTAGTTGTGCAAAAGCTTTTAAGTTTAATTAGGTCCCATTTGTTTATTTTTGCTTTTATTTTCATTACTCTGGGAGGTGGGGATCCTGCTGTGATTTATGTCAGAGAGAGTTTTGCCTATGTTTTCCTCTAGGAGTTTTATAGTTTCTGGTCTTACATTTAGATGATTAATCCATTTTGAGTTTATTTTTGTGTATGGTGTTAGAAAGTGTTCTAATTTCATTCTTTTACAAGTGGTTGACCAGTTTTCCCAGCACCACTTGTTAAAAGAGATTGTCTTTTCTCCATTGTATATTCTTGCCTCCTTTGTCAAAGATAAGGTATCCATAGGTGTGTGGATTTATCCCTGGGCTTTCTATTTTGTTCCATGGATCTATATTTTTGTCTTTATTCCAGTACCATACTGTCTTGATGACTGTGGCTTTGTAGTAGAGCCTAAAGTCAGGCAGGTTGATTCCTCCAGTTCCATTGTTTTTTCTCAAGATTGTTTTGGATATTCAAGGTTTTTTGTATTTACATACAAATTGTGAAATTATTTGTTCTAGTTCTTTGAAGAATACCATTGGTAGCTTGATAGGGATTGCATTGAATCTATAGATTGCTTTGGGTAGTATATTCATTTTCACTATATTGATTCTTCCAATCCATGGACATGGTATATTTCTCCATCTATTTGTGTCATCTTTGATTTCTTTCATCAGTGTTTTATAGTTTTCTATATATAGGTTTTTTGTTTCTTTAGGTAGCTTTAGTCTTAAGTATTTTCTTCTTTTCAATTGCAATGGTGAATGGAATTGTTTCCTTAATTTCTCTTTCTGTTTTCTCATTGTTAGTGTATAAGAATGCAAGGGTTTTCTGTGTGTTAATTTTATATCCTGTAACTTTACTGTATTCATTGATTAGCTCTAGTAATTTTCTGATGGAGTCTTTAGGGTTTTCTATATAGAGGATCATGTTATCTGCAGTGAGAGTTTTACTTTCCCTTTTCCAATCTGGGTTCCTTTTACTTCTTTTTCTTCTCTGATTGCTGTGGCTAAAACTTCCAAAACTATGTTGAATAGTAGTGGTGAGAGTGGGCATCCTTGTATTGTTCCTGACTTTAGGGGAAATGCTTTCAATTTTTCACCATTGAGGATAATATTTTCTGTGGGTTTATCATATATGGCTTTTATGATGTTGAAGTATGTTCCTTCTATTCCTGCTTTCTGGAGGGTTTTTATCCTAAATGGATGTTGAATATTGTCAAAGGCTTTCTTTGCATCTACTGAGATAATCATATGGTTTTTATCTTTCAATTTGTTAATGTGGTGTATTACATTGATTGCTTCATCAGGGCCTGATGGAGAGGTTAGGCTTGGGCCAGGGCTGTGGATGTCAAGGGACTTAGTATGGGGGTTGGCCATACGCCCTGGAGGAGGAGCTCACAGTCACTGGGGCACAAGGAACTGGGAACCTTGGAGGCCTTCGTGTTCCTGAACCTGAAGAGGAAATGTTAAAATTTTACATCACCTCCTGCCCTTCTGCCTCTGTAACTCAGCTTGCTCCTTGCAAAGTCTGGATCATGTAGGTTACACAGTCTCAGAAAGTGGGGACTTACAATACTTGGAGCTGGAGCTTGCCTCCTTCACCCTGGTCCTGGCCCCTGCAAACCTGCTTGATCATGCCTGTCCATGATAATGTAGAGCCCGCCTCCCTGACAATCCCCCCACCACAGCCAAGTGGGAACTCCCTGCTCTGCTGGAACACTTCCAGTGGCTGTGGGTGGCCACTGACAGGACTCTGGCCTCCTCAGAACCTGCTGAGACCTCAGCTTCAGGACAGTGTGAGGTTCAGTTCAGGCTGACAGGAGATGGGTCACTACAGGACCCACGTGGTTTCAGCTTTGGGGACATGGTGGGGTTCAGCTCAGGTGGATGGAAGTCTTGCCTCCTCAGAACCCACTGGGGTTTCAGTTTTGGGGCATGGTGTGGTTCAGTTCAGGCTGATGGAATCTGGTCTCCTCAGGACCTGCTGAGGCCTCAGCTTCAGGACACTGTGGGGTTCAGTTCAGGCTGATGGAATCTGGTCTCCTCAGGACCCACTTGGGCTTCAGTTTTGGGGCATGGTGGGGTTCAGTTCAGGCTGATGGAATCTGGTCTCCTCAGGACCCACTTGGGCTTCAGTTTTGGGGCATGGCAGGGCTCAGTTGAGGCTGATGGGAGCCTGGTCCCTCAGGACACACTTGGGCTTCAGTTTTGGGGCATTGTGGGGTTCAGTTGAGGCTGACAGGACTCTGGTCTCCTCAGGACCTGCTGGGGCTTCAGCTTTGGGACATTGTGGGGTTCAGTTGAGTCTGATGGGAGTCTAGTTTCCTCAAGACCTGCAAGGAGGTGGTGATGCTGATGGAAAATGTGAGGAAAATTGGGAAGAAGCTTTCTGTGTGTGGCTGTTGCTGAAAGTCTGCCTTATGAGAACCCAGGACTGTTAGGGCTTGATGTGGAAAGTTGTGGGATTTTAGTCAGTTTTTGTCTGTGGTATAAGATGGTGTCCTGTATTGTTTCTTGGTGTGTGGTTTCCATTTTTCCCAGCACGGTTTATTGCGGGGTGGGGGGGAGCTGTCCTTTCCTGGGTGAATGTTCTTACTTCCTTTCTTGTAAATTAATTACCATGTACCTGTAGGTTTACTTCTGAGCTCTCTTGTCTCTGTGCCTATTTCTGTGCCAACTCCACACGTCTTGTGGTGACTCTGGGTGTATACTCTAGATTGAAGTCAGGGATGGAGATGCTGCCAGCCTGTTCTGCTTTCTCAGGGTCCCTTTGGCTCTTCTGGGTCATTTGTGGCTCCACACAGATGTGAAGATTGCTTTTGTTTCTGTAAGAAATGCCATTGAAATGTTGGCAGTGATTGCATGAATGTGTACATTGCTTTGGTTAGAATGGATATTTTAATGGTATTTTCACCCATTAACATGGGATATCTTTTTACTTGTGTCCATTCAGTTTCTTTGATCATTGTTTTGGAGTTTTTTAGCTTGCAGGTCTTTCAAATCCTTGGTTAGATTTCTAGATTTTAGCTGGGTTGGGGGTGGGGAATGCAATTGTAAAAGGGATTATTTTCTTAATTTCTCTTTATAATAGTTCATTATTAGTGTAGAGAATCACAAATGATCTTACAGTTCTACTTTCTTTCAGTTTCATGCTTTCTTTTTTTCTTTTGGCCCTGCAGCTTGACATGTTGGATCTTAGTTCCCTGACAAAGGATCAAACCTGTACCCCTGCAGTGGAAGTGCAGAGTCTTAACCACTGGACTGCCAGGCAAGTCCATGAATTAACTTTTTAGTTCTGAAAGTTGCTTTGGTGTAGTGTTATGGGAAAACTAGAATTAAGATATCTCATAGTTTTAGTTCTATCTGGGTCATCCACAGCACCCAAGGCATGGTGTCTACTAATATACTCTTCCTACAGTGACTTTTAATACCATGTGGACTAGTATAAGGCAATTAGCATGACTACTTTCATTGAATTTGGTTTGGTTAAGTCTTGGCCTCTATTGCAATGTTCAATGTCATCTCTGATTTTCTGCATGTGACATACATGGTTGTATTTAAAGTAATTTACTTTCTAGTAAATTTTCAAATGCTTCAACTTTAAATAGTGGTACAAATTTTTCTACATTCACACCAAATACTGCAATGTGTTTTGCTCAAAACAGGGTCACTTTCCTGGGGAACCAGCCCATAACCCCAAAATTGGGGATAATTATGGTTCCATATTACAATCTTATCCATAGGAGCAGTTCAACTTTAATCAGCTGTCCAAGCTTTGTGCAAATGTCTTTCTCCATTCTAATGCAGTTTTCATTTTCTGGAGCTATCACTGGGCCTTTCCCTCATATTAAAAGCCTTCGTGGATTTAAAGTGAAAAGATGACTATGATCTGGGTGGCTTTTTCTGTGTAGTTTCTTTCACTGAGAATGTTTTCAGTGCTTTTCCATGTTGTTCCACGTGTCATTTTTTCATTGAGCTTACAGACATATAACAACATTTATCATTTGAGTCATTTTAAGTATGTACTTCTATAGCATTAACTGCACTCACATTGTAAAAATTTCCCCACCATTCATCTCCAGAATCTTTTCCTTTTCCTGAAGTGACACTGTAACCATTAAACACTCAACCACACTCAACCCCTGGCCATCTTATTCTACTTGGAATTTGTCTTATATGGATATCTCATACTAGTAGAATCATAGAACAGTTTTCCTTTTGTGTCGGGCTTCTTTCACTTGGCATAATGACTTGAGGTTTCATCCACATTATATCATGTGTGAGAGTTATCTTGTTTTTAAAGGTTGAATCATATTCCATTGTGTTTATACTACATTGTGCTTGTCCAGTCATCTGTTGGATATGTGTGTTGCTTCCAGCTTTTGGCTACTATGAATAATGCTGCTATGAATATAGGGTTCGAATATCTGTTCTGGTTCTTGGTTTTAAATATTTTGGGTGTATAACCTGAACCTGAATGGATGGATTCTGTGTTAACTCTGTGTTTATGTTTTTGAGAAGCCCCCTGTTTTCTGCAGCTGTGGTACTATTTTACTATATTCCTTTATATGGTAGAGTAATTCATCTTATGGATGGATCTACCCTATTTGCTCTTCCATTAACCTGTTGGTGGGCATTTTCATTGTTTTTAACTTGGGCTCTCAAGAACACTGTTGTTGTGAATATTGGTGTACAAGTTTATATTTGAACACATGCTTTAAATTCTTTGGATGTATATCTAGGAGAGGAATTGCCAAAACATATAATTCAGTTCAGTCACTCAATCATATCCGACTCTTTGGGACCCCATGGACTGCAGCACACCAGGCTTCCCTATCCATCACCAACTCCCAGAGCTTGCTCAAACTCATGTCCATTGAGTTGGTGATGCCATCCAATCATCTCATCCTGTTATCCCATTCTGCTCCTGCCTTCAGTCTTATCCAGCATCAGGGTCTTTTCCAATGCATAAGTTCTTCACATCAGGTGGCCAAAGTATTGCAGTTTCAGCTTCAGCATCAGTCCTTCCAATGAATATTTAGGGCTGATTTCCCTTAGAATTGACTGGTTGGATCTGCTTGCAGTCCAAGGCACTCTCAAGAGTCTTCTCAAACACCACAGTTCAAAAGCATCACTTGTTAGGTACTCAGTTTTCTTTGTAGTCCAGCTCTAACATGTATACATGATGACTACTGGAAAAACCATATCTTTGAGTACATGGACCTTTGTTGGTAATGTCTCTGCTTTTTAATATGCTGTCTAGGTTGGTCATAACTTTTCTTCCAAGGAGCAGATGTCTTTTAATTTCATGGCTGCAGTCACCATCTGCAGTGATTTTGGAGCCCCCCAAAATAAAGTCTGTCACTGTTTCCATTGTTTTCCCATCTATTTGCCATGAAGTGATGGGACCAGATGACATGATCTTAGTTTTCTGAATACTGAGTTTTTTTTTTTTTTAATCTTCTTCCAAGAATGATTTATTTATTTATTTTACTTTAGTTATTTTGCTTTCTGCATAAGATTGACTTGAATCTCTGAGATTATTGATATTTGTTCTGGCAGTCTTGATTCCAGCCCACCTCCCTCCCCCTCCATCCCTCTGGGTCATCCCATGTATTCTGCATATAAGTTAAATACCCAGTATCATGATCAAATCTGGACTGGTGATTCATTTCCCAATTTGATAAGTTATTGTTTCCATGTCATTCTCCCATATCATCCCACCCTGCATACAGATTTCTCAGAGAGTCCAAAAGACTGGTCTGGTACATCTGTGTCTCTTTTGAATTCTTGCACAGTTTGTTATGCTCTGCACAGTCAAATTCTTTCTAAATTCAATAAATGCATTAGTAGATGTTTTGGTGTTTTTCTTTCTTGCTTTTTCAATGATCCAATGGATGTTCATCCACCTCATTAGAAGTCTGGTTCAAATGTATTCTTTTCTAAATCCAGCTTGAACATCTGGTCATTTGATGGTTCACAGACTTGGACTGTGAAGAAAGCTGGCTGCTGAAGAATTTTGATGCTTTTGAACTGTGGTAATTGTGAAGATGAGTGTCCCTTGGTGCAAGTTGGAACCAGTCCATTCTTTGGACATTGTCCTTGTTTTTGGAAGGAATGAAAAGTGAACTTTTTCAGTCCTGTGGCCACCTCATGTGAAGAGATAACTACATTTTTAAAGACTTGAGAAAATGCTGGGAGGGATTGATCGCAGGATTTTACATCTCCACAGAGGAAAGATTCTGGATTCCAATTTCTTGATGGACATTTTGAGTGAACATTTGATTTGACAGGTTGATTTCCCCACGTCCATCCTGGAGTGCCTTCATGGGATCTCAAAATGTTGGACCTACATTTGAGGAGAACTGAACTGAACTGAATATTCCATTGGACAGCTGAGTGTCTGTATCAATTCATTTAGAATTTTTCATCTAGAGATATTTGTTCCTGGCTACTATAAACAAACCTATGTTTTTTAAATTTTATTTTATTTTTAAACTTTCAATACTGTTTTAAGCCAACTTTTTCAATTTTATTTTATTTTTAAACTTTTAGTTCTTGTTTAGTTTCTGCATAAATATCCAAATGAATCCTGAGATTACAGGTATACCTGTGTTCCCATCCTGAACCCTCAGCCCTGTGCTCTCCCATCCATCCCTCTGGGATTCCCAGATGTACCATATAAAGCAAATAAACAGGGTGACAATATTGAACCTGGACTGCCTTGACATGATATTATACATTTTCAATGCCATTTGGAAATCTCCCACCCTTCCCTCTCCAGAGTCCATAAGACTGATCTATACATCAGTGTCTCTTTTGATTTCTCAGGAGGCAGGTACAGGTGGTTGGTATTCATCTTTCTAAATTTTTTCCAGTTTGTATGCTTAGTATACTCAAATTGGTGTTTTTTTTCAATAAAGCAGTCATTTTATAATAGGTTTTTTTCATCCATCTTTTTAGAACTGATTCAAATGATGTTGGCAATTTGATCTCTGGTAATTCTGCATTTTGTAAATGTACCAGCTTGAACATCCATTCATCTGCTGATGGGCATCTGTACTGCTTCCATGTCCCCTGGCTTGATGAACATTTTGAGCATTACTTTCTTTCCCTTCTGGTTTCCTCAGTGTGTATAACTGTGCAGTGGGATTGGGATCATTCTTTGGCAGTTCTTTTTTGGGTTTTTTAATGAAAACTCCACACTTTTCTCCATGTGGCTGTACTGCTTGCATTGATACCAACATTTTAATGTTTTTGAGAAAACCCTGGCATTTGTTGCATAGATAGACTTTTGGATCACATCCATTCTGACAAGTAAAGTAACGTTCCAAGTGGTTTTGATTTGCATTTCTCAATAATTTGATGTTGTCTTTTCATGTGTTTTCCCCTAGCCATCTGTATGTCTTCTTTGGAGAAATGTCTATTTAGTTCTTTGACCCATTTTTTGATTGGGGAGTTATTTATTTTTCTGGACAGTTGAGCTGTCTGTATCAATTATTTAGAATGTTTTGAGATTAGAGATTTTTTGTTCAACATTGCTTCATTTGCCTATTTTTTTTTTTTTTTTTTTAACCTGTTTGGACACCTGAAAATTATTTTAAAGTTTTGGGAGCTTCACTGGTGGCTCAGACTGTAAAAGCATCTGCTTGCAATGCAGGAGACCTGGGTTCAATCCCTGGATGGGAAAGATCCCCTGCAGAAGGAAATGGCAAACCACTCCAGTACTCTTGCCTGGAAAATTTTATGGATGAAGGATCCTCATAGGCTATGGTCCATGGGGTCTCAAAGAGTCAAACACGACAGAGATGCTTCACTTTTACTTTCTTTTGACTATAATCCAGCCAATTAGACTGCTTAGTTCATTCTTGCTTTGACTATTGAGAGCTTTCTTCCATGCTGTCCTGTTTTTATTTTAAATAATTCAGCTTTCATGGGTTTTTTGGTTCTTCTTTCTCATATTTTAAGATTATGCTGCTTTACATATTTACTGTCTCAGTCCTAGTATCAGCCAAATATTTAAAGAGTCCTTGTTCCTTTTTATTAAAGAATGTTAATAAAAATTTGAATGTGGGAACTTAGTAATCTCAGCAGAAAATGAATGCAAATACATATGCATGTATCCCAGACTATACATACACATGGTTCTGAAGATTTTCACATGGAGCTGTGTGTTTCTGTATTAGGCTAAAGTAGTTTATAATAATGTCTCCAACCTGATTTTTTATGACACAGGTATTATAACCTTCTCCCTTTGACTGCCTGTCACTTCCCACTCCAGTGGTAAGAAACTTGGCTTCCACTACTTGTCATTTACCAAATTCAGTGCTTGCTCCATTCAGTGACTGATACGGTAGTTTCCGTCCTGTTAGCTACAACCCCTGTGGGAAGAACTTACAGAGCCCATTGTTTATGTTTGGTACATTTTGCCTTTGGCCTGCAGATTCTAATCATTTCCACAGTGAACTTAAGTCAGATAATTTTGTCTTAACACTAAGAGTGGCTTTAAAAAAACTTTCTTGTTCTTTTTTAATCTCTTGGCTGTGCTGTGGCATGTGGGATTTTAGGTCCCTGACCAGGAATTGAACCTACCTCTGCTGCATTGGCAACATGGAGCCTTAACCACTGGCCCACCAGGGAAGTCTGATGGAAGATATATTTCTCAGTCTGTTAGACTCTTTGTTAAATTCTGCATTCCAGTCTTTGACACTCCCATACCATAAATAAATAAATGTTAATAGGTAATAATTTACTTGTTGGGTTCTGAAAACAAAAATCTATGTGCTTAGACAAATGCATAGTGGCAGGTATTCATCACTAAAATACCATATGAAATATTTCAGCCACATATTCCATAAACTGTTTATCACGTCTGTTTTACCTTTTCTAAAATGTCTTATAAGGTCATACAGTGTGTAGCACTTGAGGCTGGATTCCTTCACTTAGTAATATAAGTGTTAGATTCATGCTTTTTTTTTCCTTTTTTTTTTTTTAAATAAATGGGTTGGTTGTTCATTCCTTTATTTCTCTGAATACTATTGTATTGCATTATATGAGAAGAAAATTAATTTTTCCCTCTACCCTCAATGTTCTTCATTGAGATGCTCATAATGAAATGGACTGGAGAAAAACAATCTTGTCTAATATTGAAAGATACCTCCTGTATAGTTTAAAGATACGTGGGAAAACTAAGTCTCTTCCTGAAATGGTCCAAGACTTCACCTTAAATGCTATCATCAGCTAAGAATGAAAGAAGGAGGTTAGGGGATGGAAGAAGCTATTTAAGGGAGATTAAGTGAAGCACAGTGAACAAAGGTATGGTGGTTATGCAGATGAACATCCAGGTCCATTCCATAGACCTTCTTGATATTTAGTCAAGTCATTTAGTCAAGTCATTCTTGATATTTAGTCATCCTCCATTTCATTGTCCAGAGAGGGACATATCCTACAGATGGAGATGTCCTTAATAAATGTAAATCTACTTCATAAAATGGCATTTCTACTTGGTTTTCAAAAATTCTCTCAGGGGCTGCTTTTTTTTTTTTTTAATTAATCAATCTAAAATAATCCTTTTGTCAAATGTGCATATTTTGGGTGTGCTGTTTTGTGCTCCCCTTGAAATGTCTGTGCCCTAATTTACCTGTGAATGCACATCTATGGAAGGATATCCTGATATTTTAAAGTTTTTAATTATTATGAATCATGAATAGCACTCTTGTACATTACTTGATGCTAGTTTTTATTTCAGTTTTCCAAAGCAGTTGTCTAAATACAAGAGGTGCACTTCTTGATTCCTAAGGTGAGACTCTTTAGATTTGGAGAAAAGTGCCAAACTGTCTTCCAAAGTTGACTGAACATACATTCCATTAGCATCTTGAGTATACCCTTGTATGCTTATTTATAATCTTTTTATCTTCTTTGGCCAGGTGTCTGTTTCAATCTTCACCAAATTTGGATACTGTGGATACAGTCTTGAATAATCAAACTTTTCTAAGAATCTGTCCATTTCTTCTGTTTATCAATTTTATTGCCATATAGTTGTTCGTAATAGTCTATTATAATCCTTTATATTTCTGCATTGTCTGTTGTAACCTCTACCCAGGTGCAGGGTCTGGGAGGTGGGTTCATCATGGAGACTGTGTACGTGTGACTCCAATGGAGGGTCTAGGAGGTGGGGTCACCCTGGAGACTGTGGACGTGTGAGCCCAGGTACAGTACTGAGAGGTGGGGTCAACCTGGAGACTGTGGATGTGTGAGCCTAGGTGTGGAGTCTGAGAGGTGGGGTCACCCGGGAGTGTGGACTTGTGAAGCCAGGTACAGGGTCTTGAGGGTGGGATCACCCTGGAGACTAAACATGTGATCACTGGTACAGGATGTGGGGAGGGGTGTCACCTTTGAGACTGTGGATATGTGACCCCAGCTACAGGGCCTGGGGAAGGGTTTCACCATGGAGACTGGATGTGTGACCCCAGGAAAAGGGTCTGGAGTGTGGGATCACCCTTGAGACTGTGGACGTGTGTCTGCAGGTACAGGGTCTGGGAGGGGGTAACCCTGGAGACTGTGGAAATTTGACCTCAGATGGAGGCACTGTGAGGTGTTGTCACCCCAGAGACTGAGGACGTGTGACTCCAGGTTCAGAGTCTGGGAGGGGTGTCACCCTGGAGACAGTGGACATGAGACCCTGGGTGCAGGATCTGGGTGGTGGGGTCACCCTGGAGACTGTGGACGTGTGATCCCAGTTGCAGGGTGTAGGGAGTGGATTCACGATGAAGATGGTGGATGTGTGACCCCAGGTTCTGGTCTGGAGGATGCAGTCAAATCCACTGATTTGACTGTAAATCCACTGATCTACAGTTTAAGAAACAAGGATGTGAAAATGCACTGAAAAGAGCAATTGTCTCTAAATTACGTTTTTACCCAAAATGATTTATTTAAAGATTTTGATAGCTAATGTTCAGGTACTTTGACTGAGTCTGGTAATCTCACCAATATAACTTCTAGATATTTTCTATCGCTTATCTTTATGCCTAAAATGAATGTGGGGGTCAAAAATGATTTATCTTCATTGTCTCTCTAAACTAATGAAGAATAGTTATGGGTTCCCTTTGCTATTTTTTAGGAAAGATATATTATATCTCTTCTCTGTTCATGTGTATGCTTCAGAGAGATATCATGGGCAGAGCAATCCTTCTTCCCACACCAATTCAACTTGTGGTCCAAATATTCCAGTAATTTTTTAAAAAACAATGGGATTAATAAACTTTCTCCCTCAAAAGTGAGAGTTGGTGGGTTAAAAGATTTGTTTTTGCCTCTCTTGTGTAATAGTAACACATGTTCCATCATGACACTTAGTAGTACTTAAGTAATAAAAATAAAGAAAGAAAGAAAAGAAAAACCTCCTACCTTAACTCAAAGAAAAAATACAAGGCCCTAGCCTGTCTTGTTTCACCTTAACTCAAAGTGCCATTCAGAAACATTTAATGAATAAATAAATGAGTTTGAAAAACTGATGCAGAAATGAATTTTGCCAATTTTTGAAATAAAAAAATATTATATTTTTAATAGTTTATTCCAGAATGTCTATTTTAGACAAAATTCACTTATGCGTCTATCTTTTGGCATAGGCTAAATATGTATCAGAGGCAGGGGTCATTGGATGTAGAGAATTTCTCAATCTTCTATTCTTCGTCATTCTGCCCTGATTACATCAGCGGGAACAACTTGGTAGTAACTACGTGAATGGGAGCTGGGGGCAATGTACCAGGACCCTCTCTAAAGCTCACTAGAAAAGAAGACTCCATCTCTTTTCATGTGCTCATAGCATTCTTCTTAAAATTAGCAAAAAAACCCAAAAAACAAACAAACTGGTTAATACAGTTGCAGTTGTAAAGGAATGGTTATTAAAAAAATTGTGTTCAATGGGGAAAAAGTAGTATTTGTATTAGTATTCCATTTGTAAGTACTTATATTTGCTCTCTGTGTATTTGTGAAATAAACAGGAACTGTATTCTTAACAGTTTAAATAGTGGTGATTGCCAAGTAGATGGATATTAAGTAATCCTCACTTTGTAACACTAAATTAAGCGCTTAGGTTGTTCTCACAGTAATAAATTAGCAGTTAATCCATTTATGAAAAACATAACATTATATCAGGTTGTCATGACCACTCACTTTATTTTACATCATCAAAAATGAACATGGGGTCACTCTTTTCTGATTCCAGGAGGATGGGATAATGAGTTATACAAGGTTTTCAATTTAATTTCTTTTCCAATTCTATATATCTCATTAGGCATAAAAGTGCTGAATACTATGTACTTTAAAATATCATAAGAATAAAGCAACACATTAAAACATAATTATCAGCAGGTTATTTGCTTTCAATTACTGATTGAATTGAGTTTTAACACAAAAGTATATATTACTCTAAAATATTTTATTTTATATTCCAGATAATATATTTGTTGTTCATAGAATATTTCACATATTAGGAAATTAATTACAGTCCAACTCCTTCCACTTTCAATTTACCTTAATAAAAACATACTAAACATATTCATGGCTATAAAAATTAAAACTTTTTGTGTTGTATAAAATTAGATTCAATGACTATCTTTCACATATATGTTTAAGATAAAGAGACATCCCTTAATCTCTTTACCATTGTATTTTTAACTCTTTTCTTTAAAAACTGCTTTAATAGGATTTTCTGGTTCTATTTGTATTTAATCTTAAGAAAATTATCAAGCAGTAAACACTCAATGTTCTGTCTGATTGACATTTTTAAAGACTATTTGGATGAAATTTTTAAAATATAGTGTGTATATCTGTGCCTGTGTATGTGTGATAATTCTTCTGTGTGTATTAATACTCACTACATCAATAAGTGTGTGGCTTGATCTTAAGAGGCAGCAAATTTAACCTAGTTTGAAGTCATCTTCTTCAGCATTCTATGAACTGAAAAAATGCATAACGGAATTGGGTCTGAATTTGTATTTCAGCTCAGCAGTAGCAAAGTGACCTGGAAAAAATCATTTTTTTTCTCTTTGGGATATAGTGTCTACTCTGCTAAAAGATGGGCTTAGACAGAATAATCTTTCTTGTCTATTCCTGCTACCACATTCTGTAGCTACATTGGTATGAACCTATCAAGACAATAGCCAATTCTTTTGGTGTGCGTGTTTTTTCTCTTTAAGCATATTCATTACAATAGACCTTGGATGAAAGTGGCAATCATAAGACAGCATGTGTTTCAGGAGTCCTAATGCCATCAAGCTGGACCCATTAAACCATTATTTCATTCTGCCTTTTTTAAATGGGTAATCAAATGTATTAGCCATGAGAAAAAAACTACACAGTAGCTAAAATTAAAGTGAAAGACATCACTGGTATTGATGTTTAATAACCAGAGGATTCACAATGATAGTGTGTTAGTGGAGGTGGGTATTGACATATTTCATAGAAAATTATATGATGATATAAAAACACTGTTGATATTTATTTACAGAGCAACTATTTATGATAATACCTGAAGACTGGAAGAAAAGATTTCCACACCTAAAGATACAGAGAAGGACCACTGTGAAATGGGGAGGAGGGACGGAGACATGGCATGGTCAGACCCACACCCCAGGCGGGCAGCTCACAAATGGAGGGATGGAGACAACTGCAGAGTCTCTCCCCAAGGGAGTGAAGGGGCTGAGCTCCCATTGGACTGCCTCGCCCAGGGCCCCTCCACTGCAAAACAAGCCCAGAAGGTCTGGCTTTGAAAGCTGGAAAGGCGTGCCTATGAGAGAGCTGGATGGCTGCAGGAAACAGACTCAATTCTTAAAGGGTCTGCACATGATCTCATGCATTCTGAGTGTGAGTGTAAAGGCCTTAATTTTAAGGGAGCCCAGATCAGATCCATTTGCTGATCTTGGAGAGCCTCTTGTAGAAGCAGCAGCCAAGTCGAACTCCTGTGGAAACACAGATGCTGGCAGCAGCCACTTCTGAGATCTCATTTGGGCACTAGGACACTCTTATGACAACCAGCATTGCCTAGTCCTCACTCTGCTCTGTTAGTGCAAAGTGCTTACTCATCCACTAGATAGTTGCCATCAGACCCAGAAGCCCCAGGTGCTGCAGCTAGATGCCCAGGGACCAGAACTCTCCCAGCAATGGGCTGAAATGAACCCCAACCTCTCCAAGCCTCTGACCAGCCACAGGGACCCCAGTCCTGTCCACTAGCAGGCCTGGAACAGTCCTAGCCCCTCCATGCCTGTAGCCAGTCACCTCAGGACCTAAGCCTGTACAACAATGGGCCAGGAGCCACTGTATCAGGCAGAACCTTTTAGCCAAACTGGCCAGAGGGCAATTCACCTAGGAGTACTTTCACAGTAGCTGGCTCCATCACAACACAAAGGCTCACACAGCTCACATACAGGAACCCTATGTGGTGGAAAGATAGGAAACATAACTGACTTACCTAGTACATATACATAGCTCAGCTGGTAAAGAAGCTGCCTGCAATTCAGGAGACCCTGGTTCAACTCCTGGATCAGAAAGATCCCCTGGAGAAGGGATAGGCTATCCGCTCCAGTATTCTTGGGCTTCCCTGGTGGCTCAGCTGGTAAAGAATCCACCTGCAAAGTGAGAGACCTGGGTTCAATCCCTGGGTTGGGAAGCTCCTCTGGAGAAGGGAATGGCTACCCACTCCAGTATTCTGGCTTAGAGAATCCCATGGACTGTGTATCCATCGGGTTGCAAAGAGTCAGACATGATTGAGTGACTTTCACTTCACCTCACTTCATGTAAAGTGAGGAAGCAGAGAAATAAATTCCAAACAAAAGGACAAAATAAAACCTTAGAAGAATAACTAACCTAACTGGTGATAAGCAACTATGATAAAATTTCAAAGCAGTCATCATGAGGATGATTCAATTTTCAAATTAATCAGTGTGATACATCACATTAACAAGTTAAAAAAATAATCTCATATGTTCATCTTAATAGATGAAAATAAAGCTAATGACAAAATTCAACATATGATGTTGAAGTTGATATAAAGAGAGCATAGCTCAAAAAACAATAAAGGATATATATGACAAGCCTATAATCAACATCAAACACAACAATGAAAAGCTGACAGCATTTTATCTAAGATCAGGAGCAAGACAAGGATGCTCATTTTCATCAATTTTATTCAGTATAGTGCTGAAAATCCCAGTTTCAGCAAGAAGACAAGGTAAAAAATAAAAGAAATCAAAATTGAAAAGGAGACAGTTTTAATAAAACTATCATTACCTGACCTGGAGAAGGAAATGGCAGCCCACTCCAGTGTTCTTGCCTGGAGAATCCCATGGACAGAGGAACTTGCCAGGCTACAGTCCATGGGGTCACAAAGAGTCAGACACGACTGAGTGCACACACGTGTGTGCACGCGCACACACACACACACACCATTACTTGAAGATTCATGATATAGTATCTAGAAAATCCTAAAAACATTGGCAACAAATAAAACTATTAGGACCCATCAATAAATTCAATAAAGCTGCAGAATAAAAGTCATATACAGAAATCTGCCCTACCTTCAGCTATATATTGAGTACTATATATGTTTCTGAACAGCTATTGTTGTATCACCCTTTGATGTAGAGATTAATAAAATGATTGTTAAGGGAACTTAAATGCACATCACTTCATCAACATTTTTATTTATAAAAATATTTTGGTTTTGCTTCGCTAAACATAGTGGAAACTATAAGATGAAATATGATAACTCTTTAATACCATCATAATTATAAACTGAAGATAAACCTCTGGTGTAAGATCATCAAAGAAACTAAGTAACTGAGGATTTCAATGCTGTCCTGATGAATCAGATTAGTTTAGAACTGGATCTAAAAATTCACTTTTTTTGTTCCTGCAGAATCCATTTAGAGGAAAAAAAATAAATGATTTTATATGTGTGAAATTATACAAATAATTGAAATCTTGTTGGATAACATGCGACTTCAGAAATGAAATCACAGACAGTTAATGAGGAAAAAAAGGTATTGGTTAGTAACATATCATTGAAAAACTGTTATATTCCAAAGTAGGAAGGTGAAGGAGATTGTTTCAGCAGTAAAGAAACATTAAAAATAATTAAGGGTAAACAAACAAACAAATAAATAATCACTATATTTAATAAATCTATTGATTTCAAGGGAAATAATAACAGATAAAATAATTAAGTGGAGAGTCCATTTCAGTTTCATTATATGTCTGATTTGACTGGAGGAAGATGATGTAGACTTGGGGTCACAATAAATCATACTGAAAAATCATTTAACCTTCCTGATATGATCAATTTTCTTCAAGTGTGAAGAATTAAAGTTCAGCCTTTTCTAAAGTTGTTGCAGCATTCATGGGGGAAAATACAAAACTAGAAATCTAATTAATCACATGCTTGCATAACACAGAAGAGTGAGGGCAAATGCCTTAGAGATTTAACTCCCAACTGTCACTAAGTAAAAATTAAGTGTGATCTGTCTATATTGTTCACCTGCCAGAGGCAAGCTCAGCAGAACTTGCTCATCGTAGGTAGGTTTCTGAGTTGCCAAATTTGAAGAATGAAGAATAAGAGCCTTAAATTTCAAAAACTGAGGAATCAAATATTTGGAGACTTGTAAATGAACACTTTATTTAGTTATTTCTTTTGGTTAATAATCTGTAATCTAATGGAAAAAACATTGTATTTTTTAAATTAATTTGTTTAATTGGAGGCTAATTATAATATTGTAGTGGTTTTGCCATACATTGATATGAGTCAGCCATGGGTGTACATCTGTCCTCCACTGTATTTCTTATTAAAGCAGGACAAATCAGATTTATTTTGATTAGCAAACAATTTTACATATGTATATCTTAAACAAAATTAAGGGGAAAAGCTGGATTTTTTTTTTTTAAAAATTTTATTTTATTTTTAAATTTTAATAATTGTATTAGTTTTGCATATCAAAATGAATTTATAGATTTTTCCTGAACCCTCCTCCCCTCCTCCTCCCCATACCATCCCTCTGGGTAAGTGCACCAGCCCCAAGCATCCAGTATCGCATTGGACTGGCATCTCGTTTCATACATGATATTTTACATGTTTCAATGCCATTCTCCCAAATCTTCCCACCGTCTCCCTCCCCATAGAGTCCATGAGACTGTTCTATACATCAGGACTCTTTTGCTGTCAACAGGGTTATTGTTACCATCTTTCTAAATTCCATATATATGCGTTAGTATACTGTATTGGTGTTTTTCCTTCTGGCTTACTTCATCCACCCCATTAGAACTGATTCAAATGTTTTCTTTTTAATGGCTGAGTAATACTCCATTGTGTATATGTACCACCGCTTTCTTATCCATTCATCTGCTGATGGACATCTAGGTTGCTTCTGTGTCCTGGCTATTATAAACAGTGCTGTGATGAACATTGGGGTACATGTGTCTCTTTCTTTGGTTTCCTCAGAGTGTATAGCAGTGGGATTGCTGGGTCATAAGGCAGTTCTATTTCCAGTTTTTTAAGGACTCTCCACACTGTTCTCCATAGTGGCTGTACTAGTTTGCATTCCCACCAACAGTGTAAGAGGGTTCCTTTTCTCCACACCCTCTCCAGCATTTATTATTTGTAGACTTTTGGAAGTTCTTAAAGTGTGAAATGGTACCTCATAGTGGTTTTGATTTGCATTTCTCTGATAATGAGTGATGTTGAATCTTTTCATGTGTTTGTTAGCCCTCAATGTCTTCTTTGGAGAAATGTCTATTTAGTTCTTTGACCCATTTTTTGATTGGGCATTTATTTTTCTGGAGTTGAGCTGTAGGAGTTGCATTGTATATTTTTGAATTAGTTGTTTGTCAGTTGCTTCATTTGCTAATTCTGAAGGCTGTCTTTTCACCTTGCAAATAGTTTCCTTTGATGTGCAGAAGGTTTTAAGTTTAATTAGGTCCCATTTGTTTATTTTTGCTTTTATTTCCAATATTCTGGGAGGTGGGTCATAGAGGATCCTGCTGTGATGTAAAAGTGTTTTGCCTATGTTCTCCTCTAGGTTTTATAGTTTCTGGTCTTACATTGAGATCTTTAATCCATTTTGAGTTTATTTTTGTGTATGGTGTTAGAAAGTGTTCTAGTTTTTTCTTTACAAGTGGTTGACCAGATTTCCCAGCACCACTTGTTAAAGAGATTGTCTTTTCTCCATTGTATATTCTGCCTCCTTTGTCAAAGATAAGTTATAATATGCGTGGATTTATCTCTGGGCTTTCTATTTTGTTCCATTGATCTATATTTCTGTCTTTGTGCCAGTAAAATATTTCTATGACTGTGGCTTTGTAGTAAAATATAAGTCAGGTAATGATTCCTCAAGTTCCATTCTTCTTTCTCAAGATCGCTTTGGCTATTCGAGGTTTTTTGTATTTCCAGAAATTGTGAAATTATTTGTTCTAGCTCTGTGAAGAATACTGTTGGCAGCTTGATAGGGATTGCAAAATCTATAAATTGCTTTGGGTAGTATACTCATTTTCACTATATTGATTCTTCCAATCCATGAACATGGTATATTTCTCCATCTATTAGTGTCCTCTTTGATTTTTTTCACCAGTGTTTTATAGTTTTCTATATCTAGGTCTTTAGTTTCTTTAGGTAGATGTATTCCTAAGTATTTTATTCTTTCCATTGCAATGGTGAATGGAATTGTTTCCTTAATTTCTCTTTCTGTTTTCTCATTATTAGTGTATAGGAATGCAAGGGATTTCTGTGTGTTGATTTTATATCCTGCAACTTTACTATAGTCATTGATTAGTTCTAGTAATTTTCTAGTGGAGTCTTTAGGGTTTTCTATGTAGAGGATCATGTCATCTGCAAATAGTGAGAGTTTTACTTCTTCTTTTCCAGTTTGGATTCCTTTTATTTCTTTTTCTGCTCTGATTGCTGTGGCCAAAACTTCCAAAACTATATTGATCTTTTTAAGCAGTATGAAAAGGTATAACTAAGATTTAAGATTTTTTTTGAATATTTTAACAGTAAAAAGTATCATATTGTTCATGTTGTGTGTGCTCAATTACTCAGTCATGTCTGACTCTTTGTGACTGCAAGGACCATAGCCCAATAGTCTCCTCTGTCCATGGGATTTTCCCAGCAAGAATACTAGAGTAGGTTGCTATTTCCTTCTCCAGGGCACCTTCCTGAGCTCCAGATTGAAGCCGTGTCTCCTGCATTGCAGGCAAATTCTTTGCCACTGTGCATAATGACTTGTTACAATACTAATACTATTAATAATTTGTGCAAATTCAATTCCATAAAAACCACATACCATATTTACTCAAGTCTAAAGCAAAATCAGTTCATCATTCATACTCCAATTCTCATATATCAACAGAGTGCATGCACATACAAGCACACACGTGCACATACATATAAACATACACACAAATAGAAGCTTATATCAAATATATGTTTGTTACTTTTGTCCCATCTATTTTTAATGGACAAGCCAGGTTAAAATCTAAAGGGTTGAAAATGCATTAGCTAAAGTTTCTTGTTTCTGCTTGTTTCCAGAATTTTTCTTTATCTGGTCAAGAGACATGTCTTTTGGCACCAGACTGCTCCTGCACATAAGTAATAATAATGTGGCAAAGCAGTAAAATATTTCTAGAGACAATTTTACTAAAATATATCTAATGCTCAATATCTACATTAAAAAGTAGAGCAGAGACAGTAACCATATTGTTCATTCTGCAGAGATAAGTTCATTCTGTCATTATTTAATACATAATAATAAGCAAACTAGGCTCCCCAGGTGGGTCAGTGGTAAGGAATCCACCTGCAGTTCAGGAGATGGGGGTTTGATCCCTGATTCAGGAAGACACCCTGAAGAAGGAAATTGCAACCCACTCCAGTGTCCTTACCTGGTAAATCCCATGGACAGAGGAGCCTGGTAGGCTTCAATATTGAGTTGAAAGAGCCAGACATGTCTTAGCGATTGAACAAGCAAACAAACAAATAAACACATTATGATTCTTAAGTACTCAAGAAGTGCAATCACTTGTATTCTTAGTTGGATAGGTATCTGTAAAATATAAGGTTGAATACTCCAACCTTGTCTTTAATTAAGGTGTTACTTTCATATTATGTTTGACATGCAATGAGCTTTCAGTAAAGAACTGATTGCTGAGATAAAGCAGTGAATGTTCCAACTAGTCACATACATCATAGATGACATCCAAATTTAGAGTCAGACTTTCTCAAAACTCCTATCCTACACTTAACCTTTTAAAATCAAATAGTGGGGAAATTTGTATGGGCTATTTTCTCAGAATAAAATGTACTGGAATTAATTTTATCTGATTTACAGATAATATTTTGTCTCAAAAAGAGTGAAAACATTGATCTGTCATTGTCTCAGTCATTTCTGGAGCATTTTTACAAGAAGAATAAAGAAGAATGGATGGGGAAAATTGCACTTCCTTGAAAGAATTCCTTCTCTTGGGAATTAGTAGTAGCCCTATAATCAAAGTGACTCTATTTACCACGTTTCTGGTTGTTTATCTCATTGTTCTTGTTGCAAATCTCGGGATGATCGTTTTAGTTAGAACAGAGCCCCAGCTGCACACACCCATGTACTTTTTCCTCAGCTATCTCTCCTTCAGTGACTTCTGCTATTCCACAGCCATTGGACCTAGGATGCTGGCAAGCTTCCTCATCAAGAACAAATCCATCCCCTGCTATGGCTGTGCTCTACAATTCCTGATCTTCTGTACCTTTGCAGATTCTGAGTGTCTACTGTTGGCAGTCATGGTCTACGATCGGTACATGGCTATTAGCAACCCCTTGCTTTATACAGTCAAGATGTCTGGGAAGGTGTGCTTCCTGCTGATGGCTGGGGTTTATATGGTGGGAATTATGGATGCTTCGATAAATACAATATTAACCTTCCACTTATGTTCCTGTGGGTCAAACGAAATTAACCATTTCTTCTGTGACGTCCCTCCTCTCCTCTTGCTATCTTTCTCAGATACACAGGTCAATGAGTTAGTGATATTTATCATTTTTGGCTTCACTGAACTGAACACCCTCTCAGGTCTTTTTGTGTCTTACTGTTACATCATCCTAGCAGTGATAAAGATCCACTCTGCTGAGGGGAGGTTCAAGGCTTTCTCTACCTGCACCTCCCACCTAACTGCTGCGGCAATTTTTCAGGGAACTCTGCTCTTCATGTATTTCAGGCCAAGTGCTTCCTACTCTCTAGATGAAGACAAAATGACCTCCTTGTTTTATATCCTTGTGATTCCCATGCTAAATCCTCTGATTTACAGCCTATGGAACAAAGATGTGAAACAGGCTCTCATGAAATGTGAAAATAAAAAACGGTTCCATCGAAAATTTGCTCATATACATTTTCCTCCCAATGTTACACAATGATTTATGAAAATCAAAATTGGTTTGACTAATGTTGTATGACTCCATTTGTATTTATACTATCTTCCAATCCTAGCAATATGTATGATTTCCTAAATGCCACAGGTTTCATTTTATAACTTAAATTCTGTTTAATATTCCTTATTTGTGGAAAATTTTCAGTCTTCATTTGTCAAATTTGTGTTTCTTAAGTCTTTATATGTGTTAAATTTTTTTTAAAATTTTCTGAAAATTAGTGTTTTCTAAGTTGCTGTTGCACTCTATGTGGGCTTTATTTCATCATAACTCCATCTGCTTTTATACTAATGAATCTTGCCATATAATGGAAGTGACTAATGTCAATTAAATAATTATTAAAATTATTTCTAACAGACTGTAATTATGATATAATATAAAAAGCCTTGCTGTTGGTCAGTCATTGTGTCCAACTCTTTGTGATTCCATGAATTTAAGCATGTCAGGCTTCCCTGTATACACACATAATCCTAATATCATTTTTATTTAAAAACTAAAAGCCAAATAGTGTAGAAAACAGCTAGTTGTCCCTATGGAATGTAAATATGTTGAGATTTTTGATGTTTTTACAAAATCTTTGTTTCATGAATGTGTTTAATGGAGAGTGTTTGTGTTTGTGTGTCTGTGTAAGTGTGTGAGGGTGAATGGGCATGCATTTGTTTTCTAATGTATTGAATGATAACAAAGTGGCTACATAAGGATTGGTGAACTGGAAATTAGGAATGCTTGCAGATCAGAGGCATTCACTGTTTCTGAATAAGTATAATATTGGGCATTAAGGTAGAGGGGGACCAAAGGCAAACTATTCTAAAAGTCTATATTCCATGTGCAATCAGCTTACTTGTATGAAATATCAGATGATAAATTACATCATATCTGTTACTTATTCCTGAGAGACTAGGGGTTCACCACCCAGGGACCAGACACAGGGATGATTATATAATCCGGGTCAGGCAGGAGGCAATGCTGAATCCTCCTGCAGACAGAACTGAGTGCAACGAACAAGCCAGGAGTTCTGGGACAGGCACTGATATCTTTGCTGTTTCTTTGATTTATATTTGAGATTTCCTTATGTTTTAATGCTTTTTTGAAAGAAGGTATTTTATATAAACAAAGGAACGTATGAAATAGTACACACATTTTTATTGTAGTTAGTTGTAGTTGTTTATTTTAAATATATATAAATAAGGAATATAAAAGGAGCAAACATACATTATGGAAATGGTCAGATGTTTTTTAATATTTTAAATATTTATCTGTTATACTATGCATTATGTGTAACATGCATATTATATTTCTATAAATGCTTTAAGTTTTAAAGGAAAGTATTTTTTCTTAATTATGTCTTTCTAAGCAGATATACAAGTTAAGTTCTAGGGTTGAAAATCTGCACAGTGATCACTAGACCACTGCTCCAATGCTCTTCTGTATCCCTCATCTGCATTCAATTCCTGTGTTTTAAATTCTCCTAGAACATAAGAGGACAAGTGGAGGAGAAGGGAATGACAGAGGATGAGATGGTTGGATGTCATCTCTGACTCAATGGACATGAGTTTGAGCAAGCTCTGGGAGTTGGTGATGGACAGGGAAGGCTGGTGTGCTGCAGTCCATGAGGTCACAAAGAGTCAGACCCAACTGAGTGACTCAACTGACTAACTGATGACATTATATATCACATAATTGGTTTGGGTAAAATATAACAGGGGGACATAGAATTCCATTGTCCTTCCAAAGACAAGTAATTCTTAAACCAAAGAAAGGCAGAACTCAGAGATACTGAAGAGAAATCTGGCTCAAATAAAACAATCAAACAATGTTAAAATGTTTAGAGAATTGGAGTGGGGCCACAGCTCAGATGTGAATGTCTCTGAGGTTACAGAAGTGTGACCATGAGAGTATTTATGTTATGTGTCTTATGAAACCGTTATGGCAGAATACAAAGTGTGGAAGAGAGTAGGTTAGGGCAGAAAGGACTCATGCAGCAAACCAGGCCTTCTGCCTTGCCTCTATGACCCTTGCTACCAGCATCTCTGCAACTGGATCTCAAATGCTCTTCATCATCTCCCTGGTATAACTGCAACTTCCAAGCAGAAGAATGGTCAGCACTGGCATGTTACTCTATGTGCATCTCAGCATTAAGTTCAGAGAGCCCCTTCCACCCTCTTATCCAAAAATCACCACCCTCTCTGTCCCAGCGGGTCCTGAAACATGAACCATCTATCCCTCCTATGATGAGGTTGGAGGGACTTGAGAGGTTAATGCGGAAGTGAGGACTTCTTATATTCAGAACTGGCTATAGTTCTGCCCTCTCCACAGGGGGAATAAGAAAGCAATATATTCATCACTTGTGCTTCTTATTTACTACTCTTCTCTAACACAGGGTATAACAACATTTCTACATCATTGAAAAACAAAACAAACCAAAAAACCCAGCAATCTTGTCAAAAGACAAGTTATGTGAACCATCCAATTATCAGATCCTTGCTTCACTCAGAGCACATCATTTTGTTAGTATCAGACAGAAGTAGCAAAGTGTTAGTCACTCAGTTGTGCCTGACTCTGCGACCTCATGGACTGTAGAGCCCACCAGGATCTTCTGTTTATGGAATTCTCCAGGCAAGAATACTGGAGTGGATAGCCGTTCCCTTTTCCAGGGTATCTTCCTGACCCAGGGATCAAACCCAGGTATCCTGCATTGCAGGTTAATTCTTTACCATCTCAGCCATCAAGAAAGCCACAAACATGGTCATAAATACTACACAAGTTGGATTGAAAACAGTCTGATTTAGTTCGATGAAAGGACACTGCAAAACTATATAGTGCTTTGCAAATGTATTGTTGTCAATTTTTTTTTCATTTAAACAAAATTGGAGAATATTTCTCAGAGTCTGTTGGCCTCATGCAGTCCTAGGAAGGTTTGTCTCTTTTCTTGATTACTTACATCTACAAAAGGACCAGGGGGTTAACTATAACGATAGTAAATTGACATATTTACCCTCCATTTCCATTTCCTCTTTCACAACCAAGAATTTCCCAACAGATCTGAGTGATGACTGCTGAGAACTGCAGTGTGGCTGCTAACTTCACATTCCTAGGACTTTCAGACAGAAAGCACGTGCAGCAGGGGCTCTTCGTGCTCTTCATGCTGGTTTATGGGGTAACTGTGGTTGCCAGTGTCGGGATGACCCTGCTGATCAAGGTGGACCCAAGACTGCACACACCCATGTATCATTTCCTGAGCAATCTTTCCTCCTGTGATGTCTGCTACTCCTCTGCTGTCTCTCCCAAGATGCTGGCTGATTTCCTATCTGAGCATAAAAGGATTCCATTTGACTTGTGTGCTATGCAGATGTATTTCTGGGGGACCTTTGCAGATGTAGAAAGTCTCATTGTTGGCTGTCATGGCTTATGACCATTATGTAGCCACTTGCAATCCACTTCTTTATAGAGTTTCCATGTCCAGAAGACTCTGTACCCAGCTAATATCTGTTGTCTACGTGGAAGGTTTGGTAGATTCAGCAATCCACACCTGTTGTACATTTCGACTATCATTTTGCAGTTCTAATGTCATCAATCACTTTTTCTGTGACTTCCCGGCCTTGCTAGCCCTCTCCTCCTCAGATACATCCATCAATGAGATAATGCTGTTCATATCCAGTAATTGTGTTGTGGGGACCAGCATTATCACTGTCCTCCTCTCCTACAGCTACATCATAGCAACCATCCTTAGGATGAATTCAGCCGAGGGGAGACGCAAAGCTTTCTCTACATGTGCCTCCCATTTAACTGCTGTGGCTATATTTCATGGCACGCTCCTGTTCATGCATTTCAGACCCAGCTCAAGTTACTCCATGGACACAGACAAAATAACCTCTGCCTTCTACACAGTTGTCATCCCCATGTTAAACCCACTCATCTACAGCTTAAGGAATAAGGATGTGAAAGTTGCCATTAAAAAAGTAATCAGTACTAAACTGTGTTCTGAGTGATACAGTGTTTTCAACCAAAACTACATATGTAAAGATTTTGAGAGCTGAAGTTCAGGTGCTGATAGATTCTTGTAGTCTCATCATTACAGTCTTCTGGATATTACCCATTAGTCACCTTTGTGCCTAAATTGAGTGTTGAAAGTAGTCATTGGTCATCTTAATTTGTCTCCAGACTAAGAAAGGGGAGCAATATGCTGTTTTGAAGACAGGATCTTTTTAAACCTCTTTCCTTGGGTAAGCCTCCTGTGAGATAGCATTCACCAAGCTATCCCTCCACCTATGTCAATTCAACTTACCATCCTATGATTCCAGTACATTTTTTAAACAATAGGTTTAATAAAGGTGCTCAACAATAAGAGAATATTAGTGAGTCAAATAGCATGTAAAATTGTAGAGGCAGTGAATAAATACTTTCATATACAAAATAAATTCATAAATAAATAAGAATAAACATAAAACCATGTGTTGTAATTAAAACCTCAATAGATGCAAGTTCCTTTCCTTTCTTGTTCACCCATTATCTATTTTGATATTTATATTTCTGAGCTTCAGAATGCCATTCAAAAACACTTACTGAATAAATGAATGAGGACCCCTTGTATTATTAAGCAAAGGAGTCCTTGTAAATTTACCAAATACACTAGAAAGAACCCCTCCCTTTATTTCACTTTATTCTAGTATATTTACTGTGCCTTCCAGATGGTAAAGAACCTACCTGCCAATGCAGGGGAAATGAGATGTGGGCTTGATCCCTTAATGGGGAAGATTCCCTGGAGGAGGGCATGGCAACCCACTCTAGTATTCTTGCCTGGAGAATCCCATCGACAGTCAAGCCTGGTGGGCTTTAGTTCATGGGGTCATTAAGAGTCAGGCACAACTGAAGTGACTTAGCACACATGTGTATTCAGTGTAAAAGAAATATGTCTCTGTTTTGTACCTCCAGACTCAGTTGAATGAGTAACAGACACAGGGATCACAGGGATTGACAGAATTTCATGAATAGTCTATTCCTTATACTTCTGCCCCAATAATATCACTAAGTAATCTTAGAATCATGTGTACTAGATTGCTATTACACTTCAGAGACTGGTTATCATCCTGTGGATGTTCTATCTTGCCAATATTGCAGAGACCAGATATGGTGCTATTCACAGATGTACAGAAACTCATGATTAGAAGTTGGGGGATGAAGAATCTGGGTCTTCTTTAAAGGTCACTGGAAAAGACAACTCCACCTCTTGAGGTGTTCCTAGCATTTGCCTTTTGCTGTCATTGTTTTTAGTCACAAAGTTGTGTCTGACTCTATTGTAGCCCACCAGGCTCCTCTGTCCATGGGATTTCCCAGGCAAGAATACTGGCGTGGGTTACCATTTCCTTCTCCAGGGGATCTTCCCTACCAAGGGGTTAAACCTGCATCATTTGCATTATAAGGCTGATTCTTTACCAGTGAGCCATTAAAGCTAGTGGAAGTGATGGAATTCCAGTTGAGCTATTTCAAGTGCTGAAAGATGATGCTGTGAAAGTGCTGCGCTCAATATGCCAGCAAATTTGGAAAACTCAGCAGTGGCCACAGGACTGGAAAAGGTCAGTTTTCATTCAAATCCCAAAGAAAGCAATGCTAAAAGGATGCTCAAACTGCTGCTGGTGCACTCATCTCACACTAGTAAAGTAATGCTCAAAATTCTCAAGCCGGGCTTCAGCAATATGTGAACCGTGAACTTCCTGATGTTTCAAGCTGGTTTTAGAAAAGGCAGAGGAACCAGAGATCAAATTGCCCAACATCCACTGGATCATGGAAAAAAGCAAAAGTTCAGGAAAACATCTATTTCTGCTTTATTGGCTATGACAAAAGCCTTTGACTGTGTGGATCACAATAAACTGTGGAAAAATTCTTTAAGAGATGGGAATACCAGACCACCTGACCTGCCTCTTGAGAAACCTGTATACAGGTCAGGAACTAAAAACCTCTTGATGAAAGTGAAAGTGGAGACTGAAAAAAGTTGGCTTAAAACTCCAGCATTCAGAAAACGAAGATCATGGCATCTGGTCCCATCACTTCATGGGAAATAGATGGGGACAGTGGAAACAGTGTCTGACTTTATTTTTAGGCTCAAAATCACTGCAGATGGTGACTGCAGCCATGAAATTAAAGACACTTACTCCTTGGAAGAAAAGTTATGACCAACCTAGATAGCATATTCAAAGCAGAGACATTACTTTGCCAACAAGGAAAGACATCGGCAAAAAAGAAAACTATTAGGACCCATCAATAAATTCAACAGAGTTGCAGAATAAAAGTCATATACAGAAACCTGCCCTACCTTCAGCTATTAGTTTACCACTTGAGTACCATATATGTCTCTGAACAGCTATTTTTGTATTACCCTTTGATGTAGAGGTTAACAAAATGATTGTTAAGGGAACTTAAATGCACATCACTTCATCAATATCTTTATTTATAAAAATATTTTGGTTTTGATTTGCTAAACAGTGCAAACTATAAGATGAAACATGATAACTCTTTAATACCACCATAATTATAAACTGAATATAAACCTCTGGTGTAAGATCATCAAAGAAACTAAGTAACTGAGGATTTCAATGGTGTCCTGATGAATCAAATTAGTTTAGAACTGGATCTAGAAATTCACTTTTTTTCTTCCTGCAGAATCCATTTAGAGAAAAAAAATAAATGATTTTATATGTGTGAAATTATACAAATAATTGAAATCTTGTTGGATAACATGTGACTTCAGAAATGAAATCACAGACAGTTTATGAGGATAAGAAGGTATTGGTTAGTAACATACCATTGAAAAACTGTTATATTCCAAAGTAGGAAGGTGAAGGAAATTGTTTCAGCAGTAAAGAAACATTAAAAATAATTAAGGGTAAACAAATTAATAAATAATCACTATATTTAATAAATCTATTAATTTCATAAATTTAGCAAAAGAAATAATAGATAAATAAAATAAGTAGAGAGTCCATTTGAGTTTCATTATATGTCTTATTTGACAGGAGGAAGATGATGTAGACTTGGGGTCACAATAAATCATACTAAAAAATCATTTAACCGTCCTGATACGATCAATTTTCTTCAAGTGTGAAGAATTAAAGTTTGGCATTTTCTAAAGTTACAGCATTCATGGGGGAAAATACAAAACTGGAAATCTAATTAATCTCATGCTTGCATAACACAGAAAAGTGAGGGCAAGTGCCTTAGAGATTTAACTCCCAACTGTCACTAAGTAAAAATTAAGTGTGATCTGTCTATATTGTTCACCTGCCAGAGGCAAGCTCAGGAGAACTTGCTCATCGCAGGTAGGTTTCTGAGTTGCCACATTTGAAGAATGAAGAATAAGATTTCAAAAACTAAGGAATCAAATACTTAGAGACTTGTAAATGAACACTTTATTTATTTATTTTCTTTGGTTAATTATCTGTAATCTAATGGAAAAAAAACATTGTATTTATTTTTAAAATTAATTTATTAATTTTAATTGGAGGCTAATTACTTTACAATATTGTGGTGGTTTTGCCATACACTGACATGAATCAGCCATGGGTGTACATCTGTCCCCCATTGTATTTCTTATTAAAGCAGGACAAATCAGATTTATTTTGATTAGCAAACAATTTTACATATGTATATCTTAAACAAAATTAAGGGAAAAGTTGGATTTTTTTTTAAGCACTGTGAAAAGGTATAACAAAGATTTAAGATTTTTTTGAATATTTTAACAGTAAAAAGTGTCATATTGTTCATGTTGTGTGTGCTCAATTACTCAGTCATGTCTGACTCTTTGTGACTGCAAAGACTGTAGCCCAACAGTCTCCTCTGTCCATGGGATTTTTCTGGCAAGAATACTAGAGTGGGTTGCTATTTCCTTCTCCAGGGGATCTTCCTGAGCCCCAGATTGAACCTGTGTCTCCTGCATTGCAGGCAAATTCTTTGCTGCTGTGCATAATGACTTATTACAATACTAATACTATTAATAATTTGTGCAAATTCAATCCATAAAAACCACATACCATATTTACTCAAATCTAAAGCAAAATCAGTTCATCATTCATACTCCAAATGTCATATCAACAGAGTGCATGCACACACAAGCACTCACGTGCACATACATATAAACATACACACAAATAGAAGCTTATATCAAATATATGTTTGTTACTTTTGTCCCATCTATTTTTAATGAACAAGCAGGGTTAAAATCAAAAGGGATGAAAATGCATTAGCTAAAGTTTCTTGTTTCTAGAATTTTTCTTTATCTGGTCAAGAGATATGTCCTTTGATACTAGACTGCTCCTGCACGTAAGTAATAATAATGTGTCAAAGCAGTAAAATATTTCTAGAGATAATTTTACTAAAATATATCTAATGCTCAATATCTACATTAAAAAGTAGAGCAGAGACAATAATACCATATTGTTCATTCTTTCAAAATCAGAGATAAGTTCATTCTGTCATTATTTAATACACAATAATAAGCAAACTGGGCTCCCCAGGTGGCTCAGTGGTAAGGAATCTGCCTGCAGTTCAGCGGATGGGGTTCAATCGCCCTGATTCGGGAAGACGCCCTGGAGAAGGAAATGGCAACCCACTCCTGTGTCCTTGCCTGGTAAATCCCATGGACAGAGGAGCCTGGTAGGCTTCAACATTGAGTTGAAAGAGCCAGACATGTCTTAGCAATTGAACAAGCAAACGAACAAATAAACACATTATGATTCTTAAGTACTCAAGAAGTGTAATCACTTGTATTCTTAGTTGGATAGGTATCTTTAAAATATAAGGTTGAATACTCCAACCTGTCTTTAATTAAAGTGTTACTTTCATATTATGTTTGACATGCAATGAGGTTTCAGTAAAGAACTGATTGCTGAAATAAAGCAAGTGAAGGTTCCAACTAGTCACATACATCATAGGTGACATCCAAATTTAGAGTCAGACTTTCTCAAAACTCCTATCCCACACTTAACCTTTTAAAATCAAATCGTGGGGAAATTTGTATGGGCTATTTTCTCAGAATAAAATGTACTGGAATTAATTTTATCTGATTTACAGATAATATTTTGTCTCAAAAAGAGTAAAAACATTGATCTGTCATTGTTTCAGTCATTTCTGGAGCATTTTTACAAGAAGAATAAAGAAGAATGGATGGGGAAAATTGCACTTCCTTGAAAGAATTCCTTCTCTTGGGAATTAGTAGTAGCCCTGTAATCAAAGTGACTCTATTTACCATGTTCTAGTTGTTTATCTCATTATTCTTGTTGCAAATCTCGGGATGATCATTTTAGTTAGAACAGACCCCCAGCTGCACACATCCATGTACTTTTCCTCAGCCACCTCTCCTTCAGTGACCTCTGCTATTCCACAGCCATGGACCCAGGATGCTGGCAGGCTTCCTCATCAAGAACAAATCAATCCCCTTCTATGGCTGTGCCCTACAATTCCTGATCTTCTGTACCTTTGCAGATTCTGAGTGTCTACTGTTGGCGGTCATGGCCTACAACTGGTACATGGCTATTAGCAACCCCTTGCTTTATACAGTCAAGATGTCTGGCAAGGTGTGCTCCCTGCTGATGGCTGGGGTTTATATGGTGGGAGTTATGGATGCTTTGATAAATACAATATTAACCCTCCATTTATGTTTCTGTGGGTCAAATGAAATTAACCATTTTTTCTGTGATGTCCCTCCTCTCCTCTTGCTATCTTGCTCAGATACACAGGTCAATGAATTAGTGATATTTATCATTTTTGGCTTCATTGAACTGATCACCCTCTCAGGTCTTTTTGTTCTTACTGTTACATCATCCTAGCAGTGATAAAGATCCACTCTGCTGAGGGGAGGTTCAAGGCTTTCTCCACCTGCACCTCCCACCTAACTGCTTTGGCAATTTTCAGGGAACTCTGCTCTTCATGTATTTCAGGCCAAGTGCTTCCTACTTTCTAGATGAAGACAAAATGACCTCCTTGTTTTATACCCTTGTGATTCCCATGTTAAATTCTCTGATTTACAGCCTACGGAACAAAGATGTGAAAGAGGCTCTGATGAAATGTAAAAATAAAAAATGGTCCATTGAAAATTTGCTCGTATACATTTTCCTCCCAATGTTACACAATAATTTATGAAAATCAAAATTGGTTTGACTAATGTTGTATGATTCTGTTTGTATTTATACTATCTTCCAATCCTAGCAATATGTATGATTTCCTAAATGCCACAGGTTTCATTTTATATCTTAAACTTCTGTTTAATACTCCTTATTTGTGGAAAATTTTCAGACTCTTTATTTGTCAAATTTGTGTTTCTTCAGTCTTTATATGTGTTAATTTTTAAAATTTTCCGAAAGTTAGTGTTTTCTAAGTTGCTGTTGCACTCTATGTGGGCTTTATTTCACCGTGACTCCATCTGCTTTTCTACTAATGAATCTTGCCATATAATGGAAGTGACCACTGTCAATTAAATAATTATTAAAATTATTTCTAACAGACTGTAATTATGACATAATATAAAAAGCCTTGCTGTTGGTCAGTCACTGTTGGTCAGTCACTGTGTCCATACAAGTCAGGCTTCCCTGTACATACACATAATCCTAACATCATTTTTATTTAAAAACTAAAAGCCAAATAGTGTAGAAAACATCCAGTTATCCCTTTGGAATGTAAATATGTTGAGATTTTTGCTGATTTTACAAAATCTTTATTTCATGAATGTGTTTAATGGAGAGTGTTTGTGTGTCTGTGTAAGTGTGTGAGGGGGAATGGGTATGCATTTGTTTGCTAATGTGTTGAATGAAAACAAAGTGGCTACATAAGGATTGGTGAACTGGGAATTAGGAATGCTTGCAGATCAGAGGCATTCACTGTTTCTGAATAAGTATAATATTGGGCATTAAGGGGGCCAAAGGCAAACTATTCTAAAGGTCTATATTCCATGTGCAATCAGCTTACTTGTATGAAATATCAGATGATAAATTACATCATATCTGTTACTTATTCCTGAGAGACTAAGGGTTCACCACCCAGGGACCAGACACAGATATGATTATATAATCTGGGTCAGGCAGTAGGCAATGCTGAACCCTCCTGCAGACAGAACTGCGTGCAACGAACAAGTCAGGAGTTCTGGGACAGGCACTGATATCTTTGCTGTTTCTTTCATTTATATTTGAGATTTCCTTATTTTTTAATGCTTTTTTGAAAGAAGGTATTTTATATAAACAAAGGAACATATGAAATAGTACACACATTTTTATTTTAGTTAGTTGTACAAGTTGTTTATTTTAAATACATATAAATAGGGAATATAAAAGGAGCAAACATGCATTATGGAAATGGTCAGATGTTTTACTATTTTAAAAATTTATCTGTTATACTATGCATTATGTGTAACATACATATTATATTTCTATAAATGTTTTAAGTTTTAAAGGAAAGTATTTTTGTTTAATTATGTCTTTCTAAGCAGATATACGAGTTAAGTCCTAGGGTTGAAAACCTGCACAGTGATCACTAGACCACTGTTCCAGTGCTCTTCTCTATTTCTCATCTACATTCAATTCCTGCTTTTTAAATTCTCCTAGAACATAAGAGGACAAGTGGAGGAGAAGGGAATGGCAGAGGATGAGATGGTTGGATTTGGTGATGGACAGGGAAGCCTGGCGTGCTGCAGTCCATGAGGTCACAAAGAGTCAGACCCAACTGAGTGACTCAACTGACTAACTGATGACATTATATATCACATAATTGGTTTGGGTAAAATATAACAGTTGGACATAGAATTCCATTGTCCTTCCAAAGACAAGTAATTCTTAAACCAAAGAAAGGCAGAACTCAGAGATACTGAAGAGAAATCTGGCTCAAATAAAACAATCAAACAATATTAAAATGTTTAGAGAATTGGAGTGGGGCCACAGCTCAGACGTGAATGTCTCTGAGGTTACAGAAGTGTGACTATGAGAGCATTTATGTTATGTGTCTTACAAAACTGTTATGGCAGAATACAAAGTGTGGAAGAGGGTAGGTTAGGGCAGAAAGGACTCACGCGGCAAGCCAGGCCTTCTGCCTTGCCTCAGTGACCCTTGCTACCAGCATCTCTGCAACTGGATCTCAAATGCTCTTCATCATCTCCCCAGTATAACTGCAACTTCCAAGCAGAAGAATGGTCAGCGCTGGCATGTTACTCTGTGTGCACCTCAGCATTTAGTTCATAGAGACCCTTCCACCCTCTTATCCAAAAATCACCACCCTCTCTGTCCCAGCGGGTCCTGAGACATGAACCATCTATCCCTCCTATGATGAGGTTGGAGGGACTTGAGAGGTTAATGGGGAAGTGAGGACTTCTTATATTCAGAACTGGCTATAGTTCTGCCCTCTCCACAGGGGGAATAAGAAAGCAATATATTCATCACCTGTGCTTCTTACTTAATACTCTTCTCTAACACAGGATATAACAACATTTCTACATCACTGAAAAACAAAACAAACCAAAAAAACCAGCAATCTTGTCAAAAGACAAGTTATGTGAACCCCCAATTATCAGACCCTTGCTTCACTCAGAGCATATCATTTTGTTAGTATTAGACAGAAGTAGCAAAGTGTTCAGAGAAGGCAATGGCACCCCACTCCGGTACTCTTGCCTGGAAAATCCCATGGATGGAGGAGCCTGGTGCGCTGCAGTCCATGGGGTCACTAAGAGTCGGACACAACTGAGCAACTTCACTTTCACTTTTGGAGAAGGAACTGGCAATCCACTCCAGTGTTCTTGCCTGGAGAATCCCAGGGACGGGGGAGCCTGGTGGGCTGCCATCTATGGGGTCGCACAGAGTCAGACATGACTGAAGTGACTTAGCAGCAGCAGCAGCAGCAGCAGCAGCAAAGTGTTAGTCACTCAGTTGTGCCTGACTCTGCGACCCCATGGACTGTAGAGCCCACCAGGATCTTCTGTTCATGGAATTCTCCAGGCAAGAATACTGGAGTGGATAGCCATTCCCTTCTCCAGGGTATCTTCCTGACCCAGGGATCAAACCCAGGTATCCTGCATTGCAGGTTAATTCTTTACCATCTCAGCCATCATGAAAGCCACAAACATGGTCATAAATACTACACAAGTTGGATTGAAAACAGTCTGATTTAGTTTGGATGAAAGGGCACTGCAAAACTATACAGTGCTTTGCAAATGTATTGTTGTCAATTTTTTTTTTTCATTTAAACAAAATTGGAGAATATTTCTCAGAGTCTGTTGGCCTCATGCAGTCCTAGGAAGGTCTGTCTCTTTTCTTGATTACTTACATCTACAAAAGGACCAGGGGTTTAACTATAATGATAGTAAATTGACATATTTACCCTCCATTTCCATTTCTTCTTTCACAACCAGGAATTTCCCAACAGATTTGAGTGATGAGTGCTGAGAACTGCAGTGTGGCTACTAACTTCACATTCCTAGGACTTTCAGACAGAAGGCACATGCAGCAGGGGCTCTTCATGCTCTTCCTGCTGGTTTATGGGGTAACTGTGGTTGCCAGTGTTGGGATGATCCTGCTGATGAAGGTGGACCCAAGACTGCACACACCCATGTATTATTTCCTGAGCAATCTTTCCTCCTGTGATGTCTGCTACTCCTCTGCTGTCTCTCCCAAGATGCTGGCTGATTTCCTATCTGAGCATAACAGGATTCCATTTGACTTGTGTGCTATGCAGATGTATTTCTGGGGGACCTTTGCAGATGTGGAAAGTCTCATGTTGGCTGTCATGGCTTATGACCATTATGTAGCCATTTGCAATCCACTTCTTTATACAGTTTCCATGTCCAAAAGACTCTATACCCAGCTAATATCTGTTGTCTACGTGAAAGGTTTGGTAGATTCAGCAATCCACACCTGTTGTACATTTTGATTATCATTTTGCAGTTCTAATGTCATCAATCACTTTTTCTGTGACTTCCTGGCCTTGCTAGCCCTCTCCTCCTCAGATGCATCCATCAATGAGATAATGCTGTTCATATCCAGTAGTTGTGTTGTGGGGACCAGCATTATCACTGTCCTCCTCTCCTACAGCTACATCAAAGCAACCATCCTTAGGATGAACTCAGCCGAGGGGAGACGCAAAGCTTTCTCTACATGTGCCTCCCATTTAACCACTGTGGCTATATTTCATGGCACACTCCTGTTCATGCATTTCAGACCCAACTCAAGTTACTCCATGGACATAGACAAAATAACCTCTGGCTTCTACACAGTTGTCATCCCCATGTTAAACCCATTCATCTAAAGCTTAAGAAATAAGGATGTGAAAGTTGCCATTAAAAAAGTAATCAGTACTAAATTGTGTTCTGAGGTTGGTGGGAATGCAAACTAGTACAGCTACTATGGAGAACAGTGTGGAGATTCCTTAAAAAACTGGAAATAGAACTGCCTTATGACCCAGCAATCCCAGTCTGCTGGGCATACCCACTAGGAAACCAGAATTGAAAGATTGACGTGTTGAAAGTGTTCATCATCAGCACTTTTATAATAGACTAAGACATGGAAACAACCTAGATGTCCATCAGCAGATGAATGGATAAGAAAGCTGTGGTACATATACACAATGGAGTATTATTCAGTCATTAAAAAGAATACATTTGAGTCAGTTCTAATGACCATCCTGGATGAAACTGGAGCCTATTATACAATATGTTTAATAAAGCCAGAAAGAAAAATTCGTGAGTCAAACAGTTTACTAATGCATATATATGGAATTTAGAAAGATGGTAACAGTAACCCTGTATCTGAGACAGCAAAAGAGATTTCATGATGTAGGAGAACAGTCTTTTGGACTCTGTGGGAGAGGGAGAGGGTGGGATGATTTGGGAGAATGACATTGAAACATGTATAATATCATATATGAAATGAGTCGCCAGTCCAGGTTCAATGCCTGATACTAGATGCTTGGGGCTGGTGCACTGGAACGACCCAGAGGGACGGACGGTATGGGAGGGAGGAGGAGGGAGGGTTCAGGATGGGGAACACATGTATACCTGTAACAGATGCATGTTGATATATGGCAAAACCAATACAATATTGTAAATAAATAAAATAAAATTAAATTAAATTTAAAAAAAGAATAATTAAAAACTTGAAATTTAAAATAAATAGTTGAATAGATGGTTCATTGCTCTGTTTGGAAGATGCTTCATACTGTTTTGACTCTTTGAGAATGCTGAGGCATGTTAGCAAAAAGGCTTTTGAATAAATTCTAATGAGTACTCAATTTTGTAAAGGAGTATCTGTTTGACAAATACCACTTATTTCATAGCTATTTTATTTCACTGTCTTCAGAAGACATTGAATAATGACAGAGATGTGCAAAGAGCTATAGGAACACAGGAGAAAGAACTTAACCTAAACAGGGGAGGAGTGGGGAAACCAGGGTCTTTGGGGGAAAAATAGTATCTGAGCTACATTTAAAGTCAGATAAGAGTTAACACAAAACAGAAACAGGGAAATGAAGTGTTCATTCCAGACAGAGGAGGACAATTAGAAAAGCTTCAGACAGGAAATAACACTGGGTCTCTAAAAGTCTCTTCCTTATCTTTTGCCATTAAAGAAACTTCCCATTGTGTCTCTGACACCTTTTGCTATTAGTCACATCACTATCTTCTGTGACAACCAGGCATTAAGCTAAAGAAGCTGGTGAGAGTTAGGAAGCCACTGAAAAGAATAGCATCATCAAATTCAAATTTTAAAGGTCACTCTGGCACCTGTGTGGAAGATAAAAGGGAATAAGAATGGAGGCAGAGAGAATAGTATGATGCAGTGGTAACACAGATGACTAAGTGAAAACAGGATAACCAGGTTTCTGGCTTAGGTGAGCAGGCAGGAGAGACAGCTTGGAAGAAATTCAGAAGTAGCAGAGGAAGAGTAGTCAGATTCAACTAGCAATGGAGAAATGATTACCTGCGTGGTAACTTTTTTTTTAAAGCAGGTATGGATCAATACTACTATGTGGAAAATTAACTAGAGAGCCATTACCTGCTACTATCTATTTAGGAAAAGTATTCTTAAATTGTAACATGCTTTATTGTGTCATATACTCTTCAATTGTAACTTTTAATCACTGGTTATAGATTATATGACAATGTACCAAATTAAAATTCCCTTAATTATGGGACTGTTTGATATACATAATTTTTAAGTTCACTGTTAGGAGTTCAAATCTATAGAGTCAAAATATTGACATTTTGTAGGTTTCTAATAAGCCTGTTATAGCAGATTCTCGTATGATTTTTTATTGCAACAAGTTAAGGTGATTTTCTTTCACAAGGAAGTTTTATTCTTACATATCTGTAAGAGTTAGATAATGTACATGACAGAAGGCAATTGCTTGTAGGGAGTGACTGACTGCAAACTGGTAAAATAGAGAACAGCAGCCCCAGTAAACAGGACAGCTGCTCTTAAGCTCAAAGCAAATATTGCTATGTGGGAAACATTGCCAGATCTTTCTATTTTGAAAGAAAAATTGGAGGGGATAAAGTCTGTATGAGAAGTCTTTGTATTTGCCTTTGTATTTGTGGCTAAACTTTGCTGTGAACCTACAACTACTCTAAATAATAAAATCTATTTAAAAAAATAAAAAAATAAATTGTGTTCTGAGTGATACAGTGTTTTCAACCAAAACTACATATATAAAGATTCTGAGAGCTGAAGTTCAGGTACTGAAGAGATTCTTGTAGTCTCATCATTACAGTCTTCTGGATATTACCCAAAAAGATTACCTTTGTGCATAAATTGAGTGTTGAAAAGTAGTCATTGACCTCTTAGTTTGTCTCAGACTGATCCTGGAATGTGATGCTGTTTGCAGAGAGGGTCTTTTTTATACCTCTTTCCTTGGATAAGCCTCCTGTGAGATAGCATTCACCAAGCTATCCCTCCACTTATGTCAATTCAACTTACCATCCTATGATTCCAGTACATTTTTTAAACAATAGATTTAATAAAGTTGCTCAGCAATAAGAAAATATTAGTGAGTCAAATAGTTTTTTTGTACACTTTTTATGTACTTGTATCACTCTATAACTGTGTCATCATAGCATGTAAAATTGTAGAGGCAGTGAATAAATACTTTCATATACAAAATAAATTCATAAATAAATAAGAATAAACATAAAACCATGTGTTGTAATTAAAACCTCGATAGATGCAAGTTCCTTTCCTTTCTTGTTCACCTATTATCTATTTTGATATTTATATTGCTGGGCTTCAGAATGCCATTCAAAAACACTTATTGAATAAATGAATGAGGACCCCTTGCATTATTAAGCAAAGGAGTCCTTGTAAATTTACCAAATACACTAGCAAGAACCCCTCCCTTTGTTTCACTTTATTCTAGTATATTTACTGTGCCTTCCAGATGGTAAAGAACCTACCTGCCAATGCAGGAGAAATGAGATGTGGGCTTGATCCCTTAATGGGGAAGATTCCCTGGAGGAGGGCATGGCAACCCACTCTAGTATTCTTGCCTGGAGAATCCCATGGACAGTCAAGCCTGGTGGGCTTTAGTCCATGGGGTCGTTAAGAGTCAGGCACAACTGAAGCAACTTAGCACAGATGTGTATTCAGTGTAAAAGAAATACGTCTCTGTTTCGTGCCTCCAGACTTAGCTGAATGAGTAACAGACACAGGGATCATAGGGATTGACAGAACTTCATGCATAGTCTATTCCTTATAATTCTGCCCCAATAATATCACTAAGTAACCTTAGAATCATGTGTACTAGATTGCTATTACACTTCAGAGACTGGTTATCATCCTGTGGATGTTCTATTTTGCCAATATTGCAGAGAACAGATACGGTGCTCTTCACAGATGCACAGAAACTCATGATTAGAAGTTGGGGATGAAGAACCTGGGTCTTCTTTAAAGGTCACTGGAAAACACAACTCCACCTCTTGAGGTGTTCCTAGCATGAGCCTTTTGCTGTTGTCGTTTTTAGTCACAAAGTTGTGTGTGACACTGTTGTAGCCCGCCAGGCTCCTCTGTCCATGGGATTTCCCCGGCAAGAATACTGGAGTGGGTTACCATTTCCTTCTCCAGGGGATCTTCCCTACCAAGGGATTAAACCCACGTCATTTGCATTATTAGGCTGATTCTTTACCAGTGAGCCATTACCTCAGTTAATATTTAAAAAAAAGGAAAAAGCCCAATTGCTATCTTTTAAATGAAAGAGAAAGTTATCATTTTAAGTATTGGTATACAGGAAGATAAGAAACAAATGCAAGGTAATGTTTAGAATTGATTATATTTGCAATGATTGATTTGGCTCCCCGTGTATCTGCGATGTGTACTGGAACTTTATTCTAAACAGAATTTTAGCAGTAGTCATCAAAATATGGCTTTTCCAGTTGTCATGTACAGAGGTAAGAATTGTACCATAAAGAAGGCTGGGTCCAAAGAATCGATGTTTTTGACCTGTGGTGCTGGAGAAGACTCTTGAGAGTTCCTTGAACAGCAAGAAGATCAAACCAGTCAATCCTAAAAGAAATCAACCCTGAATATTCATTGGAAAGATTGATGCTGAAGCTGAAGCTCCAATATGTTGGTTACCTGATCCAAAGAGCCAAATGTTTGGGAAAGACCTTGAATTTGGGAAATGACTGAAAGCAGGAGGAAAAGGGTACAACAGAGAATGAGATGGCTGGATGGCATTGCTGACTCAATAGACATGAGTTTGAGAAAACTCTGGGAGATGATGAAGGACAGGGAAGCCTGGTGTGCTGCAGACTATGGGGCTGCAAAGAGTTAGACATGACTTAGTGAATGAACAACAAAATTATGCCATGAAACGTTGGGACCAGATGCCATGATCTTAGTGTTTTGAATGTTGAGTTGTAAGCCAGCTTTCTCACTCTCCTCTTTTACCTTCATCAAGAAGCTCTTTAGTTCCTCTTCACTTTCTGCCATCAGAGTGGTATCATCTGCACATCTAAGGTTGTTGATATTTCTCCTGGCAATTTGATTCCAGCTTGTGATTCATCCAGCCCAGCATTTCTTATGGTGTATTCTGCATATAAGTTAAATAAACAGGATGACAATATACAGCCTTGTCATACCCCTTTCCCAATTTTGAACCAGTCATTTGTTCTATGTCTGGTTCTAACTGTTGCTTCTTGACTCATATGCAATTTTCTCAGGAGACAGATAAAGTGATCTGGTACTCCCATCTGTTAAAGAAAGTAAATAAATAGTCTTGTTTAGGCTTCAGAGACAAAGCAGAGCAGGCCTGTGACCTTGCTTCTAACCTACCTGGGCACTGCCCTGACTGGGAGTGACCGCTGTGAGTGCAAGACTTGCAGCCCCATAGATAAGATGGGGGAGGAATCCTGAGATAGTTAAGCCCCTGGAGGGGGCCTGGCCAACCAAGCCCCAGGCTTTGCCACATTCCAAGTTTTCCATGGCAAAGCCAACAGCATTATCTTGAAACCAGGCTTGCAGTTTGGTCCCAGATTGATGAATGTATCCATTTGAGTCTGTCCTGGGATTATAAATTGAAATCAGGACAGTCTTTGAAGTCTCACCCACAGAGCAGAGTGGAGGTACTGCCTGGGACCTTTTCCCAGTTGGGACTCCAGATGTCCATGACATGGGAACTCCCAGCCCTGTTTAAGTCTGGATGTTGGTCAAAACCCAGTTTGGTGATGTATCCTCTTCTCTATTAATGTTAGTATCTTGAAAGTAAGCTAGATAATTGTCTATTAAATATCTGCATTATATATTTGTATATAATGAGTGGGTTACTTTGTTAACAAATCCTTTGAACCTGAGAAGGAAATGAAAACTTTTGGCAAAAAACCATCACTTCTAAGATTTTTCCACAGATTTTTGTGATCCACAGTCAAAGACTGTAGCACAGCCAGTGAAGCAGAAGCAGATGTTTTTTGAAAATCCCTTGCTTTCTCCATGACCCACCTATTTTCTTTTATAACTTCAAATAATGGATTTTTTTCTCAGTATATTTTATATATCAGTACCTCTTAATTATTGTCCAAACCCCTTCCACATTCAATGTACTTTGTTAAAAACCTATTAAAGATAGTCATGCCTATTAAAAATAAGCTTATTTGTGTTATGTAAAATTGGATTCTCTGGCCATCATTTACATTTAAGGTGCTGAGGTGCTTAGTCACTCAGTAGTGTCTGACTTTTGCTGAGCCCATGGACTATAGCCCACGAGGTTCTTCTGTCCATGTAATTCTCCAGGCAAAAATACTGGATTTCCTTCTTCAGGAGATCTTTCTAACCAGGGACTGAACCCTAGTCTCCTTCATTGCAGATGGATTCTTTACCATCTACCCACTGTATGTTTAAGGAAAAAAAGATAGACTTTACTTTGTTCCTTTAACTTTTTATCTAATGACACTGTATTAATGCCTTTACATATGATAAGGAAACCAGGGTTTTTGTATTTGTTTCTGTTTATTTTTGTTTTAACATAATGATTAAGATGTGAGAGAGGTGAGTATTCAATCTGGATTTTTTTAAGTTGGGGTACAGTTGTTTTACAATGTTGTGTTAGTTGGCAAAGGTCATGAGGAAGGAGGCTGATGTTTTCAACCCCCTGGAAATCACCTACCCCCATAACCAGAGCCTGTGTTGTGCATACCTCACCACCTTTATAATGGCTGTCCCCACCACCTCTTTCGGAGAAGGAGTTAACCTTTAGCCCCAGTCAATAAAAACTCTTGGGTGTGACAAGAGTGTTTTAACCTACAAACTCCTCTGAAGGTTCTCTAGCCTGCCTGACAGGCTCGTCAACTCCTACATGTGATTGCTCACAGCCTCCCAACCGTGAGGGCTCCAAACCTTCTAAAACAGGTTCCTAAAAAAGTTAGAAAACTATTTATAAGTATAATGGGCTGCACAAATCATTTTTCATTTGTTGAGCCAATGTTTGTTGCTAAGTAATCCCCTGCCCTCAGAATTATAGAAGAAATAATAAGTATTAACCTTTGATATTAATCACGTTAGACCTGAAATGAGATGGCAATGTAATTCACAGCAAAAATAAGGTCTGATTGGTGACTTCAGGAGATCTTTATCCACCAGGCAGAAGAGGTCACCCCTAAGGTTTCAGATGGATTTGATAAAAGTCAGGACTGCTGACACATCCCATCATCATGTATCATGTTTGGGGATCAGTTTGTTTGCCCTCCCCATGGACTGGTCTCTCACTTGGTTGAGTCTCCATCTGGACCCTGCATTACATTCCTTTGTCCGACGAGTTGATAAGGAGAACCAGGACTTTGCATTGAAACTTCTTGTCTTGAAGCACAGTTTCTCCCACGTAACACTCAGCCTATTCCCAAATTTTCAGTCCAAATGCCTGCTGCCTGACTTTTTTACCCTGGATCAGCCGGGGCTGGTCCCCGGCACAGTTGCTTAACAATGTTGTGCTAGTTCTGCTGTGCATTAAACAAATAACCTATGTGTGTGTATATATCCCCCCCCCCCCCCTCCACTCTGGCACCGCACCCCTCTATGTCACCACAGGGCACCACATTGAGCTCCCTGTGCTGTACAGCAGGCTCTCACTCGCTATCTGTTTTACATAAGGTTGCACAATCATATAAAGCTTCACAACTCCCTCAGGACGAGCCCTGAAAAGAGATGGCATCATTCACAGCACCAGGTCATGAGTGGCGTCTTCAGGATCCATCTTTATCCACTTCAGAGGCAGGTCATCCAGGGTTTTAGATCTCACTACACATCCCATCATCATATCATGTTTGAAGTTCTTTGCCCTTAGGACTGGTTTTTCAGGACCCTGCATTCACTCATTGTCCCAACTGAGCAGAGGTTACTTCACAGTGATCTACGTTGGACACACCATTCCCAAGTCAGTCCAAATGCCTGAAACAACCCTAATGATGCAATTCCCTGGTTGCACCTTGCCAAGAAGTAATTTGGCTAATAAATCCCAGAGTACTTTTCTTATGTAATTCTCTGGTCCTGCCCCAAGGGCCATGGTTGAAATGGCACATTTAGCTGCAAAGGAAACAATGTCTATCTTTTGTGATGAACTCATGCACTTAGGACATTTCTTGTTCCATATTTAGGACAAGACACTTGATTCTCATCACCTAAGGCTACCATTCCATTCTTCCCCACAGAAAGCCAGCATTGCTCACACCTTACCTTCACAGTGATCTGTATTGGCAAAATTCTACTTTTAATTTCTATTTTATATTGGGTTAGAGTTGATTAACAATTTTGTCTTAGTTTCAGTCATGTACAGAAAAGTGATTTGTAATACAAATCCATGTATCTATTCTTTTTCAGATTATTATCCCATATAGGTTATTGCAGAGTATTGAGTTCCCTATACTATAGAGTAAGATCTTGTTGATTATCTACTTTATACCTAGTAGTGTGTTTATGTTGATTCCAACCTTCTAACTTATCCCTTCCTCTGAAAAAACTACTGTTAAATATAGTTTCCACTGCAATAAATGCAACTCTGATGTAATTTATAACACAGCATACATTTTCAATACTGAAGGCTTTCTTCTCTCTTGCTAGTTCACCCTCTCCCTGACTACTCAACCTCAACTTTGAGTTTAATACTTTATATTGTCCAGTCCTATTTCCTCTCTGAGTCATTTGTCAGCCTCTCATTAAGGTATCATCCCAACAATTTTAGGCTTAATTTACTGTCTCTGACTCCCATTGCATGGCCTCCTTCAGTAACCGTGCGTAATGAGATTGAAACTTAGGTCAATTCTTTTCTCACAGTTCTTTCCTTCTACTCTGCAATTGGTATCCCCACAAATAAGCATAACCAGGGATGGTAGTTAGGTCATATACAGAATGATAGGAGCCATGAGCTCATACTGGTGGAAAGTTAGTTAGTAGAGTTTGTTGAATCAAAATTGTAACAGCTCTCATTGATTTGATAAGTATGTGGCTCTTTCTTCAGAGGCAGCAAATTTAACTTAGCTTGAAAACCTCTCTAGAAATAAGGTATGAACTGGAGAAGCAATTTCAAAAGCATTGTGTCTGTGTAAACATTCAACTTACAGTAACTGTCACCTTCAACAAATCACTTCCTCCATGGGCCTCATTTTCCACTGGTCAAAAGAGAGTTATGAATGCAGTAATCACTATTGAACATTCCAGCTACCATGTGCTGTATCTATGTTAATATGCCTCTATCAATAATTTCTACTTGGGATGATGTAAAAAAGTATAACAGAGGGATGCAGTTCTCTCTCTCTCTCTCTCTCTATATATATATACATACACATATAGCAATGGATGGAAAAAATGACATCTCCAGTCCAGTAGGTTACAGGAGGCCCAATCCCATTAATTTAGCCCAATTAACTGACCTATACAGAATTTTGACTTTAAGAGACATTTCATTAAAAAGGATATTCATATAAGTTGATTTCCAGCTTTTTGTGTCATCAGGGAATCAGATATTCTACTGAATGGACGAGGATTGAAAAGGCAGACAACAATAGTGCTGTTTAAGATGTAAAAGGGCTTTCCTGGTGACTGAGATGGTAAAGAATCTGCCTGCAACAGACCTGGGTTCATTCCCTGGGTCAGGAAGATGCTCTGGAGAAGGGAATGGCACCCCACTCCAGTATTCTTGCCTGGAGAATTCCATGGACAGAGGATCCTGGTGGGCTACAATCCAGAGAATTGAAAAGAGTCAGACATGTCTGAGCGGCTAACACAAGATATGGAAAACCCAGATGATTCACACTGAAAAGTCATAGTGGAGGTGTGAATTGACATATTTTATAGAAAACTGTATGAATATTTACTAAATCTAAATTTTGTTTTAAAATTTTAAATAGATAGTTACCTATACAGTATTATGTTTAGGGACATCATTGGCATCAAGGAAGTTTGTTTAGATACAGATTTTTTATTTCAGTTGTTTGTCTCTAAAGTCTTGCATTTTAAATTCAACCTTCAGTCTCTCCCTCCACGCCCTCAAGATTCTAAAAGGTATTCCCTATTAGTGCCATGGCCTGGATGGGCAGTCAGGTTTGTGAAGATAAGATGGGGTTCTGTCTAAACAGAGTGTAGCCTGAGGAAACATGGTATTCTTAGAAAAGAGGATCTGTCAAAATTTGTCTGAAAATAAATCAGGTTATGGGTTTCTGTACAAACAGAGTGTAGCCTGAGGAAACATGGTATTCTTAGAGAAAGAGAAGCATCTGAGAAAAATACACCTGGAAAGAAATCAGGTTATGGTGATGATGTTGACTTCACTCCCTCCAAATACACACCAGAGAAATAGAGAATGGAAATAAATTCTTAATGACCACAAATATATCATCATCTTATACATACATGCTGAAATACTTTTAGCAATTACATAGGGTTTTTGAGATTTTTCTTGTCAATATCTGCCACAGAAGTACATTTGGTATTTTCATATTGAGGTCATCACATAAAGAAGAGAATACACTAAGGAAAAGCATTAATAATTGTAACAGAAATCTCTTTTATGAAAATTATTAATTTAATTGAATTTTGTCTGAAGGATATTTTAGCTTTATAGACAGCAAGGGGAAATACTATAACAGTAAACAATATGAAGACATAAACAAAAATAACTGAAAATCATTTGTTTTGTATTTATTCCAAGTTAGAGCTCAGAAGAAATATGAAACTTACTGAATTACTGGAATGCATAAACTGGTACATGCCTTGCACATCTTTTCTTGTTTGCTCACATTTTGCATTTACACATCTGTGACAATTAAATTAACTGCATTAAGACTGAAGTTGTAGAGGTAATATACATGATTATAGTACATTTGGGAAGAATATTTATCACCTATAGGTGTCTAAAAAACAAGTAGCAACCTGTGCTCAGAAGTATACAGCAATGATTCACATGTGTGATAAAATACTACAATAGATGGATAATGCAGAGATCACCTCCTCAAAACTGTCAGGTTGTACAATGTCAAGGACACCACTTTCTTTACTTCCTATTCCTTCCTGAAACTGCAACGAAGTGGTCCCCCACATCACTTTCTCTTCACCCCGACATTGATTATGTTTGAGTCCATGTGATGTAACTAAAACAGACGCCCTCCCAGTGTGACAGCACTTCCTAGTTGCCCCTCTGCTCTCGGTCACTGCTGGATCCCTCCTTGGTTTAGAAATGGGACTTGTATGATCCATCAGTCCTCCCAGAAACCTAGGAGCCATATGTCATTGTTTTGTGAGTTTTCAAGTGTCACTTTAACATAAACAAGCCATAACATCTGAGAGACTACTTAGAGTTATATTTTAAGACAAATTTGTTTCATTGTGCTGTATTCAGGAATCTATTTTTGAGGTATTTCTATGGAAGTAAAGAAACAATGTCTACAGAATTGCAGAATATTATTCCCTCTGGGCTTCAATTTCTGTTTCATATTATGAGGCTATTAGGTCAGGATATATGTGATAATATGTCAAATCTATAATAACATGCAGTGAAAATTAGATAATATAAAGTGAGTATAGGTGAAAAAGCAAAAATTGCAAGTTTTAAGTCATTTTAATACTTTTTGCTCCTAAACATCATTTATAGAATTTATTTATTTTTTTTTGTGATTTTAATTTATTTATTTATTTATTGGCCTGCCATGTGGTATGTGGGATCTTAACCCACACCAAGGGCACCAAACTGGAACCCTCACCCTCTGTGGTGGAAGTGCAGGGTCTTAACCACTGGACCCCCAGGGAAGTTCCCACATAGAATTTATTTTAAGAAATATCTGACTTTGATAAACTATGTTGTTGTTGTGCAGTTGCTAAGTCATGTCCAACTCTTTGCAACCCCATGGACTGCAGCATGCCAGGCTTCCCTGTCCTTCACCATTTCCTGGGGTTTGCTCAAACTCATGTCCATTGAATCGGTGATGCTATCCAATCATCTCATCCTCTGTCATCCCCTTCTCATCCTGCCTTCAATCTTTCCCAGCATCAGGGTCATTTTCAATGAGTCATTTCTTCCCATCAGGTGGCCTAAGTGCTGGAGCTTCAGCCTCAGCATTAGTCCTTCCAATGAATATTTAGGACTGATTTCCTTTAGGATGGACTGGTTGATTTCCTTGCTGTCCAAAGGACTCTCAAGAGTCTTCTCCAACACCACAGTTCAAAAGCATCAATTCTTTGACACTCAGCTTTCCTTAAGGTCCAACTCTCACATCCATATGTAACTATTGGAAAAACGATAGCTTTGTCTATACTGACCTTTGTCAGCAAAGTGATGTCTCTGCTTTTTAATATTCTGCCAGAATGGCTGTGATCCAAAAGTCTACAAGCAATAAATGCTGGAGAGGGTGTGGAGAAAAGGGAACCCTCTTACACCGTTGGTGGGAATGCAAACTAGTACAGCCACTATGGAGAACAGTGTGGAGATTCCTTAAAAAACTGGAAATAGAACTGCCTTATGACCCAGCAATCCCACTGCTGGACATACACACCGAGAAAACCAGAACTGAAAGAGACACATGTACCCCAATGTTCATCGCAGCATTGTTTATAATAGCCAGGACATGGAAACAACCTAGATGTCCATCAGCAGATGAATGGATAAGAAAGCTGTGGTACATATACACAATGGAGTATCACTCAGCCATTAAAAAGAATACATTTGAGTCAGTTCTAATGAGGTGGATGAAACTGGAGCCTATTATACAGAGTGAAGTAAACCAGAAAGAAAAACACCAATACAGTATACTAATGCATATATATGGAATTTAGAAAGATTGTAAATGATAATCTTGTATGCAAGACAGCAAAAAAGACACAGTATTGAACAGTCTTTTGGACTCTGTGGGAGAGGGAAAGGGTGGGATGATTTGGGAGAATGGCATTGAAACATGTATAATATCATATAAGAAATGAATCGCCAGTCCAGGTTCGATGCAGGATACAGGATGCTTGGGGCTGGTGCACTGGGATGACCCAGAGGATTTGGGGAGGGAGGTGGGAGGGGGGTTCAAGATGGGGAACATGTGTATACCCGTGGTGGATTTATGTTGATGTATGGCAAAACCAGTACAATATTGTAAAGTAATTAGCTTCCAATTAAATAAATTTAAATTAAAAAAAATAAAGATAAAAAAAAAATATATTTCTGCCTAGGTTGGTCATATCTTTTCTCCCAAAGAGAAAGCATCTTTTAATTTCATGGCTGCAGTCACCATCTGCAGTGATTTTGGAGCCAAAGAAAATAAAGTCTGTCACTGTTTCCATTGTTTCCCCATGTATTTGCCATGAAATTATGGGACTGTATGCCATGATCTTAGTGTTTTGAATGTTGAGTTGTAAACCAGCTTTTTCCCTTTGCTCTTTCACCTTCATCAAAAGGCTCTTTAGTTCCTCTTCACTTTCTGCCATAAGAGTGGTGTCATCTGCATATCTGAGGTTGTTTATATTTCTCCCAGAAATCTTGATTCCAGCTTGTGCTTCATCCAGCCCAGCATTTCACATGATGTACTCTGTATATAAGTTTAATAAGCAGAGTGATAATATATAGCCTTAAGGTAACTCCTTTCCCAATTTTGAGCTAGTCTGTTGCTCCATGTTTGGTTCTAGCTGTTGCTTCTTGAGATGCATACAGGTTTCCCTGGAGGCAGGTAATGCGGTCTGGTATTCCCGTCTCTTTAAGAATTTTCCACAGTTTGCTGTGATCCACACAATATGAAAATGCAGAAAGATGATAAATTATATATATTTAATTTTCTCACGTCACAGGTTTTATGGTATTAATAATTGAATATACACTAAGTGGTGTTATATGTATATATGTATATGTATAATTCATTACATAATTCATTGTAACATCATTTTTATTTAAAAATTAAAAGCCAAGTGGTGTAGAAAACAAAATCTAGTTATCTGTAGGTAGTATATATATGTTCAGATATTTGCTGTTTTTACAAAATCTTTACTTTGTGGATGTGTTTAATGGGATGCCTGTGTGTCTGTGTAATTATCTAAGGGTGAATGGTTGATGCATTTGTTTTGTAATTTATCAAATGAAAATAAAGTGCCTGTATAGGGATTTGTGAACTGGATATAAAGAATGCTTGTTGATTGGTATCATTTAACTGTATCTGTATTCCATTCACAATCAACTTACTTGTATGAAATGCCAGATGATAAACTACATCATGATGTCTGTTAATTATTCCTGAGAGACCAAGGGTTCACCACCCAGGGACCAGACACAGAGATGGTTATATAATCTAGGTCAGGCAGGAGACAATGCTGAATCCTCCAGCAGATAGAACTGCATGCAACAAACAAGTCAGGAATTCTGGGACAGGTACTGATATCTTTCTTGTTTCTCTGATATATATTTGAGATTTCCTTAGGTTTTTAATCCTTTTTTGAAAGAAAGCATGTTATATAAACAAAGGAAGATATGAAATATACACAAAATTTCATTTTACTTACTTTTTCAATCTTTATTTCAAATCAATATATTTGTTATTGTTGCTCAGTTGCTAAGTCATGTCTGACTCTGCAACCCTGATGGACTGTAGCACACCAGGCTTCCCAGTCCTTCATTCTCTCCTGATTTTGCTCAAATTCATTTGCACCAAATTGTGTTGGTGATGCTATTTAACCATCTCATCCTCTGCTGCACCTTTCTCTTTTTCCCTAAATCTTTCCCAGCATCAGGGTCTTTTCCAATGAGTTGGGTTTTTTTCCAATGAGTTGGCTCTTTGCATCAGGTGGCCAAAATATTGGAGCTTCAGCTTCAGCCCTTCCAGCAAATATTGAAGGTTGATTTCCTTTAGGATTAACTGGTTTGACCTCATTGCAGTCCAAAGGACTCTCAAGAGCCTTCTCCAGCACCACAATTTGAAAGTATCAATTCTTCAGATATACACAGATAAATATACATAGTCCAACTCTTTTGTGATCCCATGGACTGTAGCCTGCCAGGCTCCTCTGTCCATGGGATTTCCCAGGCAAGAATACTGGAGCGAGTTGCCATTTCCTCCTCCAGGGGATCTGCCTGATCCAGGGAGCAAACTCATGTCTTCTGCATCTCCTGCACTGGCAGGCAAATTCTATATCACTGAGCCACCTGGGAAGCCTATGTTCAACTCCACTTTTCTTATGAGGATGGGTATGACATTGTATATCACACAGTTGGTTAGGGCAAAGTATAACAAGGGGACATAAAATTCAATTGGCCCCCTAAGACAAGTGACTCCCAAATCAAGGATGACTGGCCTCAGAGATATTCAAGATAAATATGGATCAAATTAAAGAATGAAACTATTAAAATTTTTAGAGACTGGGATGGGGACACAGTTCATGCATGATTGTCTCTGAGATTCTGGGACTGTGAACATATGAGTATTTGTATCATCTGTCTTACATAACTGAAATTGTGTTAAATATATCATGTTAAGAAGGGTAGACTTGGTCAGAAGGATCCACACAGTAAACCACACTGCCTTTCTTGCCTCTCTGTCATCTGTGGTATCAGCATCTCTACAACTGGGTCCCAGACATTCTTCATCATCCCCCTATGTAGCAGCAGCTCTCAGAGGTGAGAATATCAGCCCTGGAATATGACTGCCTCTCCCACTCTAACATTTCATACATAGGCACCCTTCCACCCTCTTACCCAAAAGCTATCACCTTTCTGCTCCAGTGGGTCTTCACAAACTGTCTATCTCTCATATACTAAAGTTGAACAGACCTGAGAGTTTAATGGGGAAAAAGAGTTCTTGTTATGTTCAGAAACTTGCCATAGCTCTCCCTGCTCCACACTCATGGAAGATGAAGAAATTGCAAAGCAATATATTCATTATCTACATCACTCATTAACTATATTTCTCTATTACAGGATATGATAATATCTGTACATCATTGAAACAAAACAAAACAGAGATCTTGTCAGAAGACTAGGGTTATCTGGACCAACTAATTGTAAGAATCTTGCCTTCAATCTGAGGACATAAATTCCTTAATATTAGATTGAAGTAGCAAAAATGGTCATAAATGCTATACAAATTGATGTGGAAATAGCCTGATTTAGCTTAGATGAATTTGTGCTGCAAACACTACAGTGGTTTACAAATGTATCATTATTATTATCATTTTATCAGTTATATCAAGTTGGAAATATTTCCCAAAGGGTCAATTTAACTTCAATATTTCCCAAAGGGTCAATTTAACTTCAAGACATCTTAGCATTATTTATCTCTTCTTCTAATTACTGAAATATAGAAACAAATAGCAGTTTAGCAATTAAGACAGTAAGATGATATTAACCCTCCACTTCCATTTCCTTTTTCATAACTAGGAATTTTCACATGTGAGGGATGACTGCTGAGAACTGCACTGTGTTTGCTGACTTCATATTCTTAGGCCTTTCCGGTAGACAAGATGTACAGCAGGGGCTCTTCGTGCTCTTCCTGCTGGTTTATGGCATAACTGCAGTTGCCAATGTCAGGATGGTCCTGCTGATCAAGAGGGACCCCAGACTGCACACACCCATGTATTACTTCCTGAGCAATCTGTCCTTCTGCGACATTTGCTATTCTTCTACTATCTCTCCCAAGATGCTGGCTGATTTCTTATCTGAGCAAAAAAGGATTCCATATGATGTATGTGCCATCCAGATGTACTTTTTTGGAACCTTTGGAGATGTGGAATGTCTCATGTTGGCTGTCATGGCTTATGACCGTTATGTGGCCATTTGCAATCCACTTCTTTATACAATTGCCATGTCCAGGGGAATCTGTACCCAGCTTGTGGTTATTGCCTACATCGTAGGCTTGGTTGATTCAGCAATCCATACCTGTTGTACATTTCAGTTGTCATTCTGCAATTCCAATATCATCAATCACTTTTTCTGTGACATCCCACCCTTATTAGCCCTCTCCTACTCAGATACATCCATCAATGAGATTGTGATGTTCACTTTTATTGGCTGTGTTGTGGGGACCAGCATTATCACTGTCCTCCTCTCCTACAGCTACATCATAACAACCATCCTTAGGATGAACTCAGCCAAGGGGAGATGCAAAGCTTTCTCTATATGTGCTTCCCACTTAACCGCTGTGGCTATATTTCATGGCTGCTCCTGTTCAGCTTTCAGCTGATCCAGGGTACTCCCAGACACAGACAATCTCCCCTCTTATTTAAATAGGTGAGAATTAGAGATATAAAGAGTAATAGAATGAGGATAGCTCAGCAGGAAAAAAAGCAGTGGAGAAAATTGAGTCTGAGTAGCTTGGTTTTCATGTGGGAAACCAATAAAACTTCAAGATAAGAAAAGTTTGCACCACTTACGTGGGCATAGGCATCCTTCTGTTCTTACTCAGGAAGAGTTTCTGAGGCCTCCCGGTTCGGATCTTAGAAGCCCAGGCATTAACTAGTAAGCTCTATGTCAGGTTCTGATAACATCCAGATGGAGACTCAGCCAGAGTTTGAGAGAGAGCGGTTATCTGACCAACTAATCTGTTTTGCAGAGAAACTGATCCCATAAATTCTTTATTTTCCATGGTCTAAATAAAATAGCAGTCCTGACTTTGTATCAAAGTCAGGTGCTTTTATACAAATGTATATAGAGGTCTTAGGGTGTTATATCATCTTGGAAATATTTCAGGGGGCCTTTATCTGACAGTTTATGACCCTTTATCTCTTGTTCCACAGTGGTCAGAAACAAATAAGGACACTTATTTCTCCAAGACTGAATGATTATTCTCAAAACAGATTTTCCAACTAAATAAAATTTACATTCCTATAGGGTGAGGGTGTAGTGGGTTTTGTTAAGGAAAGAATTTACTTAGCCTAAGGTCTAACAAGATTAATATCAAAGGTAATACTTATTTCTTCCTATATATTCATTAATGTGTGTTGCCTTTGTAGGGGATGTGGAGACTCAGCAAAAACATTGGCTCAACAAATGAAAAACCCTTCACCAATACAATTTCTAATCAGCCCCTATACTTATACTAATAGTTTTCTACTATCTCTCCCAAGAACCTGATTTAGAAGGTTTGATGTATCTCCAGATGTACCTCTCACGGTTGGGAGGCTGTCTCAATCACGTCATGTTATGGCTGTTATGACAAGCCTCCACTTTATCAATTTCCAGGGAACCTTCAGAGGAGGAGTTTGTGGGTTGAAACACTCCTATCATGCCCAGGAATCCATTAAACTGGAGCTTGTAAGATAACTCCTTCTCTGAAAGAGGTGGTGGGGACAGCCCACCCTTAAGTCAGAGGTGTGGTGAGATGAGAGCACAAAATAGTAAAGTAGGCAGGCTCTGCTTATGGGGTAGATGTCTCGAGAATTTCACTGTCCTCCTCTCCTGAGGCTCAATCCCAACCATCCTTATGATGAACTCAGCTTCCTCAAAGACTTTCTCTACAGTGCGATGCCACTCAACCATCTCATCCCCAACACATGGCAAACTCCTGTTCATGTATTTCAGACCCAGCTCCAGTTACTCCATGGACACAGACAAAACGGCCTCTGTCTTTTACACAGTTGTCATCCCCATGTTAAACCCACTGATCTATAGCTTAAGGAATAAGGATGTAAAAGGTGCCCTAAAAAAAGCAACCAGCACTAAATTATGTTCTGGGTGATACAGTACTTTCATCCTAAAGTATTTAAAGATTCTAAGAGAAGCAGTGCAGGAACTTTGACATAGATTCTTGTAGTCTTACTAGTACAGTTTCTGAATATTTTCCACTACTTACACTTTCACCTAAATCAGTTTAGGGAACAGTCATTACACTAAACTCTCCAAACTAAGGAAGAGTAGTCATAGGGTCACTCTTCTGTTTTGCAGAGAGGGTTTTTTACACCTCTTTTTTCTTTTCTTGGAGAAGTCTCAGCGAGATGTCACGCACAGAGCAACCCCTCAACCCATGTTAATTTGACTTACCTTCCTAAAGGCTCCTATTTATTTATTTATTTTTTTAATAATAGGCTTAATAAACTTGCTGAGTCGGATGGGAGTGTTAGTGGGTCAAATTAGGTTTGTTTATATCCTTTTCATGTATTTGTTTCACCCTAACAAAGCTCCATCATAACATTTAGAAGCAAATAATTTGTAAGTAAGACTGAATGAGAAATTTCTCTCTCTAGACTAAATATTCCATAAAAGTTTGGTCCTTCCTGTCTAGTTCACTGTTGTCTACCATGTACAATGCTTAGCCTCAGGATGCAATTCAAAAATATTTATTGAATAGATGAATGAATTAGCCTGAAAAACTAATTAAAAAATTGAACCTTTGTAAATTTATAAAAAAATAATAATTTTTCCTTAATTTCATTCTAGTCTGTTCACTTTAGGTGAAATCCATCTGCACTGTTATCTTTTGCCTTAGGCAAAAATGAGAATCTGGGACAAGAATTATTTGATGTAAAAATCTGCTCAGTTTCTCTTCATTCTGCTTCAGTTATTATCACCAAACATCCCCTGATTTTCCAGAAACCACTGGAGAGGACTTTGTTAATGAAAACTGTTGCCTGCCACATCAGTAAACAAAGGAGGTTGTAGTCCTGAAGCTGTCATAATACAGCTGCCTGGTCAGTGAGCCCTGAGGGAACTCAGGATGAGAAAGCACAGAATAGGCTTTCTTAAGGTAGGCTGGCCCCAGATAGCTAAGTTCAGTTCAGTTCAGTTCAGTTGCTTAGTCATGTCCAACTCTTTGCAACCTCATGGACTGCAGGACACCAGGCCTCCCTGTCCATCACCAACTCCTGGAGATTACTCAAGCTCATGTCCCTTGAGTTGGTGATGCCATTCCAACCATCTCATCCTCTGTCAACCCCTTCTCCTCCTGCCTTGAATCTTTCCCAGCATCAGGGTCTTTTCCAGTGAGTCAGTTCTTTCCATCAGGTGGCCAAAGTATTGGAGCTTCAGCTTCAGCATCAGTCCTTCCAATGGATATTCAGGCTTGATTTCCTTTAGGATGGACTGGTTGGATCTCCTTGTTGTCCAAGGGACTCTCAAGATAGCTAAGGTGCATATCAAAGGAACAGTGTCAGAGAGCCCAAACTGTTGCATCTTCTCATACACAGAAAAAGTGCTAAATTCTTTAGTTTATCTGGTTTTCTTTTATCAACAATAATCTTTTGGTGTTCTGATTATCTGATCTTTTGTTGCAAAATCTTCTGTCTCTCCTGGCTCCCCCTTGCCTCTTCAGAACTTACCTCTGCAGAACAGTTTCTTAGCACTATCTGAGATGCTGTGTCCCAGGCTTGAAGTCCTCAGAATGTCTGCCAAATAAAATATAACTCTCAACTTTTAGTTTGTGCATTTTTTTTCCAGTGGACAATTTCATCTCCCCAGGGGTTCATAGCATTACACTAGTTAAAATTGAAAAAAAAAAAAAAAGAAACTGAATGCCCTGTTGATATAATTTAAGTTGTAAAAGAAGAGCTATTAATAAAAATATATTCCCCTTGTGGGGTGGGCTGGGGAGAAAGAAGCAGTAGTTATGTTAGCATGCCATGTGTAATGATTTATGCCTTCTCTCTACATAACTATGAAATAAATTGGAATAATATTCTAAACAAAATTTTAAAGTTCTGTTCTCCTGGTATCCAATTAGCAATTAATCCAGCTGTAAAAATGAAACACAATTTCAGGTTCTTGGAAATCTATTTTTTTATTAAAATATAGTTGATTGACAAAGTTGTATTAGTTACAGGTGTACAGCAAAGTGATTCATATCACTTTTTTTGCATATGTTTGTTGTTATTTAATCACTAAGTCACATGTGACTCTTTTGTTACCCCATGGACCATAGCCATGCTTCTTTGTCCATGGGATTTCCCAGGCAAGTATACTGGAGTGGGCTGCCATTTCCTTCTTCAGGGGATCTTTCTGACCCAGGGATTAAACCAGTGTCTCCTGCTAAGCCCATATTTATATACACTGGTGACTAAGAAGGTAAAGAATCTGCCTGCCAATGCAGGAAAAAACAATTAATTTAGCACACACTTGCATTCCCAACACCATTTTCTGCTGTTTAAGACAAAGCATTTGGTTCTCATCACCCTCAGGCTGTCATTTCCTTCTTCCCCATTGGAAGCCTGCATCTGCCAAGGCCTATGTCACCACTGATCTGCATAGACAGAACCCTCTCTGTGGTGTAGTTTCCACTGCCATGGGTGAGCTGAGGGCTGGCTTTATAGACAGTGCACCATCCACTGTGCGAGGCTCCCCTCTGCCCCATCTGGAGTAATGGGGGCACACTGACTGCTCCTCCGACTTGTCTGTAAAGCAAACACAGAAAGGTTCTTCTGTATTTCTTTACGTGGCTTCACATAAATAATCTGGCCACTCTCTTACCTGCAAATTGTAGGAATTCGTGTGAATTTCTCATTCATTTATAATTTTATTGTGCTTCATTTTACTGTGTTGTGTGCTCACTCAGTTGTGTCCGATTCTTCGTGATCCCATGGACTGTAACCCACAAGGCTCCCTGTCCATTGGATTATCCAAGCAAGGATCCTGGAGTGGGTTGCCATTTCCTCCTCCAGAGGATCTTCCCAACCCAAAGACAGAACCCTTGTCTCCTGTGGCTCCTGTATTGGCAAGCAGACTCTTTATCACTGAGCCACCAAGGAAGCCCATACACACACACACACACACACACAGGCAACATTGCTCTAAATCTCATTTCAATCCTTCGATCACACAATGAAATTTTCAATCTCCAATCAATTTCTTATTTTTTTTTCCTGTTTTGTCTCTCATTCAGTATTCTCTGTTTGCCAAATTCTTCATATGGAGTTCCATTTATCCTCCCTTTCTCTGTTTTGTATCCAGAACACCAGCTGGCACACATACATAGAGTAAATGTTTGTATTGAGTTAGGATTATCAGGTCAATTCTGACCTTGGATGGCCAAAATTCCACTTGAACTGTGATGCACAGATAACACATATTGGAGTCAATTTCATTCATCATTGACTTTCTCATGTGGTGAAATTAAATGTCTGCTGTCATATCCATAAACAAGAAATGTCACAGCCATCCATGATTTCTGGTCTCCAAATGTGAATGAGGGCTCCCAAAACTGAGAGCCAGCAGATGCTGCCACCCACACAGGTGTTTGCTGAGAGCTCAGGGAATGCAAGCAGCAGCCATCTGCCACATCGGCCACGCCTTAAGGTGAGCGAGGAATTAAGGATGCAAACAATCAGGAGACAGAATTTGGCCCAGATAGCAAGCTCTGGGAGTTGGTGATGGACAGGGAAGCCTGGCATGCTGCAGGCCATGGGGTCTGGACAGGACTGAGTGACTGAACTGAACTGAGCTGAAGTGCATATGAAAGGAATGAATTCAGTGAGCCCAGAGGCTTGCATCTTTCCATATGTAGAAGAAAAATAAACTCCTTAACTTGATATCTGATTTTCTCTACCTCACAATAATCTCTGATGTTCCGATTCCCTGTCCCCTTTGTTGCAAACTTGGGTGTAGCCTGACTCCCCTCCTGCCTCCTTGAGTGGTTTTCTCATGACTACTGAGATGCTGCCTCCTGGCCTCTCAGAGTCCTTAACATTCCCATCAAGTAAAATCTCTACTTTTAGGTTGTGACTATATTATTTTTTAGTTGACAATGTTTACTTAAAGACCTTCTAATTCTCAATTCGTGTATGGGTATATTTGGCTTCATTTCAGTTCACCACTGTCCTGTCACATAGAACTTCTATTAATTGATAAATTGCTTTGAACAGGTCAAATCAGATAGCAACTATCATCCTCCAATTTTATGTATAACAATCTACCATTTTGAAAGTCATAATATATTTTTTGCTTGAGATGTTCTTAAGATATAGAAAAACACATTACATCATTTCCTTTGTGTGTACTCAACTCCTCAGTAGAACTCTAATTGCTCAGGTAAGTTTTCCCTTTGGGATTTGGGTATCAGAGTGTGTGATCCTGAGATCTGAGATTAGAAAGCTAATCTCAAAAGCTTCAAAACCAATATATAAAAGATCTTGCATTACCCTAAGAAACTGCAGCCTTCCTAAGGAAGGCACAGATTTCTTCTATGAACACAGAAGACCCGCCCAAATCAGGTTGCAAAAATTAGACAATGGATCAGTTTTTCTTTTTAAATCTTTAAGTCCTAAAATTGATTTTTCCCGTGAAAAATGAACTGATACTGACAACAGTGTAGTAAGAAGGTGAAGGAAAAAGATAATAATTTGGTAAGTGTTCTTACCTTAATCTTAGGCTATTAGAACTTGATGGGGTTTTAAGTGCTTTATCTTACTTTTTTTTTTTTTTTTTTTTTTTTACTAACAGCTCAGTCATGTCCAACTCTTTGAGACCCCATGGACTATAACCTGCCAGGCTCCTCATTGATGGGTTTTGCCAGGCAAGAATACTGGAGTGGGTTCTTATTTCCTTCTCCAGGGGATCTTCCCAACCTAGAGATCAAACCCAGGTCTGCTGTATTGCAGGCAGACTTTTCTCTCTGAGGCACTAGGGAAGCTCACTTATTTTACACATATAAACTGATGTTTGGAGGATAAACATACTTAGGGTAATACAGGTTTTAAATTCTGAAAATATATCTAACAAAAACAACAGCAGAAACAAAACCCTAATGTTTGACACATGATAGTGTTAAAGAATCTGCCTGCCCATGCAGGAGACATGGGTGTGATCTCTGCATCAGGAAGATCCCCTGGAGAAGGAAATGGCAACCCACTCCAGGATTCTTGCCTGGGAAACTGCAAGGACAGAGAAGCCTGGTGGGCTACAGTCCACGGGGTCACAAAAGAGCAGGACAAGACTTTGCAACTAAACAACAACAAGAGCAAACCTTAAAACAAACCTCACCATTACTGGACTCTGACTAGGAATCAGAATTAAACACTGTGCTCATTATATATTATTTATTTTTAAGAATGGATGGAGCTATATATCAATTACAGCTGAACTGATTTTTATATTATTTGTCCTATCTTATGGTAATGCATTGATCCCAACAACTGTCAATACACAAGTAAAAGGATTCAGGCAGATAAGAGGGCTGACTTTAAGGGAGAAGGAAAAAATGTTTTAAAAAATAATGATATTACTCAGCCATTAAAAATAATGGAATAGTGCCATTTGCAGCAGCATGGATGGACCTAGAGAGTGTCATACTGAGTGAAGTAATTCAGACAGAGAGGAGAAATATCATATGACATCCTTTATATGCAGAACCTAAGAAGAGTTGATACAATGAACTTATAAAAACAGAAAGAGACTTACAGACTCAGAGAATGACCTTATGGTTACCAGTGGAAAAGAGTAGGGGGAGGAGAATGGGACCTGGGGGTGAGCATGCACACACCGCTGTAGTAAAAATGGACAATCAGCAAGGACCTACTGTATAGCACAGGGAGCTCTGTGCAATGTTACGTGGCTGCCTGGATGGATGAAAGTTTGAGGGGGAACGGACACGTGCATGTGTATGGCTGAGTCCTTCTCTGTTCACCTAAAACTACCACAACATTGTTTGTTAATCAGATATACCTCAATACAAAATAAAAAAGCTTAAAGAAATTAAAATGAAAGGAAAAAAAAAAGTGACCAAGGACTTCCCTGGCAGGTGAGCACATTGAGTTTTGGGGAAATAACTATATTATTTACAGTAATCTTCTAAGCTCCACCATTTCTAACATTTCCATTTCTGGGAAGGTAGTGTTTATTGAAGAATGTCCAGTGTACAGAATGTCCAAACTCTGGACCTGTTCTTGGATTGCAAAGCTATGCAGTCCTGGACTATTCATTGGGCTGAAATCATCAATTCCTCCTCAATAAAACGGAGAGATGATTAGCACTGTTTAAAGAACTGTGAGAATTAAATTAGATGAGAAAGGTTACTTTGAAAATTATAAGATGCAAATGTATTAATGTCAGATACACACATTTACCCAGAATTTGCCTAATCTACCTAGAAACAGAACAGATGCAGAAAAATAGGTGTTGAGCAAATCTACAATTACTATTGTGTGGCTGTAGTTCATTTTCTGTGCCCCAAAAATAGCTTCACAGATAGTTGTGCTTATTAACTCTAAATGTATACACAGTTTTAATAAGACATTTAGTTTTGTTAAGATCTTGGAACAAATTGAGGATAGGATGGGAGGTTAAGATTTTAGTAATGTGCTTAGATTATGTTCTGAGACAGAGAATATGAGATGACAATGAAAATGTTTTCAAATCTGAAGTTATTTAAATACTGAGTTTGTAAGAGCCATGAATAATGTAAATTGTTAAAGAAAAATATATATGTGTATATAACATATATGCACACATATTTAACTTATCTCTAACTTTTATAGGCAGGAACAGTGAGGTACAGGGAGGCCTGGCATGCTGCAGTCCCTGGAGTCCTAAAGAATCAAACATGTAAAATATCATGTATGAAACTTATTTAACGACACTGGGAACAGAGGGATGGTAACAATGCAGGAGGGAGGAGGGAGGGGAGGAGGAGGGATGGGGAACACATCAAATTCATTTTGATATTTGGCAAAACTAATACAATTATGTAAAGTTTAAAAATAAAATTAAATTTAAAAAAAAAAAAAGAATCAAACACTATTTAACGACTGAAGAACAATAACAATGCATATAGCATGTACAGGCATCAGAGATTGTACTTACTTTATTCAATATGTAACATGTTATGAAATGTGCACAACATAATTCAAAGAACCACAATATTGTAAATCAGGAATTCACAAATAAACTGACAAATAGATGTAAAGCTGGATTTTTACCATCAGTGGGAGAGAAATCAATCATCTCTATCCTGGGCAAAATGTGCCTGTCTATAGACAAGTGTCACTTGCACTGCTATGCGTTATCTACAATTTACAGAGCTGTGGACTAAAGCAATGACAAGGAAGTGCAGAGATAACAGAGAGAGGTGGGTAGGTGAGCATTTATAACATCTTTTATCATTTTAATCAAAGGGGCCATCCAAGATTCCTGAATATTATTATTGTATTGCCTAGATGAATTTAATAAATATGCAAGCATTTGGATTTCTCTAGTTGTATTTCATAGCTTGGATTTCAGATAACATAAAGTAGATATATGGAATTCCGCAGAATTACTATGTTATCAACTTTAGAAGCTTCTGCACAACAAAGGAAACTATAAGCAAGGTGAAAAGACAGCCTTCAGAATGGGAGAAAATAATAGAAAATGAAGTAACTGACAAGCAACTATTCTCAAAAATATACAAGCAATTTCTGCAGCTCAATTCCAGAAAAATAAACGACCCAATCAAAAAATGGGCCAAAAAACTAAACAGACATTTCTCCAAAGAAGACATACAGATGACTAACAAACACATGAAAAGATGCTCAACATCACTCATTATCAGAGAAATGCAAATCAAAACCACTATGAGGTACCATTTCACACCAGTCAGAATGGCTGCAATCCAAAAGTCTACAAGCAATAAATGCTGGAGAGGGTGTGGAGAAAAGGGAACCCTCTTACACTGTTGGTGGGAATGCAAACTAGTACAGCCACTACAGAGAACAGTGTAGATATTCCTTAAAAAACTGGAAATAGAACTGCCTTATGACCCAGCAATCCCACTGCTGAGCATACACACCAAGGAAACCAGAATGGAAAGAGACACATGTACCCTAATGTTCATCACAGCACTGTTTATAATAGCCAGGACATGAAAGCAACCTAGATGTCCATCAGCAGATGAATGGAAAAGAAATCTGTGGTACGCATACACAATGGAGTATTACTCAGCCATTAAAAAGAATACATTTGAATCAGTTCTAATGAGGTGGATGAAACTGGAGCCATTGTACAAAGTAAACCAGAAAGAAAAACACCAATACAGTATACTAATATATGGAATTTAGAAAGATGGTAACGATAATCTTGTATGCGAGACAGCAAAAGAGACACAGATGTATTGAACAGTCTTTTGGACTCTGTGGGAGAAGGAGAGGGTGGGATGATTTGGGGGAATGGCATTGAAACATGTATAATATCATATAAGAAATGGATTGCCAGTCCAGGTTCGATGCAGGATACAGGATGCTTGGGGCTGGTGCACTGGGATGACCCAGAGGGATGGTACGGGGAGGGAGCTGGGAGGGGTTCAGGATGGGGAACACGTGTACGCCTGTGGTGGATTCATGTTGATGTGTGGCAGAACCAATACAATATTGTAAAGTAATTAGCCTTCAAAAATAAATACATTTAAATTAAAAAAAAAAGAACAGTGAATGAACAAGATGGTGAAGATATTGGGACTAGAAGGAAATGTAATATGATTTGATGAGGAAGGCACTGTCCTTTTCATTTTATAGGTGATGAAGCTAAAATTCTGTGATTGCTTGGCCTGTCAAAGACTTTATAACTGCTAAGTGGCAGAGTTAGGATTTAGTTACTTACATAACTAATTCTGAATCTTACCTCCTTCTATTTCATCAGTGGATTTCAAGAAACTTTAACTAGTTTCTTTAGTCCTCAGAGGCAAATTCTCAGCTCAAGGTGAGAAATAAAGAACTTCTACTCCTCTACATGTATAAGGCTTCAACTGAAATAGAAATGTATCTATTTGTTGTGTAAATAAAAATACCACAAAGGAAAAGAGAGGCTAGTTACTCAGTTTGCTATGTATCAATGTAACTAACCTCAATCACTTGATGTTGGTGACAGATGAGAGAGTTGATGAAATTAAGAAATTCAGAGTTCACCGGCTGGTTTGATGGTGTCTCATTTAATAAATTTTATATCTCATTTAATAAATTATATATATATATATAATATATATATATTTTAACTGGAGCGAAAAAAAAACTGATATATATATATATATATATATATATATATCTTTAAGAAATAGAAGTATAAACAATCAATTCAATTAAATAAACTATCTCAGGGAATTCCCTGGCCATCCAGTGGTTAAGACTTTGTTCTTTCAGTATAAAGTAGATGGGTTCCATTGCTCATAGGGAACTAAGGTCCTGCAAGCTACATGTCTCTGCCAAACATTAAAAAAAAAAAAAGCAATTAACTAATTTTTAAAAAAGTATTTCAGTTGAAAAGCTATGCTTATACTAAATTTTATTTATGCCCAAGTGTTATGAGGGTGCCCAAGTGGATTTAGAATTACTATTCTAACTACTTTAATTATTTTTCTTTGTAGATAATCTTCAGGTTATTATCAACATCCCCATTGGTACCCTGCTGAAATTCCAACCTCCAGGAACCCTGCAGAGAATGCAGGTGGAGAACAGCACTGTGAAGACACAGTTCTTTCTCTTGGGATTCAGTGACCACCCAGAACTGCAGAGTGTTCTTTTTGCTGTGTTTTTGTCCATCTACTCGGTTACCCTGATGGGCAACCTTGGGATGATTTTATTAATCACAGCCAGTCCCCCTTTGCACACCCCTATGTACTTTTTTCTCTGCATCTTATCTTTCGTAGACGCCTGCTACTCTTCAGTCATTGCCCCCAAGTTACTTGTGGACTTAGTTTCTGATGAGAAGACCATTTCTTACAATGGTTGTGCTGCACAGTTATATTTCTTCTGCTTTTTGGTGGACACAGAGTCTTTTCTCTTGACTGTCATGGCTTATGACCGGTATATAGCCATCTGCAACCCCCTGCTTTACACCGTTATTATGTCCAAGAGGATTTGCTGCCAGCTTGCAATTGGAGCGTTTTTAGGGGGCACCATGAGCTCAGTGATTCACACCACTAATACCTTTCACCTGTCTTTCTGCTCCAATGAAATTAACCATTTCTTTTGTGACATCTCCCCTCTCTTCTCTCTGTCCTGCACTGACGCCTACATCCATGACATTGTACTGGTGGTCTTTGCTAGTTTAGTGGAAGCCCTCTGCCTTCTAACAGTTCTCCTTTCTTATATCCTCATCATAGCAGCCATTCTTAAAACAGATTCTGCTGAAAGGAAGAAGAAAAGGATTCTCCACTTGTGCATCCCATCTGATTGTGGTCTCTATCTACAATGGTACCCTGATCTTCATTTATTTGCATCCCAGTGCTGGCCATTCACTGGATATTGATAAAGTGACCTCTGTGTTCTATACATTGATTATACCTATGCTGAACCCCCTGATTTACAGTCTGAGGAACAAAGATGTGAAAAATGCTTTTAGGAAAATGATTAGCAGGAAATTTCTTTCTTAAGAAAGGATGAAACTGAGGCTGATAACTTTTCTACCTTGTTTCTTGACCTTTAGTTTTAACTAATGGAAAAGTCAGTTTAATATGGGTGTTCCCTAATTCTACAGGCAATGAAGCCTCAACCACAAAATTGGGCCAGAGGCTAATATTAGAGCCAGGCCCTGTTACATATGTCTAACTCTTTATCATTTTAAGGTTGATTTTTTTTTTTTTTTCATTCATTGTTGGTGGAAGTTTAAATTAGTCTTCTTTATGGAAGATAATTTGCTATTATTTGAATGAAATATATAATTCACCTGGAATTTGAAAATTAAATATGCAAGTATCATTTAAACCAGTAAGTCTAGCAACTGAACCTGCAAAAGTTTACCACTTTCAAAGTATTCATTGCATCAGAGCTTATAATCAGTTCAGTTCAGTTCATTTGTTTAGTTGTGTACTACTCTTTGCAACCCCATGGACAGCAGCACACCAGGCTTCCCTGTCCATCACCAACTCCCAGAGCTTACTCAAACTCATGTCACCGAATCAGTGACACCATCCAACCATCTCATTCTCTGTCATCCCCTTCTCCTCCCCTCTACAATCTTTCCCAGCATCAGGGAAAATAATCTAAATATCTACCAATAGGAAATAGGCTAAATGAAATAAATTTGAACTTTTATATTTTTTTCTCAGGAGTATATTTACCCTTTGTGTAATATTCTATATTTCATATTCTTACTATTTGTTTCTCTCTTTTTTTTATTTGTTTCTCATTTTGTTATTACTGTTTTACTCAATATTGGTTAAGCTTTTGATATATATTGCAGCACTCTTTTGTGAAATTTTATAAATGAAATTCACTGAGATTCTTTGTTAATTAATTTGATTTCCATGGCAGTATGTGTAGATGGTAGAGGCTTCTCTGAGGCTCAGTGATAAAGAACCCACTTGCCAAATGGCAGGAGACACAGGTTTGATCTCCAGTCAGAAAGATCCCTTGGAGGGGGAAGTGGCAACCTATTCCAGTATTCTTACCTGTGAAATTGCATGGACAGAAGAGCATGGCTACAGCCTATGAGGCCACAGAAGAGTCAGAGAAGACTTGTGACTAAACAATAGCAACCACATGCAGATTGAAGCTTAACTGTCCAAATTGTACTCACACTGAAAAGGCTTTTTCAAAAAAAAAAAAAAAAAGAAAAGAAAGAAAAGAAAAAAAAAAAAAAAAAGAAAGAAGCCTCCCTCAAATATTAAGTCCTACATGACATTTTTTCCCCTGCCATCCATTTCAATTATGATGGTAACTCATATTCTAAACCTCACTAAATTCTATAATAATGTCATTTGTATCTGTAGTTATACCCCTGTATTGAAATTTCACTTCAGTTCAGTCGCTCAGTCCTGTCCGACTCTTTGCGACCCCATGGACTGCAGCACGCCAGGCCTCCCTGTCCATCACCAACTCCCCGAGCTTGCCCAAACTCATGACCATCACGTAGGTGATGCCATCCAACCATCTCATCCTCTGTTGTCCCCATCTCCTCCTGCCTTTAATCTTTCCCAGCATCAGGGTCTTTTCCAATGAGTCAGTTCTTCACGTCAGGTGTCCAAAGTATTGAAGTTTCAGCTTTAGCATCAGTCCTTTCAAAGAATATTCAGGACTGATTTCCTTTAGGATTGACTGGTTGGGTCTCCTTGCAGTCCAAGGGACTCTCAAGAGTCTTCTCCAACACTACAGTTCAAAAGCATCGAATCTTCGGAGCTCAGTTTTCTTTACTGTCCAACTCTCACATCCATACCTGACTACTGGAAAAACCATAGCTTTGTTGGCAAAGTAATTTCTCTGCTTTTTATTTTTATTTTTTTAATTTTATTTTATTTTTAAACTTTACATAATTGTATTAGTTTTGCCAAATATCAAAATGAATCCGTACATGTGTTCCCCATCCTGAACCCTCCTCCTCCTCCCTCCACACCATCCCTGGGTCGTCCCAGTGCACCAGCCCCAAGCATCGATCTTGAACCTGGACTGGCAACTCGTTTCTTACATGATATTCTACATGTTTCAATGTCACTGTCCCAAATCTTCCCACCCTCTCCCTCTCCACAGTCCATAAGACTGTTCTATCAGTGTCACCAGTTATTGATTTTCTAAATTCCATATATATGTGTTAGTACTCTGCTTTTTAATATGCTGTCTAGGTTAGTCATAACTTTTCTTCCAAAGAACAAGTATCTTTTAACTTCATGGCTGCAGTCATCATCTGCAGTGATTTTGGAGCCCCCAAATAAAGTCAGCCACTGTTTCCACTGGTTTTCCATCTATTTGCCATGAAGTGATGGGACTGGATGACATGATCTTAGTTTTCTGAATGTTGAGTTTTAAGCCAACTTTTTCACTCTCTTTCACTTTCATCAAGAGACTCTTTAGTTCTTCTTCACTTTCTGCCATAAGGGTGGTGTCATCTGCATATCTGAGGTTATTGATATTTCTGTCAGCACTCTTGATTCCAGCTTGTGCCTCTTCCATCCCAGTGTTTCTCATGATGTACTCTGCATATCCTCTGTAAACACTATTAAATCAAAACTTTGAAAAGATATAGAAAAGGGATTTGTTTCATTAAATATATATTTTAAAAATGGTCAGTGAAGCTAATTTTACATGATATGAATGGGCTTCATTATTATAATGATCAGAAATGTCCAAGTCTTTGCAACCCCATGAGCCATAGGCTCTTCTGTCCATGGAATTTTCTAGGCAAGAATACTGGGGTGGGGTGCCATTCAGCATTCCAGGGAACCTTCCCAACCCAGGGATTGAACTCACACCTCTTGCATCTCCTGCACTGGCAGGCTGATTCCTTATCACTGGTGCTGAAACAGGAAACCAGGTTCTGTTCTTGGAGCCGAGGAATGAACTCCACAAACTAGCAAACACTCACACAGGCAAAGTTTATTTTAAAAGATAGAGATGCAAAGCCCTTAGCATAGACACTGACAGGGGGAGAAGAGCCCCCAAAAGGTGGGGATTACAACAGCTTTATATATTTATTAGTATTGATCTGTACATTTTTGGTTGACTTGCAACTTTAATATGCATCATTTTTGACCAATTAGTTTAAACTTCACAACATCCAGTTTGTCATTTTTATGGCTTTCTTGGATCCCCAATTTTCTCAGTTTTTCCAAACATTGTGACACTGTTCCTTGACACTTTCTTAAGACCCCAGGCCATTATTTAGGGGCTAGATATAAATGTTTAGGAGCTAATTGTCTACCTGGAGCTTTTCTCCTTGATAGATTAAACAGTAGTTCATGATTGTATTGTCCTGGGTTTGAATGTTTTATGACTTACCAGACCAGGAGGCATTCCTCTGAATGCCTGGAAATTGGAAAAGGGAGTGAGATGCTTACTTGAGAAGAAAAAAATTGAAAAAAAAAAAAAAACAGGAATTGAGTTTTCAAAGTCTTACACTGTCTGGAATTTCTGGCTCAGCACCACCTGAGAAGCCTAATGTTTGCAGATATAAATACTTTCACATGTTCTTAATAAATTTCATTGGGTTTGAAGAGCTTTAGACAGTGATTGAGAGTTCCTGATATGTGCTATATTCTATGAACTATAAATAATTTGAAATCATGAGAGAAAATATTGAAGAAACAATAAAATACATTTGTCTAAAATTCCAATTTGTACTAGAATTCTAATTCAAATAATCTGCTGAAAATTCCAAGTTTTTTAATATGTTGTTTCCTTCAAATGATATCTTGATTATAAAATCATCAGCACCAAAGGCATATTGAACATAAGTGATCAGGACCTAACTTAAATAAAAATCTGTATAAGCAATTGCTCTCTCCTCCTAAAATTATAAAGAGTGCCTCCATGTTCCGTTCATGGCCACAACCTAAGATAAAATGAATGCTTCTGAGAACTTTAAATTGTGTTGTTTTCACAACTGGATTAATTGCTAATTGAATACAGGCAGAACAGAATATGCAATTAATTAAGCTTTTGGAAAATATTTCAGGGATTAACTAGCATACAATAATTTAGCACTACACAATTGTGATAACCACTGTTAAAATTTTGTTTAGAATATTATTCCAGTTTATTTGATACTTTCATAGATAACATAATCACTATATCAGTTCAGTCAGTTCAGTCACTCAGTCGTCCCTCCAAAGGGAACTATTTTTGACCCCATGAATCATGATTTAACAGGCCTCCCTGTCCATCACCAACTCCCGGAGTTCACTCAGACTCATGTCCATCGAGTCAGTGATGCCATCCAGCCATCTCATCCTCTGTTCTGCCCCTTCTCCTCCTGCCCCAATCCTCCCAGCATCAGACTCTTTTCCAATGAGTCAACTCTTTGCATGAGGTGGCCAAAGTCTGGAGCTTCAGCTTTAGCATCATTCCTTCAAAAGAAATCCCAGGGCTGATCTCCTTCAGAATGGACTGGTTGGATCTCCTTGCAGTCCAAGGGACTCTCAAGAGTCTTTTCCAACACCACAGTTCAGATAGCAATTGTTCTTCAGCCTCAGCTTTCAATCACAATCCAACTTTACATCCATACATGACCACAAAAACCATAGCCTTGACTAGATGGACCTTTGCTGGCAAAAATGTCTCTGCTTTTATCAATATGCTATCTAGGTTGGTCATAATTTTTCTTTAAAGGAGTTATTTATCTTTTAATTTCATGGCTGCAGTCACCATCTGCAGTGATTTTGGAGCCCCCAAAATAAAGTCTGACACTGTTTCCACTGTTTCCCCATCTATTTCCCATGAAGTGATGGGACCAGATGCCATGATCTTCGTTTTCTCAATGTTGAGCTTTTAAGCCAACTTTTTTTCTCCTCTTTCACCTTCATCAAGAGGCTTTTGAGTTCCTCTTCACTTTCTGCCATAAGGGTGGTGTCATCTGCATATCTGAGGTTAAAAGATATTTCTCTCAAATCTTGATTCCAGCTTGTGTTTCTTCCAGCCCAGTGTTTCTCATGATGTACTCTGCATAGTTCAATAAGCAGGGTGACAATATACAGCCTTGATGTACTCCTTTTCCTATTTGGAACCAGTCCATTGTTCCATGTCCAGTTCTAACTGTTGTGTCCTGACCTGCATACAGGTTTCTCAAGAGGCAATCACTATATAATATATATATCATATAATCACTATATATAGCATTCTAATATAACTAATACTTTGTTCCTCCCCTACAAAGGGAACTATGTTTGTGTTAATATATGATTTAACATATATGGTTTATGATTTAAACTATATTATGGGACCTTTCAGTTTATTTGTTTACTTATTTTCATTATTAACTAGTGTAATGCTATGAACCCAGTGAGGAGATGGAGTCCTCTTTGGTGTCCTTTGGAGGATCAGGGGATGTTTGCTGATATAATTAAGGCAGAATGAAGAGTTTTAAGGCAAAATGAAGAGTTTTATAACAAATAATTCCTGTCTCTGACTCTCATTTCTGTATAGGGCAAAATAAAACATATGCAAATAGATTTCACCTAAAGTGAACATGGTAGGATAAAATCAAAGAAAAGAAAAATTTTTTGATTAATTTTACAAAGATTCAATTTTATATTAATTGTTCTGGCTATACTTATTCATTTGTTGTTCAATAAGTATTTTTGAATTGAATTCTCAGGTCAAACACTGTAAGTGGCATAGTAGAAAAAATGGTGAACAGGAAAGTAAGTGTCATGCTTTTATGGAATATTTAGACATGGAGGGAGGTTTCTTATTTATTCTTATTTATTTATTTACTACTTATTTCTATGTGTTATGATGGAATATTTACAGGGTGATGCAAGTACATAAAAAGGGTATAAACAAAACTAATTTGATACAGTAACACTGACTGACTGAGCATGTCTATTAAGCCTACTGTTTTTAAAAAAAAATGGAGCCTTTAGGGAAGTAAGTTTAATTGACATGGATAGAGCAGTTGCTCTTCTCATGATACCTCATTAGGGCCTCTCAGGAACAGAGAAAAGAGATGTAAAAAAGACCTTTTGTGCAAAACAGCAGAGACCCTATTGCTACTCTTCCTTAGTTTGGAGAGAAGATTAAGATCATTAAGGCCTGCTCCCTACACTCAATTTAGGCACAATTGAAAATAATGGGAAACATTCAGAAGGTTGTACTGGTAAAAACTAATGTCAAAAACATCTTTAAGATTGTACTGGTGGGTTATATGTATAGAACTGATGTCAAAGGGATGATTTAGGGAATGGTAGAAATCTGTATAATATCATATAAGAAATGAATCGCCAGCTCAGAACTGGGATCTTTAGGAAGGTTTAAAGAACAAAGGTCAAGAAACAGGGTAGAAAAGCTGTCAAGTAATTAGCCTCAGTTTAAATATCATTTAAATAAAAAAAGAAAGAAATTTTCTGCTAATCATTTTCCTTTCTTAAGGCATTTTTGCAATCATTTTCCTTCATTTTTTACATATTTGTTCCTAAGGCTGTAAATTAAGGGATTTAACGTAGGTGTAGAACACAGAGGTCACTTTATCAATAGCCATTGAATGGACAGTGCCAGGGCACAAATAAATGAAGATCAGGGTACCATGGTAGATAGAGACCACGGTCAGATGGGATGCACAAGTGGAGAATCCTTTTCTTCTTCCCTCTGCAGAACCTGTTTTAAGAATGGATGCTAAGATGAGGATATAAGAGAGGAGAACTGTTAGAAGGCAGAGGGCTTCCACTAAACTAGCAAAGACCACCAGTACAATGTCATGGATGTAAGTGTCAGTGCAGGACAGAGAGAAGAGAGGGGAGGTGTCACAAAAGAAATGGTTAATTTCATTGGAGCAGAAAGACAGGTGAAATATATTTGTGGTGTGGACGATTGAGCTCATGGTGCCTCCCAGAAATGCTCCAATTGCAAGCTGGCAACAAATCCTCTTGGACATAATAATGGTGTAAAGCAGGGGTTACAGATGGCTATGTACTGGTCATAAGCCATGACAGTCAAGAGAAAAGACTCTATGTCCACCAAATAGCAGAAGAAATATAACTGTGCAGCACAGCCATTGTAAGAAATGGTCTTCTTATCAGAAATTAAGTCCACAAGTAATTTGGGGCAATGACTGAAGAGCAGCAGGCATCTATGAAAGACAAGATGCAGAGAAAAAAATACATAGGGGTGTGCAAAGGGGGACTGGCTGTGATTAATAAAATCATCCCAAGGTTGCCCATCAGGGTAACAGAGTAGATGGACAAAAAACAGCAAAAAGAGCACTCTGCAGTTCTGGGTGGTCACTGAATCCCAAGAGAAAGAACTGTGTCTTCACAGTGCTGTTCTCCACCTCCATTCTCTGCAGGGTTTGTGGAGGTTGGAATTTTGACAGGGTACTGATGTTTATAATAACCTGAAGAGTCAGAAAAAAATAAATATGAAAATGGCTAAAGTAATTAGAACATTAATTCTAAATCCACTTGGGCATCCTGGTAACCCCTAGGCATATGAACAGTAAGCACAGAAAATGTACGTATTTCCAGTTGAAATGATAACTTACCACTTCTATTTCTTAAAGCTATCATTTTCCACATTAAATGACACAGCATCAAACCAGTGGGTGAATTCTAACCTCTGAACCTCTTACTTTCATTTACTCTCTCATCTTTCACCAATGTGAATGATCATGGTTAATCACATTGCATATAGCAAACTCTGAGTAACTCACTTCTGTTCCACTTTGCAGTATTTTTTTACTTGCACAACAAATTAAAGTATTTCTATTTCAGTTGAAACCTTGCCTAGTTAGAGGAGTCAAAGTACTTTATCTCTCATACATTGAGAAGCATTTTGCCTCTGAGGAAAAAAGGAACTTCTAAGAGTTGCTTGTAAAATAGAAAGAGAAAATATTCAGAATTAGTTACTGAATCAGTAACAGAATTAGCAACTGAATCCTAACTCTACTGCTCAGCAGTTGCAATTCTTTAGGCAGGCCAAGTAATCACTAAGTTTAAGTTTCATCATCATTAGTATGAGAATGACAGTGCCTGTCTCATCAAATTATATGTTAAATGAGTTTTCTTCTACAGTTAAATATCTTTAGCATCTCATTGATTCACTGTTCTAAAGTTGGCAACATATTAATAGGAGTTAGTACATCCATTTTTTATTTTTTAGATTATAAACCAAGCTATGGAATCTGACTAGAGAAATTTTCATGCTTGGACAATTACTGAATTAATCCAGGCAATATAATGATAGTATTCAGGAATATTTCAATGTTTAATGCTAAATTGTAACAGATGTTTAAAAAGGGTCACCTACCCACTTCTCTTAATGATGTCTGTGTTCTCTTGTCATTGCACTAGTCTACAGCTCTGTAAATTGTAAATAACCCAGAGAAACGCACATGATACTTGTTTACAGACAGGTGCATTTTTTTTTCCAGCATACGTACAACTGATTTGCTCTGTAGTGGAAAGGCAGTTTTGTATCTGTTATCAGTTTATTTGTGAATTCCTGATTTATAATATTGTGATTCTTTGAATTATCTTTTGTAACACTTATAGCATCTTAATGAATGAAATAAATAAAATCTTTTACATGTGCACATTTTATATAATTATAAAGTTCGTATGTATATATATAGTGAAAGTGAAAGTTGCTCAGTCATCTCTGACTCTTTGTGACCCCATGGACTATACAATTCATGGAATTCTCCAGGCCAGAATACTGCAGTGGGTAGCCTTTCCCTTCTCCAGGGGATCTTCCCAACCCAGGGATTGAACCCAGATCTCCTGCATTATAGGTGGATTCTTTATCAGCTGAGCCACCAGGGAAGCCCATATATATATATATCTATATAAACATACATACATATATATTTTATATATACATTTATGTGTGTGTATATATATATATATATATATATATATAATGCATATATAATTCTTCCTTAACAACCTACATCACACACAGCTCCTACAAGTTCAGCATTTGCATAATGTCTGATTTGAATATATTTTCATTTTCATTTTATATACTCTATCTCAGATTATGATCTAACCACATTACCAAAATCTTATCTTCTTGTTTTTTCTCAATTTGTTCCAGATTTTTAATAAAACTGAATGTCTTTTAAAACTTTTCATACATTTAGAATTAATAGGCATAATGCAACTATTTACCATATTTTGGTATAGAAAATGAACTATGGATACAATAATGATTGTGGATTCTGGATTACTTAATGTCTATTTTTCTACATTCGTTCTGTTAGCTAAATTAACAGCTTCCCAGGTTACTCGAGTAGTAAAGAATCTGTCTGCCAATGCAGGAGATGAAAGAGATAAATTAGAGTAAATGTGAAAATCTGGCATGGATTTACATTGCCATCTTATAATTTTCAAAGTGCTTTCTCATCTAACTTAATTCTCACAGCTCTTTAAAATATGTTGACCACCTCTACTGAAAAGGAACTGATGATTTCAACCCAGTTAACAATCCAGGATTGCGTAACTTTGCAATCAAAGAGTCAGGGCCAGAGTTTGGACATTCTGGATCATTGGGCACTCTTCAATAAATGCTACCTCCCCAGAAATGGAAATGTTAGAGACAGTGGTACTTAAAAGATTAGCATAACCAAGACAGTTATTCCCCAAAACTCAATGTGCTGAATTGGATATAGGGATATTAGCTTAAAGCTAGCATAAATCTTGATTTAGAGTTTGTGCTCCAACAGGTTTACATCTTTTGACACAGTATCTGAGAAGATGTGCTGTGGTGGTTGAAAGCATGGATGATAAATCCAGTGTGTCTGGCTCTTTCACTTCATATTTGTATGACTTCAGCAAAATTTCAACAACTACATGATTTCATTTTCTGATATGTAAATTACATATTATAGTGACACTTGTCTACAGGGTAATGATGAGGATTAAATAAACTAATATGTGTATTTTCAACAGTATTTTTCACACAGCGAATATTCAATGTGTGATGTGTGTGTGCTTAGTGTGTCCACCTCTTTGCAACCCCATGGATTGTAGCCCATGAAGCTCCTCTGTCCATGGAATTTTCCAGGCAATAATGCTGTCTTGGGTTGCCATTTCCTCCTCCAGGGGATCTTCCCAACCCAGGGATCAAACTCAAATTTCTTCTGCCCCCTGCATTGACAGGTGGATGCTTTATCACTGTGCCACCTTGGAAGCTAATATCATTAAGCTATTGAGACAAGTCTGAACTTCTCGAGAAATTAATACTTATTATTTTATTATCAACCAGGATTCCTTTTTCCTCTAAGCAAAGGGTTAAGCAAAGAAGGAAAGCATCACTGATCTACTAGTTAATTCATTGGAATTATACTTTTATGAAATACAGATGGCTTCCTCCTTAGAAAATATTAACTCTCCTTGAATGATAGTCCATCTGCTTTGCTCTGCAAACATAGAGACAAGATTGTCTATTGATTAAGGAGTGGAGCAATTGCCACTCTCTGAAGGCAAGAAAAAGATACAATTAAATCTTTTCTGAGCTATTCTTTCTTTTGTAATAATGAAAAATGACTATTCAAAGGTGAAAGTGAAAGTGAAGTCGTGTCTGACTCTTTGAGACCCTATGGACTGTAGCCTACCAGGCTCCTCCGTCCATAGGATTCTCCAGGCAAGAGTACTGGAGTGGGTTGCCATTTCCATCTCCAGGGGATCTTCCTGAACCAGGGATCAACCCAGGGTCTCCTGCACTGTAGGCAGAGACATCAAATAAAGAGACTCATCTTTAGGGACAATGTTTAAATAAGCTTGAGGCCTTGACCATGAGAAACAAACACTTCTTTGCTGAGGTTGTTTTTCTACCAAACCTCGTATTTCTAGTCACAGATGTACAGGACCTGAAGAGAACAATTTATATAGAGAACATTAAATGTAATAATATTTCAAATTTATTTCCTCAAGCAAGTCTGAAAAAAAAGGAAAGTTTCAAAAATCTACTATATAAAAGCTAAATAGAACAAATGGAAAGGGAAAATAATACAGGAAATAAAAAACAGACTCCATTTAGGAGCCAACTACTATCTTTCTATGTCCTTGGCAGGTGAACAAACATAGAAAACAAGATTTTCTAAGAGATTAAAAATCATCTATTCCTGCACTTTCTGAAGGCAAGAAAAGATACAATTATATCTTTTTGAGCTATTCTTTCTTTGTTAATGAAAAATGACTATTCAAAGGTGAAAGTGTTCAGTTCAGTAGTGGTGTCTGACTCTTTGAGACCCTATGGATCACAGCCACCAGGCCTCCTCCGTCCATCACCAACTCCTGGCAAGAGTTCACTCAGACTTGCCATTTCCATCAAGTCAGGATCTTCCTGAACCAGGGATCAACCTCTGGTCCCCTGCATTGTAGGGGGAATCCCTCCCAGCATCAAACTAAATGAGTCTCATCTTCTTTGACAATGTTTAAATAAGCTGGAGGCTTTGAGCTTTAGAAACATTCCTTGCTGAGAAATTTTTCCCAAACCTCATATTTCTATTCACAGATGTGCAGGACCTGAAGAGAACAATTTATATAGAGAACATTAAGTGTAATAATATTTCAAGTTTATTACACACTTCAAGTCTGAAAGAAAATTTCAAGATTCAAAAAAGAAATATAAAAGCTAAATAGAACAAATGGAAAGGGAAAATAATACAGGAAATAAAAAACAGACACCATTTAGGAGCCAACTACTATGTTTCTATGTACTTGTCAGGTGAGCATGAAAACAGGATTTTGGAAGAGTTTAGCAAAATCATCTATTCTTGCAGGAATTTCTCTTTACCATTGATACTGATTTTACTTTTTTTTTTCCTAAAAAAAAAATTCAGACACTGTTTCCACACCCCAACCCCACTCCAGTACTATTGCCCATGAAAATCCCATGGATGGATGCCCTGATCTGGGCTTTTCTGAATGGGGTGAGCTTTAAGTGAACACGACTGAGCGACTTCACTTTCACTTTTCACTTTCATCAATTGGAGAAGGCTTTTTTCCTCTTGCCTGGAGAATCATAAGGATGTGGGAGCCTGGTGGGCTGCTCATCTATCTGCATATCTGAGGCTACTGATATTTCTCTCAGCAATCTTGATTCCAGCTTGTGCTTCTTCCAGTACTGTTACTTGGGTGTTGATAATTGATGGCATCAATGCAATACTGTAAGAGAAGATGGATAATAAATAAATAGATTGAGTCAGCCTTAATGGATATGTACATGCTTTAAAAAGAAATAATAGGTGATTAGAACAGTGTTAACATTTAGATTCTTAATCAGAGTCCAATATAGTGAGAATTGATTTAATATCATGTGTCAAATGTTTGGGCTTTTTGCTGCTATTGTTTTTGTTAGACATATCTTGATCATTTAAAACTTGTGTTACTCTGGGAATATTTATTCTCAAACTATCAGTTTCTACATGTAGAATAAGTGACTATGAACTTAAAAGAACTTAAAATCCCATCAAGTTCTAATACCCTGGGATTAAGGTAAGAATACTTACCAGATCACTATCTTTTTCATTCACCTTCTCTCTATACTGTGTCAGCAGTGGTTCATTTTTCACAGGAAAAGTCAATTTTGATACTTAAAAGAGAAAAATTGACCTACTGTAACATTTTTTAATTATCTGATTTGAATGGCCTTCTGTGTTTGTAGAAGAAATTTGTGCTTCCCTCAGGAAGACTGCTGTTCCCTAGGATAATTCAAGACCTTTTATATTTCTCTGAGGCTTTTGAGACTAGTTTTCTGATTTCACATCAGATCCCAGGAACACACACTGATACCCCATTCCCAGTGGGAATATTTGCCTGTGTAATTACAGTTCTACTGAGAAATTGTTTAAACACAAAATTAAGTGATGTCATATGTTTTTCTACACGTTAAGAATGTCTCAGGGAAATATATTATTATATTGTGGCTCACAAAATGGTATGTTATTATATGTAAAATTGTATTATATATTTGCTAACTAATTTTATTTAACCTGCTCAAAGCAATTTATCAAACAATTAACAGGCTATACTAGAATGGTGGAATAAACTGGTATAGCCTTAAATTGGTGCAGTGATGCTCAGGCCAAAGCTGTGACAGCATCTTTGAGGAGGAAGAGCAGGAAGAGAAAGACTCTGAGTTCAGGAGCTTCTGATGATTCAGTGACAATGGACTCTCCCACAGGAGTGCTTTCTACCATATGTCAGGTCTGGGAAACCAAATGACAAATTTTGTGTTTCTTCTGAAAAAAAAAAAAAAAAAATAAGGGAGAAAACATGTTTATATTAACTTCAGAAAATTATAGGCATCAAACACTGTCTTCTCTTTTTTTGGCTTTATTTTTATTTTATTTTTACTGAACACTCTTTAAAATGCAATCATCAAATAATTCAAAATGTTCAATGTCCCAGTGGATCCCACTGACTAAAATACTAAAATTCAATTATGAGCAGAAATCAATGTAATTCCAAACGTTAATCTATCAAAATAAATTGAGCTGATGAATTCAGTTAGATATTTTGTTGGACCTTGAAACATAATCAGTGATCTAATTTAGAGCCTGATGGAGATTGACTCTTTCTTTGGGAAATGTTGTAAGTCTGCCAAAGTAGGGTGACAGCTTTTATGATCCTATATAATCCAAGCTAATTGTTCTATTCAGTTATCAGTCACATAAATTTGCAGTAGGTTTGTACAATTCCCTTGTTGGGGAGTATGACCCATCTCTTTGAAAATAGTGGCTCATAAGGACAGTTACATTTTGAATTGTGCAGAATATACAAAAGAGAATTTCAATATATGCTGAAGATCATCATCATTTTTACCTATCAAATTAACAAAGGGATTTAATTAATTACAATAGTAGTGGTCAGTGTCAATAAGGACTGAGAAAGATGTAACTCTGGTATACATTTTTCTGGAAAGCCACTGGTAACATATTTCCCAAGTCTTAGCCTTGAAAACCATAAAAGCTATATGATTTTTTAATGAGATTTTTTTTTTCTTGACAGTGAAAATGGGTCTCCCCATCATGTCCAACTCTTTGTGACCCCATGGGCTGTAGCCTGCCAGGCTCCTCTGTACATGGAATTCTCCAGGCAAGAATATAGGAGTGGATAGCCATTCCTTTCTCCAGGAGATTTTCCCAACCCAGGGATCAAACTCAGGTCTCCCACATTGCAGGTGGACTTATTCTTTGTTAGTTATTAAAAGAAATAATTTAATTACATTTTGATAAAATTGAGAAAAAACTATCTCCAAAGCTACAATGTAACATTGTTTAGAATTCTAACTATAGGGAAAGTTAACAGTAAAAAAATAGAACTTTTTAAAAAAAACTATGGGGCATCATATCTTGGGTAGAAAATTATCATGTTATTTAAAATTATGGTTTTGCATTTTTAAAAATATGGTTAATTAAAAAAATAAAGATATCAAATTGCACATGTAGTGTATATATGCAGATGTAAGTGAAGATGTATATGTAGAGATATGAATGCACAGAGATATCATATGTTATCACTCTCATTTGGCTCAACCCTAAAAAGATAACTCCTTTATCCATATTAAGAAAGGCAAGTAAAGACTTCCCCAAGGTCTCTCAAGTACTACAGGGCAGTTTCTATGTGAGTAGGATCTACCATTCTGACATTTTCCTGAGGAAAAAAACAAATGAAAATCGAGCAATTTTATTCTCTGCCCTCCTTCCTAGCAGCAGGAGAATTATACATGCTTTCATATATACAGTAATGAGACTGAGTCAAGTACTGGAAATCTTGGTATCCAGTATACCTGGTATATTCTCCATGCATGCATGCCAAGTCACTCAGTCGTGTCCAACTCTTTGAGACCCAATGGACTGTGGCCTGTCAGGCTCCTCTGCCCATGGGATTCTCCAGGCAAGAATACTGGAGAGGGGTGCCTTGCCCTCCTCTAGGGTATCTTCCAGATCCTGCGATTGAACCCAAGTCTTTCACTTCTCTGGCACTGGCAGGTGGGTTCTTTACCACTAGTGCCACCTGGGAAGTGCATATTCTCCATACCTTGAACTAATTTCCTTAACATTGAAAATTCTCCAATTCTTTAAATTGAAAACATATCACTTTCAAACAACAAATCAAAGCAAAACAAAACAAATTGTAGCAACAGTAGCAACAAAAATTGAGTGATTTGCCTACTTCAGAGTTAAAACAGAAAAACCAACTTGGAAAATTTCTTTCCTTAAGTTTTAGACTAAAAAGAAGAAGCTGCTACTGCTACTGCTAAATCACCTCAGTCGTGTCCAACTCTGTGCGACCCCATAGAGGGCAGCCCACTAGGCTCCCCTGTCCCTCGGATTCTCCAGGCAAGAACACTGGAGTGGGTTGCAATTTCCTTCTCCAATCCATGAAAGTGAAAAGTGAAAGTAAAGTCGCTCAGTCGTGCCCAGCTCTTAGCGACCCCACAGACTGGAGCCTACCAGGCTCCTCCATCCATGGGATTTTCCAGGCAAGAGTACTGGAGTGGGGTGCCATTGCCTTCTCTGAAGAAGAAGCTAATCCATGATAAACCCATAGCTTCATCATTTTATGCCCTCTTTATTCTTAGTGATATTTCTTGTTCTAAAGTCTACTTTCTACTTTGTTTTATATCAATATATTCATGCATGAGATGCTTTCTGCCATTGTATATTTAACTCAATACATTATCATAATTGAGATTTCTTTAGAAGCAGTTTAAGTCACTCATTTTAGAGGCACATGAGTTTAAAAAATGAGTAACATCAATGTAAATTATAAATTCTTAACATCTGCCTGAGAAGGTGCGCCGGTTTTACACCCAGATAACCGAGTGGCGGGGAGGCGATAAGTCGCAGTATTGGCGCTTGCCAAACACCTCATCACCTGAGCTGCTCGGACCTGGGAAGAGCACAAAACGCAGGCCCAACTGAGTCTGCACCTCTGAGGACTACCCGAGTGCCTGAACCTGAGCGGCTTGGACCTGGGAGGTACATGCAGCCCAGGGCTGGCCTCAGATTGTTCCCGGCGGAACAACCTAGAGCCCAAGCAGTGTGGGCGGGGAGGCTACACGCGCCGTGAGCGGGGGCAGACCCAGTGTGGCTGAGGCACTGTGAGCGCACGCCAGTGTTATTTGTTTGCAGCATCCCTCTCTCCCTCCCCACAGCATGACTGAACAAGTGAGCCTAAAAAAAAAAAAAAAAAAAAAAAAGTTTCCTCCACTGTCCCCTTTGTGTCAGGGTGGAAACAGGACACTGAAGAGACCAGCAAACAGAAGAAGCTATAACAGAGGGAAACGCCCTGGAAGCTACAGGCAATAGATGAAAACCCTGTGGTTACTACGGACTACATAGGAAGGGGCCTATAGATCTTGAGAAATATAAGTCGGACCAAGGAACTAGCCAAAAATGAACTGAACCCACAATACTCACAACAAAACAAGAAAAAGTCCTAGATATATTTTTACTATTTTTACGATCATTCTTTCTTTTTTTTTAATTAAAAAAAAATTTTTAAGTCCTCTATTGTTCCTTTAATTTTCACTTTTATAACCTATTACTTTGCAAAAAAAAAAAAAGAGACCCTATTTTTTTCTTTCTTCAGCAAACTTCATATATATATATTTTATAATTTTTTGACCTTGTTTTTTTTTTTTTTTTAACATTGTATTTTTGAAATTTCAAACTCTACTCTAGTTTTTCAATTTTAGCTTTTTGGTATATGTTATCAATTTTGTACCTATAGTTTTTTTTTTTAATTTCTGTGACTTTTTTTTTTCTCTGTTTCTTTCTCTTCTTCTTTTATATAACATTGTATATCTGAAATTCCAAACTCTACTCTAGATTTTTAATTTATGCTTTTTGGTATTTGATATCAATTTTGTACCTGTATTTTCTTTATGATTTTTGTGACATTGTTTTTGTTTGTTTGTTTGTTTTCTCTCTTTATGCTTCTTCTTCCTTTTTTTTAACATTGTATTTTTGAAATTCCAAACTCTACTCTAGATTTTTAATTTTTGCTTTTATGTATTTGTTACCAATTTTGTACCTTTAAGAACCCAATCTTCAGGACCCATTTTTCACTAGGGAACGAGATTACTGGCTTGACTGCTTTCTCTCCCTTTGGACTCTCCTTTTTCTCCACCAGGTCGCCTGTGTCTCCTCCCTAACCCCTCTTTACTCTACCCAACTCTGTGAATTTCTGTGTGTTCCAGACAGTGGAGAACACTTAGGGAACTGATTACTGGCTGGATCTGTCTCCCTCCTTTTCATTCCCCACTTTTATCCTTCTGGCCACCTCTGTCTCCTTCCTCCTTCTTCTCTTCTCTGTATAACTCCGTGAACATCTCTGAGTGGTCCAGTTGTGGAGTGCACATAAGGAAGTGACTACTGCTACCCCACTCTCTCCACTATTGATTCCACCTCATCTCATTTGGGTCACCTCTAACTCCCTCCTCCCACTTCTCTTCTCCATGTAACGCTGTGAACCTCTCTGAGTGACCCTCACAGTAGAGAAACTTTTCATCTTTAACGTAGATGTTTTATCAATGGTGCTGTATAGAAGGAGAAGTTTTGAAACTTCTGTAAAAATAAGACCAATAACCGGAAGCAGGAGGCTTAAGTCCAAACCCTGACTACAGGGAACTCCTGACTCCAAGGAACATTAATTGACAGGAGCTCATCAAACGCCTCCATACTGACACTGAAACCAAGCACCTCACAAGGGCCAACGACTTCCAGGGCAAGACATACCAAGCAAATTCTCCAGCAACAAAGGAACACAGCCCTGAGCTTCAAAATACAAGCTGCCCAAAGTCACCCCAATACCATAGACTGCTCATAACTCATTACTGGACATTTCATTGCACTCCAGAGAGAAGAAATACAGCTCCACCCACCAGAACACCGACACAAGCTTCCCTAACCAGGAAACCTTGACAAGCCACCTGTACAAACCCACACACAGCGAGGAAAAGCCACAATAAAGAGAACTCCACAAACTGCCAGAATACAGAAAGGACACCCCAAACTCAGCAATTTAAACAAGATGAAGAGACAGAGGAATATCCAGCAGATAAAGGAACAGGATAAATGCCCACCAAACCAAACAAAAGAGGAAGAGATAGGGAATCTACCTGATAAAGAATTCCGAATAATGATAGTGAAATTGATCCAAAATCTTGAAATTAAAATGGAATCACAGATAAATAGCCTGGAGACAAGGATTGAGAAGATGCAAGAAAGGTTTAACAAGGACCTAGAAGAAATAAAAAAGAGTCAATATATAATGAATAATGCAATAAATGAAATTAAAAACACTCTGGAGGCAACAAATAGTAGAATAACAGAGGCAGAAGATAGGATTAGTGAATTAGAAATAGAATGGTAGAAATAAATGAATCAGAGAGGATAAAAGAAAAACGAATTAAAAGAAATGAGGACAATCTCAGAGACCTCCAGGACAACATTAAACGCTACAACATTCGAATCATAGGGGTTCCAGAAGAAGAAGACAAAAAGAAAGACCATGAGAAAATACTTGAGGAGATAATAGTTGAAAAATTCCCTAAAATGGGGAAGGAAATAATCACCCAAGTCCAAGAAACCCAGAGAGTCCCAAACAGGATAAACCCAAGGCGAAACACCCCAAGACACATATTAATCAAATTAACAAAGATCAAACACAAAGAACAAATATTAAAAGCAGCAAGGGAAAAACAACAAATAACACACAAGGGAATTCCCATAAGGATAACAGCTGATCTTTCAATAGAAACTTCAAGCCAGGAGGGAATGGCAAGACATACTTAAAATGATGAAAGAAAATAACCTACAGCCCAGATTATTGTACCCAGCAAGGATTTCATTCAAGTATGAAGGAGAAATCAAAAGCTTCTCAGACAAGCAAAAACTGAGAGAATTCTGCACCACCAAACCAGCTCTCCAACAAATACTAAAGGATATTCTCTAGACAGGAAACACAAAAACGGCGTATAAACTCGAACCCAAAACAATAAAGTAAATGGCAACGGGATCATACTTATCAGTAATTACCTTAAACGTAAATGGGTTGAATGCCCCAACCAAAAGACAAAGACTGGCTGAATGGATACAAAAACAAGACCCCTACATATGTTGTCTACAGGAGACACACCTCAAAACAGGGGACGCATACAGACTGAAAGTGAAGGACTGGAAAAAGATTTTCCATGCAAATAGGGACCAAAAAAAAGCAGGAGTAACAATACTCATATCAGATAAAATAGACTTTAAAACAAAGGCTGTGAAAAGAGACAAAGAAGGACACTACATAATAATCAAAGGATCAATCCAAGAAGAAGATATAACAATTATAAATATATATGCACCCAACACAGGAGCACCGCAGTATGTAAGACAAATGCTAACAAGTATGAAAGGAGAAATTAACAATAACACAATAATAGTGGGAGACGTTAATACCCCACTCACACCTATGGATAGATCAACTAAACAGAAAATTAACAAGGAAACACAAACTTTAAACAATACAATAGACCAGTTAGACCTAATTGATATCTATAGGACATTTCATCCCAAAACAATGAATTTCACCTTTTTCTCAAGCGCACATGGAACCTTCTCCAGGATAGATCACATCCTGGGCCATAAAGCTAGCCTTGGTAAATTCAAAAAAATAGAAATCATTCCAAGCATCTTTTCTGACCACCAATGCAGTAAGATTAGATCTCAATTACAGGAGAAAAACTATTAAAAATTCCAACATATGGAGGCTGAACAACACGTTGCTGAATAACCAACAAATCACAGAAGAAATCAAAAAGAAATCAAAATTTGCATAGAAAAGAATGAAAATGAAAACACAACAACCCAAAACCTGTGGGACACGGTAAAAGCAGTCCTAAGGGGAAAGTTCATAGCAATACAGGCACACCTAAAGAAACAAGAAAAAAAGTCAAATAAATAACCTAACTCTACACCTAAAGCAACTAGAAAAGGAAGAAATGAAGAACCCCAGGGTTAGTAGAAGGAAAGAAATCTTAAAAATTAAAGCAGAAATAAATGCAAAAGAAACAAAAGAGACCATAGCAAAAATCAACAAAACCAAAAGCTGGTTCTTTGAAAGGATAAATAAAATTGACAAACCATTAGCCAGACTCATCAAGAAACAAAGGAGAAAAATCAAATCAATAAAATTAGAAACAAAAATGGAGAGATCACAACAGACAACACAGAAATACAAAGGATCATAAGAGACTACTATCAACAATTATATGCCAATAAATGGACAACGTGGAAGAAATGGACAAATTCTTAGAAAAGTACAACTTTCCAAAACTCGACCAGGAAGAAATAGAAAACCTTAACAGACCCATCACAAGCACGGAAATTGAAACTGTAATCAAAAATCTTCCAGCAAACAAAAGCCCCGGTCCAGACGGCTTCACAGCTGAATTCTACCAAAAATTTAGAGAAGAGCTAACACCTTTCCTGCTCAAACTCTTCCAGAAAATTGCAGAGGAAGGTAAACTTCCAAACTCATTCTATGAGGCCACCATCACCCTAATACCAAAACCTGACAAAGATCCCACAAAAAAAAGAAAACTACAGGCCAATATCACTGATGAACATAGATGCAAAAATCCTTAACAAAATTCTAGCAATCAGAATCCAACAACACATTAAAAAGATCATACACCATGACCAAGTGGGCTTTATCCCAGGGATGCAAGGATTCTTCAATATCCGCAAATCAATCAATGTAATACACCACATTAACAAATTGAAAAATAAAAACCATATGATTATCTCAATAGATGCAGAGAAAGCCTTTGACAAAATTCAACACCCATTTATGATAAAAAAAAAAAACTCTCCAGAAAGCAGGAATAGAAGGAACATACCTCAACATAATAAAAGCTATATATGACAAACCCACTGCAAACATTATCCTCAATGGTGAAAAATTGAAAGCATTTCTCTAAAGTCAGGAACAAGACAAGGGTGCCCACTTTCACCACTACTATTCAACATAGTTTTGGAAGTTTTGGCCACAGCAATCAGAGCAGAAAAAGAAATAAAAGGAATCCAAATTGGAAAAGAAGTAAAACTCTCACTATTTGCAGAAGACATGATCCTCTACATAGAAAACCCTAAAGACTCCACCAGAAAATTACTAGAACTAATCAATGACTATAGTAAAGTTGCAGGATATAAAATCAACACACAGAAATCCCTTGCATTCCTATACACTAATAATGAGAAAACAGAAAGAGAAATTAAGGAAACAATTCCATTCACCATTGCAATGGAAAGAATAAAATACTTGGGAATATATCTACCTAAAGAAACTAAAGATCTATATATAGAAAACTATAAAACACTGGTGAAAGAAATCAAAGAGGACACTAATAGATGGAGAAATATACCATGTTCATGGATTGGAAGAATCAATATAGTGAAAATGAGTATACTACCCAAAGCAATTTATAGATTCAATGCAATCCCTATCAAGCTACCAACAGTATTCTTCACAGAGCTAGAACAAATACTTTCACAATTTGTATGGAAATACAAAAAACCTCGAATAGCCAAAGCGATCCTGAGAAAGAAGAATGGAACTGGAGGAATCAACCTACCTGACTTCAGGCTCTACTACAAAGCCACAGTTATCAAGATAGTATGGTACTGGCACAAAGACAGAAATATAGATCAATGGAACAAAATAGAAAGCCCAGAGATAAATCCACGCACATATGGACACCTTATCTTTGACAAAGGAGGCAAGAATATACAATGGATTAAAGACAATCTCTTTAAAAAGTGGTGCTGGGAAATCTGGTCAACCATTTGTAAAAGAATGAAACTAGAACACTTTCTAACACCATACACAAAAATAAACTCAAAATGGATTAAAGATCTCAACGTAAGACCAGAAACTATAAAACTCCTAGAGGAGAACATAGGCAAAACACTCTCTGACATACATCACAGCAGGATCCTCTATGACCCACCTCCCAGAATATTGGAAATAAAAGCAAAAATAAACAAATGGGACCTAATTAACCTTAAAAGCTTCTGCACATCAAAGGAAATTATTAGCAAGGTGAAAAGACAGCCTTCAGAATGGGAGAAAATAATAGCAAATGAAGCAACTGACAAACAACTATTCTCAAAAATATACAAGCAACTCCTGCAGCTCAACTCCAGAAAAATAAATGACCCAAACAAAAAATGGGCCAAAGAACTAAATAGACAGTTCTCCAAAGAAGACATACAGATGGCTAACAAACACATGAAAAGATGCTCAACATCACTCATTATCAGAGAAATGCAAATCAAAACCACTATGAGGTACCATTTCACACCAGTCAGAATGGCTGCAATCCATAAGTCTACAAATAATAAATGCTGGAGAGGGTGTGGAGAAAAGGGAACCCTCTTACACTGTTGGTGGGAATGCAAACTAGTACAGTCACTATGGAGAACAGTGTGGAGATTCCTTAAAAAACTGGAAATAGAACTGCCTTATGATCCAGCAATCCCACTGCTGGGCATACACACTGAGGAAACCAGAAGGGAAAGAGACACGTGTACCCCAATGTTCATCACAGCACTGTTTATAATAGCCAGGACATGGAAGCAACCTAGATGTCCATCAGCAGATGAATGGATAAGAAAGCTGTGGTACGCATACACAATGGAGTATTACTCAGCCATTAAAAAGAATACATTTGAATCAGTTCTAATGAGGTGGATGAAACTGGAGCCTATTATACAGAGTGAAGTAAGCCAGAAGGAAAAGCACCAATACAGTATACTAACGCATATATATGGAATTTAGAAAGATGGTAACAATAACCCTGTGAATGAGACAGCAAAAGAGACAGTGATGTATAGAACAGTCTTATGGACTCTATGGGAGAGGGAGAGGGTGGGAAGATTTGGGAGAATGGCATTGAAACATGTAAAATATCATGTATGAAACGAGATGCCAATCCAGGTTCGACGCACGATACTGGACGCTTGGGGCTAGTGCACTGGGACGACCCAGAGGGATGGTATGGGGAGGGTGGAGGGAGGAGGGTTCAGGATGGGGAACACATGTATACCTGTGGTGGATTCATTTTGATATTTGCCAAAACTAATAAAATTATGTAAAGTTTAAAAATTAAATAAAAATTTAAAAAAATAAATAAATAAATTTCTCTTGCTGTTGTTTTTCTCCTTTGCTTCTAGTTTTTAGGTTCACATAGTAAATAACCATGTGAGGATGTTTTCTGAAGTCTTATTTTATCTTATTGACTTCCCTGGTGGCTCGGATAGTAAAAGTGTCTGCCTACAACTTGGAAGACCAGGGTTCGATCCCTGGGTTGGGAAGGTCCCCAGGAGAAGAAAATGGCAACCCACTCCAGTATTCTGGCCTTGAAAATCCCATGGGTGGAGGAGCCTGGTAGGCTACAGTCCATGGGGTCGCAAAGAGTCAGACAGGACTGAGAGACTTCACTTTCACTTACATATTATTAGCGAGAAGTGTTTCTTTATACACTTTTTCTTGCTGATCTGAGTACTTTGATCATATCATTTTATTTAACACAAGGTATAAAAAAATAAAGTTGAATGCTTTATCTATATTTCCATGGTCCCGTGATTTATATATTTCTTTTACCCTTCCACAATTCTGAATCATTCTTTCCATTCTATCTGATCAACAAAGTCACCAGATTTGAAGAATATTTATTTTTGATGGCTAAAATTCCTTTTGGAACAAGTTGCCTAGGAAAACTTCATTTAGTTACTAAGTCTAAAATCAACCAAGGAGACTCTGAGCTTCCACTGCAGGGGGGTACAGTTTCCAACCCTGGTCCAGGAACTGAGATCCTGTATGCCTTGTGAAAGAAAGTGAAGTCGCTCAGTCGTGTCCGACTCTTAGCAACCCCATGGACTGCAGCCCACCAGGCTCCTCCATCCATGGGATTTTCCAGGCAAGAGTACTGGAGTGGGGTTCCATTGCCTCTATGCCTTGTTAGCATGGCCTAAAAAACAAAAGCAATAACAACAACAAGAAGAACAACAAAGCAAAGTAATCAAAGAAAATATAACAATTCTTACTTTAGAAATTATAAGGAAATTATGACATTTATTGTACAATATGGAACCATGGAATTTTTAGATCTTAAAAGATGACCACCACACCCTGTCATTTTTGGTTTACAAATATTACAAAGAATAAAGTACAAAGTATCTATAATTAAAATCATAAAATGAAGATAAGAGACTTGAGGAGTACTTGAATATTCAGTGACAGAGAGATTTATACTGTAAGTGGAGCTTCCCAGCTGGCACAGTGGTAAAGAATCTGCCTGCCAATGCAAGAGATGTGAGTTTGGTCCCTGGGTCAGGAACATCCTCTGGAGGAGGAAATGGCAACCCACTGCAGTATTGTTACCTGAAAGGTCCAAGGACAGAGGAGCCTGGCAGGCTACAGTCCATGTGGTCACAAAGAGTGGGACATATATGAGCGACTGAGCACACACACACACACACTAAGTGAAATTAAAACAGATTAGAAAAAGAAACTCGGCATTGTGTACTGCAATCCCTAAAAAGTCATGTTTGTAGCCTTTCGTCATATTTTCATGTCCACTCTTCGATTCTTTGGGTCATGATATTGCTGCTGGGAGTTGAAACCTGAATCCCCAGATACACTTGTTAACTGGCTTATCTTTCAGTTCAGTTCAGTTCAGTTGCTCAGTTGTGTCCAACTCTGCAACCCCATGAACCGCAGCACGCCAGGCCTCCCTGTTCATCACCAGCTCCTGGAGTCCACCAAAACCCATGTCCATTGTGTCGGTGATGCCATCCAACCATCTCATCCTCCGTCATCCCCTTCTCTTCCTGCCTTCAACCTTCACAAACATTAGGGTCTTTTCAAATGAGTCAGCTCTTCGCATGAGGTGGACAAAGTGTTGCAGTTTCAGCTTCAACATCAGTCCTTCCAATGAACACCCAGGACTGATCTCCTTTAGAATGGACTGGTTGGACCTCCTTGCAGTCCAAGGGACTATCAAGAGTCTTCTCCAACACCACAGTTCAAAAGCATCAATTCTTCAGTGCTCAGCTTTCTTCACAGTCCAACTCTCACATCCATACATGACTACTGGAAAAACCACAGCCTTGACTAGACGGACCTTTGTTGACAAAGTAATGTCTCTGTTTTTTAATATGCTGTCCAGGTTGGTCATAACTTTCCTTCTAAGGAGTAAATGTCTTTAAATTTCATGGCTGCAATCACCATCTGCAGGGATTTTGGAGCCCTCAAAAAGGATTATCTTTAAGTTCCGCCAAAGGCAGAAAAAAAGAGAAATGGGAGGGAGAAGAAAAGGAGGAAAAGTTCAAAGGAAATGGGAAGGAGAAAAGAAAGAAATGTCTTCTTGCTTTTCAGTTTCTTTTCCAGTTTCTCACCATACTCTACTCAGAAGCAAAAGCAGCAGTCTGGCTTGTCCCAGGGACCAAAGATCAACGGGGCCTGTGCCTAGAGGCTGAAACGTGTAGACACCCTTAGAGCTCTGTCTCTTCCTCATGAACTTCACATCAGATGAGCAGAGCACGTCCTCCAACCTCTGAGATTCTGGCAAGAATACTTCTTCCCTGTTGTCTGCACACATAAAGAATGATAATTTCTTCCTGAAGTTAATAATCATTAAATCAGAGACTGCCCTGGTGATCCAGTGGTTAAGAACACACCTCCAATGCAGGGGCCACAGGTTCGATCCCTGGGCAGGGAGCTAAGATCTCATATGCCACGGGGCAACTAAGCCCACACACTGTGACGAGACAGCCTATGTGCTGCAACAAGAGAAGTCCACAGACTGCAACTAGAAAGGCCTGCATGAAGCAACGAAGACCCAACACAACCAAAATAATTAAATAAATAAAATACCATTAAATGAACACATTCTTCATCTCTCCAGGCTTCCAAAATCTAACATCCCATGTATTCAGCCTCACTAGGGATTTCTTTTCCTAAGTGGACCTGCCTCATATAACACACCATGTACAACATATTCAACATGGAACAATTTTGAACCAATTTACAACCTTAAAAGTCAACATAGTACTTTAAGTTCTAATATTAAGCTCAACATACATACAGTTTATATACCAGTTTTTATTCATCTAACTCTAATAAAAATAAAGATAACTTATAATACGTAAGTGATCAGATCAGATCAGTCGCTCAGTCATGTCCTATTCTTTTCGAACCCATGAATCCAGCACGCCAGGCCTCCCTGTCCATCACCAACTCCCGGAGTTCACTCAGACTCACGTCCATCGAGTCAGTGATGCCATCCAGCCATCTCATCCTCTGTCGTCCCCTTCTCCTCTTGCCCCCAATCCCTCCCAGCATCACAGTCTTTTCCAATGAGTCAACTCTTCGCATGAGGTAAGTGATAGTGAGAGGGAAAAGAATAAATAGTTCCAGGCCTCAAAGATTTCACTGAAACACACATAAAGTATCTTCCTAGTGCCAGTGAGTACCTACATGTTGTCAAAATGTAATCTCGGTATAATGTTGAGAGGTTAACAGTAATAACCATTGTTCAAACTTGAGGAAACTGAGAAATTAAGAAGTTTGTGTTACTTGTCAAATTAAAAAATGGGAGTCAAATTGCCTATTCTGGTTTTCATAAACTCCAGTGTAGTGCTTTCTAACGTTAGTATAGACACACAGAGAGATGCTTCATTGAGCAAGTGAATTTAATGTAGAAATTTACATAAATCATAATGGAAGCACAAATAAAGTATCAGTGACACATAAGAGCCAAGGTTGAAGGAAGAAATGAAGTTTAAACATAAAAAGGAAAGATGAACAAAGGTCATTTCATCAAGACACAGAAAAAAAATGTACACAGAGGTTAGAAGTCCACCTATGAGTCACAGTAAGCATTTAATGCATATTTTTAAAGTAATCCAGAAGAAAGTAATTAAAAGTGAGAAAAGAGGCAAAAGTCAGCAATGCTGCTATTCATAACAATGGTTATTAAATAATTGCATACATAGAGGTACCTGATGGTCTATAGTCCATGGGGTCCCAAAAGATCCGAACCTAACTTAGTGACTAAACAACAACCAACCAATACATACACATATATAATATATTAATATATCTACATAATATGTAGGTATATACATTTATAAGCATACAGACATGGCTGGGAGATATTATAGGTTTGGTATATTCACTTTATTGTGATAAGGCAAATTAGGCTTCCCTGGTGGCTCAGACAGTAACGAGTCTGCCTGCAGTGCAGGAGACCCTGGTTCGATCCCTGGGTCAGGAAGATGCCCTGCAGAAGAAAACAGCTACCCACTCCAGTATTCTTGCCTGGAAAACCCCATAGATGGAGGAGTCTGGCAGGCTACAGTCCATGGGGCCACAAAGAGTTGGACACGACTGAGCGATTTCACTTTCTCTTTCCAATAAGGCAAATATCATTAATAAAGCAGGTCAAACACATTTTCAGTGTGCATATGTCTAAGTATGTACACTGAAATATTATGTCTAAGAAATGTACATATATTGGGACTTCCCTAGTGGTCCAGTGGTTAAGAATCCACTGTCCTTTTCAGGGGACCTGTGCCTGATCCCTTGGGGGCAACTAAGATACCACATGCCACAGGGAACTAAACCCAAACACTGCAACTAGAGAAGTCCACATGCCACAGAGAAGACCCAGCACAGCCAAATAAAATAAAATAATTTAAAACCTTTTTGCAAATCAATAAAAACTAAAAAATATACATATTCTAGTTGAAAAATAGTTTAAAATGCTAACACCATCTAAACCTTCAGTGAGTTATAATCTTTTTCAATAGTAACATCAGAGATGGCAGATCACTATAACTTACACAATAATGAAAAAGTTTAAAATATTGCCAGAATTACCAAAATGTGACATGTGACAGAGATATGAGTGAGCAAATGTTGCTGGAAAAACAGTGCTAATAGACTTGCTTGATGCAGGGTGGCCACAAATCTTCAATCTGTAAAAATGCAGTATCTGCAAAGCACAATACTGTCAAGTGCAATAGACAATATACATCTATGCACACACACACACACACATACACATATATAAAGAGACAACCAATTATGTGTTAGGGATATTCCTAAGCCTGGCATGCTGCACCAGGCTCATGTCCCTAGGATTATCCAGGCAAGAATACTGGAGTGGGTTGCCATTTCCTTCTGAATGCATGAAAGAGACACTGAACTGAACTGAACTATGTGTTATATTTCACTTTTCACTTGACATGTAATTTAATTTCCCTGAAATTTCTGTAATGTAATTATTATCAATATCTCTATTATTCAGATGTGATAATATATGAAACCCCAAAACCACTGGACACTGCAACGACAAAAACAAAAAATAATAAAGGAAGTAAGAACAAAACAATGAAGAGAATATATATATTTATATTTATATACACATATGGAATCTTATTCTCTGTAAAAACTGACAAAGATGTGTTCCTTATTGTAAAATAACAGGTGTTCAATTATGAAATGAATCATAGTCCCCATAATGGATGTTAAAATAAAATGTGATACTTAGTCCATTAAACTCATGAAAGTCTAAGAGAAAATTAAATTTGTGTGTTTTAACAGTCCAGTACACTGTCCAATTTAAAACATTTCATATAGCATCAAAGCAAAGAAGTAGGCTGCACATTTTGAAATATTCTCAATCAATCCTAAACTTGTAAATTGAAAAGGCACAAAGATAAGAGAATTAAAAAGACTCACTCATAGCTATTCACATCTTGACTGCTCTTTTCACTCCAACACTGAAACGCATCATTACCCTTTCATCAGCCTCCAATTTCTAACCCTGAGTCCTGCTAGGAAAATATTCTCTAGGATAATATTTTGGAGCTCACCACTTTTCTGAGCACTTCTTTCACATCCTTGTTCCTCAGACTATAGACCAGGGGGTTCAGCATGGGGATCACTACAGTGTAGAACACTGTGGCCACTTTGTCAATGTGCCATGCTGTTGCCAGATTGGCACCGGCAATAAATGAAAAGGACTGTTCTGTGAAAGACGATGATGGCAGTGAGGTGGGAAGCACAGGTGGAAAAGCTTTGCATCTTTTGTCTGCAGAGCGCATCCTCAGGATGATGATGAGAATAAACAAGTAGGATGTGAGGATGACCACAATGGTGATAACCTCATTGAAAGCAGCCACAATGTATAGCACCAACTGATTCCTGGTGACATCAGAGCAAGCAAGAGACAAGACAGGGGGAAGATCACAAAAGAAGTGGTTGATCACATTTGATCTGTAGGATGGGATCTGAAGAGCTAAACACAAGTGAATAACAGAACATACAGTAGCATTGAGATAGCAACAAGACACCAACTCCATGCAGAGATTTCGGGACATGGTGACCATGTACAGCAGTGGGTCACAGATGGCCACAAAGCAGTCATAGGCCATCACTGCCAGCAGAATGACCTCAGTTATCCCAAATGTGCAAAACAGGTAGAATTGCACAGTGCATTCCAGGAAGGAAATGGCTGTCTTCATTTAAGATGTTAGCTAGCATCTTCGGCATGTTGGTCGTGGAGTAACAGAAATCCACAAAGGACAAGTGGCTGAGGAAAAAGTACATGGGGGTGTGGAGTCCAGAGCTGACCTGAATGAGACCAATCATGCCCAGGTTTCCCCAAACTGTGACTCTAAGATGGAAAGAAACAGCAGGAAGAGGAAGACTCTGAGGGGCTCAGGGGCATCTGAGAATCCAAGGAGGATGAAGTCTGTCACAGCAGTGCAGTTTTCCTTGTCCATGTCCTCCCTTTACCATGGTTGCAGAAAAATATTAATAGTTATTCTCCATGAGTTCATCCCCAATTTAGTTTTGACTGTCTCCTAAAAGGGGAGAAGGCAATGGCAACCCACTCCAGTATTTTTGCCTGGAAAATCCCATGGATGGAGAAGAGCCTGGTAAGCTGCAGTCCATGGAGTCTCTAAGAGTTGGACATGACTGAGTGGCTTCACTTTCACTTTTCACTTTCATGCATTGGAGAAGGAAATGGCAACCCAGTCCAATGTTCTTGCTGGAGAATTACAGGGACCCGGGAGCCTGGTGGGCTGCTGTCTATGGGGTCGCACCTAGTCGGACACGACTGAAGCGACTTAGCAGCCGCAGAAGCATTCTCCTAAAAGAGACATGACAATATATAGGATATATTTTATAGCAAAGAAATAAGGCATTGCTTTGGGGAAGTTTAGGAAAAGCTCAGAAATTGCATCACTAAATACATCGAGTCCATAGTTTACTTCACAGATCACAGGAAAGGCTTGCATCCATATGAGCCTGTATGATTCCTTAAACTGCTGCTGCTACTGTTGCTAAGTCGCTTGTCGTGTTTAGGAAAAAACGCAGCCCACCAGGCTCCCCGCCCTGGGATTCACCAAAGAACACTGGAGTGGGTCCATCTCCAATGCATTGAAAAGTGAAAGATCACAGTCGTGTCCGAAAGACCCCATGGACTGCAGCCCACCAGGTTCCTCCATCCATGGGATTTTCCAGGCAAGAGTACTGGAGTGGGGTGCCATTGCCTTATCCCTTCCTTAAACTAGTTATATACAATTCGGGGCTTAGAACTGAATCATCAGAAAGATATCAAATATTATTTAATTATCCATTTTTTATTAAATTAATATATACACAGCACTATATATAAGGGTTTCCCTGGTGGCTTATTTGGTAGAGAACCTGCCTGCAATGTGGGAGACCTGGGTTCGGTCCCTGGGTTGCGAAGATCCCTGGAGAAGGGAATGGCTACCCACTCCAGTATACTGGGCTGGAGAATTCCATGGACTGTATAGTCCAAGGGGTAGCAAAGAGTCGGACACTACTGAGCGAATTTCACTCACTATATATAAAATAAATAACAAGGACTGCAAAGGGGACAATATTCCATATCTTATAATAATTTATAATGGAGAAGACTCTGAAAAAGAATATGATATATCTATATTTATACAGAATAGATACAGTTACATAGATATAGATATATCTGAATCATTTACTGTAGACCTGAAAGGAACACAGTGTTGAAAATTAACTCTAGGTCAATAAAATGGTTATTAAAAATATTCCAATACCTTTTTACTGACTTACTATTTAATCATTTCTCAAAGTATTGGGATTCAGTGGATAATTTTTTAGAAAATCTTTTATAATGAAATATATGAAGTATGCTTATTTAAGATTGCTAATTGACAAATGTTCATTTATTTAAATATGGTTTAGTTGGGAAAGCAGATTTTATAATCTATATTAGTATATTTTCCTATAAAATTTGCATAGTGATTTTGTTAATTATGGCACACACTGTCTGTCATTCTTCAGGGAACTGATATTCAAAATCTAACATTCTGTAACTGTGACTCTCAAGCCTTATGAAGACCTATTTGACAAATATATCCTCTGTTTTAGCTCTATTTGAAGAGCTAAACAATGATGTGAACATGTAATTAACAGAAATGCTTGCTGCTGCATTGCACCATCATTTATGAAAGCAAAATTTAGAAATAAAGTGTCGAGCAACAGGAAAAAAGTTCAAAGATACACTGCATACATATAGAAAATCACAGCTCTTTGAAGAAGTTTGCTTTTTTTAAAATCTAAATTTATTTAATTGGAGGTTAATTACTTTACAATATTGTAGTGGCTTTGCCATAAATGAAGTTTTAATGATCTAAAAATGATTATGATAAGATGGCAAGTAAAAACGTAGTAAATCAGGTCGCACACACAGAATATTATACATGCATACATAAGCTGCATTGTATATCTGATCTTCACAACATCCATTAAATATAAGTATTTTATTCTGATAACTTTAAAAAGAAACTTTAGAAAAGAATCTTGCCTGAATTCTCACAAAACATAAAAGGTTTAAGGGCTGTGTTTTTTTAAATAAAGGAGATATATATTCAAAGCTTTTGACATATTGAAAATGCCAATGAAGGGTATTTTCTCTACTCACCCTTAGTAACAATAAAATGATTTGGAGGCACCAGTTGGTTATTTTCAGGGGGTAAAAAATCTGGACTAAATCCCAACACATCTGGTATTTTCCACATTCTTCAAATAACTTCAGAAAGGTTAATGTGTGCGTGTGTGTTCAGTTGTGTCCAGCTATTTACAACTCTAGGGACTGTAGCCTGCTAAGCCACTACATCCATGAGATTTCTCAGACAAGAATACCGAGTGGGTTGCCATTTCCTCCTTCAGGGTATCTCCCCAACCCAGGTACAGAACGTCTCAGGTGTATCCTCCAGGCAGATTCTTTACCCTCGAGCCACTCAAAGAGGTAAGTGAATGAAGTGAAAGTAACTCAGTCGCATCTGACTCTTTGCGACCCCATGGACTATAAAGTCCATGGAATTCTCCAGGCCAGAACACTGGAGTGGGTAGCCTTTCCCTTCTCCAGGGGATCTTCCCAACCCAGGGATTGAAGCCAGGCCTCCCACATTTCAGGCTGATTCTTTACCAGCTGAGCCACAAGGGAAGCCCTTGAAGAGGTAAAGGACATGTGAATTAAAATATTGTGGTTTGAAGACATAATTATTCTGAGGATATGGTTTTCTTTCCTCAATGGCCAGTACAAGTGACTTTGTCTTTTTCTGATTTCAAAGTAGTACATAATTGTATAAAACCTTTTCCAGTTTTTAAAGAAAAATCAGGCTACTGATTACTTATAGAGAGAAGTGGTTCTTAACCAGGAGCGATTATAACCCCACAGGATGTTTAGCAATATCTGAAGATACTGTTGATTGTCACAATCAGGAGGGTTGCTACTGACATCTAGTGGACCGACCAGTGAAAGTGAAAGGGTTGGTCACTCAGCTGTTTCTGACTGAGACCCCCAGGGACTGTAAGCCTGACAGGCTCCTCTGTCCATGGAATTCTCCAGACAAGAATACTGGAGTGGCTAGCCATTCTTGTCTCCAGGGGAGTTTCCTGACCCAGAGATTGAACCTGGGTCTCTTGCATCACAGACAGATTCTTTACCCTCGGAGCCATCAGGGAAGCCCCCTGGACAGACGAGATGCTGCTAAATAGTCTACAAGGTACAGAACAGCATCTCCCTCCCCACCCCCATCCTCCACACACACCCACAACACATGAAAAGACCAAAATACAATTTGGGCCAAAATGTCAATAGTATCAAATGTGAGAAAATTGCTATAGAGAGACATCTACAAATCCCTTTGGCACAAGGACAAAGTAATCCCTTTCCTGTCTGATCCAGAGGTGGTTCACATGTCTGTGTTCCTCCTGGAACAGTTCCGAGGACCCCTCAGCACCTACTCCCAGCCTCAGAGTGACTGTCAGGAGACTCTCCCTGCTGTCTTTCCCAGGTTCCATGGATGGAGTTAAAGTGAGGGGGGAGGAGGAGGGAAGGGGAGGAATCTGAGCATTCCTCCCTGTTGGCTCACACTCTTTCCCTCTTAAACTGACAGCTGTTTCAAATTCGGCTCTGCAGATGGAGTTGTTCCCATTTCCTGTCGAGATTGTTTCTCAGGACAAAAAGTGAAAATACTTTCAAAAAGGAGTGCTCAAAATTTGGGCATTTCTTAAAATACTCTATAAATACAGGCTAACTACAGACTTTTAAAAATGTCTACTGTCACTACCCTCTTTTACAATTGTTCCACCTCTCATACATGGCTAACTATACTACCCTTATGAGAAGACAAACAAATAAACAAGCTTCCACACCTCAGGAAATACAGTTCAGTCCATTTCCCCCAAAACAGAGTGTAGTCCAACCAACCTGTGAGATAGGCCTTGCTTCCTGTTTGTGAAGATGCTATGAGGGAAAATGTTACATGCTTTACATTTTTATGTGTGTGTATCCTTGGAGCTCATATTTCTTAAGCTTCCAAACCAATTATTGATCTCTGTGGGACACCAACAAGACATCAAGCAAACAACTTCATCTTGAGAGCAAGCAACATCATCTTGGGACTCAAATAATTAAGGAGTTGTATGAGATGCAGTCAGATGGAAAAAGCTATTTAAAGCTGGTTCACGTACCAAGTCTCTTCAGTCATGTCTGACTCTTTGTGACTCTATGGACCATAGCCCACCAGGCTCCTATGTCCATGGGATTCTCCAGGCAATAATACAGGAGTGAGTTGCCATGCTCTCCCTCCAGGGGATCTTCCTGACCCAGGGATTGAACCTGTGTCTCCTGAATTGCAGGTGGATTCTTTACCCACTGAGCCACCTGGAAAGCCCCAAGTTGGTACATGTTATTACAGTTCAACACAATTCCTTTCAGATGTCATGATGAACTGCAGAGCATTTTTTGCTGCATTCAAACATTGCCCTCTGAAACCAGGGATTATGTTGCCATTATGAAATATGTGGATAAGTCTTATAAACTGTGCCAGTCTTACACTTAGAGCTCCTTTCTTGAGGACATAGGGTTTGAAGTCACAATAGCATTCTGCCAAATACCAGAAAGGGGTGGAAATAATGATCCACCTTTGCTGAGAACAATAGCAATTGCTCACATTTGCTGATCACTTTGTATGTGCTGTGTACTCTTCTGAATGCAACCACGCACACCTTTCATCTTTATAAAAATAAGTGAGATGATTATAGCTATGAAAATAAGTGAGATGATTACTGCTATGCAGCATCTAAGATGACTTAGACACTGGCAGCTGTAACTTGCACAAAGTCATAAATGGAATCATTGATAGAATGAGCTTTATGCTGCTTTTTGGTTTTTGCCATCTGGCCCTGTGTTAGGAAGAGCAGAGCCACTGACGGTGCTGGAAACCGTGCTCCCTGCTCAACGCAGAGACCGTTTAATGGGTCTGCCTGAAAGATCTCTCCCAAGTCACTTCTTATCTGACTGCATAACCTCTCCTTCAACCAACAGTGCTCAAAGGAGAGTCTGTTGTGTGTGCCCTTGAATATACCAAACATTCAAGAATTCCATGCAATTTCATTTTTCAGAAACAAGGATTCCTCTTATTCATTCATGTATTACCCAGTGAATTATCCCAATTAGAAAAGCAAAAACAAACTCCCAAAACTTAAAACATAAGAGTGCTGTGAAGTACTGCTTTCCAGAAAGCCTGACATTATCTTTTTTTTGTGTGTGTGTGTAATAAAGTTTTATTAAAGTATAAAGGAGATTGAGAAAGCTTTTGACCTAAGCATCAGTTAATCAAGATTTTTCCAACCCTTGACATGACATCTTGTTTCTCTCTGGTTTATATATCTTTTTTTTTTTTCCTCAAAAAATAAGGACTTTACACAGGCATTTTAGACTATACAGTGATGTTTTGAAATTAGATATTAGTGGATTGATGATTATAATATATCTATTTAGTATCTATTTTTGTTGTCATTCTTCATATACCCTGAAAGTATTGCTAGTTTTATTTTTTTTTTTTTTAATTTTTATTTTATTTTTAAAGTAATTGTATTAGTTTTGCAGTTTTAAAATTCATCTCCTGAGGGTCCCAGAGAGTTCCATTACAAGAAGAATAAAAAGACATCTGTAAAGAACAGCATGGGCAGTGATATTTTATATCATCTGGGCAAAACACTCAGAGGAACTCTCTGCTTATCTATTTATCTAAGTCTTAAAGGCAGGGCAGGTATTTTTTTAAGCAATTTAAATATAAACTTATAATTGAATCCTATCTAATGATCATTTTAATAAAATGTATAATAAAATTATGACATTGTAAGTTTTTGATGAACTATATTTATACAAATAAGATACTATAATTTTATTAAAGTATTGTATCAAAAGATTCAATGACACCAACAAGTTAAATTGCCTAAACTTTTTAAGTGCACATTTTAATCAAGTTGCATTTAAGAAAAGCTGATATGCTTAGTCGCTATATGATAAGACTTGAGAAGGTCTTTGTGGTAACATCAGAAATTAAGAAGGTCAGTGGTTTTAAAGACAGCATAACAAGCTACTCCAAAACACTAGCTTAAAAACAAAACAAAACAAAACAAAAAAACAGAAAAAACAGCTGCTTATTGCATGGATCACTATTACATGAGTCAGTAAGGTCAGTACCCTCATCTGATCTTGGCTGGTGTACTTACGTGTATTTTATCAGCTTTGCAGTCTAGGTGATCTAACAAGGCCTCACACTCCAGTTGGGAGGTTGCTAAATGCTATTTCATGGAATAGGGGTGTAAGGCATATTGCTCGTTATCCAATAGGCTGCTGCTGCTGCTACTGCTGCTAAATCGCTTCAGTCTTGTCCAACTCTGTGCGACCCCATAGATGGAAGCCCACCAGGCTCCCCTGTCCTTGGGATTCTCCAGGCCAGAACACTGGAGTGGGTTGCCATTTCCTTCTCCAATGCAGGAAAGTGAAAAGTGAAAGTGAAGTCGCTCAGTCGTGTCCGACTCTTCGCGATCCCATGGATTGCAGCCTACCAGGCTCCTCCGTCCATGGGATTTTCCAGGCAAGAGTCCTGGAGTGGGGTGCCATTGCCTTCTCCATCCAATAGGCTGCTGCTGCTGCTACTGCTGCTAAGTCGCTTCAGTCGTGTCCGACTCTGTGCGACCCCAGAGACGGCAGCCCACCAGGCTCCCCCGTCCCTGGGATTCTCCAGGCAAGAACACTGGAGTGGTTGCTGTCTCCTTCTCCAATGCATGAAAGTGAAAAGAGAAAATGAAGTAGCTCAGTCGTCTCCGACTCTTAGCGACCCCGTGGACTGCAGCCCACCAGGCTCCTCCCTCCATGGGATTCTCCAGGCAAGAGTACTGGAGTGGGATGCCACTGCCTTCTCCATAGACTAGGCTGTGCTTATTCACATGGCAGTTTTTCTAAGAGAGTATGCAAATTCCAAGAGATTTTGTGAAAGCCACAGGGCCATCAGATGCTTGAAGATGGCACAATGTCTCTTCAGCTATCTTTTATATCAGTCAAAGCTAGTCACAAAGTAGTCTACATTCAGAACATGGAGAGATTGATTCCACCATTAATCAGAAGAATAGAAAGGGGTGTGGATACCTGGATAACTGAAGAACTGGGATCATGTTGAAAACTACCATATTGGATAGCAAATCACCTTAAAGGATATAACTTCCAAAATTTTAATCTTCAGCAAAATTAGAAGGTAATCTAACGTTAATGCATTACTTTCAAAAATTTGAGGAAAGATCATTGTGAGAAATTGGCTGAAATATTTGTGTCATTCCTATTCCAGCACAAATTCTGACAGATTCTATTCCCATTTACATTTAATACTCTCAAATATTATGAGTGTTTAGATCTTTTGAAAAGCAGACATTGCAGAACTTATCTAGACATATTGAATAGAATAGTGTACAAATTATTTAAGCAAAAGTGAGCTATTAATGTTAGGTGAAGTAAAATTTGCTCAGTCGTGTCCAACTCTTTGCGACCCCATGGAATTCTCCAGACCAGAACATCGGAAGACCTGGTATTTCTATTTTTCAATATTTATTCATTTGACTACACCAGACCTTAGTTGCAGCACATAGAATCTTTCAGTTGCAGCACGAGGAATCTAGTTCCCTGACCAGAGATCAAAGGCAGGATCCCTGAATTGGGAGTGCAGACTCTTAGCCCCTGGACCACCAGGAAAGTCCCAAGATCTTGTATTTCTTTTTTTTCTAATTTTATTTTATTTTTAAACTTTACATAATTGTATTAGTTTTGCCAAATATCAAAATGAATCCGCCACAGGTATACATGTGTTCCCCATCCCGAACCCTCCTCCCTCCTCCCTCCCCATACCATCCCTCTGGGCCGTCCCAGTGCACCAGCCCCAAGCATCCAGCATCGTGCATCGATCCTGGACTGGCAACTCGTTTCCTACATGATATTTTACATGTTTCATTGACATTCTCCCAAATCTTCCCACCCTCTCCCTCTCCCACAGAGTCCATAAGACTGTTCTATACATCAGTGTCTCTTTTGCTGTCTCGTACACAGGGTTATTGTTACCATCTTTCTAAATTCCATATATATGCGTTAGTATACTGTATTTATGTTTTTCCTTCTGGCTTACTTCACTCTGTATAATAGGCTCCAGTTTCATCCACCTCATTAGAACTGATTCAAATGTATTTTTAATGGCTGAGTAATACTCCATTGTGTATATGTACCACAGCTTTCTTATCCATTCATCTGCTGATGGACATCTAGGTTGCTTCCATGTCCTGGCTATTATAAACAGTGCTGTGATGAACATTGGGGTACACGTGTCTCTTTCCCTTCTGGTTTCCTCAGTGTGTATGCCCAGCAGTGGGATTGCTGGATCATAAGGCAGTTCTATTTCCAGTTTTTTAAGGAATCTCCACACTGTTCTCCATAGTGGCTGTACTAGTTTGCATTCCCACCAACAGTGTAAGAGGGTTCCCTTTTCTCCACACCCTCTCCAGCATTTATTATTTGTAGACTTTTGGATCACAGCCATTCTGACTGGTGTGAAATGGTACCTCATAGTGGTTTTGATTTGCATTTCTCTGATAATGAGTGATGTTGAGCATCTTTTCATGTGTTTGTTAGCCATCTGTATGTCTTCTTTGGAGAAATGTCTATTTAGTTCTTTGGCCCATTTTTTTATTGGGTCGTTTATTTTTCTGGAGTTGAGCTGTAGGAGTTGCTTGTATATTTTTGAGATTAGTTGTTTGTCGGTTGCTTCATTTGCTATTATTTTCTCCCATTCTGAAGGCTGTCTTTTCACCTTGCTTATAGTTTCCTTTGATGTGCAGAAGCTTTTAAGGTTAATTAGGTCCCATTTGTTTATTTTTGCTTTTATTTCCAATATTCTGGGAGGTGGGTCATAGAGGATCCTGCTGTGATGTATGTCGGAGAGTGTTTTGCCTATGTTCTCCTCTAGGAGTTTTATAGTTTCTGGTCTTACGTTTAGATCATTAATCCATTTTGAGTTTATTTTTGTGTATGGTGTTAGAAAGTGGTCCAGTTTCATTCTTTTACAAGTGGTTGACCAGATTTCCCAGCACCACTTGTTAAAGAGATTGTCTTTAATCCATTGTATATTCTTGCCTCCTTTGTCAAAGATAAGGTGTCCATATGTGTGTGGATTTATCTCTGGGCTTTCTATTTTATTCCATTGATCAATATTTCTGTCTTTGTGCCAGTACCATACTGTCTTGATAACTGTGGCTTTGTAGTAGAGCCTGAAGTCAGGTAGGTTGATTCCTCCAGTTCCATTCTTCTTTCTCAAGATCGCTTTGGCTATTCGAGGTTTTTTGTATTTCCATACAAATTGTGAAATTATTTGTTCTAGCTCTGTGAAGAATACTGTTGGTAGCTTGATAGGGATTGCGTTGAATCAGTAAATTGCTTTGGGTAGTATACTCATTTTCACTATATTGATTCTTCCAATCCATGAACATGGTATATTTCTCCATCTATTAGTGTCCTCTTTGATTTCTTTCACCAGCGTTTTATAGTTTTCTATATATAGGTCTTTAGTTTCTTTAGGTAGATATATTCCTAAGTATTTTATTCTTTCCATTGCAATGGTGAATGGAATTGTTTCCTTAATTTCTCTTTCTGTTTTCTCATTATTAGTGTATAGGAATGCAAGGGATTTCTGTGTGTTGATTTTATATCCTGCAACTTTACTATAGTCATTGATTATTTCTAGTAATTTTCTGGTGGAATCTTTAGGGTTTTCTATGTAGAGGATCATGTCATCTGCAAATAGTGAGAGTTTTACTTCTTCTTTTCCAATTTGGATTCCTTTTATTTCTTTTTCTGCTCTGATTGCTGTGGCCAAAACTTCCAAAACTATGTTGAATAGTAATGGTGAAAGTGGGCACCCTTGTCTTGTTCCTGACTTTAGAGGAAATGCTTTCAATTTTTCACCATTGAGGATAATGTTTGCTGTGGGTTTGTCATATATAGCTTTTATTATGTTGAGGTATTTTCCTTCTATTCCTGCTTTCTGGAGAGTTTTTATCATAAATGGATGTTGAATTTTGTCAAAGGCTTTCTCTGCATCTATTGAGATAATCATATGGTTTTTATTTTTCAATTTGTTAATGTGGTGTATTACATTGATTGATTTGTGGTATTGAAGAATCCTTGCATCCCTGGGATGAAGCCCACTTGGTCATGGCATATGACCTTTTTAATGTATCGTTGGATTCTGTTTGCTAGAATTTTGTTAAGGATTTTTGCATCTATGTTCATCAGTGATATTGGCCTGTAGTTTTCATTTTTTGTGGCATCTTTGTCAGGTTTTGGTATTAGGGTGATGGTGGCCTCATAGAATGAGTTTGGAAGTTTACCTTCCTCTGCAATTTTCTGGAAGAGTTTGAGCAGGATAGGTGTTAGCTCTTCTCTAAATTTTTGGTAGAATTCAGCTGTGAAGCCGTCTGGACCTGGGCTTTTGTTTGCTGGAAGATTTTTGATTACAGTTTCAATTTCTGTGCTTGTGATGGGTCTGTTAAGATTTTCTATTTCTTCCTGGTCGAGTTTTGGAAAGTTGTACTTTTCTAAGAATTTGTCCATTTCTTCCACGTTGTCCATTTTATTGGCATATAATTGTTGATAGTAGTCTCTTATGATCCTTTGTATTTCTGTGTTGTCTGTTGTGATCTCTCCATTTTCGTTTCTAATTTTGTTGATTTGATTTTTCTCCTTTGTTTCTTGATGAGTCTGGCTAATGGTTTGTCAATTTTATTTATCCTTTCAAAGAACCAGCTTTTGGTTTTGTTGATTTTTGCTATGGTCTCTTTTGTTTCTTTTGCATTTATTTCTGCTCTAATTTTTAAGATTTCTTTCCTTCTACTAACCCTGGGGTTCTTCATTTCTTCCTTTTCTAGTTGCTTTAGGTGTAGAGTTAGGTTATTTATTTGACTTTTTCTTGTTTCTTTTAGGTGTGCCTGTATTGCTATGAACTTTCCCCTTAGGACTGCTTTTACTGTGTCCCACAGGTTTTGGGTTGTTGTGTTTTCATTTTCATTCGTTTCTATGCAAATTTTGATTTCTTTTTTGATTTCTTCTGTGATTTGTTGGTTATTCAGCAGTGTGTTGTTCAGCCTCCATATGTTGGAATTTTTAATAGTTTTTCTCCTGTAATTGAGATCTAATCTTACTGCATTGTGGTCAGAAAAAATGCTTGGAATGATTTCTATTTTTTTTGAATTTACCAAGGCTAACTTTATGGCCCAGGATGTGATCTATCCTGGAGAAGGTTCCATGTGCGCTTGAGAAAAGGTGAAATTCATTGTTTTGGGATGAAATGTCCTATAGATATCAATTAGGTCTAACTGGTCTATTGTATCGTTTAAAGTTTTTGTTTCCTTGTTAATTTTCTGTTTAGTTGATCTATCCATAGGTGTAAGTGGGGTATTAAAGTCTCCCACTATTATTGTGTTATTGTTAATTTCTCCTTTCATACTTGTTAGCATTTGTCTTACGTACTGTGGTGCTCCCGTGTTGGGTGCATATATATTTATAATTGTTATATCTTCTTCTTGGATTGATCCTTTGATTATTATGTAGTGTCCTTCTTTGTCTCTTTTCACAGCCTTTGTTTTAAAGTCTATTTTATCTGATATGAGTATTGCTACTCCTGCTTTCTTTTGGTCCCTATTTGCATGAAAAATCTTTTTCCAGCCTTTCACTTTCAGTCTGTATGTGTCCCCTGTTTTGAGGTGGGTCTCTTGTAGACAGCATATGTAGGGGTCTTGTTTTTGTATCCATTCAGCCAGTCTTTGTCTTTTGGTTGGGGCATTCAACCCATTTACGTTTAAGGTAATTACTGATAAGTATGATCCCGTTGCCATTTACTTTATTGTTTTGGGTTTGAGTTTATACACCGTTTTTGTGTTTCCTGTCTAGAGAATATCCTTTAGTATTTGTTGGAGAGCTGGTTTGGTGGTGCAGAATTCTCTCAGCTTTTGCTTGTCTGAAAAGCTTTTGATTTCTCCTTCATACTTGAATGAGATCCTTGCTGGGTACAATAATCTGGGCTGTAGGTTATTTTCTTTCATCATTTTAAGTATGTCTTGCCATTCCCTCCTGGCTTGAAGAGTTTCTATTGAAAGATCAGCTGTTATCCTTATGGGAATTCCCTTGTTTGTTATTTGTTGTTTTTCCCTTGCTGCTTTTAATATTTGTTCTTTGTGTTTGATCTTTGTTAATTTGATTAATATGTGTCTTGGGGTGTTTCTCCTTGGGTTTATCCTGTTTGGGACTCTCTGGGTTTCTTGGACTTGGGTGATTATTTCCTTCCCCATTTTAGGGAAGTTTTCCACTATTATCTCCTCAATATTTTCTCATGGTCTTTCTTTTTGTCTTCTTCTTCTGGAACCCCTATGATTCGAATGTTGTAGCGTTTAATATTGTCCTGGAGGTCTCTGAGATTGTCCTCATTTCTTTTAATTCATTTTTCTTTTATCCTCTCTGATTCATTTATTTCTACCATTCTATCTTCTAATTCACTAATCCTGTCTTCTGCCTCTGTTATTCTACTATTTGTTGCCTCCAGAGTGTTTTTAATTTCATCTATTGCATTATTCATTATATATTGACTCTTTTTTATTTCTTCTAGGTCCTTGTTAAACCTTTCTTGCATCTTCTCAATCCTTGTCTCCAGGCTATTTATCTGTGATTCCATTTTAGTTTCAAGATTTTGGATCAATTTCACTATCATTTTTCGGAATTCTTTATCAGGTAGATTCCCTATCTCTTTGTCTTTTGTTTGGTTTGGTGGGCATTTATCCTGTTCCTTTATCTGCTGAGTATTCCTCTGTCTCTTCATCTTGTTTAAATTGCTGAGTTTGGGGTGTCCTTTCTGTATTCTGGCAGTTTGTGGAGTTCTCTTTATTGTGGCGTTTCCTCACTGTGTGTGGGTTTGTACAGGCGGCTTGTCAAGGTTTCCTGGTTAGGGAAGCTTGTGTCGGTGTTCTGGTGGGTGGAGCTGTATTTCTTCTCTCTGGAGTGCAATGAAATGTCCAGTAATGAGTTATGAGATGTTTATAGTTTTGGGGTGACTTTGGGCAGCCTGTATCTTGAAGCTCAGGGCTGTGTTCCTTTGTTGCTGGAGAATTTGCTTGGTATGTCTTGCCCTGGAACTTATTGGCCCTTGTGTGGTGCTTGGTTTCAGTGTCGGTATGGAGGCATTTGATGAGCTCCTGTCAATTAATGTTCCTTGGAGTCAGGAGTTCCCTGGAGTCAGAGTTTGGACTTAAGTCTCCTGCTTCCGGTTATCAGTCTTATTTTTACAGTAGTTTCAAAACTTCTCCTTCTATACAGCACCATTGATAAAATATCTACATTAAAGATGAAAAGTTTCTCTACAGTGAGGGTCACTCAGAGAGGTTCACAGGGTTACATGGAGAAGAGAAGAGGGAGGAGGGAGTTAGAGGTGACCCAAATGAGATGAGGTGAATCAATAGTGGAGAGAGTGGGCTAGCCAGTAGTCATTTCCTTATGTGCACTCCACAACTGGACCACTCAGAGATGTTCACAGGGTTATACAGAGAAGAGAAGAAGGAGGAAGGTAACAGAGGTGGCCAGAAGGATAAAAGGGGGGAATGAAAAGGAGGGAGACAGATCCAGCCAGTAATCAGTTCCCTAAGTGTTCTCCACCGTCTGGAACACACAGAAATTCAGAGTTGGGTAGAGTAGAGAGGGGTTAGGGAGGAGACACAGGCGACCTGGTGGAGAAAAAGGAGAGTCCAAAGGGAGAGAGAGCAGTCAAGCCAGTAATCTCGCTCCCTAGTGAAAAATGGGTCCTGAAGATTGGGTCCTTAAAGGTACAAAATTGGTAACAAGTACATAAAAGCAAAAATTAAAAATCTAGAGTAGAGTTTGGAATTTCAAAAATACGATGTTAAAGAAAAGAAGAAGGAAAAGAAAGAGAGAAAAACGAACAAACAAAAACAAACAAGGTCGCAAAAATTATAAAGAAAGTACAGGTACAAAATTGATAACTAATACCAGAAAGCAAAATTAAAAATCTAGAGTAGAGTTTGGAATTTCAAAAATACGATGTTAAAGAAAAAGAAGAAGGAAAAGAAAGAGAAAAAACGAACAAACAAAAACAAACAAGGTCATGAAAATTATAAAGAAAGTACAGGTACAAAATTGATAACTAATACCAGAAAGCAAAATTGAAAATCTAGAGTAGAGTTTGGAATTTTAAAAAATACAATGTTAAAAAAAAAAAAAGAAGAAGAAGAAAAAAAGAGAGAAAACAAACAAACAAATACGAACAATGTCACAAAAATTATAAAGAAAATACAGGTACAAAATTGATATCAAATACCAAAAAGCATAAATTAAAAATCTAGAGTAAAGTTTGGAATTTCAGATATACAATGTTATATAAAAGAAGAAGAGAAAGAAACAGAGAAGAAGAAGGAAAAAAAAAAGTCACAGAAATTATATAAAAAAAAACTATAGGTACAAAATTGATAACATATACCAAAAAGCGAAAATTAAAAATCTAGAGTAGAGTTTGGAATTTCAAAAATACAATGTTAAAGAAAAGAAGAAAAAAAAAAAAAAAAAAAACCCAAACAAACAACAAAAAAAAACAAGGTCAAAAATTATAAAATATATATATATGAAGTTTGCTGAAGAAGAAAAAAATAGGGTCTTTTTTTTTTTTTTTTTTGCAAAGTAATAGGTTATAAAAGTGAAAATTAAAGGAACAATAGAGGACTTAAAAAATTTTTTTAATTAAAAAAAAAAAAAAAAAGAATGATCGTGAAAATAATAAAAATATATCTAGGACTTTTTTTTTTTTTTTTTGTGGTGTTGTGGGTTCAGTTCATTTTTGGCTAGTTCCTTGGTCAGATTTATATTTCTCAAGATCTATAGGCCCCTTCCTATGTAGTCCGTAGTAACCACAGGGTTTTGATCTATTGCCTGTAGCTTCCAAGGCGTTTCCCTCTGTTATATCTTCTTCTGTTTGCTAGTCTCTTCAGTATCTGGTTTCCGCCCTGACACAAAGGGCACGGTGGAGGACACTTTTTTTTTTTTTTTTTTAGGCTTACTTGTTCAGTCTCGCTGTGGGGAGGGAGGGAGGGATGCTGCAAACAAATAACACTGGCGTGGGCTCGCAGTGCCTCAGCCACCCTGGGTCTGCCCCCGCTCACGGCGCGTGTAGCCTCCCTGTCCACACTGCTCGGACTCTAGGTTGTTCCGCCGGGAACAATCCGAGGCTGGCCCTGGGCTGCCTGCACCTCCCAGGTCCAAGCCGCTCAGGTTCAGGCACTCGGGTAGTCCTCAGAGGCTCAGACTCAGTTGGGCCTGTGTTTTGTGCTCTTCCCAGGTCCGAGCAGCTCAGGTGATGAGGTGTTTGGCGAGCGCCAATGCTGCGACTTATCGCCTCCCCGCTACTCGGTTATCTGGGTGTAAAACCAGCGCACCTTCTCAGGCAGATGTTGACCGTCCAGACCCCCAAGAAGTTTTAGTTAGCAAAGAAGCTTGCTTACAGTTTTATAGATAATGTCTCTCTGGGGCTGCGATTGCCCCCTTCCGGTTCTGGCTGCCTGTCACCGGAGGGGGAAGATCTGCAGCCGGCTATCTCTGTTCAGTCCTTTGTTCCATGCGCGGGCCTGGCGGTCTTAGGTTAGGGCTGGCTTTTCGCGTGGTAGATATCCCACAGTCTGGTTTGCTAGCCCAAATTATTTCGCTCAGATAGCACTCAGGGTATTCAGGCCAGATTCTTACTCTCAGCGATGCAGCCCACGCTGTGCCTCCTTGCCCAGCCCCGGCTTGCTAATGGCAGATGCAGGCGTCTGCGCTGCTTCTCCGCTGGGGGAGTTACCGTAGGGCTCGCAATCTGCGAGTTTTAATTGTTTATTTATTTTTTCTCCCTGTTATGTTGCCCTCTGTGCTTCCAAAGCTCGGCACAGATTCGGCAGTGAGGTTTCCTGGTGTTTGGAAACTTCTCTCTTTTTAAGATTCCCTTCCCGGGACGGAACTCCTTCCCTCCCTCTTTTGTCTCTTTTTTTGTTTTTAATATTTTTTTTCCTACCTCCTTTCAAGAGTTGGGTTGCTTTTCTGGGTGCCTGATGTCCTCTGCCGGCATTCAGAAGTTGTTTTGTGGAATTTACTCGACGTTTAAATGCTCTTTTGATGAATTTGTGGGGGAGAAAGTGTTCTCCCCGTCCTATTCCTCTGCCATCTTGGCTCCTCCCCGAAGATCTTGTATTTCTAATTTGCCAGATTGAATAGGTCTGGATGCTAGTAACTACCTTCTTCTCGTATGTTGAATATGGTCATATAGGCAACTGGTTTTCAACTCTTAGGGCAACTCCAAGTACTGTTTTTTTTAAAGCTAGGAGTTTAGTTGCGAGGGTTTTTCTTGTGACTCAACTGGTAAAAAATCCACATGCAATGCGGGATACCTGGGTTCGATCCCTGGGTTGGGAAGATTTCCTGGAGAAGGGAAAGGCTACCCACTCCAGTATTCTGGCCTGGAGAATTCTATGGACTAGCCCATGGGGTCACAAAGAATCGTACATGACACAGCAACTTTCACTTTCACTTTCTTTAGTTGAGAAGGATACAGACATTTTATTCAGGAAAGAAAAAAAAAGAACTGATAATGTTTCTGATGTCTTCATAGGCAGAACAATAGCTTGAAATGCATGTTAGGCAGCTACTCACCATGGTTCCTTTTTGTATGTAAAATTTTCTGAGATCTAGTCTACCATTTTTAAGTCTCTGGTGGACACTATCACTAGAGAAAGAAATGGTAACCCACTCCACTATTCTTGCCTGGGAAATCCTGTGGATAAAGGCTCCTGGGGGACTAGAGTCCATGGGGTTGCAAAAGAATTGGACACAACTGAGTGACTAAACAACAATCATAGCTGGTTATGTTGCCACACTGGAGCTCTTTTGAAAACACATTCGGAATATAGACCAAGTCTTATCAACCTTCATTCATGCCAAGTAACCTGCATATACAATATGCAAAAATATCCAAAATGAAAACACAGTATTTATTCAATTAAAAAAATTATTGTTGAGCTATTTCAACTCCTGAAAGATGATGCTGTGAAAGTGCTGCACTCAATATACCAGCAAATTTGGAAAACTCAGCAGTGGCCACAGGACTGGAAAAGGTCAGTTTTCATTCCAATCCCAAAGAAAGGCAATGCCAAAGAATGCTCTAACTATCGCACAATTGCATGCATCTCACATGCTAGTAAAGTAATGCTCAAAATTCTCCAAGCCAGGCTTCAGCAATACGTGAACCGTGAACTTTCTGATGTTCAAGCTGGTTTTAGAAAAGGCAGAAGAACCAGAGATCAAATTGCCAACATCCGCTGGATCATGGAAAAAGCAAGAGAGTTCCAGAAAAACATCTATTTCTGCTTTATTGACTATGCCAAAGCCTTTGACTGTGTGGATCACAATAAACTGTGGAAAATTCTGAAAGAGATGGGAATACCAGACCACCTGACCTGCCTCTTGAGAAATCTGTATGCAGGTCAGGAAGCAACAGTTAGAATTGGACATGGAACAACAGACTATTCCCAAATAGGAAAAGGAGTTCATCAAGGCTGTATATTGTCACCCTGTTTATTTAACTTATATGCAGAATACATCATGAGAAACGCTGGGCTGGAAGAAGCACAAGCTGGAATCAAGATTGCCGGGAGAAATATCAATAACCTCAGATATGCAGATGATACCACCCTTATGGCAGAAAGTGAAGAGGAACTCAAAAGCCTCTTGATGAAAGTGAAAGTGGAGAGTGAAAAAGTTGGCTTAAAACTCAACATTCAGAAAACGAGGATCTTGGCATCCGGTCCCATCACTTCATGGGAAATAGATGGGGAAACAGTGTAAACAGTGTTAGACTTTATTTTTTTAGGCTCCAAAATCACTGCAGATGGTGACTGCAGCCATGAAATTAAAAGATGCTTACTCCTTGGAAGGAAAGTTATGACCAACCTAGATAGCATACTCAAAAGCAGAGAAATTATTTTGCCAACAAAGGTCCGTCTAGTCAAGGCTATGGTTTTTCCTGTGGTCATGTATGGATGTGAGAGTTGGACTGTGAAGAAGGCTGAGCGCCGAAGAATTGATGCTTTTGAACTGTGGTGTTGGAGAAGACTCTTGAGAGTCCCTTGGACTGCAAGGAGATCCAACCAGTCCATTCTGAAGGAGATCAGCCCTGGGATTTCTTCGGAGGGAATGATGCTGAAGCTGAAACTCCAGTACTTTGGCCACCTATGTGAAGAGCTGACTCATCCAAAAGACTCTGATGCTGGGAGGGATTGGGGGCAGGAGAAGAAGGGGATGACAGAGGATGAGATGGCTGGATGACATCACTGATTCAATGGACGTGAGTCTGAGTGAACTCTGGGAGTTGGTGATGGACGGGAGGCGTGGCGTGCTCCGATTCATGGGGTTGCAAAGAGTCGGACATGACTGAGCGACTGAACCTGAACTGAACTAATTGTTGTATCATTGACTCAGTATTGCACTCTAACCTCCTTGTTTCTCAGGCTGTAGTCTCCTGGATAAAACTCCAATGTTGAAATATGTCTCCTAAAACTCTGTCTCTTCTGTTATCTAAACCAGGGTACATAATACCTATTTTATAAAAGTATCTCTCTTAAGGACTTGAAATTTTTCCTCTGAAACCTTCTATTATACTTACTGTTTTCTATCTTATAAAATTTCTACTTTTTATTATTTAAAAAATTTTTAAATTTAAATTTATTTATTTTGTTGGAGTCTAATTACTTTACAATATTGTATTGGTTTTGCCATACATCAACATAAATCCACCACAGGTATACACGTGTTCCCCATCCTGAACCCCTTCCCACCTCCCTCCCTGTACCATCCCTCTGGGTCATCCCAGTGCACCAGCCCCGAGCATCTTGTATCATGTATCGAACCTGGACTGGCAATTCATTTCTTATATGATATTATACATGTTTCAATGCCATTCTCCCAAATCATCCTACCCTCTCCCTCTCCCACAGAGTCCAAAAGACTGTTCAATACATCTGTGTTGATTTTGCTGTCTCGCATACAGGGTTATTGTTACCATCTTTCTAAATTCCATATGTATGTGTTAGTATACTGTATTGGTGTTTTTCTTTCTGGCTTACTTCACTTTGTATAATAGGCTCCAGTTTTATCCACCTCATTAGAACTGATTCAAATGTATTCTTTTTAATGGCTGAGTAATACTCCATTGCGTATATGTACCACTGATTTCTTATCCATTCATCTGCTGATGGACATCTAGGTTGCTTCCATGTCCTGGCTATTATAAGCAGTGCTGCTATGAACATTGGGGTACATGTGTCTCTTTCCATTCTGGTTTCCTTGGTGTGTATGTCCAGCAGTGGGATTTCTGGGTCATAAGGCAGTTCTATTTCCATTTTTTTAAGGAATCTCCACACTGTTCTCCATAGTGGCTGTACTAGTTTGCATTCCCACCAACAGTGTAAGAGGGTTCCCTTTTCCCCACATCCTCTCCAGCATTTATTGCTTGTAGACTTTTGGATTGCAGCCATTCTGACTGGTGGAAATGGTACCTCATTGTGGCTTTGATTTGCATTTCTCTGATAATGAGTGATGTTGAGCATCTTTTCATGTGTTTGTTAGCCATCTGTATGTCTTCTTTGGAGAAATGTCTGTTTAGTTCTTTGGCCCATTTTTTTGATTGTGTTGTTTATTTTTCTAGAATTGAGCTGCAGGAGTTGCTTATATATTTTTGAGAATAGTTGCTTGTCAGTTGCTTCATTTGCTATTATTTTCTCCCATTCTGAAGGCTGTCTTTTCACCTTGCTTATAGTTTCCTTTGTTGTGCAGAAGCTTTTAAGTTTAATTAGGTCCCATTTGTTTAATTTTGCTTTTATTTCCAGTATTCTGGGAGGTAGATCATAGAGGATCCTGCTGTGATTTATGTTGGAGAGTGTTTTGCCTATGTTATCCTCTAGGAGTTTTATAGTTTCTGGTCTTACATTTAGATCTTTAATCCATTTTGAGTTTTTTTTTTGTGTGTATGGTGTTAGAAAGTGTTCTAGTTTCATTCTTTTACAAGTGGTTGACCAGTTTTCCCCGCACTACTTGTTAAAGAGATGGTCTTTTCTCCATTGTATATTCTTGCCTCCTTTGTCAAAGATAAGGTGTCCATAGATGCGTGGATTTATCTCTGGGCTTTCTATTTTGTTCCATTGATCTATAGTTCTGTCTTTGTGCCAGTATTATACTGTCTTGATGACTGTGGCTTTGTAGTAGAGCCTGAAGTCAGGCAGGTTGATTCCTCCAGTTCCATTCTTCTTTCTCAAGATTGCTTTGGCTACTTGAGGTGTTTTGTATTTCCATACAAATTGTGAAATTATTTGTTCTAGCTCTGTGAAAAATACCATTGGCAGCTTGATAGGGATTGCATTGAATCTATATATTGCTTTGGGTAGTATACTCATTTTCACTATATTTATTCTTCCGATCCATGAACATGGTATATTCCTCCATCTATTAGTGTCCTCTTTGATTTCTTTCACCAGTGTTTTATAGTTTTCTATATATAGGTCTTTAGTTTCTTTAGGTAGATATATTCCTAAGTATTTTATTCATTTTGTTGCAATGGTGAATGGAATTGTTTCCTTAATTTCTCTATTTTCTCATTATTAGTGTATAGGAATGCAAGGGATTTCTGTGTGTTGATTTTGTATCCTGAAACTTTACTATATTCATTGATTACCTCTAGTAATTTTCTGGTGGAGTCTTTAGGGTTTTCTATGTAGAGGATCATTTCATCTGCAGTGAAAGTTTTACTTCTTCTTTTCCAATTTGGATTCCCTTTATTTCTTTTTCTACTCGGATTGCTGTGACCAAAACTTCCAAAACTATGTTGAATAGTAGTGGTGAAAGTGGGCACACTTGTCTTGTTTCTGACTTTAGGGGAAATGCTTTCAATTTTTCACCATTGAGGATAATGTTTGCTGTTGGTTTGTCATATATAGCTTTTATTATGTCAAGGTATGTTCCTTCTATTCCTGCTTTCTGGAGAGTTTTTATCATAAATGGATGTTGAATTTTGTCAAAGGCTTTCTCTGCATCTATTGAGATAATCATATGGTTTTTATTTTTCAATTTGTTAATGTGGTGTATTACATTGATTGATTTGTGGTATTGAAAAATCCTTGCATCCCTGGGATGAAGCCCACTTGGTCATGGCATATGACCTTTTTAATGTATTGTTGGATTCTGTTTGCTAGAATTTTGTTAAGGATTTTTGCATCTATGTTCATCAGTGATATTGGCCTGTAGTTTTCATTTTTTGTGGCATCTTTGTCAGGTTTTGGTATTAGGGTGATGGTGGCCTCATAGAATGAGTTTGGAAGTTTACCTTCCTCTGCAATTTTCTGGAAGAGTTTGAGCAGGATAGGTGTTAGCTCTTCTCTAAATTTTTGGTAGAATTCAGCTGTGAAGCCGTCTGGACCTGGGCTTTTGTTTGCTGGAAGATTTTTGATTACAGTTTCAATTTCCGTGCTTGTGATGGGTCTGTTAAGATTTTCTATTTCTTCCTGGTCGAGTTTTGGAAAGTTGTACTTTTCTAAGAATTTGTCCATTTCTTCCATGTTGTCTATTTTATTGGCATATAATTGCTGATAGTAGACTCTTATGCGGAGAAGGCAATGGCACCCTACTCCAGTACTCTTGCCTGGAAAATCCCATGGACAGAGGAGCCTGGTGGGCTGCAGTCCATGGGGTTGCTACAAGTCAGACACGACTGAGCAACTTCCCTTTCACTTTTCACTTTCATGCTTTGGAGGAGGAAATGGCAACCCACTCCAGAATTCTTGCCTGGAGAACCCCAGGGACAGGAGAGCCTGGTGGGCTGCCGTCTATGGGGTCACAGAGAGTCGGACACGACTGAAGCGACTTAGCAGCAGCAGCAGTCTCTTATGATCCTTTGTATTTGTGTGTTGTCTGTTGTGATCTCTCCATTTTCATTTCTAATTTTTTTGATTTGATTTTTCTCCCTTTGTTTCTTGATGAGTCTGGCTAATGGTTTGTCAATTTTATTTATCCTTTCAAAGAATCAGCTTTGGTCTATGGTCTCTTTTGTTTTCTTTTGCATTTATTTCTGCCCTAATTTTTAAGATTTCTTTCCTTCTACTAACCCTGGGCTTCTTCATTTCTTCCTTTTCTAGTTGCTTTAGGTGTAGAGTTAGGTTATTTATTTGACTTTTTTCTTGTTTCATGAGGTATGCCTGTATTGCTATGAACTTTCCCCTTAGCACTGCCTTTACAGTATCCCACAGGTTGTTACAACAATCCACAGGTTGTTGTGTTTTCATTTTCATTCATTTCTATGCATATTTTGATTTCTTTTTTTGATTTCTTCTGTGATTTGTTGGTTATTCAGCAGTGTGTTATTCAGCCTCCATATGTTGAAATTTTTAATAGTTTTTCTCCTGTAATTGAGATCTAATCTTACTGCATTGTGGTCAGAAAAGATGCTTGGAATGATTTCAATTTTTTTTGAATTTACCAAGGCTAGATTTATGGCCCAGGATGTGATCTATCCTGGAGAAGGTTTTATGTGCGCTTGAGAAAAAGGTGAAATTCATTGTTTTGGGATAAAATGTCCTATAGATATCAATTAGGTCTAACTGGCCTATTGTATCATTTAAAGTTTGTGTTTCCTTGTTAATTTTCTGTTTAGTTGATCTATCCATAGGTGTGAGTGGGGTATTAAAGTCTCCCACTATTACTGTGTTATTGTTAATTTTCCCTTTCATACTTGTTAGCATTTGTCTTACATATTGCGGTGCTCCTATGTTGGGTGCATATATATTTATAATTGTTATATCTTCTTCTTGGATTGATCTTTGATCATTATATAGTGTCCTTCTTTGTCTTTTTTTGCAGCCTTTGTTTTAAAGTCTATTTTATCTGATATGAGTATTGTTACTCCTGCTTTCTTTTGGTCTCTATTTGAGTGGAATATCTTTTTCCAGCCCTTCACTTTCAGTCTGAATGTGTCCCCTGTTTTGAGGTGGGTCTCTTGTAGACAACATCTATAGGGGTCTTGTTTTTGTATCCATTCAGCCAGTCTTTGTCTTTTGGTTGGGGCATTCAACCCATTTATGTTTAAGGTAATTATTGATAAGTATGATCCTGTTGCCATTTACTTTATTGTTTTGGGTTCGAGTTTATACACCCTTTTTGTGTTTCCTTTCTAGAGAAGATCCTTTAGCATTTGTTGGAGAGCTGGTTTGGTGGTGCAGAATTCTCTCAGCTTTTGCTTGTCTGTTAGGCTTTAGATTTCTCCTTCATATTTGAATGAGATCCTTGCTGGGTACAGTAATCTGGGCTGTATGTTATTTTCTTTCATTACTTTAAGCATGTCTTGCCATTCCCTCCTGGCCTGAAGAGTTTCTATTGAAAGATCAGCTGTTATCCTTATGGGAACCCCCTGTGTGTTTGTTGTTTTTCCGTTGCTGCTTTTAATATTTGTTCTTTGTGTTTGATCTTTGTTAATTTGATTAATATGTGTATTCGGGTGTTTTGCCTTGGGTTTATCCTGTTTGGGACTCTCTGGGTTTCTTGGACTTGGGTGATTATTTCCTTCCCCATTTTAGGGAAGTTTTCAACTATTATCTCCTCAATATTTTCTCATGGTCTTTCTTTTTGTCTTCTTCTTCTGGGACTCCTATGATTCGAATGTTGGGGCATTTAACACTGTCCTGGAGGTCTCTGAGATTGTCCTCATTTCTTTTAATTCGTTTTTCTTTTTTCCTCTCTGATTCATTTATTTCTACTATTCTATCTTCTACTTCACTAATCCTATCTTCTGCATCCATTATTCTACTATTTGTTGCCTCCAGAGTGTTTTTGATCTCATTTATTGCATTATTCATTATATATTGACTCTTTTTCATTTCTTCTAGTTCCTTATTAAACCTTTCTTGCATCTTCTCAATCCTTGTCTCCAGGCTATTTATCTGTGATTCCATTTTGATTTCAAGATTTTGGATCATTTTCACTATTATTCGAAATTCTTTACCAGGTAGATTCCCTATCTCTTCCTCTTTGGTTTGGTTTGGTGGGCATTTATCCTGTTTCTTTACGTGCTGAGTATTCCTCTGTCTCTTCATTTTGTTTATATTGCTGAGTTTGGGGTGTCCTTTCTGTATTCTGGCAGTTTGTGGAGTTCTCTTTATTGCGGAGTTTCCTCACTGTGGGTGGGTTTGTATGGGTGGCTTGTCAAGTTTTCGTGGTTAGGGGAAGCTTGTGTCAGTGTTCTGGTGGGTGGAGCTGGATTTCTTCTCCCTGCAGTGTAACGAAGTGTCCAGTAATGAGTTATGAGATGTCAGTGGATTTGGAGTAACTTTGGGCAGCTTGTATATTGAAGCTCAGAGCTGTGTTCCTGTGTTGCTGGAGAATTTGCATGGTATGTCTTGCTCTGGAACTTGTTGGCCCTTGTGTGGTGCTTGGTTTCAGTGTAGGTATGGAGGCGTGTAGGTAAGCGGCACACTTTCTCAGGCGGATGTTGACTGTCCAGAACCACAAGAAGTCTTAGCTAACAAAGAAGCCTGCTTGCAGTTTGGTAGATAATGTCTCTCTGGGAATGCGATTGCCCCCTTCTGGCTCTGGCTGCCTGTTTGCAGCCGACTAGCTCTGAACAGTCCTTTTGGGACTGGCGGTGTCTTAAGTTAGGGCTTTTCGCGTGGTAGCTATCGCACAGTCTGGTTTGCTAGCCCAGTTAATTCCCTCAGATTGCCCTCAGGGCATTCAGGCCTGGTCCTTACTCTAAGCAATGCAGCCGGCGCCTCCCTGCCCAGCCCCCGCTTGCTAGTGGTGGGTGCAGGCGTCTGTGCTGCTTCTCCAGTGGGGGAGTTACCAATGGGCACATAAATTGTGGGTTTTAATTATTTATTTATTTTTCCTCCCAGTTATGTTGCCCTCTGTGGTTCCAAGGCTCACCACAGACTCGGCAGTGAGAGTGTTTCCTGGTGTTTGGAAACTTCTCTCTTTTTAAGACTCCCTTCCTGGGATGGAGCTCTGTCCCTACCTCTTTTGTCTCTTTTTTTTGTCTTATATTTTTTCCTACCTCCTTTCAAAGACAATGGGCTGCTTTTCTGGGTGTCTGATGTCCTCTGCTGGCATTCAGAAGTTGTTTTGTGGAATTTACTCACCGTTTAAATGTTCTTTTGATGAATTTGTGGGGGAGAAAGTTGTCTTCCCATCCTATTCCTCTGCCATCTTAGGACCGCCCCCCAATTTCTACTTTTTAAAGTGCCCTACTATCATCACTGAATTTTCATTCCTTGAAGGATGAACACTATGTCTTAACTGCTATTTGTACTTTTTGTAAGAGGAATGCATGTTATTATTGAGAGCCTAGTCTACCATAGGTATTAAAAAAGGAGGATGAAATTAACAATTATTAAGATTACACAAGTATGCCACATGATATTTATGTCTTTTAACCTTTGTAATCAGATTATTTTGTCCAAAATTTTAGATGAAAAAGATTTGAAAGATTGCTAACTTTTTTTCCAGTAAGGAAGAGATAAAGTCAAGTTTAGTACAGTTAAGCAAAACACATGTACTTTCTATTTTATGTATTAACACTTCATTAATAATAAAAATTTCTTTTTATCAACCAACCTTTGCAGACACAGTTTGTTTACATATCAAGGGCAAAATCTTCCAGAATAATGTTTAGTACAAAAATATTTTAGAGTCCATGATGTTGGAGACTGTGTCTTTGACATCCTTATTTGTCAGACTGTAGATCAGGGGATTCAACATGGAGGTGACCACCATGTAAAACACAGACACCACTTTGTGTGCCTGGAGGGTGTGGAGCTGGGCACACAGTAGAGGAAGAGGATGGTGCCGGGGAAGATGCTGATGGCAGTCAGGTGGGAGGTGCAGGTGGAGAAGGCTTTGCCGCAACCACAGGCTGAACGCATCTTGAGGATGGTGACAACCATAAACACATAAGTCAGGAGAATGATGAAGAGTGTGCTGACCTCATTAAAGGTGGCAGAAATGAAAAGCAGCAACTGGTTGAGATAAGTATCAGAGCAAGAGGGGGGAAGCAGGGAGGAGAACTCACAGAAGAAGTGATCGATTGTGTTGAAACCTTGAAATGATAATTTGATAACAGTACAGGTGAGTATCAAGGAGAAAGCTACACCACAAGCATAAGATCCAACCACTAACATGGCACAGAGTCTCTGGGACATGGCCACCATGTACAGCAGAGGGTTGCAGATGGCCATGAGGCGGTCATAGGCCATCACAGCTAATAAAAAGGACTCAGTCACCACAAAGGTACAAAAGAAAAAGAATTGTATTTCACAGCCTACAACTGAAGTGGTTCTGTCTTCTACCATGAGGTTCAGCATGGTCTTGGGAGCAACGATGGAGGAATAACAGAAATCCACAAAGGAGAGGTGGCTGAGGAAAAGGTACATGGGGGTGTGCAGTTTGGGGTTAATTTTGATAGTTACAATCATCCCAGGATTCCCTGCCACAATGACACTGTGCTGCTGCTGCTAAGTCGCTTCAGTCGTGTCCGACTCTGTGCGACCCCACAGACGCAGCCCACCAGCCTCCTCAATGCATGAAAGTGAAAAGTGAGAGGGAAGTCGCTTAGTCCTGTCTGACTCTTAGCGACCCCGTGGACTGCAGCCTACCAGGCTCCTCAATCCATGGGATTTTCCAGGCAAGAGTACTGGAGTGGGGTGCCATCGCCTCCTCCGACAGTGACACTGGAGATGGTGAAGAATGTCAAGAAGAGGGGCACTTGCAACTCTGGGTAATCGGAGAAGCCCAGGAGAGTGAACACGGCCCAACTTTTATTTCTCTCTGATAGAAACATGGCTTCTGTTTGTCAGAATCTGAATCAGTCTTAGAAAGAAAAATAGTAAGGGAAATAAGGATGTAAGACACTTGGTTAACGCCTCCTTTCCAAAGCTGGAAGATGAAGCAAAGTGTCTCTTTTAGAATCTGTGTATTTTCTATGCATGCTATGCTAAATGTCTAAAATTTTTTAAAATTACAAGCATTTAAACATTTAAGTAAAATTATAATTAGTGAACTTTCTTAGTTCTCAATTTTAATTTTTAATATTTCAAAGTAAAAAAATGAGTTCAAGTCATTTGGGATTATTTTAAATGAAATCCTCCACAATACTTTTGGATTTTCTTGAACATTATAATTTCATAAAGATTAATTTACCCTAGTATCAGAGCTACTTGTTTCAGTTGTATAACTAATAGCAAAAATGATAAACTTCTAAACAAAATAAATTTTGCTTTGTATGTTCAGAATGTGACATTAAAATTGACACCCCAACACTGTACATTTGTCCCTTTACTATTCATTCCATATAGCACTTTAATAGTTGTTTTCCTTCTGACTCAGTAAACTTGTTTTCAAAATAAATTATAATTTTTCACAGAGTGTGCTTCTCAACCTAGCAAGTCCGTTTGTCAATCCCCCATCATTGTTTGAGGAATAATAATATTGAAAAAATAATAAAGATAATCTAGTCTAGTTATTTATTCTAGAGATGTCCAAACAGAAGATGGAGATTTTTGATTTTCCCTGTACCATGCAAATAAGGCCCAGTCTACACATCTATGACATGAACCTTGATCCAGGCTCCCAGCAATTATCCATTGGTCTACAGTAATCTTGATCCTTGTTCAAGGTACAGATGCTATTTTCTTTATTTATTATCATACTTTTAATTTATGACAAACAGGAGACTCAGGAGAATGTGCCTGATGAAAGTATTCATATCACAGAGCTATACTAGAAAGTATCAAAGAAAGAAACTTGAGAAAAATATTCTCTCAGAAAGAATAACTATCCTTATTAAAGATTCTGACTTAGAAATGTCCAGTTCTTGGCCTTTCTCTCTCTTTTTTCTCTCTTCAAGGCACATAGGGTATTTATTCTGTCCCTATATTGCCTGTAAAGAAGAAAGATTAAATACTTGAGGTAGCACTGTACTATGGAAACATTTCATGATAAAATAGTAATATAAAATAATTGCATTTCTCTAACTGGTGACCAATACTGCTAAGATCCTACTGAACCAGAACCAGAAGCTCTTTATGTATCATTTCTGGTAAAGTTCTCTCTAGTTTCACAACTTGAGAAATAGATTTCAGATGGCCATCAATGAAGAGATCAGATCATATACAAAACAAAGAACTCAAGATTCTTATCTCTTCCTAAACTCATAAATTTGAATATTGAAGACATCCTATCACAAAGCTGGATGTTTTAAATATAATTAATTTATCTAAGGTGCTTAAACATTCATTTTATTTTATTTATTTATTTTCTATTGATGTGGACCATTTTAAGTCTTTATTGAATTTGTGACAATATCACTTCTATTTTATGTTTTGGTTTTCTGGCCATGAGGCATGTGGGATTACAGATCTCTGACCAGGGATCAAATCTGCACCCTTGCATTGGCAAAGTGCTAACCACTGAGTCACCAGGGAATTTCCTAAACACTCATTTTAAATTAATGTTACATTTGATATAGCTATCCTACATCCCACCACCCCCATTTTGTTATAATATTTGCTCTCAGAGCCACTTTATTTTCTTAAGTAAAAATGGTTCTTTTTCCTTTTATCATTATAGAGTTTGCTTGATCTCTCTCTCTCTTTAAAAATACTTGTCCTTTCTGCCTCACAAACATTTGTAGTAGCAAGACAATGCACATTCCCCAGATTCTCAGAACTCTCCTAATCCCACATTCCAGGCATCTCTTGTTTCAGTCAGTTCAGTTCAGTAACTCAGTCGTGTCTGACTCTTTGGGACCCCATGAATCGCAGCACGCCAGGCCTCCCTGTCCATCACCAACTCCCAGAGTTCTCTCAGACTCACATCCATCGAGTCAGTGATGCCATCCAGCCATCTCATCCTCTGTCATCTCCTTTTCCTCCTGCCCCCAATCCCTCCCAGCATCAGAGTCTTTTCCAATGAGTCAACTTTTCGCATGAGGTGGCCAAAGTACTGGAGTTTCAGCTTCAGCATCATTCCTTCCAAAGAAATCCCAGGGCTGATCTCCTTCAGAATGGACGGGTTGGATCTCCTTGCAGTCCAAGGGACTCTCAAGAGTCTTCTCCAACACCACAGTTCAAAAACATCAATTCTTCATTGCTCAGCTTTCTTCACAGTCCAACTCTCACATCCATACATGACCACTGGAAAAACCATAACCTTGACTAGACGGACCTTTGTTGGCAAAGTAATGTCTCTGCTTTTCAATATGCTATCTAGGTTGGTCATAACTTTTCTTCCAAGGAGTAAGCGTCTTTTAATTTCATGGCTGCAGTCACCATCTGCAGTGATTTTAGAGCCCCCCAAAATAAAGTCTGACACTGTTTCCACTATTTTCCCATCTATTTCCCGTGAAGTGATGGGACCAGATGCCATGATCTTCATTTTCTGAATGTTGAGTTTTAAGCCAACTTTTTCATCTCCTCTTTCACCTTCATCAAGAGGCTTTTTAGTTCCTCTTCACTTTCTGCCATAAGGGTGGTGTCATCTGCATATCTGAGGTTATTGATATTTCTCCCGGCAATCTTGATTCCAGTTTGTGTTTCTTCCAGCCCAGCGATTCTCATGATGTATTCTGCATAGAATTTAAATAAGCAGGGTGACAATATATAGCTTTGACGTACTCCTTTTCCTATTTGGAACCAGTCTGTTGTTCCATGTCCAATTCTAACTGTTGCTTCCTGACCTGCATACAGATTTCTCAGGAGGCAGGTCAGGTAGTCTGGTATTCCCATCTCTTTCAGAATTTTCCACAGTTTATTGTGATGCACACAGTCAAAGGCTTTGGCATAGTCAATAAAACCGAAATAGATGTTTTTCTGGAACTCTCTTCCTTTTTCAATGATCCAGTAGATGTTGGCAATTTGATCTCTGGTTCCTCTGCCTTTTCTAAAACCAGCTTGAACATCTGGAAGTTCACAGTCCATGTATTGCTGAAGCCTGGCTTGGAGAATTTTGAGCATTCCTTTACTAGTGTGTGAGATGAGTGCAATTGTGCAGTAGTTTGAGCATTCTTTGGCATTGCCTTTCTTTGGGATTGGAATGAAAACTGACCTTTTCCAGTCCTGTGGCCACCGCTGAGTTTTCCAAATGGGGCTTGGACTTCCTTAGAGGCTCCATGGCAAAGAATCCTCCTGCCTGAGGATGGAGGAGTCACAGAAAACCCTTGTTTGATCCCTGGGTCTGGAAGATCCCCTGGAGGAGGAAATGGCAACCTGGTTCAGTAGTCTTCCCAGGATAATCCCATGGATAGAGGAGCACTGTATAGGACTGAAGCACTGAGTACCCACACATGCTCACTCAGGAGCTCAGCTGAGCCAGCTTTAATACAGAGCTCTGTAGCCTGCATGCGGTTCCTCTCCCTTGAAACCTCAGAAAGGCAATTTTCAATGACTAGATAATTCTCAAGAATATCTATATATAAATAGTAAATTTCCCCTCCACACTTTTTTCCCTAGGTTCCCAACATTGAAATTAATATTAATCTGTCTTTAGAATCTAATGCATACCTGCTGATATTGAAAGCAGAATCTGTCCTGTTTGAAAGTGATGGATATATTCTTATATCTAGAGTCACATCCTTTGGGGTGTAAACTCTAGAGACTATCTGTTGCCTCATTCTCTTAAAACCATGAAATAAACATTTATAATTAATCACCATTCTCTCATGTAATTTCTGTGTCCCAGAGAAACTGGAACAGTGTTAAGGGCATTTCATATGAAAATTTACATGTTTAAGTTACTCCTCTCAGATTCTTCATCACTCTGATACTTTTTTACACTTATCAAAAGTATGTAATTATAGAAGTCAGCATTATCAAATATTAATTGAATGACTACAATATGCCAAACATAACCCTCTTCTTCCAGACTTTTACTCTAATCAAATGGCATTAGAATGAAGAGTTCTTCATGATTTAGTGACTTAAAGCAGAAATATTTACAAGCTTAAATATTAAGTTGGGAAAATGATCTAGTCCCTTTTAAATATCTCTTTTATTACATCACCACATCCACTCCATTAATTACTTTTAGATATTGAATTATTGAAATAACACACATTTCTTGAAGAAAACATGAACTATATAATTTAAAAAGGAAAATACTGTCTAGAAATAATTGTTATCAACTCAACTACATTGGAAATCTTGCATTCAACTTTAGAGAAATGTGACTGATATTATTACCTGACTACCTGAAGTAAAACAAAAAGGTGACCATCACCATAGTGGCTTAATGTGGCTCTCATTTATCCCCTGATATGATGTGATGAGAGAAGCTTTACTTCTGTGATACTCCTTTCCTCAAACCAGAGTGTGAAAATCATTAGGAAAGTCCACATTTGAAAGTATTCTACAGAATCCCTCACCAGCATCCCTTAGAATTGTAAGAGCCAAAAAAAAAAAAAAAAAAGAAAAAAAAAAAAAAAAAAAAGAAAATTGAAGAAGCATCACAGACCAGAGGAGATTTGGAAGACATGATGACTTAATGCAATGTGGTCCCTAGACTGGATTCTAGACAAGAAAGGTGGCATTAATGGTGGTGGGGGGGAAAGAAACTGATAAAATGCAATAAAATTTACTTTTTAAAAATAATAATGTACCTATATTTATTTTTAATTTTATTATGGTAAGAACACAACATGACACACCCTCTTAGATTTTAAGGGTACCCATACAGCATTGGGGCTTGGAAGAGGGGACAATAAAGAGATGTTTATCAAGGGGACAAAGTTTCAGTTATGAAAGATGAATAAATTCTGAAAATGTACAACAATGTAAGTGCAATTAATAGTACAACATTTTATTATTTTATTTTTTGCTGAGACATGCAGAGAATTTTTATTTATCACATTTGTTAATACTTAAGTTTTACTTGTAGAACAGAGTCACAGATAGAAGAGCAGGCCTAATACTTAAATTTTACTTGTAGAACAGAGTCACAGATAGAAGAGCAGGCCGTTAGTAGGTATTAGTAGGATTCAGTCAGGGATCTAGCATAACATCTAGGAAGTATACAGGAGGTGGTTCAATAGGGAAGTGGGTTCAATAGAGAGGGGTCATAGCTCTCAAATGCCAACTTTTGGTACAGTAAGCTGTCAATCACTGTTTATGTAGATGCTTTGGGTGGTTGATACACTACATATTTGTCAATTAGGGGTTACTTTTTTTGTTGCTTTTTGTTTGTTTTTTAATTTTTTTTTTTTTCAGTTATCTTTAGAGGTTAGGTGTTGGGGCCCCATCCCCCCACCCCCCCACCCCCCCCACAACAGAATAGTATTCTTATTAGAAGTTCCTAAGACGGGCAATTCCAGCATGCAAAGTGTGATAGGACATAGCCGGGAAGATGAGAAATTGAAGCCATCATCTAGGGGTTATATAGTCCATCGCTGTTGCTCCTTGCAGCCTGCGGGTCCTCTTCGCCGCCCTCTCCATTAAACCCATTAACATGCAGGATCCTCATTTGCTTCACAATGGTGCTTTTACCAGATTCTCCAGCACCCAGCAGCAGCAGACGGTGCGTGGCCCGGTCTTGTTGGCCTCGCGCTGCGCCTTCTCCTCGTTGCGCTGGTCCTCGGTCTTGCTGTTTCCGAGACAGCCCATGGCGGCGGCGGCGGCGGGGCCGGGCGCGGGCGGCCTCACGCGGGCCGAGAGGGCCGGGGCAGCGCCGGGCGGGCGGGCGGGCGGGCCGGGCGCGGACTCGGCTCCTCGGGGAGGAGCGCGCGGGGAGGGCGGTGTCGCTGTGCCTGAGCGGAGCGCGCAGCTCCCAGCCCCTCGAGCCTGAGGCCAAGGGTCTGATGGCCGCCGCGGAGCGAGGCGGACCTTAGACGGAGCTGCGGGCGCTGCTCAGTACAACATTTTATACTTGAAATGTGGTAAGAGAGTAGAATTTAACTGTTTTCAACATGAAAAAATAAAACAAAATTATAAGACATGAAGTAATTGATATGCTAATTACCTTGATTGTGATCATTTCACTATATATATATGCATATACACACATATATAAACATCAACTAAACTCCTTAGATCTGTACAATTTGTTTTTGTTAATTATACCTCAAAAAATCTTAAAAAAATAAAATTAAGAAGTATACTTAAAAAAGAGAAATATTTATTAAATAACAAATTTTGCTGTGACTTTTTATTATCCAACATTTTTGGAGTCTATGGGAACGATTATGGAGTATTGGGAGAAGACATTTAAGCTATTACTTTCATACATAAATGTTTCTAAAGCTGCTGTTAATGTTTCTTCAGCTTTTCCAAGAAAATAGAATTACATGAGGAAGAAATAATTAATTATAATTGCTTGCTGTGAGGCCTCTGAAGAATAAGGCAAGTGATTTTCTCCAGGGCTCTTGTGCCACAAGGAGCGGAGAGACATGTCTCAACCTCTTCCCCAAACTGCTGAGACCTCCAGAGGCTGGAAGGTGGGGTGCCTTTTCCACCGGCAGGTCTGTCTGTAGGTCTGAGAAAAGATGGATATTCTTTACCATGCAATGTATCTAAAAGATACCTTAGGTTCACTCATTCTTTCATGAGAAAAAGTCTTTTGGGGGAAATTTAGAGTCACTGCCAACATTAAGTATCAGGAACAGGAAGTGCATATTTTCTAGCAAGCTTTGTAGAGAGGGCCTGGCTTAGCTGAGCTCCTTTGTAGTAGTGTCCTGAACAAGTGTTTCCTGGGAGTGGGGAAGCAGAGGGTCTCTGAGAGTTTTCAGGTACCTGTCTCTCGAATTCTGTAAGTTTTTGGAAGAATTGTGCAAGGGAACAGAGGTAGGTATTTAAACAAAACTGAATTGAGGAGGAAAAAATGAACCTCTGGAGACAAAGAATCAAAAGGTTCAGCTCCAAATCAGATTTTAGAGCATGGGAAAAACAAATGCTTACTCACAAGAGCAAAAAGAAAAAAAATGGGAAGAAATTACAAGGATAAAGATTTTAGATACCAGTGTATTCCAGGTTCAAAAATAATACAGATTGTTTAACCTATACAATAGCATTATTTGGGAGATAAGAAACGAGGTGTTTAATTTGGACATAATTCAGACAGAAGAACCTGAAAATATACAAGGAAATAAGGCAGTATTTCTCAACTACAGATGATTATGAATCCCCTCTCCGTCCCCCACATGGACATTTGACAATATCTGGAGGCATTTTTGATTGTCATAATGAATGTACCAGAGTGATTGGACAGAGGTCAGAGATGCTGTTATACATGGTAGCATGCACAGGGTAGCTTCCTATAAAAATAAAAATCCAACACGGAATATCAATAGTACCAAGCTTGAGAAACTCTGAAAATTATAATCAATAAATAATTTATAACAATAAGAATTGACTTGGCAAGATTTCCTTCTGATTGATCCTTAAATCCTTGGATATCTGAACACACAGAGCCATCAAGAGTTCTCACTGTTATGTGGAACCTCTTGCCTTTAATGCTGAAACATCTAGGTTTGAGAAGTAGAGATGATCTTACCAGAAATGTTAGTCTAAGGAAGAAGTCTTGTTCGTAAGGAAAGATAACTAAAGGAAATTAATTATCTGATGTGTATGACTCACAGCTCTAAAGCAAGGAAAGCCCCAGGTGAGCTGAGATGTGCCACACTGTTAACACCTCACACCATTGCCACCACGTGTTTGTCAAAACCTCTGCACAGCAAAGGAAATGATCAACAGAAAGAAGAGGCAGCAGAGTGGGAGGAAATATTTGCAATGCATGTATCTGATAAAGTAAGGGTCCTCAAATTCCAGGATTTAATGTCTGACAATCTAAGGCGGGTCTGATAATAAAAGTTTTGCAGCAAACTAAATGCCCAAACCCACTTAAAACATTTTAGGTGGATCAAACCAAAGAAGTAGGCTGCAAATTTTGAAATATGTTCAATTCTATTCTTATAAGTTGACAAGGCACAAAGATTGTTGTTCAGTCACTAAGTCATATTTGATACTTGTGACCCCATGGGTTGCAGCTCGTCAGGCTTCCCTGTCCTTCCCTATCTCCTGAAGTTTGCTCAGACTCATGTCCATTGAGTCAGGGATAAGTGAGTCAAAAAGACTCACTCCAAGGTACCCTCTTCTTGACTGTTCTTCCACTTCCAACACTGAGTCCACCATTTCACCCTTCTGCCAGCCTCTGATTTGGGACTTAGAGTCCCACTAAGAAAATATTTTGGAGCTCACCACTTTTCTGAGAGCTTCTTTCACATCCTTGTTCCTCAGACTATAGATCAAGGGGTTCAGCATGGGGATCACTGGGTGTAGAACACTGTGGCCATTCAGTCAATGCCCATGCTGTTGCCAGAGTGGGGCTGGCAATAAATGGAAAGGATTGTTCCCTGTAAGACAGCAATGGCAGCGAGGTGGGAGGCACAGGTGGAAAAGGCTTTGCACCTTCCCTCTGCTGAGTGCATCCTCAGGATGGTGATGAGAATAAACAGGTAAGAGATAAGGATGATCACACTTGTGATGATCTCACTGAAAATGGCCACAATGTAGAGCACCAATTGATTCACAGTGACATCAGAGCAAGCAAGAGACAAGAGAGGGGGAAGATCACAAAAGAAGTGGTTGATCACATTTGATCTGTAGGATGGGATCTGAAGAGCTAAACACAAGTGAATCACAGAACATACAGTAACATTGAGATAGCAACAAGACACCAACTCCACGCAGAGATTTCAAAACACAGCGACCATGTAGAGCAATGGGTCAGAGATGGCCACAAAGTGGTCATAGGCCATCACTGCCAGCAGAATGACCTCAGTTACCACAAATGTGCAAAACTGGTGGAACTGTACAGCACATTCCAGGAAGGAAATTACTTTGTCTTCTTTTAAGATGTTAACTATCATCTTTGGTGTGCTGATCGTGGAGTAACAGGAATCCACAAAGGACAAGTGGCTGAGGAAAAAGTACATGGGGGTGTGGAGTCCAGAGCTGACCTGAATGAGAGCAATCATGCCCAGGTTTCCCCAAACTGTGACTCCATAGATGGAAAGAAACAGCAGGAAGAGGAAGACTCTGAGCTCAGGAGCATCTGAGAATCCAAGGATGAAGTCTGTCACAGCAGTGCAGTTTTCCTTGTCCATGTCCTCACTTTACTGTGGTTGCAGAAAAATATTAATAGTTATTCTTCATTGGATCACTCCCAATTAGCTACTAAAAAGGACACAAGAATAAATAAGATAGTCAACTTTTTTCAGCAAAGAAATAAAACATTGACATTTTGAAGATTAGGAAAAGTTCAGATATTGTAGCCCACAAATGCATAGAGCTCACATTTATATTCACAGATCACATGAAATAATTCACATCCATGAAAACCTGTGTGTTTATTTAAACTAGTTATACACAATTTGCAGCTTGGAACCAAATCATTAGAAAGACATCAAATGTTATTTAGTTAGCCATATTTGAAATTTAAATATTTTTTTATTTGTAGACTTTTTAATCAGTTATTGAAATACTGGGATCCCTGGGGATTTTTTTTAATACTACACAGGAAATTTCTTTCTTTCTTTTGATGAAATGAATAAAAGTATGCTTATTTAAGATTATTAACACACAAGCATCATGTTTTTATTATTAACCTTTAAATGGAAAAGTGAATTTTATACTCTATTTTAGCATGTTTTTTCTATACAATTAGCCTAGTGATTTTTTAATTATGATATACAATGTTAGTCATTGTTCAGGGAATTGTTACTTAGGTCTAAACTTTCTGAACTGTGACTGAAGCCTTCTAATACCTATTTGACAAGTGAAATCACTACTTTAATATATTCAAGAAATAAAATTTGTGAATATTAAATTAACACAAGTTCTTATTGCCACATTGCACTATTATTTATGATAGGAGCTTAGAAACAAAATGTCAAAGAGCAGGGTAAAAGTTGAGCTACATGTAGATTATGGGAAACTATACAGCTTTCAGAAGAGCTTTCAATGACCTGAAAAATGACTAAGGAAATGGCAAGTTAAAAATAGAAAGCCAGATCACAAAGATAGATACAATATATCTATACATAAGTCATAGTGCATATTTAATTCTCAAACCATCCAAGAAACATAAATATTTTTATCAATATTTTACTCCAATTGCTTTAAAAGTGCATTCAGAAATTTGTCTACTTTTTTTTTTAATAAAGGAGAGATATATTAAAAGCCTTTGATATATAGAAAATGCCAACAAAGGGTAAGACCATGCTTATTTATTCTCTCTCCTGATCCTAAGTAACAATAAAATGACTTAGTAGCACCTACTGCTTATTCCTGGAGGAAAGGAATCTGGACTAAAAGTCAACACAGCCAGATTTTTCCTTATTCTTCAAATAACTTGAAAGAGGTAAATGATATGTGAATTAAGGAATCCTGGTTTGAATACAAATAATAAATCTGATGACATGCATTGCTTTCTTCAATGGCCAGTAATAAGTGAGTTGTCTTTTCTGATTTCGAAGTAGTAAATAATTTTGAAAACCTTTTCCTGTTTTTTTAAGTTTTAAAGATGAAAAATTGTCTGCTGATTACTTATAGAGCAGGAGTGATGTTGATCCCTGTTGGACATTTGTCAATGTCTGGAGATATAGTTGGCTGTCACAACAGGAAGGGGTGCTCCTGACATCTAGAGTGCAGACTACAGATGCTGCTAAACAGTGCACAGGCACAGGACGGCATCTCCTTCCCCATTCCCATCCTCCTCACACACCCACAACATAAGCAAAACCCAAAATATAATCTGGCCCCAAATGTTGATAGTATCACATTTGAGAAAACTGTTGTAGAGATACATGGCCTTGGCACAAGGTCAAACTACTGGCTCTCCTGTCTGCTTCAGAGGTGGTTCACATGCCTCTGCTCCTCCGTCTGCAGTCCTGGACCCCTCACCACCACTCTCAGCATCAGGGTGACTCTCAGGAGAATTTCCCTGCTCTCTTTTCCAGGTTCTGTGGATGGAGTTAATGTGAGAGAAGAAGAAGAGGGAAGGGGAGAGGAATCAAGAATATTCCCAATTGGCTCACAGTCTTTCCCCTGTTACACTAATAGCCATTACAAGATATTTGATTCTACAGATCTAATTGCTCCCATTTCCTGTTGAAGATTATTTTTCAGTAGGTAAAGGGAAAACACTTTCATGGAGTTCTCCAAACTTGGCATTTGTTAAAACACTCTCCAAATACAGACTTTTAAAAATTATTTCTAATGTAATTTCCTTCTTTTACAATTCCTCCTTCTCTGACATGTGGCTAATAATAAATCACCCTCATTAGAAAACAAACGAAGTTTCCAGACATCAGGAAATATCATTTAATCCATTCCTCCCCAAAATATAGTCCGACCAACCTGTTGATTGGTATTGCTCCCTGTGTTTCTGAGGATGCAATGAGGGAAAATGTCACAGGCTTTATGTTTTCATGTGTGTGTATCCAGGGGCCCACATCACTTGAGATGCCAGAACCAACCATTGGTCTCTGTGGGATCTCAACCAGATATCAAGAAAATAACATCGTTTTGGGACTCAAACAATGAATGGCTTTCATAAAATGTAAAAATAGGGGGGAAACTGTCCTGAGTTGGTAAATGTTATTGTAAGACAACATGATTCCTTTCAGAGTTTATGATAAATTAGAGTTTTGTATGCTGCATGCAGACATTGCACTATGAACCAGATAATGTTGCCATTATGACATATGTGAATGAGTCTTATAAACTCTGCTGGTCTTATACTCAAAGCTCTTTTCTGGAGGACATAGGGTCTAAAGTCACAACAGCATCCTGCCAAATACCAGAAAGGGGTGGGAACAATGAACCTCCTTTGCTGAGAATGATAGCAACTGCTCACACTTATTCACCACTTTCTATGTGTTAGGTACTGTTCTGAATACAACTATTAACACATTTCATTTTAAATACAGTTATGCAGCTTTGTTAACGTGCGTTGAGGCACAGGCAGTTGTCACTTGCACAAAGTCACAGATGGAATCACTGATAGATTGAGCATATGTGTTGCATTTTGGTTTCTGCATCCATATGGCTCTGTGAGGAAGAGCAGAGCTGATGGACGGTGCTGGATGCAGACCCTACTCACTGCAGAGACTGTTTATGTGTCTGCCTGCAGGGTCTCTCCCAGGTCTGCTGCTTCTCTGCCTGTGTAATCTTTTCCTAAACTGACAGGGTTTGAACAATAAGATGTGGTTTGTGCTCCTGGATATACCAAACATTCACAAACTCCATAACTCTAAATAGTACCAAGTAAATTGGTTTCCAAATTCTCAACAGCTTTCATGTGTTTCCCTAAAATTGATTGATCTGACAATTTCCTGAGATCGTGGAGTGTTTCTGCCTCTCCATTCCACCCAGTACTTTCACTATTCCTTTTGTTTCATTTTTCAAAAGTAAAGATTCCTTATCCATTCACATATTACTGTGAGAATTACCCAAATTAGAAAAATAATAGCAAACTTCCAAAATCTAAAACATAAGAACACTGTGAAATGCTGTGTTCCATGAAGCCTGAAATTTGTTTAAATTAAGACATTTCAAGCCCATGGTATGACTTCTTGTTTCTCTCTAGATTATATAACTTTCTTTTCTCAGAAAATATGGGCATTGGACATGTATTTTAGCCAAAACAGTGATGTTTTGGTATTATATATAAAACTCATTACTATTATATATAGTAAATTCATGATGATATCTCATTAGCATCATTTTTTTGTTGTATGTTCTTAGTATACTCTGAAAGCATTGCCACAAAATGCATCTCCCTGGAGTGTGTCTCATGGCAGAAAGACTAAAAAGACAGCATTATTTGCAGTGATGTTTATATTATCTACACAACCCACTCATAGAAAACTGCTTTGCATATCTATCTTAAAAACAAAGCAGAAACTTTTCTTAAAATTGATTTAAATATAAATATTTAACTGAAATTTATTTTATAGGCATTATGCATAAATTTTAGTACACAAATACTAAGATCTAAGTTTTTGATAACCTGTATTTATATCATATAAGATCATATTGTTTGAGTGAATCATTTCATCAAAAGATTCAATGATATCAACAATTTGTTAAAATTTCTAAACTTTTTAATTGTACATTTTAACTGAGCTGCCTCTAAGCAGAAGGAAAGAAGAAATGCTGAATCCCTATATGATAAGACTTGGTTGGGAAGGTGATTGTGGCAGCATCAGAAATTAAGAAAATCAGTTGTATTTTAAGACAGCACAACAAACTACTCCAAAACAATGAGTTAAAAACAGCTGTTTATTGTATGGATCACAGTTACATAAGGTCACTCAGGCAGTTCTGATGATCTGATTGAGAGGTGACTGATCTTTGCTAGTATGTTTGTGAAAGTCTTTCAGTCATGTCCAACTCTGCGATCCCTTGGACTTCTCCATGTTTGCGATCCCATGGGATTTTCCAGGCCAGAATACTGGAGAGGGTAGCTTTTCCCTCCTCCAGGGGATCTTCCCAACCCAGGGATTGAACACAGGTCTCCCGCACTGCAGCGGATTCTTTACAAGCTTAGCCACAAGGGAAGCCCAAGAATACTGAAGTGGGTAGCCTGTCCCTTCTCCAGCGAATCTTCACGATCCAGGAATCAAACTGGGGTCTCCTGCATTGCAAGAAGATTCTTTACCAACTGAGCTATCAGGGAAGCTGGTATATTTATGTGTGTTATTAGCTTTTCAGGCTTGGTGATCTAAGAGAACTCATACTTCAGTCTGGAGGTTGGCTAGATGCTGTTTCATGGGATAGTGTTGTGACCTATATTGCTCATTTACCAATATGCTAATCTGTGCTTGTTCACATGACAGCTATTCTAAGAGTCTGTGCAAGTTTAGAGGGATTTTGACATTGCTACAGGGCCTTTCTTGCAACTGACACAATATTTCACTTCAAGGACCTTATATTAGCCAAAATCACTCACAAAAGTAGCCTAAAATTAAAAAAAAATTGAGGAATTGATTTGACCATTTGATCAGAAGAAAAGAAAACTGTGGGGATGCCTAGTTAAGTGGAGAATTGGGATCATGCTTGCAATATATCACACAGGGTAAAAAAAAAAAAAATCCTTTTGAAAGACAGAATCTGCAAAAATTTAGCCTTAAGCAAACTGGAAGACAATCTAATTTTGTTTAAAGTATTACTTTGAAAAATTTGGTGAAAGATCATTTAAAAAAATTGAATGAAAGATCGGCAGTTCAGTTCAGTTCAGTTCAATTGCTCAGTCGTGTCCGACTCTTTGTGATTCCATGAATTGCAGCATGCCAGGCCTCCCTGTCCATCACCAACTCCTGGAGTTCACTGAGACTCACGTCCATCGAGTCAGTGATGCCATCCAGCCATCTCATCCTCTGTCGGCCCCTTCTCCTCCTGCCCCCAATCCTTCCCAGCATCAGACTCTTTTCCAATGAGTCAACTCTTTGCATGAGGTGGCCAAAGTACTGGAGTTTCAGCTTTAGCATCATTCCTTCCAAAGAAATCCCAGGGCTGATCTCCTTCAGAATGGACTGGTTGGATCTCCTTGCAGTCCAAGGGACTCTCAAGAGTCTTCTCCAACACCACAGTTCAAAAGCATCAATTCTTTGGCTCTCAGCCTTCTTCACAGTCCAACTCTCACATCCATAAATGACCACTGGAAAAACCATAACCTTGACTAGTGGACCTTTGTTGGCAAAGTAATGTCTCTGCTTTTCAATATACTATCTAGGTTGGTCATAACTTTTCTTCCAAGGAGTAAGCGTCTTTTAATTTCATGGCTGCAGTCACCATCTGCAGTGATTTTGCAGCCTAAAAAAATAAAGTCTGACACTGTTTCCACTCTTTCCCCATCTATTTCCCATGAAGTGGTGGGACTGGATGCCATGATCTTCATTTTCTGAATGTTGATCTTTAAGCCAACTTTTTGACTCTCTACTTTCACTTTCATCAAGAAGCTTTTTAGTTCCTCTCCACTTTCTGCCATAAGGCTGGTGTCATCTGCATATCTGAGATTATTGATATTTCTCCTGGCAATCTTGATTCCAGCTTGTGTTTCTTCCAGCCCAGGGTTTCTCATGATGTACTCTGCATATAAGTTAAATAAGCAGGGTGACAATATACAGCCTTGATGTACTCCTTTTCCTGTTTGGAACCAGTTTGTTGTTCCATGCCCAGTTCTAACTGTTGCTTCCTGACCTGTATACAGATTTCTCAAGAGGCAGGTCAGGTGGTCTGGTATTCCCATCTCTTTCAGAATTTTCCACAGTTTATTGTGATGCACACAGTCAAAGGCTTTGGCATAGTCAATAAAGCAGAAATAGATGTTTTTCTGGAACTCTCTTGTTTTTTTGATGATCCAGCGGATGTTGGCAATTTGATCTCTGGTTCATCTGCCTTTTCTAAAACCAGCTTGAAAGATCAGCATGTCAGTACTATTCCAGCACAATTTCTGACAGAGTTTCTAGTCCCATTTACTGTTAATACTCCCAAATATTCTCAGTATTTTCATCTATTAAAAAGTGGGCATTGAGAAATTTGTTTAGACATATTGATTAGAGAAGGAGAAGGGTGTTTAAGTTATTCAAGCAAAAGTGAGCTACTGATGTTAGAGAAATCTGATATTTCTAATTTGCCTTATTAAATAAACCCTAATACCAATGTCCAGGCTTCCCTGGGGGCTCAGCAGTGAAGAATCTGCCTGCCATTGCAGGAAACATGGGTTCAACCCCTGGGTCTGGAATATCTCCTAGAGAAGGAAATGGCTATCCACTCCAGTATTCTTATCTGGGAGATCCTATGGAGAGAGGAGCCTGGTGGGCTACAGTCCAGGGGGTTGCAAAAAGTCTGAGATGACTTAGTCAGTAAACCACAACAACCATAACAAAACTGATGGCTATCTGGTTTACATTTTATTTTGAATATGGTTACACAGGTAATTAGTTTTCAAATCTCTGGGCAATTGCAAGCACTTTTTTTTTTTTTTAAAAGATGTGAGTTCCAGTTGAGAAGGATACAGATGTTATATTTAGGGGGAAAAAAAACATGAAGAATTGATAATATTTTTGATGTCTTCATAGGCAAAATAATAGAAAGTGAAAGTGGCTCCATCGTGTTTGACTCTTTGTGACCTCATGGACTATATAGTCCATGAAATTCTCCAGGCAGAATGCTGGAGTGGGTAGCCTTTCCCTTCTCCAGGGGATCTTCCCAACCCAGGGATCAAACCTAGGTCTTCTGCATTGCAGGCAGATTTTTTTACCAGCTGAGCCACAAGAGAAGCCCAGGATAACAGAATGAAATGCCAATTGGGTAGTCACTTGTCATGCTTCCCTTTTGCATGTAAGATGTTCTGAGAATGAGTTCTCCATTTTTAAGCCTCTGGTGGAGTTTATCATAGCTGTTCATGCTGCAACATTGGAGTTCTTTTGAAAATACAGAATATAGATAGTGTCTTATCAACTTTCCTTCATGCCAAGTAACCTGTATATACAATACAACCCAAATACTCCAACACACAGGCAGATATACACATGAGTTATACAACATTCACTCAATAAAAATTTTGTTGTGTCATTAGCACATTGTTACATTCTGATCTCCTGTTTGTCATGATTTAGTCTCCTGGATGAGACTCCTGCATTGAAATATGTCTCCTAAAACTCTGTCTCTTCAGTTATCCAAGAGAAGTCAATACAACACCTGTTTTATGAAGGACTTGAACTTTTTTTTCTCTCAAATCCATTGTGATACTATTTATCTAACTTATACAGTTGTCACTTTCTTAAGTACCCTTCTGTCAACACTGGATTTTCATTCCTTAAATGATGAACACCATGTCTTATTTTAACTGCTATTTGTATTTTTGGAAGACAAATGCATGTGATAATTGAGAGCTTAGATTTTTTTGATATAAAAAAGGAAGATGAAATTAAATTTATTAAGATTACACAAGGTATGCCACATGACACATATATTGTATTTTCATCTATGTAATACAATTATTTTGCCTAAAATTTTAGATGAAAAATTAAAAAATTGAGAGACTATTATTTTTTTCCCAGTTAGAGACAGAGTCAAGTTTAGTGTCTTTGACTCAAAATTCATGTTCTTCAAATTTACAGCATTTAACACTTTTTAAAAAACTTTTTATTTTATATTCAGATATAGCCTTTTAACAATGTTGTGATACTTTCAGGTGGAAAGTGAAGGGACTCAGACATATATATACATGTATCCTTTCACCCACAGACCCTCCTCCCATCCAGGCTGCCACATAACAGTGAGAAGAGTTCCATGTGCTATACAGTAAATCCTTGTTGGTTATCCATTTTAAACATAAGAGTGTTCATATCCATCCCAAACACCCTAACTATCCCTTGTCCCCATCCTTCCCCAAGCCCAGCATTCACAAATTTTACAGCATTCACTCTTCATTAATCTAAATGTATCTTTAAAAACCAACCTCTGCAGACACACTATATAACTCTACTATTATAATAATGCTCAATAAGAAACACTTTACAGTTCATGATCTTGGAGACTGTGTCCTTGACATCCTTATTTCTCAGACTGTAGATCAGGGGATTCAACATGGGGATGACCACTGTGTAAACACAGACGCCACTTTGACTGTGTGCCTGGAGGGTGTGGAGTTGGGCACAGAGTACAGGAAGAGGATGGTGCCAGGGAAGATGCTGATGGTGGTCAGGTGGGAAGCGCAGGTGGAGAAGGCTTTGCAGCGACCACAGGCTGAAGGCATCTTGAGGATGGTGACAACAATAAACACATAAGACAGGAGAATGATGAAGAGTGTGCTGACCTCATTAAAGGTGGAAAAATGAAAAGCAGCAACTGGTTGAGATAAGTATCAGAGCAAGAGAGGGAAAGCAGGGAGGAGAACTCACAGAAGAAGTGATTGATTGTGTTGAAACCTCAAAATGATAATTTGGTAACAGATCATGTGAATGCCAAGGAGCAAGCTACACCCCAGGCATAAGATCCAACCACTAACGTGGCACAGAGTCTTGGGGACATGGCCACCATGTAGAGCAGAGGGTTGCAGATGGCCACGAAGCAGTCTTAGGCCATCACAGCTAATAAAAAGGACTCAGTCACCACAATGGTACAAAAGAAAAAGAATTGTATTACACAGCCTACAACTGAAATGGTTCTGTCTTCTACCATGAGGTTCACCATGGTCTTGGGAGCAACGATGGAGGAATAAGAAAAATCCACAAAGGGGAGGTGGCTGAGGAAAAAGTACATGGGGGTGTGCAGTTTGGGGTTAATTTTGATGGTTGGAATCATCCCAAGATTCCCTGCCACAGTGACACTGTAGATGGTGAAGAATGTCAAGAAGAGGGGGACTTGCAACTCTGGGTAATCGGAGAAGCCCAGGAGAGTGAACACGGCCCCACTTTTATTTCTCTCTGATAGAAACATGGCTTCTGTTTGTCAGAATCTGAATCAGTCCTAGAAAGAAAAATATTAAGGGAAATAAGGATGTAAGACACTTGGTTAACTATTCCTTTCCAAAGCTGGAAGAGGAAGCAAAGTGTCTCTTTTAGAACCTCTCTCTGTGTTTCTTACTCACGATTGCTACATGTCTAAAATTTTAAAAAGATAACCATTTAAACTTTTCTTTAAATAGCACAGTACCATTATTGAACTTTTTAGTTTGAATTATAATTTCAACATTTAGAGATAATATGAAATCAAAAGATTTGGGAGTTATTTTAAGTGAAATCCTTCTATAACACTTTTAGGTCCTCTTGAACATTATAAATTCATAAAAGATTAACCTAGCCTAGTACCATAACTGATTATTTCAGTCCTAAAACTAGCAGCAGAAGTGAGAAAATTTTAAATTACACTTTGCATCACATGTTCACAATGTGACACTAAGAATGACCCCTCTAACAGTTTACATCTGTGCCTTTATTGTTAATTCCACATGATACTTTAACATTTACTTTTGTTTCTGACTCAGTAAATCTATTGTCAAAATAAACCTTAGTTAATTTTTTTCAGATAGTGTTCTTCTCAACCCAGGGAGCCCTAATTATCAATCCCACCTCATTGCTTGTGGAATAATAACACTGAACAAATAATAAGGATAATACAGTCTATGTCTTTATCAAAGACATGACAAAGCAGAAGACAGAGATCCTTGACTTTCCCTGTAACATGCAAATAAGGATCAATCTACACGTCTGTGACTGGAATCTTGATCCAGACTCCTGGAATTTTCCATTTGTCTAAAAGAGAATCTATGTTCAATGTCTTAGTACTAAGATATTCCATTTATTCATAATCATGTTCCAATTTGTGACAAACTAGTGATCTTAAACCTATGGGAAATTGTCCAATGAAAATGTACATATCAGAGAGCTATACTAGAAGGCAGCAGCAGGTGAGATGAGAAAGGAAGTTGAGAAAAATGTAACTAACACTACTAAAGATTCTAACATAGAAATGTCCATAAATAAAGACATTTATTCTGTCCCTATATTACCTGTAAAAGAGAAAGATCAAACATTTAAGGTAGTACTTCAGTGTGATGATATTTCATGAGAAAATGCTAATAGAAAAGAATTGTATTTCTCTAATTGGTGACCAATGACTTCTCAAAGGGATAGTGGTAAAGAATCCACCTGCCAATGTAGGAGATGCAAGAGATGCAGGTTCAATCCCTGGGTTGGGAAGATCCTCTGGTGGAGGAAATGGCAACCCACTCCAGTATCCTTGAGTGGAAAATTATGTGGACAGAGTCGGGTTGGCTATATAGTCAATGAAGTCACAAAGAATAGGACACAACTGAGCGACTCAGCACACATGCATGCACAATTGGTGACCTACACCTCTTAGACCCTACCATACCAGGACTTTTCTCTATCATTTCCGATAAGGTTGTCTCTAGTCCCATAACTCAAGAAATAGATTTTATATGGCTCAACAGTGATGTCAGACCATAGGCAAAACTGAGACACTCAAGATCCCTATATCTTCCTATACTCATAAATTTGAGTATAAATTTTAAAAAGACAATCTATCACAAAGCTAGACATTCTAAATATAGCTGATTTGTCTAAGCCACTTGAAAATTAATATTAAACTAATGTTTTATTTCATCCAATGGATTTTGTGACCCAAATGTTATTTTTAAATTGCTGGTGAGTTTCTTTGGATTTAGGAAATATGACAGTTAATATCTTTCCTATATCTTTTTTCTCTATTTTGTTTAATTTTTGCTCTCAAGGCTGGTTTACATACCTAATTAAAAATAGTGCCTTTTACTTTTCTTTCACTAGCATTTGTTTAATCTCTGCTTATTTTTTATTAAATATTTGTCTTTATTTCAATTTGACTACTCCTTCAAAAGTTTGTAGAAACCAGATAATGCACCTTCCACAGATTCTCAGAGCTCTTCTAACCCTCCATTCCAGGCACTTGTTTGTGTTCAGTCACTCCATTGCTTCAGACTCTTGTGAATCCATGGACTGCATGTAGCTCGCCAGACTCCTTTGCCCATGGACTTTTTTCCAGGCAAGAATACTGAAGTGGGTTACCATTTCCTACTCCAGGGGATGTTCCTAAACCAGGGATCAAACCCAAGTCTCTTGCATCTCTTGCACTAGCAGCAGATTCTTTACCACTGTTCCACCGGGGAAGCCCTGTTGTTTTAAGGGCTCAGCTGAGCCAGTTCTCACACAAAGCTCTGTAGGCTGAGTCCACTTCCTCTTCCTTTACAGTTCAGATTGGTAACTTTCACAATGACTCAGTATTACTCAAGGACTCTCTATGTCTAAATGGTAAATTTTCCCTCACACTTTTTTTCTAATACCCTACTTAGAAAATAATATTAATTTTTGTTTAGAATCTTATTTTTGAATTTAATTTTGGTTGGAAGGGATATATACAGATATACTCCCTCCCTTCTGAGCCTCACCCTCCCTCCCATGCCTTCTCCTAGGTCATCACAGAGTGCCAGGCTGAGCTCCTGTGTTTCACAGCAGCTTCCCATGATACCTGCTGATAGGTGAAAGTAGAATCTCTCCTGGTTGGGAGTGATGGATATAGTCTTATATCTAAAGTCACAACCTATGGGGCATAAACTCTAGAGACTGTCTGTTGCCTCATTCTCTTAAAGCCTTGAAATGATTAAAATTAATCACAATTCTCTGATGTAATTCTTTCTTGTGTTCTATAAAACCTGGAGCAGCGTTAGGGGCATTTCACATGAACATTTGTAGGTTAAAAATCACTTCTCTCAGACCCTTCCTCACACTGATACTTTTTTACAATTATAAAAATTATGTAATTATAGATGAAATCATTATTAAATATTAATTTAAGGACTATAACATGCCAGGCATAACCTTGTTCCTCCATACTTTTACTCTAACATATGGAAGAAGTATGAAGGTCCAGCATTTAGATCATCATGATTCATTGAGAGTTAAAGCAGAGATATTTACAAAGTTAAATATTTAGTTTGGACAATGAACTGATCCCTTTAAAATAACTGTTCTGTTTGATTGCACCACCACATCCATTCCATTAATTACTTCTGTTTATTGAATTATTGAAATAACACATATTCATTGTAGAAACCAAGGACTATAGAATTTAAATAAGGAAAATTAACACAGTATAAATAATTTTTATTAACTCAAGTGCATTTCAAATCTCACAGTCAAGTTTAGTAAATATGACCAACATTACCTGAAGTAAAAGATAAAGGTGAGCATCTCCAGTGGTGCAGTGTGGGCATCATTTATCCCCTGAAATGATGTGATGAGAAACTTCACCTCTGTGACATTCTTTCCACAGAATCTATTATCTCATCTTACTATAAGAAAATTATTAGGCAAACCCATATCTGCAAGCATTCTACAGGATACCTCATCCATACTCCTTAAAATTATTGAAGCCAAAGGAAAAAAAAAAAAAAAAGAAAGAGTCAAAATTTGTAACAGATCAGACATTAGGGAGACATGATGACAGTACAATGTGGTACCTGGATTGGGTCCAAGAAAATAAAGAGGGAATTAAAGGGAAAAAGCTGATGGAATCCAAGTAAAATTTAGATTTTAGTGATCATATTGTACTAATATTTATTTTTATTTTATTGTGGTAAGAACATTTCACATAAGACCTACCAAATTAAGATATTTTAAATGTACAATACAGTATTGTTGACTACCAATATGATTTTTGTACAGTATATCTCTAGAACCCATTTAACCTGCTTAATTGATATTTTATGTCCATTGATTTGTAACTTCCTGTTTCCCCCTCCTCTTGCCTCTGACATCTATCACTCCACTTTTTGACTCCATGAACATATAAGTGGAGTTATACAGTATTTGTCTTTCTGTGACTGACATATTTCACTAAGCATACTGTCATCCATGTGGTAATTTACTGCATAATTTCTTTATTTTTTTATGCCATTTTTATGTACATGCCACATTTTCTTGATCCACTTTTTGGTCCATAGACATTTAGGTTATTTCTAATCTTTGTTATTGTGAATAGCTCTGCAATGAACAAGGGAATGCTAATATCTCTTTTAAATCATTTTAGTTCTTTTGAATTAAATCAATATTTGAATTAAATAAATAAATATTCAGAAGCAGAGTTACTGGATTATCAGAGCATATATTTAATTTTTATACTATGAAAAGCCGCCATAGTATTTTCACAAGTATATTTAAGTAACAATCAGAAGGCAATTTTTCCACGCCAGTTCTCACTATCATAATTCTTTATCAGTGATTTTTTTTCAGAGATTTTCAATTCTGACACCATTGATATTTTGGACTGGATTATTCTTTTTATGGGAGCTATCCTGTGCAGCTTCTCTGGCCTCTGTCCACTAGATGATAGTACATTCACCCCTGTCCCTGCATTGTGACACCAAAAATGCCTCCAGATATTGTCTATTGTCCCCTTGGGAGGTGAGGGGGAGTGAATAAACCACTGATCATCTTTTACTTGATTCTGGTAGATTTTCATGTCCTTCTAGTTAACTTATATGCAATTAAATATCTATTTCCTTATCTCCCAAATACTATTATATAAGCCACCTGTATTATCATCAATCCTGGGAAGCATGGTATCTAAAATGTTTATCCTTACAATTTCTTCCCATTGTTTTTGTTTGTGGTCTTGTGAGTCAGCACTTGTTTTTCCATGCCAGGCCAATTGGTGTAAACAACAGTGTAGGAATGGTGAAGAGGAGCTACCCCACGTCCGAGGTTAGGGACGGCAGCTGAGAGGAGCTACCCCACATCCGAGGTCAGGGGCAGGAGCCGAGAGGAGCTACCCCATGCCCGAGGCCAGGGGCTGCGGCCGGGAGGAGCAACCCCACCTCCAAGGAACGGTGGCTGCACTGGTGCAGGAGGAGCCTAGAGGAGCTATTCCACGTTCAAGGTCAGAAGGGGCGGTGGTGAGGAGATACCCCTCGTCCAAGGTAAGGAGCAGTGGCTGCGCTTTGCTGGAGGAGCCGTGAAGAGATATCCCACGTCCAAGGTAAGAGAAACCCAAGTAAGACAGTAGGTGTTGCAAGAGGGCATCAGAGGGCAGACACACTGAAACCATACTCAAAGAAAACTAATCAATCTAATCACACTAACACCACAGCTTTGTCTAACTCAATGAAACTAAGCCATGCCCTTGGGGCCACCCAAGATGGGCGGGTCATGGTGGAGAGGTCTGACAGAATGTGGTCCACTGGAGAAGGGAATGGCAAACCACTTCAGTATTCTTGCCTTGAGAACCCCATGAACAGTATGAAAAGGCAAAATGATGGGATACTGAAAGAGGAACTCCCCAGGTCAGTAGGTGCCCAATATGCTACTGGAGATCAGTTGAGAAATAACTCCAGAAAGAATGAAGGGATGGAGCCAAAGCAAAAACAATACCCAGTTGTGGATGTGACTGGTGATAGAAGCAAGGTCCGATGCTGTAAAGAGCAATTATGCATAGGAACCTGGAATGTCAGGTCCATGGATCAAGGCAAATTAGAAGTGGTCAAACAGGAGATGGCAAGAGTGAATGTCGATATTCTAGGAATCAGCGAACTAAAATGGACGGGAATGGGTGAATTTAATTCAAATGACCATTATATCTACTACTGCGGGCAGGAATCCCTCAGAAGAAATGGAGTAGCCATCATTGTCAACAAAAGAGTTCAAAATGCAGTATTGGATGCAATCTCAAAAATGACACAATGATCTCTGTTCGTTTCCAAGGCAAATCATTCAATATCACAGTAATCCAAGTCTATGCCCCAACCAGCAATGCTGAAGAAGCTGAAGTTGAATGGTTCTAGGAAGACCTACAAGACCTTTTAGAACTAACACCCCAAAAAGATGTCCTTTTCATTATAGGGGACTTGAATGTAAAAGTAGGAAGTCAAGAAACACCCGGAATAACAGGCAAATTTGGCCTTGGAATACGGAATGAAGCAGGGCAAAGACTAATAGAGTTTTGCCAAGAAAATGCACTGGTCATAGCAAACACCCTCTTCCAACAACACAAGAGAAGACTACACATGGATATCACCAAACGGTCAACACCAAAATCAGACTGATGATATTCTTTGCAGCCAAAGATGGAGAAGCTCTATACAGTTAACAAAAACAAGACCAGGAGCTGACTGTGGCTCAGATCATGAACTCCTTATTTCCAAATTCAGACTGAAATTGAAATGAAAGTAGGGAAAATCACTAGACCATTCAGGTGTGACCTAAATCAAATCCCTTATGATTACACAGTGGAAGTGAAAACTAGATTTAAGGGACTAGATCTGATAGATAGAGTGCCTGATGAACTATGGACTGAGGTTCGTGACATTGTACAGGAGACAGGGATCAAGACCATCCCCTTGGAAAAGAAATGCGAAAAAGCAAAATGGTTGTCTGGGGAGGCCTTACAAATAGCCGTGAAAAGAAGAGAAGCAAAAAGCAAAGGAGAAAAGGAAAGATATAAGCATCTGAATGTCGAGTTCCAAAGAATAGCAAGAAGAGATAAGAAAGCCTTCCTCAGTGATCAATGCAAAGAAATAGACAAAAAATAAAATAAAATAAAATAAAACCAGAATGGGAAAGACTAGAGATCTCTTCAAGAAAATTAGAGATACCAAGGGAACATTTCATGCAAAGATGGGCTCGATAAAGGACAGAAATGGTATGGACCTAACAGAAGCAGAAGATATTAAGAAGAGGTGGCAAGAATACACAGAAGAACTGTACAAAAAAGATCTTCATGACCAAGATAATCACGATGGTGTGATCACTCACCTAGAGCCAGATATCCTGGAATGTGAAGTCAAGTGGGTCTTAGAAAACATCACTATGAACAAAACTAGTGGAGGTGATGGAATTCCAGTTGAGCTATTTCAAATCCTGAAAGATGATGCTGTGAAAGTGCTGCACTCAATATGCCAGCAAATTTGGAAAACTCAGCAGTGGCCACAGGACTGGAAACGGACAGTTTTCATTCCAATCCCAAAGAAAGGCAATGCCAGAGAATGCTCAAACTACTGCACAATTGCACTCATCTCACACACTAGTAAAGTAATGCTCAAAATTCTCCAAGCCAGGCTTCAGCAATACATGAACCATGAACTTCCTGAAGTTCAAGCAGGTTTTAGAAAAGGCAGAGGAACCAGAGATCAAATTGCCAACATCCGCTGGATCATTGAAAAAGCAAGAGAGTTCCAGAAAAACATCTATTTCTGCTTTATTGACTATGCCAAAGCCTTTGACTGTGTGGATCACAATAAACTGTGGAAAATTCTGAAAGAGATGGGAATACCAGACCACCTGACCTGCCTCTTGAGAAATCTGTATGCAGGTCAGGAAGCAACAGTTAGAACTGGACATGGAACAACAGACTGGTTCCAAATAGGAAAAGGAGTACGTCAAGGCTGTATATTGTCACCCTGCTTATTTAACTTCTATGCAGATTACATCATGAGAACTGCTGGGCTGGAAGAAGCACAAGCTGGAATCAAGATTGCCGGGAGAAATATTAATAACCTCAGATATGCAGATGACACCACTCTTATGGCAGAAAGTGAAGAGGAACTAAAAAGCCTCTTGATGAAGGTGAAAGAGGAGAGTGAAAAAGTTGGCTTTTAGGAAATGAAGATCATGGCATCTGGTCTCACCACTTTATGGCAAATAGATGGGGAAACAGTGTCAGACTTTATTTTTCTGGGCTCCAAAATCACTGCAGATTGTGACTGCAGCCATGAAATTAAAAGATGCTTACTCCTTGGAAGAATAGTTATGACCAACCTAGATAGCATATTCAAAAGCAGAGACATTACTTTGCCAACAAAGGTCCATCTAGTCAAGGCTATGGTTTTTCCAGTGGTCATGTATGGATGTGAGAGTTGGGCTATGAAGAAAGCTGAGCGCTGAAGAATTGATGCTTTTGAAGTGTGGTGTTGGAGCAGACTCTTGAGAGTGCCTTGGACTGCAAGGAGATCCAACCAGTCCATTCTGAAGGAGATCAGCCCTGGGTGGTTCTTTGATGCTAAAGCTGAAACTCCATTACTTTGGCTACCTCATGCGAAGAGTTGACTCATTGTAAAAGACTGTGATGCTGGGAGGGATTGGGGGCAGGAGGAGAAGGGGATGACAGAGGATGAGATGGCTGGATGGCATCACTGACTCGATGGACGTGAGTCTGAGTGAACTCCGGGAGCTGGTGATGGACAGGGAAGCCTGGAGTGCTGCGATTCATGGGTTCACAAAGAGTTGGACACGACTGAGCGACTGAAATGAACTGAACTGAAAATCCTATTTAGAGCAACCTTGTTGATTCTATTTCTTCAGAAGTTACCTTTTAATTCTTTTAAATTCAATTTTGGTTAAATACCTGCCTATTCTCCCTTGAACAGTTCTACCCCGAATTGGCAGAAGCAGAGACATGCACCAAAGAGTCTCAGGGCCCCTTTGTCCTCACCCCCAGGAAACACTTGTTCAGCACACTGCTATGAAGGAGTTCAGCTAAGTCAGGCCCTTCTACACATCTTTCAGGAAAATATGCACTTCTTGTTCCTGATATGTAACGTTTGCGGTGACTCAAAATTCCCCCAAGTGATTTCCCTCATGAAGAAATAACTGAAGCTAAGGTATATATTAGATACCCTACATGGGACTGTGGGAAAGGCAGCCCCCCTCCGCCCTCCAGAGGACTTGTTGATTTACCAGGAAGGCTGAGTCCCATATGTCTCCTCCACTCTCTGTGGCACAAGGCCCTAGAGAGAATCCCTTTCCTTCCTCTTCAGTGGCTCAAACAAGCAATTAAAGCTAATTATTGTTTTCTGATGCAATTTATGTTTCTTGAAAACATGAGGAAAAATCAATAGCAGACTTAGAAACATTGTATATGAAAGTAAGTCAAAAGTTTAACTGTCACCTTCTCACTAAGCCCCATTATCATTCCCAGAGACTCCAAAACTGTTGCATAATGACATCATAGCAAAAGTTATGAAGAAGGCAATGGCAACCCAGTCCAGCACTCTTGCCTGGAAAATCCCATGGATGGAGGAGCCTGGTAGGCTGCAGTCCATGGCGTCACCAAGAGTTGGGCATGACTGAGTGACTTCACTTTCACTTTTCACTTTCATGCATTGGAGAAGGAAAGGGCAACCCACTCCAGTGTTCTTGCCTGGAGAATCCCAGGGAAGAGGGAGCCTGTTGAGCTGCCATCTCTGGGGTCACACAGAGTCTGACATGACTGAAGCGACTTAGCAGCAGCAGCAGTAGCAGCAAAAGTTATCTAGATTGCACAGTAAACATTTCTCTTTTTTAAATACACAGAGTACATCATGAGAAACGCTGGACTGGAAGAAACAGGCTGGAATCAAGATTGCCAGGAGAAATATCAATAACCTCAGATATGCAGATGACACCACCCTTATGGCAGAAAATGAGAACTAAAAAAAATATGCAATAAAACTAAAGTGGAGAGTTAAAAACCTGTTTGCTTCTCAGCTCAACATTCAGAAAAATGAAGATCATGACAAAAACTCCGGTCCCATCACTTCACTGGGAATTATAAGTAGATGTTAGAAACAATTATAAACAGTGTCAGAAATAAAACAACTTTTTCCTGCTCCAAAATCACTGCAGATGGTGACTGCAGCCAGAAATTAAAAGAATTAAACAACTACTTGAGTGGAACAATAATAGTTATGACCAACCCCCTAGATAGCATATTCAAAACACTGCAGAGACATTCCTTTGCCAACAAAGTCTTCTAGTCAAGGCTATGGTTTTTCCAGTGGTCAGACCCTATGGATGTGAGCCACCAGGGCAAAGAGGTGAATATGAAAAGCTGAAATGCTGAAGAATGATGCTTTTGATGAAATGTTGTGTTGGAGCAGATCTTGAGAAATCCCAAAGTTGGACTGCAAGTGGATCCAACCAGTCCATTCTGAAGATCAGGCCTGGGATTTTTTGGAAGGAATGATGCTAAAGCTGCAACTCCAGTACTTTGGTCACCTCAATGTGAAGAGTTGACTCATTGGAAAAGACTCTGATGCTGGGAGGGATTGGGGGTTATATAAGAGAAAGGGATGACAGAAGATGAGATGGCTGGGTGGCATCACTGACTTGATGGACGTGAGTCTGAGTGAACTCCACCACCAGTTGGTGATAGACAGGGAAGCCTGGCATGCTGTGATTCATGGGGTCCTCTGTCATCCCCTTTACACGACTGAGATGAGTGACTGATCTGATCTGATCTTTATGCTTTTAATTTCTTTTAGATTTACCAAGGTATAATTGACAAACAGAATTTATATATAAGTAAGGTATAAATTTGATGTTTTGATATATATATGGCAGAAGTTTGAGCTGTGACTCCCTCGGCGGTGAAAGGAGGACGCATTGTGAGCGGTGTCGCTCTGGGCAGTGAGTCAGCAGAGGGAAGGGGCCAGCAGCTTCACTCCCCTTGTTCCTGTCTCCTGATTCTTAAAGGAGTTATATAACGGCCCAGTCAGGTCTCAGGTTGACAGTTCCAACAAGTATTTCTCAATATGATTCATAACAAAACCTAATATATTGAAGGATTATGTTTATAAAACATACACACAGAGGTGATGGGCCAGGAAATGAAGAGAAATTACCTCTTGTAATATGATATTCATCATTCAGTTTCCTAAATATATTTAAGATACGAGGACAGTTTTGAAAGGCTTTTTTACATTAAATATTTTATAATTCTGTCAAAACCACCAATGTAAATATTTTTATGTTCTGTTGAACTATCATTTTTATTAAATAAAATTGTTTTTATTTAAAATGTATATTTCAAAATTATTTTATTTTCCTTTATAGCTCAGTTGGTAAAGAATCCGCCTGCAGTGTGGGAGACCTGGGTTATTATATCCTATATTGGGAAGATCCCCTGGATAAGGGCAATATTTACCCACTAATAGTATTCTGGCCTGAGAATTCCATAAATATTATATCAGTCCATTATAAATATATAAATAGTTGGACACAAATGAGCGACTTTCACTTAGAATATAAAATTACTATGTTAATATTTATCTGAAGATATATTTATCTGTCAAAGATATAATATAGATATGTGTATATTTATGTATATTTAAACATATTATATATAATATAATTTTACCATTATTAGGAAATATATATATACTATTGGGGCATATTATAAATATATCAGGGCTTCCCTGGCAGCTCAGAGGTAAATTATCTGCCTGCCATTTAACATTTATAATCCCAGGTTTGGGAATATTCCTAAAAATATAATAAAAACCCATGTATTCTTGCCTGGAGAATATTTATTATTTACAGAAGACTTAAATATGGATTATAGTCCATTATTGTCCCATATTTCAGAACACAGCTAAGTGATCTCACATATAATGCAATTAAAGCATTATTTTAAAACTGATAATGGTATATATTAAATGCTTAATTCTGTGTGAGTGAACACTTTATATTAAAATGAATTGAAGACTCCTTAGAAGGGAAGTTCTTCCTTGGGGAAGAGTTACACACCTTAACACTTACTGCAATGCTTATGTCCATACCTAGAGGAGGTCTGTTAGGGAGCAGACAGAGAGAGAAGGAGGTAGGGAGACAGAAGGGTGGAGGTGCGCACAGAAGGCCCAAGCTTTTAGTCTGTCTGCCTTCAGCTACCCCATTGCTGTATCTGTCTTTCAAGGATTCCCATTTGAGGTGACCACCCCAGAAAAACCTAGAATGAATTACCTCTATTATCATTCTCTCCTAACATTAGATATAAATTGCCACAGATAAAAATTACTTTACAGCGAAAGTTACTCTTAAGGAAGAAATTCATTGTCTAACAAAAATAAACAATTTCATCTGAATCTGAATAAAAGCAGTAATCTTCAACAAAAAGCTTCTTTCAATACTAAACTCATTTCACTCGTTTTAAAGTATCTAACCTCAGCAATATGTCTTTTGTGCTCATTAAAAGAAAAGCTTTGATGTGCTTTTGTTTCCAGATATGTTACATCTTAGTTTTGCTAATTTTGGTTTAAAAAGAAAAAAAAAAAAGCAAAACAAAACCTATCTCTCACAAATTTTCTTTTTTTTTCCTTCAGATTCTAACAGGTAATTTGTTTTGTTTTGTATTTTTGTTAATGCTTGGTGGATATTCTGATAAGCCTCAATGCATCAGATGTAATGGTAAATTTTGACTTAGGTATTCACTTCTGATTATTTCCCTACTGATCATTCCACCACTTAGAAGAGCATAGCAATTCACACGTATTAAGAAGAAAACAGAATACACCAGAATATTTCTCTTTATGAAATATCCAATTGTTATAATAAGACTAGCTTATGTTGATATAATGTTTGTAGTAAACAATTAACTCTTTATTGATAACACACTGTTGAAGAAGGAAAAGAGCTATTATTTATTATTCCAATTTCAGAGGAAGGAATAGAAGCTCAGGGAGGACTGACCAAGGCATAAAAATATTAAAATAGGGGTTCCAGAAGATATCGAAGTTTCAATTTCTGGTTATCTTTCTTTTTTATTGTATTATTTATATATTTATTTTTAATCACCTAAATAAACTGAAGTGACATTTAGGACCTATCAAGCTTCTCTGTGCTCTTTATACTTGAGACAGCTTGTTAAAATTGTTAATTAAAGGGGCTTCCCTGGTGGCTCAGTCAGTAAAGAATCCACCTGCGATGTGGGAGACCAGGGTTCGATCCCTGGGTTGGGAAGATCCCCTGGAGGAGGGCATGGCAACCCACTCCAGTGTTCTTGCCTGGAGAATCCCCAGGGACAGAGGAGCCTGGAGGGCTGCAGTCCATGGGGTAGTAAAGAGTTGGACACAACTGAATTAAAATTAAAGGACCCGATTACAGAGGAATACTCAGAGTGGTGGTCCAAGAATCCTATCCACAGCTCTCAAACCCCTTGACCATTCATTCAATTCAAAAGAATGGAGAGTCTTTGAAGAAGGGATGAATTGAGAGCATAGCATTGACATATAAACACTATCAGGTGTGAAACAGACAGCTAGTGGGAAGTTGCTGTATCACACAGGGAGCTCAGCCTGGTGCTCTGTGATGACCTAGAGGGATGTGACAGGGGTGCAGGGAGGGAAGCTCATGGGGGAAGGAACATATGCACATCCATGCCTGCTTCATGGTGTTGTATGGCAGAAACCAACACAACACTGCAAATTAAACACTCCAGTTAGAAAAGTAACACAGTCTCTCTGGAGAGAGGAGCTACATTGTGTGTGTAGCTCCAGCCTCCTCGGAAGGAGTGGGGTGCTGCTGCCTTTTCTCCAGGCAGGAAGGGTGGGCTTCCAGCAGCTCAGGGTGCTCTTGGTGGGTTCCTTCCATTCATGCTTCAAGTCCAAGAGCAAGGCAGAGGGAGTGGAGGGCCACTCTTGGTTACTGCAATCTCCACGGATGAATGATGAGGATGAATGATGAGGATGCATTTCCTGCGGACCACAAAAAAGAAATTCTGCCTAATTTGGCAGTTCCCCAGGGGTCCAACGATTACAACTCTGTGCTTTCACTGCTGTGGTCCAGGTTCAATCCCGGGTAGGGGAACTAAGATTCTGCAAGCCTTGTGTACAGCGTGGCCAAAAAAGAAGAAGAAGAAGAAAAAAATCTAATTAGGACTCAGGGGTGAATAGGTGGAGCACAAAAGAGTTTCAGGGCAGTGAAACTACTCTGTGTGATACTATAATGATGGACATTTATCGTTATATGTTTGCCCAGACCCTTAGAATGGGTACCACCAAAAGTAAGCTGTGGGCTCTGGGTGATGATGACGTGTCAATGCAAGACCATCAGTTGTAACAAATGCACCATCTGGTGAGGGATGCTGACCTAGGGGATGTTATGCAAATGTGGGATCAGGGAGTAAGTGGGAAATCTCTGTGTCTTCCGCTCAATTGTGTTATGTGTCTAAAACTTCTCTAAGAAATCAAATCTATTAAAAAGAAATTCTGCCTAAGAGGACTGCTTCAGAGGGTGAGGAGAAGCCAACAGCCAAGGAGTCTCATTCCAGGGTTCCAATCTAGGGAGGGGGAGAAGGAAACAGAGATGAGAAGCCCTTCCTCCCCAGGCCTCAAGTTCCAGCCCCACCTGGGGTGGGAGTAAGGGGTGTCTTATTGTTGAATGAGGAATGGGGTGGAATCAGTTCACTATAACTGAATAGTTTTAATTACTGAGTAGTGATTGTAAATTTGTAACTCAAAGGAATTGGACTTCATTTTAATTCTCTTAAAAAATGACTAAGTTTTTGATTTAGTGCATTTCTTTCCCCCCCCCTTTTTGCTACTTTTCTCATCATTTTGTATTTTGCTTTTGTGTTTTCCTATGATAAAATCATCATAAGTATTTCCATGCTGTTATGCAATCTTCATAATCATCATTTTAATGACAATACTGAGTTCCCTGTATGAGTGCTGCAATTTGCTTTCTCATTCCTGGGCTGCTGGATCTACAGGCTATTTAGAAAAATTTTAAATAGCTTTTCCCATATTTTAGAATTGTTTGTTTACTTGTTTTAGAACATAAGCTTACTATCATTAATATTTTTATAATAATTTATAAATAGTGCCTATAATTATAAGTTGCTCTCCAAATCATAATTTCAAACTTCCACTGTTACCAAATTCAAATAAGAAAAAATTCCAGTTTATCTAAGCCAGTTTTTGGGATCATCTTTTCAAAAAAGTTTGCTAATTTAGCAAGTAAACATTTTTCACTATAGCTTTGGCTTACATTTCTTTGATAACTAGGGGGCTTGGTGTTTGTCTAATTCTGTGCATTAAAAGCATTATCTGTTTTGCTTTATTTATTAAAAATCTTTTTCCCAAATGTGAAATGATGAGAAAAATATTAAGACTCTCTAACAGACACATGGTAAACTGATACAAACAGGTGAGACAGAGGGTAGAATTACAGCTATTAAGTAAACATGTAAGAAAGTGCTGATCTCAGTAGTTATTAAATAAAAGGAAATTAAAACAGTAGTGAGGTTTATAAAGATATCACCTCTCTGTTTATTACCTCTTTGTAAATTTGAGCCCAATCTTTTATTTACCTTCTAGATCTTATTAACTTTTTCATGAAAGAGTTTTTCTTCTTTTTATTTTATTGAGTTAAATATAGGATTATTTCCTCTTTTTATGTTTGTTTAACTAGAAAATCAGTCTCTCTTCAAAAATGGATAAGTATTCATATCAGTTTTCTCTGATCTTCTTTACTAAGTCAATTTTTTGATTCATCAGAAGTGAATTATGTTGCATGGTAAAAACTGAAGAAATTCATGAATCCTACTCCCCCAAGGCCCATTTATTGAATGATCCTTTCATTATTCCTTGGCTTGTGATGCTTCTTTTATCATATATGCAAATATAATTTCTTTTCAGTCACCTTATCTGTTGCAATAATCTGTATGCTCATCAATATATAAAAGTAAACCAATGTTTTAATTACCATAATTGTACAATTTGTTTTAAATATATGGTTTACTATCTTTTTGGAAAGATTTCAAAGATGTTACCAGATATTTTAACAGATGGGGTTTAAATTATTTCCTCAGTATTGAAAATGGATCCTGTTATAATTTTACTCTAGTCACATTAAACCTATAGATTAATTTTGGAATATTTAAAATCTTGACACTATTGAGTAGTATAAAAAATTGATATAGTTTTTTGTCTTAGATATAAATATGTTTTCTTTTTTTAAAAGTTTTGTCTCTAGACCACTCATTTTTCTCATTTGGATAATTCTTACTTAATTTTTGCTATCTCTGATGGGAATTCTTGAATTTGGTATATAGAATTGGAATTGATGTTTTTCATATCTAATTCTTACTCTTCCACTTTGCTGAATTCATCTATGAATTCTGTTTTTCAATTGGTTAGTTTTCTAGAGCTTCTGCATGTTAATTTCTACAAATCATCATAAATTTTTTTCTGCTTTTTTATTATGATTTTGGGTTTTTTTGGTTTATAAATTGTGAAATTGATAAGAATTTCTGAATTATCACTATTTTTGAATTAATAGAAATCTTTCCTTTGCTGGTGATTTGAAAGGAAAAGACGTTAGTTCTTTCCTCATTGAGCATGATGCTGTGTTGTTTTGAAATAAACTCTCTAAATCCAACCTTTTTGTCTTTTTTAAAGGGTTATAATTAGAAATGAGCATGTTTTACCATTTGCTTTGTTGCCATCCCATTAAGGAGGTAATACAAGTTTTTGTTATTTATCTTTTTTATGTTACATAGGATGGCTCAGAGTCTCTTGGACTGCAAGGATATCCAACCAGTCCATTCTGAAGGAGATCAGCCCTGGGATTTCTTTGGAAGGACTGATGCTAAAGCTGAAACTCCAGTGCTTTGGCCACCTCATGCCAAGAGTTGACTCATTGGAAAAGACTCTGATGCTGGGAGGGATCGGGGGCTGGAGGAGAAGGGGACGACAGAGGATGAGATGGCTGGATGGCATCACTGACTCGATGGACATGAGTCTGGGTGAACTCCAGGAGTTGGTGATGGACAGGGAGGCCTGGCATGCTGCGATTCATGGGGTTGCAAAGAGTCGGACAGGACTGAGCAACTGAACTGAACTGAATTGAACTGAGGATGGCTCAGATGGTAAAGAATCCGCCTGCAATGTGGGAGACCTGGGTTTGATCCCTGGGTTGGGAAGATCCCCTGGAGGAGAGCATAGCAACCCACTCCAGTATTCTTGCCTGGAGAATCTCAATGGACAGAGGAGCCTGGCAGGCTGCAGTCCATGGGGTCGCAAAGAGTAAGACACAACTGAGCAACTAAGCACAGCACAGGATGTTAATCAATTTTATAAACAATCTGCTTTTCATTAGTCAAGTGAATGTCCTTTGGCATAATAAATTGTTGACTTCTATTCCTGTTGTACAAAAACACCTGGACAACATCATTAACAATGTAGAGTAGATTTAATATGGAGGAAATTGCCTAGCAGAGAACAGTGTCACACAGACAGATCACCCAGAATCTCACTGTCCCACAGTTTAGGGAAGGGAGGTAGTGAAGGACAGGGAGGCCTGGTGTGCTGCAGTTCATGGGGTAGCAGAGTCAGACACGACTGAGCAATTGAACAAAAATGTGCTTCCCAGGTGGCACAGTAGTAAAGAGTCTACCTGCCAATGCAGGAGATGCAAATGATGTGGGTTTGATCACTGAGCTGGGAAGATCCCCTGCAAAAGGAAAAGGCCACCTGCTCCAGTTTTCTTGCTTGGAAAATTCCCTGGACAGAGAGAGGAACCTGGTGGACTAGTCCATGGGGTCACAAAGAGTTGAACATGACTGAGCACACACACACACACACACACACACACACACACACAGTGGGCTCTTGGTATATGGAGGCTCCTCTGTCTGTAGAGGGAGCCTTAGTCTTGCCCTATGTATTCATGAAGACAGCCAGGGATCATCTATGTGAGTATGCAAGAATGGATGCTCCCAGGCCTAGAAGGGGTCTTTCTAGAAAAGAGGACCCCTGGAAAGTTGAGGCTGCCTTTCCTTTCTTTGAGGGGATTCAGGTCTCCTGTGCCAGCTCTCTGCTGAACTACCAAAACGGAGAGGAAACAAGCTAGGACCATGGAGTGTTTCCTGTTCCCTGTTACTTCATTTACAATTTTAGTATCTGTGTTCATCAAGAAGACTGGGCTGTAGTATGAGTCTTTTGATTTTTAAATCTTTGTATATAGGATTGTGTTTTATACTGTTTCCTGTGAAGTAATAGCCACTTAGAGCTATTCCAAGACCAGGGGGATAATCTTGCTTGAACCACATGATTCATCTGAATTTACCTTTATTGTAATTGATTCTAATTGTTTTTATGGTTTTGACTTTTGTTAATTTTATGCCTCTTTTGGCCAAGTTGTTTGTTTCTTCCTTTGCGTGTGTTCTATTGGATAGGGCTTCCCTGGTGGAATAGAAGATATTCTGTATGCTCTTATATTTATAATAATTTGGAAAATGGAGAACTTGATTTTAATTTTATTAGTGGTAAGGTTAGCAATTTTTATAGATTTATTGAATTTGTGTTTGTGATGTTATTATGAAAACTAAATATTACAATTAACTCCATTTTATGGAAAAGTAAGAAGAATATATGCTCTTTTGCTCTTTTCCCTCTTTATATACTTTTTGTTAGTTTAATCTGGGGTTGTAGGCCCTGTTGTTTAAGGTAAATAAATGCTTTTATTAAAGTATATTTTGTCATTTGTGTTTATTTTAAAATAAATGCTTTTATTAAAGTATATTTTGTCATTTGTGTCCTATGTTAGTTACCATAGTTATGCAAATTATTTTAGACATCAATCTTTCTCCTTTAGTGTTTAGTGATTTCTGAAGTTTTTTCTTATGCTATTTTCAGGGCTTATTGCTAGTTCTTTACCATTCTACTATGACTTCCCAATGATAGAGTTTTAAATTTGATTCATTTTCATTTTCCAGTGGACAAATTAACATCTTAAACAATCTTTTTCATAGACATATCTGAGTTTGTCATTTTGCTCTCAACCATGACTAGCAAATTGACTGGTTACCATATTTTTTGTGCCATCACCTCTCTATAACTTTACTACTAAAACCCAAAGGCATTTCTCTACTGTTTTCTGCAGAGAAACAAAAATAGAAACTTTATTGATTATACATTAATTCTTGGAAATTACCTTTTTAAGTTTAGAAGATTTCAAGATGACTTTTATTTTCTTGGAATTCAAAGAATAAAGTTAACAGGAAACACATTGCCTATTAAATCTGCCATGAACACAGTGACACTTCTTTATTTCTATTGGTGTCAGGTCCTTTTATACTACAGGAGAGATTATTTTTTTTTTTTTATTACAGTTGATTTTGATCCACTTTTTTCCTTTAAAGATGATCATAGTTTGTAATTTGAGTCTCTGTCATCTTACTTCCATTTCTGTTGTCTTCTTTTACTTTCCTAGGTCTTTATTCTGAATTTTATGATTCCATCTCAAGCTTATCTTGTCTTCTTCAAAATTTATTTTTCTGCTAAGTCAAATCTGCTATTTAGTACTTCCAGTAGAGATTTTATTTCAGTTCTTAAATTTAGATTAACTCTCTTATTTTTGTCTATTTGATAGAAAAAAGTGAAAGTGAAGTCGGTCAGTCATGTCCCACTGTTTGCGACCCCATGGACTGTAGCCTACCAGGCTCCTCCATCCATGAGATTTTCCAGGCAAGAATACTGGAGTGGGTTGCCATTTCCTTCTCCAGTGGATCTTCCCAACACAGGGATTGAATCCAGGTCTCCCACATTGTAGGCAGACGCTTTACTGTCTGAGCCACCAGGGAAGTCCATTTGATAGAATCATGCCTTTATATTTCATTGAGAACATAAGCCAGAAGTTAATTTTTTTTCTTATTTCCTGGAGTAAATCTATTCCTGGGGAAGGATTTATTTTTAAAATTTTATTTTAATATAAAACAGACAGAGAAAATTGCATAAATATGCACAGCATAAAAAGTTGTGAGAAGTTAACACCATATAATTCGAATCTAGGTCAAAAAATTCAATATGGTCAGACTCCCAAAAGCTCTTTGCAGAACAAACTACATAATTTGTAGGGTTCAGTGAAAAGTCAAAATGTGGTGCTCCTTGTTTCAAAATTAGTAAAAATTTCAAGACAACAACAACAGAGCATTAAACCAAGTGCAGAGCCCTTCTGAGCATGCAGCCCTGCCCAGCTGTACAAGTTCACATGCTTAACTTTTGAAGAGGCTGTGAGGAGTAAATGAAATCATGTTTGTGTGGCCACTGTATTGAACTGCATTAAGATGCAATTTTATTTTCCTGTCTTGCCCATTCAGCCACAGTTATCTTCTCCTTCCCTGGAAGAAGACTCCTGCAGGCCCATGATAATAGTCAGAGTCTTGGATAATGCACAACTGCAGAGATTTTAAGTTACAAATATTGTCTCATTTAAGTAATTGAAGTGGGTAGTCCTGGACAATAATTGGAATTCCTCACTTTTGTAGCTTGGTTTTCCCTTGGCTTAGTCCTGCTTAGGGCTAGAGGCCTGTAACAGGAAGGTGATCCTCCGTCTGAGCCCACTTGCTGCGATTTCAGTGTCTTCAGTTAAGTGGGGAAGAGATTCAGAGGATAGGACAGCCTTGCTTGGTTTAGTGACTTAGGTCGTTGGCCATGGCAGGTTGTCCATGTTGTCTTTATTTTCCTGTGGTGTGTTTAATGGGTACTCAGCTAAGAGGCTGACTGCTGTGTCCTCTCCTGCAGTCATCTGGAGGGTGCATCTCACTCCTGTGGTGCCTAATGATTCAGTTTTAGCTCACCTGATCTCTGACTTTTGCTCTTGCTGCACCTTTCAGCTGTAGTCTCCATGGATCCTCAGGGAGCACTATTCAAGTGGGAGGGGACATGGGTAAACCGATGGCTGATTCATGCTGATGTTTGGTGAAAACCAACACAATACCTTAAGGCAATTATCCTTCAATTGAAAATAAATAAATTAAAAAAAAATAAAGACTGAAGGTAATTGAACATATGCCAGACTTTTCTCCCACATGGCCCACATCTGATTCTGAGACAAAGCTCATTTCTCCTGTTCTGATGAACTCAGGGAGATAGTCCACTTCCAGCACTCTGCCACCCAGTGAGTTAAGCAGGCCCTTTCTCAAACCCTCTACATTGCCTAGGTGAGAGTCAGTCACCAGTTCACAGTCTATTGTGTGCATGAGTCAGGCCCTGGACCTCGAAGACTCTCACCTGTTGGAATACACTCCCCAGCACCTTGACTAGTCCTGTTGAGGACCATCATCTCTTCCTACTAGACATGGAGGAGAGTTGCCTCCATGCATAATAAAATTCTCATGGTATTACAAAAGTTTGCTTCCAGAATGCAAATCTGTAAACTGCAAAATTGTGTTGTTACGAGTCTAATAAAAACCTATGCTTTTTGGTCAGGATAAAGATAGTGAAACTTACTTATAAAACTGACCCTACATTTTCACAATGGATCAAGAGTCATTCATGTACTACTCACCTTCACATCACCTTCTAGGCATTTTGAGAATGGAGAGTTAGGTTGAGGTTGGAGCTTCCTAGTAGTAGCATCGGTTCAGTTCAGTCGCTCAGTCATGTCCGACTATTTGTGACCCCATGAATTACAGCACGCCAGGCCTCTAGGTCCATCACCAACTCCCAGAGTTTACTGAAACTCAAGTCCATTGAGTCAGTGATGCCATCCAGCCATCTCATCCTCTGTCTCCCCTTCTCCTCCTGCTCCCAATCCCTCCCAGCATCAGAGTCTTTTCCAATGAGTCAACTCTTCGCATGAAGTGGCCAAAGTACTGGAGTTTCAGCTTCAGCATTAGTCCTTCCAGCGAACACCTAGGACTCATCTCTTTTAGGATGGACTGGTTGGATCTCCTTGCAGTCCAAGGGATTCTCAAGAATCTTCTCCAACACCACAGTTCAAAAGCATCAGTTCTTCGACGCTCAGCATTCTTCATAGTCCAACTTTCACATCCATACATGACCACTGAAAAAACCATAGCCTTGACTAGAACCTTTGTTGGCAAAGTAAGGTCTCTGCTTTCGAATATGCTATCTAGGTTGGTCATAACTTTCCTTCCAAGGAGTAAGTGTCTTTTAATTTCATGGCTTCAATCACCATCTGAGGTGATTTTGGAGTCCCCCCCCCAAAAAAAAATAAATTCTAACACTGTTTCCACTCTTTCCTCATCTATTTCCCATGAAGTGATGGGACCAGATGCCATGATCTTCATTTTCTGAATGTTGAGCTTTAAGCCAACTTTTTCACTCTCCTCTTTCACTTTCATCAAGAGGCTCTTTAGTTCTGCTTCACTTTCTGCCATAAGGGTGGTGTCATCTGCATATCTAAGGTTATTGATATTTCTTCTGGCAATCTTGATTCCAGCTTGTGCTTCCTCCAGCCCAGCATTTCTCATGATGTATTCTGCATATAAGTTAAATAAGCAGGGTGACAATATACAGCCTTGATGTATATTATATATTCTATATGTATATCCTTTTCCTATCTGGAACCAGTCTGTTGTTCCATGTCCAGTTCTAACTGTTGCTTCCTGACCTGCATATAGGTTTCTCAAGAGGCAGGTCAGGTGGTCTGGTATTCCCATCTCTTTCAGAATTTGCCACAGTTTATTGTAATCCACAGTCAAAGGCTTTGGCATAGTCAATAAAGCAGAAAAAGATGTTTTTCTGGAACTCTCTTGCTTTTTCAATGATCCAGCAGATATTGGAAATTTGATCTCTGGTTCCTCTGCCTTTTCTAAAACCCGTTTGAACATCTGGAAGTTCATGGTTCATGTATTGCTGAAGCCTGGCTTGGAGAATTTTGAGCATGACTTTACTAGCATGTGAGATGAGTGCAATTGTGTGGTAGTTTGACATTCTCTGGCATTGCCTTTCTTTGGGATTGGAATGAAAACCGACATTTTCCAGTCCTGTGGCCACTGCTGAGTTTTCCAAATTTGCTGGCATATTGAGTGCAGCATTTTCACAGCATCATCTTTTAGGATTTGAAATAGCTCAACTGGAATTCCATCACCTCCACTAGCTTTGTTCTTAGTGATGCTTCCTAAGGCCCACTTGACTTCATATTCCAGGATGTCTGGCTCTAGGTGAGTGATCACACCATCGAGATTATCTTGGTCATGAAGATCTCTTTTGTACAGTTCTGTGTATTCTTGCCACCTCTTCTTAATATCTTCTGCTTCTGTTAGGTCCATACCATTTCTGTCCTTTATCGAGCCCATCTTTACATGAAATGTCCCCTTGGTATCTCTAATTTTCTTGAAGAGATCTCTAGTCTTTCTCATTCTGTTGTTTTCCTCTATTTCTTTGCACTAATCGCTGAGGAAGGCATTCTTATCTTTCCTTGCTATTCTTTGGAACTCTGCATTCAGAGGCTTATATCTTTCTTTTTCTCCTCTGCTTTTCACTTCACATCTTTTCACAACTATTTGTAAGGCCTCCTCAGACAGCCATTTTGCTTTTTTGCAATTCTTTTCCATGGGGATGGTCTTGATCCCTGTCTCCTGTATGCTGCCATGAACCTCAGTCCATAGTTCATCAGGTACTCTGTCTATCAGATCTAGGCCCTTAAATCTATTTCTCACTTCCACTGTATAATCATAAGGGATTTGATTTAGGTCATACCTGAATGGTCTAGTGGTTTTCCCTACTTTCTTCAATTTCAGTCTGAATTTGGCAATAAGGAGTTCATGATCTGAGCCACAGTCAGCTCCTGGTCTTGTTTTTGCTGACTGTATAGAGCTTCTCCATCTTTGGCTGCAAAGAATTAATCAATCTGATTTTGGTGTTGACCATCTGGTGATGTCCATGTGTAGTCTTCTCTTGTGTTGTTGGAAGAGGGTGTTTGCTATGAGCAGTGCATTCTCTTTGCAAAACTCTATTAGCCTTTTCTTGCTTCATTCCGTACTCCAAGGCCAAATTTGCCTGTTACTCCAGGTGTTTCTTGACTTCCTACTTTTGCATTCCATTCCCCTATAATGAAAAGGACATCTTTTTTGGGTGTTAGGTCTAAAAGGTCTTATAGGTCTTCATAGAACCGTTCAACTTCAGCTTCTTCAGCGTTACTGGTTGGGGCATAGGATTGGATTACCGTGAAATTGAATGGCTTGCCTTGGAAACGAAGAGAGATCATTCTGTCGTTTTTGAGGTTGCATCCAAGTACTGCATTTCAGACTCTTTTGTTGACCATGATGGCTACTCCATTTCTTCTGAGGGATTCCTTCCCGCAGTAGTAGATATAATGGTCATCTGAGTTAAATTCACCCATTCCAATCCATCTTAGTTCACTTATTCCTAGAATGTCGATGTTCACTCTTGCCATCTCCTGTTTGACCACTCTAATTTGCCTTGATTCACGGACCTAACATTCCAGGTTCCTATGCAATATTGCTCTTTACAGTATTGGACCTTGCTTCTATCACCAGTCACATCCACAGCTGAGTACTGTTTTTGCTTTGGCTCCGTCCCTTCATTCTTTCTGGAGTTATTTCTCCACTGATCTCCTGTAGCATACTGGGCACCTACTGACCTGGTGAGTTCATCTTTCAGTGTCCTATCTTTTGTCCTGTTCACACTGTTCATGACGTCCTCAAGGCAAGAATACTGAAGTGGTTTGCGATTCCCTTCTCCAGTGGATCACATTCTCTCAGACCTCTCCTCAGTGACCCGTCTGTCTTGGGTGGCCCCACACGGCATGGCTTAGTTTCACTGAGTTTGACAAGGCTGTGGTTCATGTGATCAGATTGGCTAGTTTCCTGTGATTATGGTTTCAATGTGTCTGCCCTCTGATACCCTCTTGCAACACCTACTGTCTTAGTTGGGTTTCTTTTACCTTGGACGTGGGGTATCTCTTCACGGCTGCTCCAGCAAACCACAGCCACTGGTCCTTATCTTGGATGAGTGACCCCTCCTGACCTAGAACGTGGAGTAGTTCCTCTCGGCCCTCCTGCGCCTGATATTCTGCCACCCAACTTCCGGCAACCCAGCATAGAGTTTACATTATCTTGGGTGTCTTATATTTTACAGTATTCCTATCAGTCTCCTCACATCCTTATCTGACTGCTTTCTCTAAGATTAAATTTTCTAGGAGTCACGGAATAGGTTTTCCTTCAGCCCTTTGTATATCTGGCATCCTTTGGATTGAGAGTTGTTTACTTTCACTTTGCTATCTGGTAACTTCTAATATCCTGAAAGATATGCAAGATTTTGCTGCTAAGTCGCTTTAGTCATGTCTGACTCTGTGCGACCCCATAGAAGGCAGCCCGCCAGGCTCCCCCATCCCTGGGATTCTCCAGGCAAGAACACTGGAGCAGTTGCCATTTCCTTCTCCAATGCAGGAAATTGAAAAGTGAAAGTGAAGTCACTCAGTCATGTCTGACTCTTAGCGACCCCATGGACTGCAGCCTACCAAACTTCTCCGTCCATGGGATTTTCCAGGCAAGAGTACTGGAGTGGGGTGCCCTCGCCTTCTCCTCAATTAATCATGTTTACCTCCATAGGTCTTATGCGACTTTTCCCCCCCTACTTACTCATCTTTGAATATAGAGTCAAACACACAGATTCATTGGGAGATTTGCTGTAAACCATTTCCCAGTGGATCTGGGTGGAAAAGATGTTCCTTTAAGAGCTCAAACAGAAGGGAAGTTATGAAACAATCCTGGTGTCTAGTAGATATTTTTAAAGTGTCACTTCCTCTTTTTAGGAAGTATAAAGAGACTCATGGTTATCCTGGGAGGAAACGATGGAAGAGCTTATACTTGTGCAGCTTGATGAATTCCAAATTCCTGCATAAAGAGGCAAAAAGAACCTTCAAGTAAGAGACTTTATATGGAGCCTGAGGGGAAAATGCAAATCTCGTCTAAAGCAACTGAGTTTCTATCCTAAGAGGTGGAACTCCAAGAACCAGTTAACTTGAAAAGCTAGTGGAAGTAGAGAAGTTACATTTAGAGAACAGATTCCAAAAGGGGTCCTATCTCATGAATAAGACATAAGGAAAATTGTATCAAACTCTAGAAAAATGTAGCATTTTCTTGATTTTTTTTGTTATTGACCTGCAAAGAAGGCTCTCTTCAAATAGCTTTATGAGTAATTTTAATAAAAATTTGGTAAGAAAGTTCTAAGATAACTTCTCTAGAATTCTCATGCACCAGAAGCTGTTACTTAAAAACAGAAAAAGTAATTTTGCATACCTAATACCAACACTTACTCATCATTTATTGCATTTGTGTATATAAGAAGTGGATCCTGAGCCTTTACCATATCATGCACTTTGGAGAGGGCAATGGCAACCCACTCCAGTACTCTCGCCTGGAAAATCCCATGGACAGAGGAGCCTGGTAGGCTTCAGTCCATGAGGTCGCTAAGAGTCAGACATGACTGACTGACTTCACTTTCACTTTTCCTTTCATGCATTGGAGAAGGAAATGGCAACCCACTCCAGTATTCTTGCCTGGAGAATCCCAGGGACGGGGGAGCCTGGTGGGCTGCCTTCTATGGGGTCGCACAGAGTCGGACACGACTGAAGCAACTTAGCAGCAGCAGCAGCACTTTGTAAGAACTGAGAATGCAAAAGTAAGGAAAACCAGATGAAGCTTTGTTCTTGTAGCTTGCTTTCTGTATGGGGAGGGGTGATTTGAAAATAAACAGTAAACACACACATACACACACATATATACAATATTTATTTGATTACAAGTGTTAAGAAGAAAAATAAATCAGGAAAAGGGGATGGAGTGGAGAACAATAAAGGGTAGAAAGAAAGGGCAGCATTATTTGAAATAGGTTAGTGAAAGAAGTGATGTTTACTGAGGTAAAAATTCTCTTATCTAAAGAAAGTGGGGAAGTTAGCCATGAATACATCTGAAGGAAGAGTATCAGGCATGAGAGCAAATGCCAGTTCAAAATATTAAATTCATGACAACATTTATAGAAGTAGTAGTAACAGTGACAGCAGTACCCGTGCAATATATTAAATGCACAATATATTTTCATCCCTTGTTCTGAATAATTTCTGTATATCTTTATGCTGGTGTAAGTTTTTTTTTTTTTTTTGATGCCCATAAGGGATTTTATGTGCTTGTGTGTGTACACAGAAGGGACTATTCAGAGATTTACTTTTCTTTTCAATTATATTCTTAAAACTTTAATTGCAGATTCACATGCCGTTCTAAGGAATAATACAGAGGATTCTGGGTATGCTTCATCTGATTTCTTTCAGTCTTTGTGTGTGTGCTCAGTTGCTCAGTCATATCTGACTCTTTGCTACTCCATGGATTGTAGCCCACCAGGCTTCTCTCGCAAATCTGGAGTTCAGTAAGACCACAAGGTACTGGCTTTGGTACAATCCTTCAGCTTTACTCAAATTTCACATTTTATATACACTTATTTTCATATGTGTGTATATTTTTCTCGGAGAAGGCAATGGCACTCCACTCCAGTACTCTTGCCTGGAAAATCCCACGGATGGAGGAGCCTGGTAGGCTGTAGTTCATGGGGTCGCTAGGAGTCGGACACGACTGAGCGACTTCACTTTCACTTTCCTGCATTGGAGAAGGAAATGGCAACCCACTCCAGTGTTCTTGCCTGGAGAATCCCAGGGACCGGGGAGCCTGGTGGGCTGCCGTCTATGGGATCACACAGAGTCGGACACGACTGAAGTGACTTAGCAGTATATAGTTCTATGCAGTTGTATCACATGTTAATTTGTGTGGCTACCACCATGTCGAGATACAGACAGTTCCATCTCTCTTAGGATTCTCCATGCTGCTTCGGTATCATCTATCTACTCATGATGCTGGTCCCTAACTCTTGGCAAGCATTAATCTGTTCTCCATGTCTATAATTTTGTCATTTTGATAATGTTACATAAATGAAAGATTGCTGCATGTAATCTTTTATGGTTGGCTTTTTTTTTAACTTAACGTAATTTACTTAAGATTCATCCAAGTTATTGCATTTATCAATATTTCATTCCTTTTTTCTGTTAAATAATATTCCATGGTATGGGTGTATTACAACTTGCTTAATCAGTCATCAGTTGAAGGACATTTAGATTGTTTCCAGTTTTTGGCTAATTTAAATAAAAATACTATGAGCATTAGTTTGTGAGCATTCAAGTTTTACATGAAGCTAAGTTTAATTTCTCTTGGATAAGTGCACAAAGATGAAATTGCTACATCATATGGTAAAGGTATATGGTATATTTAAATTTGTAAGGGACTGCCAAGATGTTCTCCAGAGTGGTTCTATTATTTCACATTTACAATAGCAATGTGTGAAGAATTCAGTTTCTCAACATGAAATCCAGCATTGGGAACTGCCATTTTTAAAAATTTTAACTATTAAAATAAATGTTACTTTGGTTTTTTAAAATAAACCTTCAGATTACCAAATTTAGAAGTTCAAAAGGCATACTTCATTTTCAGTATATATCTGAAATTTGTGTGGATTATTATTCTATTGATATATCTATAAAATTTTAGCAATAATCTTGAGGGGTCTTTTAATAGTATTTGGTATCACCTATAAATTTAATCACTGTATAATATTTTTAATAGCATTAAAATAACATTTTAAATAAAATTTTTATAAACATAAACATTATAAAATATAATAATATCTGTATAATATAAATAAAATAAAATATAATATTTTTATAAATATGAATATTGCAAAACATAATAACATTTTAATTAATATTTTATAAATATAAATATAATAAAATATAATATTTTATGAATATAAAAATGAATATAAATATAATAAAATACAATATTTTATAAATATAAATATATTTATATAATTTATATATATATAATTTATTATAATATATTTATATAATTTATCTAAATATATATAATTTAATATAATATATATATTATATATAACATATATAATGTTAATAATAATATTTATATATAAATATATGATACTTATATAATTTATATTAATATATATTAATTATATATGTAAATCATATTATTATCATTACATTATTATATTATATAAATTATATATATTTATATGATGTATATATTATATTAAATATTATATTGTATATACTATTATTACCATTATGTACAATATATATAATAAAAATATATATAATATATAATGTAATATAATAATACTATTATATATTTATATAATATTGTATATAATAATATATAATGTAATATAATAATACTATTATATATTTATATAATATTGTATATAATAATATATAATATTGTAAATAATAACATCTAATATCTAATATATATAATATAATTTTTATATGATATATATAATATCTAATATATAATAATATATAATATATATAATTTATAATATGTATAATACATATATAATATATAATATACAATATATATTATAAGATATAATATATAGAGTTATAATATATAATATGTATTGTTGTATATTATTATATTACATATTACTATATTATATTTTATAATATATCATAATGTATATTAAATATTATATATATTATATTGTATATAATATAATATGTATTATGTTATATATTATATTATGTATATTATTATATTATATACTATTATTATATACAATATTATATATAATATATATTACATATCATACTAATATTAAATTTATATTATATATATTATATTAGATATATTATATTATATATAATGTATACATTATGTATTATTTTAATATTATAGTGATATTATAATTATATGTAAATATATGATTTTAATATATACATATCATATAATATATATAATATATATCATAATTATAATAAACATTAATATTATATAATATACAATTATATGATATATTATATATATTATAACATATTATATATAATATGTGTTAATATATACATAATATTATATATTATAAAATATGTATAATTATAATTATATAGAAAAAATATATAAATATATATACATAATATACATTAATATATGATTCATACATATAATATATATTAATATACATAATTAATATATAATATAATAATATATTAATAATATATCATTATATATTATATATATGATAGATATATTTTATATAATATATATCTATATTATATAATATATTGTAATATATTATATATAACATAAATATATATAATAATATATATTAATAACACTATAGTAATATTGATAATTATTTTTATTATTAATAATCATATATCAATATATATGATATTATTTATCTATATATATTGCAATTCTAGAGGAACCAACTCTTTCAGCCACAACCCGTGAACAACTACGAGATTCTTCCCTCAACGCGAGATGAGGCTCTTTTCCAAAGCAGTGTCTTGAGAGAAACCCCACGTTCTCTCTTGAAATGTGAAAGGGTACTTGACACCCTTGATGCAACTCAGGAAGGTCCCCGAGATACCTGTCCCCACTAGAGAGGAACCCTGAGTTTCACGCCACAACTCAAGAAGAGCCGCGTTTTCCCCCTCCTCTAATCGAGATGAGATTCAATTTCCCGGCTTTGTCGGGAAAGGAATCCCGATGTTGCCATCGGCCCTCAGGAGGAGGCCGGTCTCCCCTTGAAACTCGAGCGCATCCCCAGGAGTCGTGCCTCAATTTGAAAAGACCCCGATTTCCCCAACCACTCCAGATAAGCCTGATTCCCCTGCATGGACTTGACTGGAACCCCGAGGATCCACTCAAAACACAAAGCCCCGTAGCACCTCGAGAGAAAGCCTTAGAACCCTGTGTCCACTCGACAGGAAGCCTGACACCTCTTTGAAACCTCGAGAGGGAAGCTGAGTTCCATATCTCCACACGAGATGGGGCCTGACTCCCCTGTTGAAACTCCATAGGAACCCCGAGATCCATGTCAGAACTGAAAAGGCACCCTGAGGTTCTGGCCTCAATTTGAGATGAGGCCGTATGCCCCTGCACCGACTGGAGAGGAATCCCGAGAGGCCCCTCACAACTAGAATGGGGACTTGACATTCCTGAGGCAACATGAGCGGGTCCCTGAAGTCCCCGTCGCAACTCGAGAGGAACTCCAAGTGTCCTGCCGCAACTCGGGAAACCCAGGAGATCCTCCCCTCAACGCGAGATGAGGTCCCTTTCTGCTGCAAAGTCTCGAGAGAAATCCCTCCTTCCCTCTTGAGCCTCAAAAGGGTACTTGACACCCTTGAGGCAACTCAAGAAGTTCCTCGACATACCTGTCTACACTCGAGGAGCCCCGAGTTTTCCGCGACAACTCAAGAAGAGCCCCGGTTTCCCCTCCTCATCTCGAGATGAGGGTCTATTCCCCTACTTAATCTGCAAAGGAATCCCGACATTTCCATCGCACCTCAGGAGGAGGCTGGTCTCATCTTCAAACTCAAGAGGAACACCAGTGGTCGTGCCACAATTCGAAAAGACCCCGATGTCCCCATCCACTCTAGATAAGGCTTCATTCCCCTGCAACGACTCGTATGTCACACTGAGGATCAACTCACGACACGAAGGGAGGCCTGAGAGCCCTGTGGCACCTCTAGAAATAGCCCCTGATCCCTACCTCAACTCGACAGGAGGCCTGACACCCCTTTTCTACCTCGAGAGGGAAGCGGAGCTCCATGCCCCAACACGAGATGACGTCTGACTCCCCAGTGGAATCTCCATAGGGACCCCGAGATCCCTGTCAGAGTTAGAGAGGAACCCTGAGTTTCCCGCCTCAACTTGACATGAAGCCCTTGACATGAGGTGGGTGGGTGGTGGGCGAGTGGTGGTAGGGTGATGGGAGGGTGGTGGGTGGGCGGTGGGCGGGTGGTGGGAGGATTGTGGGAGGGTGTTGGGAGGGTGGTGGGAGGGTGGTGGGAGGGTGGTGGGAGGGTGGTGGGAAGGTGGATGGAGGATGGATGTCAAGTTTATGGAGGTATATCTTCAGTGAGCTCCTGGTCTGGAACAAGGAGGACCCCAGAACTGCACAGTACACAATGAATTGGTCTAGGCAGCACAGCTCTGTAGCATTAGCATCTGGCTGACCACCACTGGGATTCCCGCCTGGCCAGGTGGAGGTGGGGTTTTTGGAAGAGGGAGGAGGGGATTTGAACCTGGGGGCCCATAAACACATCCCTTCGTGGCCTGTGTCTGTTTCCCCATTCCTAGCAGCCCCTTCTCTGGAGCCGAGTTCATGGCTTGAGGGCTGAGGATGGTGGACCCACCAAGAGGCCTGCCTCCTCCTGCTTCCGCCAATTCTCCTCCTCAGCCTTGATAGAGGCTCTGCCTCTTCATCTTCCTGCCTCTTCATCTCCTGTCCCTGTTCAAACCTGCTGGTCAGGTCCCTGGGCAGTTTGATGGCATACTTCTTAGGGGGTGCCTTTTCCTCCTCCTTGACACTCTGTCACAAGACAAGAGGAAAAGGATTGGCAGCCACCCACATTCTTGCTCCTGGAGTCTGCAGGCTGTCTGAACCCAAACATAGAAACAGCCTCAGCTCCAGACCTGTGACTGTGGGCATGTCCTCCCATTTCCCTAACCACAGCAATTTCGCCAGGCTTGATCTGCCAAATGAAGACAGGCCAATTTCTGTATGACTTGCCCATCCAGGCCAGAGTTCAGGAGGTATGACTTCTGTTCTTCATCCCCCACGACCTAGACTAGCTATGATCTGGATCTGATTTAGAAAATGGGGCAAATTGTCGGGAATCAGATTTTCCAGGTTTACCACTGCAGGTCTTCACATGTTGACTTGAAGTGAGAGTTTCCTGGGCTCGGAAAAAGAACAAAGCCTGTGTGTGTGTGTGTGTGTGTGTGTGTGTGTGTGTGTGCATGTGTACATGAGCGTGTGTACACAAATGTGTGTTAGGTGGCCAGAAAAATGTCAAGGAAAAGATACCACAGAAGCTGTGGAATGGGGAGAATCTCCTGGGTTTGCTTCTTCTGGGTTTGAATCTCCTGGGTTGCGTCCCACCACACCCATGAACAACCACGAGATTCTCCCCTCAACGTGAGATAAGACCCTTTTCCAGAGCAGTGTCTCGAGAGAAACCCCAATTTCCCTCTTGAAATGTGAAAGGGTACTTGACACCCTCGATGCAACTCAGGAAGGTCCCCGAGATACCCGTCCCCACTAGAGAGGAACCCCGAGTTTCATGCCACAACTCAAGAAGAGCCGCGTTTTCTCCCTCCTCTAATTGAGATGAGGGTCAATTCCCCTGCTTCGTTGGGAAAGGAATCCCGACGTTGCCATCGGCCCTCAGGAGGAGGCCAGTCTCCCCTTGAAACTCGAGCGCATCCCCCAGGAGTCGTGCCTCAATTCAAAAAGACCCCGATTTCCCCATCCACTCCAGAGAAGCCTGATTCCCCTGCACAGACTTGACTGGAACCCCGAGGATCGACTCAAAACACGAAGGGAGGGGTGACAGCCCTGTGGCACCTAGAGAAAAAGCCTCAGAACCCTATGTCCACTCAACAGGAAGCCTGACACCTCTTTGAAACCTTAAGAGGGAAGCAGGGTTCCATGTCTCCACACGAGGCGAGGCCTGACTCCCCTGTTGAAACTCCATAAGAACCCCAAGATCCATGTCATAACTGAAAAGGCACCCTGAGGTTCCAGCCTCAACTCGAGATGAGGCCCTATGCCCCTGCACCGACTAGAGAGGAATCCCGAGAGGCCCCTTGCAACTCGAATGGAGACTTGACTTTCCTGAGGCAACATGAGCAGGTCCCTGAGGTCCCCATCTCAACTTGAGAGGAATTCCAAGTGTCTTTCCACAACTTGAGAAACCCAGGAGATCCTCCCCTCAACGCAAGATGAGGCACCTTTCCACTGCAGAGTCTCGAGAGAAATCCCACCTTCACTCTTGAGCCTCGAAAGGGTACTTGACACCCTTTAGGCAACTCAAGAAGTTCCCTAACATACTCGTCTCCACTCAAGAGGAACCCTGAGTTTCCCGCCACAACTCAAAAAGAGCCCCGGTTTCCCCTTCTCATCTCGAGATGAGGGTCCAATCCCCTGCTTCGTCTGCAAAGGAATCCCGACGTTCTCGTCGCACATCAAGAGGAGGCCAGTCTCACCTTGAAACTCGAGAGGAACTCCAGGGGTCGTGCCACCATTCGAAAAGACCCCGATGTCCCCATCCACAAGAGATAAGGCCTCATTCCCCTGCAACAACTCAAATGTCACCCTGAGCATCAACTCACGACATGAAGGGAGGCCTGAGAGCCCCGTGGTACCTCTAGAAATAGCCCCTGATCAACTCGATAGGATGATACCTCAACTTGACAGGAGGCCTGACACCTCTTTTCCACCTGGAGAAGGAAGCGGAGTTCCATGCCCCAACACGAGATGACGTCTCCATAGGGACCCCGAGATCCCTGTCAGAGCTAGAGAGGAACCCTGAGTTTCCCGCCTCAACTCGACATGAGGCCCTAGTCACCTGCACCAACTCGAGAGGAATCCCGAGAGGCCCCTCACAACTTGAAAGGATTCCTGACTTCCCAGAGACAACATTAGAGGCTCCCTTAGGTCCCCGTGGCAACTCGAGGGAAACCACACCTCCTGCTGCAACTTGAGAAACACCTTGAGATTTCCCCTTCCATGTGAATTGAGGCCTGATTCCCCCACCGTGTCTCCAGAGCATTCCCACCCTTGCCCTCACAACTCGAATGGAGACTTGACTTCCCTGAGCAACACGAGAGGCTCCCTGAGTTCCCAGTGATACCTAGAGAGGAATCTCAAGCCTCCAGCCGCAACTCAAGACAAACCACGAGATGCCCCCATCAGCGCAAGATAAGGCCCTTTCTCCTGCAGCAGCTCGAGTGCAATCCCAGGTTCCCTCTCAAAAGTCGAGAGAAAACTTGACTCCCTTTAGGCAACTCAAGGGGCCTGAGATCCCCATCACAACTCGAGATGAAAGCCGAGTTTCCCACCACAACTCGACTAGAACCCCATGTGTCCCACCTCATCTGGAGATGAGGGCCCATTCCCTGCCTCAACGCAAGAGAAATCCCAACTTCCCCTTGCACCACAAGAGGAGGCCCGTGTCACCAAGTGAATCTCAAATGGAAACCCACGGATCCTCCTGCAAGGAAAAAGGACTCCCAGTTCCCCCTCTGCTCCAGATAAGTCCTGATTCCCTGCACTGGCTCCAATGGAACACCAAGTATCCCCTCACAAGAGGATGGGAGGCCTGTCAGCCTGGCCTATCCTCTTGAAAAAGCCCAAATTCCCCACCTGAACTCTATTGGAGGCCTGACAGCCCTTTGACAACTCGAGAGAAATGCAGAGTTCCATGCCTAAACACCAGACGAGGCCTGACTCCCTAGATGAACCTTGATGGGAAGCCCGAGATCCCGGTCGCCGCCAGAGAGGAACACTGAGTTTCCTGACTGAACTCTAGACACGGCCCTATTCACCGGCAGTGACTTGAGAGGAATCCCGACGGGCCCCTCGCAACTCAAAGAGACCTGACTTCTCTGAGGCAGCATGAGCCGGCCCCTGAGATCCCCACTGAAACTCGAGAGGAACCCCACGCTTCCCACCACAACCCATGAACAACCATGAGATTCTTCTCTCAACGCGAGACGAGGCTCTTTTCCAGAGCAATGTCTTGAGAGAAACCCCACGTTCCCTCTTGAAATGCGAAAAGGTACTTGACACCCTTGATGCAACTCAGGAAGGTCCCCGAGATACCTGTCTCCACTAGAGAGGAACCCTGAGTTTCACGCCACAACTCAAGAAGAGCCGTGTTTTCCCTCTCCTCTAATCGAGATGAGGATTGATTCCCCTGCTTCGTAGGGAAAGAAATCCCAACATTGCCATCGGCCCTCAGGAGGAGGCTGGTCTCCCCTTGAAACTCGAGCGCATCCCCAGGGGTCATGCCTCAATTCGAAAAGACCCTGATTTCCCCAACCACTCCAGATAAGTCTGATTCCCCTGCACGGACTTGACTGGAACCCCGAGGATCCACTCAAAACACGAAGGGAGGGATGACAGCCCCGTGGCATCTCGAGAAAAAGCCCCAGAACCCTGTGTCCACTCGACAGGAAGCCTGACACCTCTTTGAAACCTCAAGAGGGAAGCAGGGTTCCATGTCTCCACATGAGACAAGGCCTGACTCCTCTGTTGAAACTCTATAGGAACCCCGAGATCCATGTCAGAACTGAAAAGGAACCCTGAGGTTCCGACCTCAACTTGAGATGAGGCCCTATGCCCCTGCACCGACTGGAGAGGAATCCCGAGAGGCCCCTTTCAACTCTAATGGAGACTTGACTTTCCTGAGGCAACACGAGCGGGTCCCTGAAGTCCCCGTTGCAACTCAAGAGGAACTCCAAGTGTCCTGTCACAACTCGAGAAACCCACGAGATTCTCCCCTGAACGCGAGATGAGGCCCTTTTCCAGAGCAGTGTCTCGAGAGAAACCCCACCTTCCCTCTTTAGCCTCGAAAGGGTACTTGACACTCTGGATGCAACTCAGGAAGGTCCCCGAGATACCTGTCTCCACTCAAGAGGAACACCGAGTTTCATGCCACCACTCAAGAAGAGCCCCGTTTTGCCCCTCCTCAACTCTAGATTAGGGTCGATTCCCCTGCTTCATTGGGAAAGGAATCCCGATGTTTTTGTTGCCCCTCAAGAGGAGGCTGGTCTCACCTTGAAACTCGAGCAACTCCCCGGGAGTCGTGCCTCAATTAGAAAAGGTCCCAATTTCCCCAACCACTCCAGATAAGCCTGATTCCCCTGCACTGACTCGACTGGAACACCGAGGATCGACTCAAAACACGAAGGGAGGTGTGACAGCCCAGTGGCACCTCGAGAAAAAGCCCCAGACACCTATGTCCATTCGACAGGAAGCCTGACACCTCTTTGAAACATCGAGAGGGAAGCTGAGTTCCATGTCTCCACACGAGACGAGGTCTGAGTCCCCTGTTGAAACTCCATAGGAACCCTGAGATCCATTTCAGAACTGTAGAGGAACCCTGAGGTTCCGGCCTCAACTTGAGATGAGGCCATAAGCCCCTGCACCGACTGCAGAGGAATCCCAAGAGGCCCCTCACAACCCGAATGGAGACTTGACTTTCCTGAGGCAACATGAGTGTGTTTGAGGTCCCCGTTGCAACTCGAGAGAAACCCCAAGTTTCCTGCCGCGACTCGAGAAACCCCAGGAGATTCTCCCCTCAACGCGAGATGAGGCCCCTTTCTGTTGCAGCGTCTCGAGAGAAATCTCACCTTCCCTCTTTAGCCTTGAAAGGGTACTTGACACCCTTTAGGCAACTCAAGAAGTTCCCTGACATACCCGTCTCTGCTTGAGAGGAACACCGAGTTTCCCACTACAACTCAAGAAGAGCCCTGGTTTCCCCTCCTCATCTCGAGATGAGGACCCAATCCCCTGCTTCGTCTGCAAAGGAATCCTGATGTTCCTGTCGCTCCTCAGGAGGAGGCTGGTCTCACCTTGAAACTCGAGACGAACTCCAGGGGTCGTGCAACCATTTGAAAAGACCCCAATGTCCCCGTCCATTCGAGATAAGGCCTCATTCCCCTGCAAAGACTGCAATGTCACCCAGGGTATCAACTCATGACACGAATGGAGTACTGAGAGCCCCGTGGCACCTCTAGAAATAGCCCCTACCTATTGATTAGGTATGAATAGGTAGCCCCTATTGATACCTACCTCAACTCGACAGGAGGCCTGACACCCCTTTTCCACCTCGAGAGGGAAGTGGAGTTCCATGACCCAACATAAGATGATGTCTGACTCTCCAGGGGAATCTCCATAGGGACCCCGAGATCGCTGTCAGAGCTGAGTTTCCCGCCTCAACTCAAGATGAGGCCTTAGTCACCTGCACCAACTTGAGAAGAATCCTGAGAGGCCCCTCACAACTCGAAAGGATTCCTGACTTCCCAGAGACAAAATGAAAGGCTCCTTCAGGTCCCCGTGATAACTTGAGGGAACCCGCACTTCCAGCCGCAACTCGAGAAACACCTTGAGATTCCCCCTTCCATGCGAATTGAGGCCTGATTTTCCTGCCGTGACTCTAGAGCACTCCTGCGCTGGCCCTCGCAACTTGAATGGAGACTTGACTTCCCTGAGGCAACACGAGAGGCTCCCTGAGCTCCCGGTGGTAGCTGCAGAGGAACCCAAGCCTCCCACTGCAACTCGAGACAACCCACGAGATTCCCCCGTCAATGCGAGATGAGGCCTTTTTCTCTTGCAGCACCTTGAGAGCAATCCCGAGTTCCCTCTCAAAACTCGAGAGGAGGCTTGACTCCCTTCACACAATTCAAGTGGGCCCAAAGATCCCCATCACAACTAGAGATGAAAGCCGAGGTTCCCACCACAACTCGAGAAGAGCCCTGTGTGTCCCACCTCATCTGGAGATGAGTGCCCATTCTGTGCTTCAACTCAAGAGAAATCCCAACTTCCCCTCGAACCACAAGAGGAGGCCTGTGTCACCAACTGAATCTCAAGTGGAACCCCGCGGATTCTGCTACAAGGAAAAAGGACGCCGAGTTCCCCTTCAGCTCCAGATAAGTCCTGATTTTCCCTGCATCGGCTCCAATGGAACACCGAGTATCTGTTCACAACAGGATGGGAGGCCTGTCGGCCCTGCCTATCCTCTAGAAAAAGCCCAAATCCCCGCCTGAACTCGACCAGAGGCCTGACAGCTCTTTGACAACTCGAGAGGAATGCAGAGTTCCATGCCTCAACACCAGGCAAGGCCTGACTTCCTTGTTGAACCTTGATAGGAAGCTGGAGATTCCAGTCGCTGCCAGAGAGGAACAATGAGTTTCCCGACTGAACTCTAGACAGGGCCCTATTCACGGGCAGCGACTCAAGAGGAATCTCACCAAGCCCCTCGCAACTCGAGGAATAATATATAATAATTATATATTATTGTTATATATTATTAATAATATTATTATTTTATTATCAATATAATATATTAATATATTAAATAATATATTTATATATTATATTATATTACAAAATATATATAATATAATATCAGTTCAGTTCAGTCACTCAGTCGTGTCAGACTGTTTGTGACCCCATGAATCGCAGCACGCCAGGCCTCCCTGTCCATCACCAACTCCTGGAGTTCACCCAGACTCATGTCCATTGAGTCAGTGATGCCATCCAGCCATCTCATCCTCTGTCTTCCCCTTCTCCTCCTGCCCCCAATCCCTCCCAGCATCAGAGTCTTTTCCAAAAGTCAACACTTCACATGAGGTGGCCAAAGTACTGGAGTTTCAGCTTTAGCATCATTCCTTCCAAAGAAATCCCAGGGCTGATCTCCTTCAGAATGGACTGGTTGGATCTCCTTGCAGTCCAAGGGACTCTCAAGATCTGCTCCAACACCACAGTACAAAACTGTCAATTCTTTGGCACTCAGCCTTCTTCACAGTCCAACTCTCACATCCATATGTGACCAAAGGAAAAATCACAGCCTTGACTAGACGAACCTTTGTTGGCAAAGTAATGTCTCTGCTTTTGAATATGCTATCTAGGTTGGTCATAACTTTCCTTCCAAGGAGTAAGCGTCTTTTAATTTCATGGCTACAGTCACCATCTGCAGTGATTTTGGAGTCCAAAAAAATAAAGTCTGACACTGTTTCCATTGTTTCCCATCTATTTCCTATGAAATAATGGGACCAGATGCCATGATCTTCGTTTTCTAAAGTTGAGCTTTAAGCCAACTTTTTCACTCTCCACATTCACTTTCATCAAGAGGCCTTTTAGTTCCTCTTCACTTTCTGCCATAAGGGTGGTGTCATCTGCATATCTGAGGTTATTGATATTTCTCCCAGCAATCTTGATTCCAGCTTGTGTTTCTTCCAGTCCAGCGTTTCTCTTGATGTACTCTGCATATAAGTTAAATAAGCAGGGTGACAATATACAGCGTTGATGAACTCATTTTCCTATTTGGAACCAGTCTGTTGTTCCATGTCCAGTTCTAACAGTTGCTTCCTGACCTGCATATAGATTTCTCAAGAGGCAGATCAGGTGGTCTGGTATTCCCGTCTCTTTCAGAATTTTCCACAGTTGATTGTGATCCACACAGTCAAAGGCTTTGGCAAACTCAATAAAGCAGAAATAGATGTTTTTCTGGAACTCTCTTGCTTTTTCGATGATCCAGCAGATGTTGGCAATTTGATCTCTGGTTCCTCTGCCTTTTCTAAAACCAGCTTGCATATCTGGAAGTTAACAGTTCACATATTGCTGAAGCCTGGCTTGGAGAATGTTGAGCATTGCTTTACTAGCGTGTGTGATGAGTGCAATTGTGCGGTACCTTGAGAATTATTTGGCATTGCCTTTCTTTGGGATTGGAATGAAAACTGACATTTTCCAGTCCTGTGGCCACTGCTGAGTTTTCCAAATTTGCTGGCATATTGAGTGCAGCATTTTCACAGCATCATCTTTCAGGATTTGGAAGAGCTCAACTGGAATTCCATCACCTCCACTAGCTTTGTTCATAGTGAAGCTTTCTAAGGCCCACTTGACTTCACATTCCAGGGTGTCTGGCTCTAGGTGAGTGGTCACACCATCGTGATTATCTGGGTCGTGAAGATCTTTTTTGTACAGTTCTTCTGTGTATTCTTGCCGTCTCTTCTTAATATCTTCTGCTTCTGTTAGGTCCATACCATTTCTGTCCTTTATCGAGCCTGTCTTTGCATGAAATGTCCCCTTAGTATCTCTAATTTTCTGAAGAGGTCTCTAGTCTTCCCCATTCTGTTGTTTTCCTCTATTTCTTTGCATTGATATCTGAAGAAGGCTTTCTTTTCTCTTCTTGCTATTCTTTGGAACTCTGCATTCAGATGCTTATATCTTTCCTTTGCTCCTTTGCTTTTTGCTTCACTTCTTTTCACAACTATTTGTAAGGCCTCCCCAGACAGCCATTTTGCTTTTTTGCAATTCTTTTCCAGGGGGTGGTCTTGATCCCTGTCTCCTGTACAATGTCATGAACCTCAGTCCATAGTTTATCAGGCACTCTATCTATCAGATCTAGGCCCTTAAATCTATTTCTCACTTCCACTGTATAATCATAAGGGATTTGATTTAGGTCATACCTGTATGGTCTAGTGGTTTTCCCTACTTTCTTCAATTTCAGTCTGAATTTGGCAACAAGGAGTTCATGATCTGAGCCACAGTCAGCTCCTGGTCTTGTTTTTGCTGACTGTATAGAGCTTCTCCATCTTTGGCTGTAAAGAATATAATCAATCTCATTTTGGTGTTGACCATCTGGTGATGTTCATATGTAGAGTCTTCTCTTGTGTTGTTGGAAGAGGGTGTTTGCTATGACCAGTGCATTTTCTTGGCAAAACTCTATTAATCTTTGCCTTGCTTCATTCCGTATTCCAAGGCCAAATTTGCCTGTTACTCCAGGTGTTTCTTGACTTCCTACTTTTGCATTCCATTCCCCTATAATGAAAAGGACATCTTTTTTGGGTGTTACTTCTAAAAGGTCTTGTAGGTCTTCCTACAACCGTTCAATTTCAGCTTCTTCAGCATTACTTTTTGGGGAATACACTTGGATTCCTGTGATATGGAATGGTTTGCCTTGGAAACGAACAGAGATCATTCTGTCTTTTTTGAGATTGCATCCAAGTACTGCATTTTGGACTCTTTTGTTGACCACGATGGCTGCTCCATTTCTTCTGAGGGATTCCTGCCCACAGTAGTAGATATAATGGTCATTTGAGTTAAATTCACCCATTCCAGTCCATTTCAGTTCGCTGATTCCTAGAATGTCAACATTCACTCTTGCCATCTCTTTTTTGACCACTTCCAATTTGCCTTGATTCATGGACCTGACATTCCAGGTTCCTATGCAATATTGCTCTTTACAGCATGGGACCTTGCTTCTATCACCAGTCACATCCACAGCTGGGTATTGTTTTTGCTTTGGCTCCATCCCTTCATTCTTTCTGGAGTTATTTCTCCACTGATCTCCAGTAGCATATTTGGCCCCTACTGACCTGGGGAGTTCCTCTTTCAGTATCCTATCATTTTGCCTTTTCACACTGTTCATGGTGTTCTCAAGGCAAGAATACTGAAGTTGTTTGCCATTCCCTTCTCCAGTGGACCACATTCTGTCAGATCTCTCCACCATGACCTGCCCGTCTTGGGTTGCCCCACGGGCATGGCTTAGTTTCATTGAATTAGACAAGGCTGTGGTCCTAGTGTGATTAGATTGACTAGTTTCCTGTGAGTATGGTTTCAGTGTGTCTGCCCTCTGATGCCCTCTTGCAACACCTACCATCTTAGTTGGGTTTCTCTTACCTTGGGCATGGGGTATCTCTTCACGGCTGCTCCAGCAAAGCACAGCCACTATTGCTTACCTTGGATGAGGGGTATCTCCTCACCATTGCCCTTCCTGACCTTCAACGTGGGATAGCTTCTCTAGGCCCTCCTGCACCTGTGCAGCCACTGCTCCTTGGACATGGGGTTGGCCCTCCCAGCCGCCACCCCTGGCCTCAGGCATGGGGGTGTGGGGTAGCTCCTCCCAGCGGCCGCCCCTGGCCTTGTTTGCAGGGTATCTCCTCTCAGCCGCTGCCCCTGACCTCGGACGTGGGGTAGCTCCTCCCGGCCGCTGCCCCTGACCTCGGACTTGGGTAGCTCTTCTAGGCTGTTTCTGCACAGTCGCAGCCTGGCACTCTCGGCTGCTGCCCCTGACCTCGGACGTGGGGTAACTCCTCTTGGCCACCGTCCTTTGGGCATGGGGTCCTGCCGGCTGCTGCCCCTGACCTCGAATGTGGGGTAGCTCCTCTCGGCCACCCTTAGTGCACCCCCTTGGAGCAGTTAGGGTCATCAGCCCTGTTGCTCCCCCCTCAGAGCAATTAGGGTCATCAGCCCTATTGCTCACCCCTCAGAACAATTAGGGTCATCTGCCCTATTGTTCCCTCTGTATTGAGTTTTCGGGACGGCTAGGACCCCACTCAGGGTGCTGCGGACCCCCCTGTAGGATAGACAGGGCGAGAGGAGTGGGAAGTATTGAAAGTGTTAAAGGGTTGGAGGGAAAACCCGGTTTCTAGAGTTAAAAGTCGAAAGAAACCTGATCTTTGAAAACTAAAACTATATCTTCTACTATACTTAATTTTCTGACATGGGTAACACTGAATCAAATGAAAGACAGCTCTTTATAGGAGTAATTTTGCAGTTATTAAGTAAGAGAGGAATCAAAGTTAAAAAATCTACCATTCAATCATTTTTTTCATTTGTACAAGAATAGTGTCCTTGGTTTCCAAAAGACGGGACTGTTAATTTAGATACTTGGGTGAAGGTAAAAAAAAAAAAAAAGCAACTAAAAACTTATCCTATAAATATGATTAAAAATGTTCTGAACCCCTGTCATGAGGCTGTTGGATAGCCTATGGGAGAGGCTATAGCGGTGGATGGTAGTGGGTCTCCACCTTCTGTGCAGATCATATTGTCTGCCATTGACGAAGGAAAGGAGGGAGACTGTGCTCTACCTCCTGAGGAAGGATAGGGCTTACAGGACGCTGCGGCCGGGCGCCCTGGTGAGCCCCCTCCCCCTCTACACAAACCTTTAAAAATTTATCCAACAATTTCTGATTTAAGGCGACTACCCCACCTCCACTTGCACCTCCCAGAGCCTAGGAACTCCCCAGTTTACATCCAAAGCCTCCCAGAGCATTGCCTAAGGCTGAAAAAAAAAAAAAAAAGCTTTCTTTTAAACAAAGGAGCTTTTAAAGAATACACAATATACAGAGCCTGCTTATTGCAGAAAACCCCCTCAGGGGGCCTCACCCAAGCAAAAAAAAAAAAAAAAGAAAAAAAAAAAAAGTGAAAAAGAAAAAGAAAAAAGAAAATAGAGAAACATCTAAAGATAGAGAAAGAGCTAAAGAGTGAAAAGGAGAGAGGAAAGGAGGAGGAAGGAATCAGAGAATGCAGCAAGATAGAGAAAGGAAGAAAGGACATTAGAAAAAGAGATACAGAGAGAAAGAGACGGAGGAGCGAAGAAAGAGAAAGAGAGTAAAGGGAAAGAAATGAAGGAAAGAGAAGGGTAGTGAAAAAGGAAGGGGGAGAGAAAAGTGAGAAAGGCAGGAAGAGAGGGAGAGAGAGAGAGAAGAAAAAACAGTAAAAGACTCTGTGACCAGGTGCCCTGGTGAGCTCCCTCCCCCTCTGCGCAAACCATTAAAAAAAAAAAAAATTATCCACCACTTTCTGATTTAAGGCGATCGCTGCCGCCTCCGTTTTGGCCTTCCAGGGCCCAAGAGTTCCCCACTTTGCACCCAAAGCCTCTCAAAGTGTTGCCTAAACCTGAGGAAGATAAAAAGTTTTTTGAACAGTGGAGCTTTTAAAACAGACTTCGTGCACAATACGCAGAGCGTGGTCCTTGGAGAAAATCCCCTCATGGGGGTCTCACCCAGGCTAAGAGAAAAGCTGAAAGGTAAGGGGATTTAGCAACAGTATTAACCCCTGACATGCTCTGATACCAATGGGAGTGGCTGGCCCCCTGCCTGAGGGCATTGTAAGATTTGTGCTGAGACATAGTTTGCTTTCTTTTCAAAAAACTTCGGTGGTGCATGGTGTAGTAGATTCTGATTATATTGGAGAAATTAAAGTTTTGATCTCGCTACCTACCAAAACTGTGCAAATTAATAAAGGTCTAAGAGTAACACAGCTTTTGCTTTTACCTTATCAGACAGGAAAAAACTTGACTTCTCAAGCTAAGAGCCACAGAGCATTTGGATCTAGTGATCTAGCCTTTTGGGTGCAGGAAATTACAGCTCCAAGGCCTTTATTTATTTTTTTTTCAAGGCCTTTAAAAGATCTTTTAATTCAAGAAAGTAAAATGTCAGGGCTATTAGACACAGGAACAGATGTCTCTTAACATTTCTGGGAAAGACTGACCCAGCTCCTGGCCAAAACATACTACTGAAAATGAGTTGTTGGGTTTAGAGAAAGTGGTATGTGGGGTAGGAATGCTGTAAAGAAAAAGGTGAGGGAGAGTTTAAAACCTTGAAGAGTAGTGAGTTCCCCGTTGCTGGAAGTATTCAAGCAAAGATTAGATGGTTGCTTTTCATCTAAAAGGCTATAGACCAGATTTAGGTTACAAAACGATAACTGGAGAAGCTTATAAAGATGCTGTGCAACACCTCTTTACTTGCTTCTCATATTTAGGTCTGCCAAAAGTTTTGAAAACTGATAATGCCCTTTTGAAGCTGCAGAGAGATTGTTTACTAACTTTAAATGATTTCCAAAAATTATTAGGGGACATTAATTGGATATGCCCACATTTAAAACTGACTACTGCAGATTTAAAGCCTTTGTTTGATTGCTTAAAAAGCGATCCTAATTCCAGTTCTAAGAGAAAGTTGACTAATGAGACAGGGTCGGCTCTTGTTAAAGTAGATGAGCCTTTAAATGATCAGTTAATTAGGATTAATATTACCAAAAGATGAGATTAAATTATTCTTGCCACAATACATACACCTACAGGGTGCTTGTGACAAAAAGGCCCATTGGTTCCATCTACCAGTGACCCCAAGAAAAAGTTTTATCTTATCCCAGTTTGGTGGCACAATTAATTATAAAAGGAGGAAAAAAGAAGTGTGGAACTTTTTAGAAAAGAAGTAGCAAATATAATAATTCCATTCAATAAGGATAAACTACAAGTCTTTTACAAAATAGTGATGATAGCTGCCCTGATAGATTTCAGGGGTCAAATTTTGTTTCATTTGCACTCAAGCCCCCACAGTAGTTAAAAGTTCAAAAATGTTAGGTTGGCAGTTTGAGGATACCTGTGGAACTTTCCAACCCTATGTAGTTCCTATGCTCCCCTTTACCGTATGGGGGAGGGACGTGCTGTCTTAAATAAGAGATACTCAGAGAAGGGTTTTCTCAATTTCTTAGTTATCAACAGGAGGTACAATTAACAATACTTTATATATTGCTATAAATACATAATATAAATATATTTGCCTAATTACAGTTTGCCTAATTAGTATGTACTAGTCGCTCAGTCGTGTCCGACTTTTTGCGACCCCATGGACTGTAGCCCGCCAGGCTCCTCTGTCCATGGGATTCTCTAGGCAAAAATACTGGAGTGCGTTGCCATTTCCTCCTCCAGGGGACCTTCCCAACTGTACATAAAGGAGACTTCATTAATGTGCGTTAGAGGATATCCCAGGTTAACTGTCATAAAAAACTGTCTCTTCAGCCTTTAAATTCTATACCAATTCTACACCTCTGGTTGGCCAACTGTTTCTTTATTTAGGTTTTAAGGTGAATGACCTGGGGCTATTTGTTTCCATTAACCTGACTGCAAATCTAAACGTGCAGTTGAAATGTCTATTTTTCTTGCCATCCTCAGAAGAGATTGTTGCAGATCTACTCTATGATTCTCATTCTTTTCAGCTTACAATACAAATAGCTTATTATTTTTTGCAACCTATGTCTTATAATAAAGCAGTGCTGAAAAATTAAATAGAAGAATGTTCAGTCGCCATATAGGCTACGAAAATGATTTGCTGGTGGTGATTTTTAAGCTTGATTCTAAATAGATTTATGAAGAATGGCACTTGGAAGATGTAGGTATGGGTATAAATAAAATATAATAAAGGTATACCTGATTCTATTTATAGATCTATACTTAATTAATTTGTATATAAATTAATATGTATACTATATATGCATATTATATATATACTATATAATTAAATATATATTGCAGTAATATAATGTGTGTGGCTGATATTAATTGGTATGGATTGATGTGCTGTGATGATATATGTTCTATATATTGTATAATTATATTATATATGTGTGACATGTATTACTGCAGTACATTGGTTTGTGTTAGTTGGTATTAGCTGTGTAATGGGTTGTATTGCTGCAATATAAATTAATTAATATATTAATTATAAGATTAATTCAAGTATATTGATTTATATATATATTATATGTCAATAAGTTTATACTTGTTGCCACATATAAATACATATATAAATACATTTTGCATTTAGGTATATCTGTATACCAAAATGAGATAAGGAGTTTATACATTTATTATTTAAATTTATACAGAGACCTAAACTAAACATTAGACCTAAATTAACATATATCTAAATTTATGTTGTTAAAATGTAAATTTTAAAAATTAAAAAAATTAAGCTGACAACTGCTTGACAATTCCTTTGCCATAAAACCCCATAGGTGTAATTGGGGTAGCCAGGCAAAAAATTGGTTTTATGGCAAAACGGCCCCCTAGAGTGGGTCCATCTTCCCGCTCAAACTAAAAAAGTAGTGGCTTCTTATCCAGGATTGATAGCTACTTTGATATTAAAGGGAAAAAGTGGAGCATTGAATTATTTGGTAAAGAGCCATCAGAAATTGTAATTCCATATAATAAGGAACAACTTGATGCTCTTCTAATGTTTGAAAACTGGCAGATTGCTATAGGAAACTATTTTGGTCAAATTTTTGCATCATTTGTTTTGCTGAATTTTATATCCAGACATCCAGTTATTTTTCCTGTCAGATGTAAACAATCCCCTATTCTAAATGCTCAAATAGTTTTTACTGACGGGTCAGCAAACGGTAAAGCCTCCATAGTTACTAAAAATCACCAAAAGGTTTTGGAAACACAGGAAACTTCAGCTCAAAGGGCTGAAATAACAGCAGTCATAGAGGCTTTTGCTATGTTTGCAGATGAAGAATTTAACCTTTATTCTGATTCTCAGTATATTGTCAGGTTGTTTCCACACATTGAAACTGCGGTTTTGCCTGAAAATAAAACTACCGTATTTCATTTGTTAACTACCATACAGCAACAAATTTGGAAAAGAAATAAAATATTTTTCATTGGACACATTCGGGCTCATTCAGATTGCCTGGCCCTTTAAATGCCTTTAGTGATTTGGCTGACTTGTTAACCAGAAATACAGTGGCTACTGTGATTGAGGAGGCCAGAGCCTCTCACTCACTTCATCATCAATATGCTACTGCCTTAAGATATCAATTCCAAATTCCCAGAGAGACTGCTTGAGAGATTGTGTGTTCTTGCTTACACTGCCCCACTGTTTATAATAGTCTACCTATGGGAGTTAATCCTCGTGGTCTCAAACCTAACGTACTCTGGCAAATGGATGTAACTCATGTTTCTTCATTTGGAAAACTGTCCTTTGTTCATGTAACTGTAGATACCTTTTCTTATGTTATTATTGCAACTGCTTGTACTGGAGAAGCAGTTAAAGATGTGATACAACATCTCTTTACTTGTTTTTCATATTTGGGCCTGCCAAAAGCTCTGAAAACTGACAATGCTCCTGCTTACACTTCTAAGTCTTTTCAGGAATTTTGTATAAAGTTTCAAATTAAACATAATACAGGCATCCCTTATAATTCCCAGGGACAAGCCATTGTGGAAAGAACACATCAAACATTAAAAACCCAAATTCAAAAATTAAAAGAAGGGGAGTTTAAGTATAGCTCTCCCCATCAAATCTTGCAACATGCTCTTTTTGTAATAAATATTCTAAATACTGATCCGGCGGAACTACTGCAATGCTTCGTCATTGGTGCCTGGAGCAATTAAATGCAAAGCCATTAGTCAAATAGAAGGACCTCCTCAGGACAATGGAAGGGTCCTGACCCATTATTAACTAGCCCTCGGGGATGTGCTTATATTTTTTCACAGGACGCAGATTCTCCAATTTAGATCCGGGACAGGCTGATTCGCCATGTTGCAGTCCCCCAGACATCCGGTTCCCCCATTGCTTCGATCACAAAAGCGGAGGGGCACTCCTCTGCCCCTGCCGCTGCAGCACAGAACAGCCGTGCATTGGAGCCGCGGGTCGGACCAGCCTGGCTGCCAGGACCCAGCGTACAGCACTCACAGCCAGTAGCCCCGCCAGCGTCCGTCTGCACTCGCTTGGCAGCCGCTGAGCCTGAGGCCGGTTCAGCGAGGGAGCGGGGGCGGCGCACGCCGGAAGGGGAGGCAAGATAAACATCGAGATCCGGGCGAGACTGACGAGGCTGCTGCAGCGCGAACTCCAACCAGAAAATAATCCTACTTATTCTGTTTTGGCTTGTCTACACTCTCCTTATGTTTTTCTCTTTACCAACGATTCTGTAAAAGTTAATGTGCATATGACTTTCACTGGTGGACCCAATGTAGTGACTTGTGAACAATGTATGCTCTCATCTTGTTTAAACCCTCAATATAATGTTTGCTCCTTTGTAGTGTTACAATGTCCACCTTATCTTATGATGTAATCACTTATTGATATGATAATTTTGGTCTTGCTGTATTACAACAACTACAAGATTTAATGTGACAACGGCGATTTGTGGGCTTACTTATTTTAGGAATAGCAGCTTTAATAGCAGCAATTACTTCTGTTACTGTGGCAGCAATATCATTGACTCAACAAGTGAATACTGCCCAATATGTTGATACCATGTCTAAAAATGTTTCAGTAACTCTAGCAACACAGGAAGCTATAGATTGAAAGTTAGAGATGAGGGTAGATGCCTTGGAGGAGGCAATGATGCATATTGGGACTGAGTTACAGGCTTTAAAAGTGAAAATGGCTCTGTCTTGCCACGCTGATTACCGGTGGATATGCATGACATCTTTAAAGGTAAATGAGACAGATTATGAATGGGAAAAAATCAAAAATCATATCTCAGGTGTTTGGAACAGCTCTGACATTGGCCTGGACTTAAGGAAACGTCATAATCAAATACAGACCTTGGAACACTCTCGACTGGATTTTACCACCACTGGAGCAGCTAATGACTTTTTTTCACACTTTCTCTAACTTCATTTCAGGAAAAAACATTCTGTCTAATCTGTTGGTGCTTTAATTTTGCTTCTCATAATCATTCTTCCTTGTATTGTCAGAATTCTTCGGCAGAACATTCAGAAGCTCGCGACTGAGCTGCGTGTGGCTGTTTTAAGAAATAAAAAAAGGGGGACATGCTGGGAGCAGGAGCTCCACCCATGGCAAAGGTCATGAGGAAGGAGGCTCGGCATACGGAAAGGCGGGATCGAGCCTCAGGAGTCCCCCTGGAAATCCTCGAGCATCTACCCCCAAAACCAGAGTCTGCTTACTTTCTGCTTTGTGCTCTCACCTACACCTCTGACTTTACAGGGGGCTGTCCCCCACTACCTGTCTCTGGAAAAAAAGAGTTAACTTACAGCTCCAGTTAGTAAAGTTCCTGGGTGTGATAGTGTTTCAACCTACAAACTCCTTTGGAAGTCCTCTAGCCTGCCTGAATAAGTTTTTCCGGCCACATGTGATTGCTCAGAGCCTCCCAACTGTGAGAGGCATGAGATGTTCTAAACTGTCTAAATACGGATTCCTTTGAGCAGTTAAAAGATTGATTAGAAATTGTATTGATAAGGGGTTTTTCACTTGTTGGGCCAATGTTTGCTGCTAAGTCTCCATATCCCTTACCTGCTGTGTCCCTGGCAGTGTATTGATTAATATGATTGGTGTAAGTAGTAGCTTTAATGTTTGTAACCTTGGACGCTTGAGTTAATTATTTTTCTTGTTATATCCCACCATACCTTTGCCCTATAGGAATGCAACTTTAATGCTTTTGGAGGGTGGCACCTGACTAATCACCTTTAGAGGAAAATAAGTTTTCTGAAGAAAGGGTCTTAAAATGTTAACAGGCCTCTGGGCCAGATGATGATGCAAATCACCTAAACTTTGGCATATGATAAGTTTGCAGGAAGAAAGCCTGGCTTACTGCATGACTCTAACCCTTCCCCCATTATCCTCTATGCATAACTTAAGGTATACAGACTACTTTGGAAAATAAAGTGCGGGCCTTGTTCACCAAAACTTGGTCTCCCCATGTCGTTCTTTCTCTCACCTTCTGGCTGAATTATTCAGCCTCTTTTCTCCACTGAATTTCCTCACTGAGATATCCTTATTTAACCATTCTTTATATCCTTAATTAACGTTTAATTAAGCAATTGTTTCCTGATCCTCGCCGACACCGTCCCCGCTTCAAATTCCCTGGATCCACCGGGCTGGACCCTGGCAAAAAAGAGCCTCAGTTCCCAAATTCAGCTCAGCTGGGGGTCTGAAATCCCTTTGACAACTCGAGAGGAAAGCAGAGTTCCATGCCTCCACCCACGTCGAGACCTGACTCTTTGTTTTAAACGGCAAACACAGCTGGAGACCCACATCAGAACAGAAGAGGAACCCTGAGGTTCACGCCTAAACTCGAGATGAGGCCCTCTTCCATTGCACCAAACCCAGTGGAGTTCCGAGAGGCCCCTCCCAACTCCACAGTATTCTTGACTTCCTATAGGCACCCTGAGAAGGTCCCTGAGGTCACGGTCACAAGTCGAGGGAACCCAGGGTTTCCTGCCTCACTCGAGAAAAACCTCGAGATTTCCCATTCAATGTGTCTTGAGGCCCGATTCCCCTGCTGTGACTCGAGAGCAATGCCGTGCTCCCCCTTGCAACTCGAATGGAGACTGGACTTCCCTGGGACCACACGAGAGGCTCCCTGAGTACCCCGTCATAACTTGAGAGAAACCCCTCACATCACGCTACAGCTCGAAAAACCACGAGATTGAAAACCACGAGATTCCCCCGTCATCGCGAGATGAGGCACTTCTTCTCCTGAAGGGCCTAGAGAGCAATCCCGAGTCCTCTCTCAAAACTCCACAGGAGGCTTGACTCCATTTAGGCCACTCAATGGGCTCCAAGAGATACCCGTCGCACCTCGAGAGGAGAGTGGAGTTCTTTGCTTCCACTCAAGATGAGGCCTGACTCCCCGGGTGAACCTTGAATGCAACCCCGAGATCCCTGTCTCCACTGGAGAGGAACAGGGAGTTTATGGACACAACCCTAGATGAGGTCTATTTGCCCTGCAGTGACTTGAGAGCAATCCCCAGCTCCACCTCACAACTCGAATGGACATTGGACTTCCCTGGGGCAACACGAGAGGCTCCCTGAGTTCCCCGTCGTAACTTGAGAATTCCACCACAACTTGAGAAAAACCACGAGGTTCCCCTGTCATCGTGAGATGAGGCCCTTTCCCACTGCAGCGTCTCAAGAGAAATCCCACATTCCCTCTTGAAATTCGAAACGGTACTTGACACCCTTGATGCAACGCAAAAAGTTCCCCAACATACACGTCTCACTCGAGAGGAACACCGAGTTTCCCGGCACAACTTAATCTGAGCCCCTTCTCCCCTCCTGATCTCGACATGAGGGTCGATTCCCAGCTTTGTCTGGAAAGGGATCCCGACCTTCCTATCGCACCTCAGGAGGAGGCCAGTCTCACATTGAAACTCGAGAGGAAGCCTCGTGGGTCGTGCCACAATCCAAAAGACACTGATATCCCTGTCCACTTAAGATGAGTCCCGAAGCCCGGACACCTCTTCGAATGTAACCCTGAGGATGAAGTCACAACATGAAGGGGCACTGACACCCCAGTTGCATCGTCCGGAAAAAGACACAGGTTCCAAATACCACTCGACAAGTGGGCTGACAACCCATGAACAAATTGAGAAGCAAACGGAGTTCTGTGCTTCAACACAAAACGAGGCCTGACTCCCTTGTTCCAACTCTGCAGAAACACCGAAAACGATGTCATAAATGGAGAGGAACCCTGAGGTTCCCGCCTCAACTCTAGATGAGGCCTTCTTCATCCCTTTAGCGATGCACGAGGAATAGCAAGGTTACCTTCACAACGCCAAAGGAGATCTGACTTCTCTGAGGAGACACGAGCGGGTCCCCCAGGTTGACAAGCAACTTGAGAGGAACCCTAAGCTTCCTGCCACAACTCCATGCCACACATGAAATTCTCCCCTGCACAGTTGAGGAGGCCTTTTTACGCTGCAGTGTTTCCAAAGAAAGCCCATGTTCCCTCTTGGAACTCGAAAGAGTACTTTACACGCTTTAGGAAACTCCAGAAATTTCTCCAGATACCCGACCCAACTTGAGAGAAAGGCTGAGTTTCCTGCCACAAGTCAAGAAGAGCCCCGTTTTCCCCTCCTCAAGTCAAGATGAGGGTCGATTGCCCTGCTTCGTGTGGAAAGGAATGCTGACATCCCCGTCATACCTCGAGAGGAGTCTGGTATCTACTTGACACTGGAGGGGAAACCGGGGTTTTGTCACAATTCGAAAGCCACGTATTTCCCATCCACTCGAGATCAGGCCTGATACCCTTGCACCGATTCGAATGTCAGCCGAGAATCAACTCACAACACGAAGGGATATCTGGAGCCCAAGTTGCTAGTTGGAAAAGGACCCCAGGTCCAAAATTCAACTCACCTGGATGCCTGAAACCCCTTTGACAACTCGAGAGGAAAGCAGAGTTCCATGCCTCCCCACAAGTCGAGACCTGACTCCCTGTTTGAAACAGCATACACACCCCGAGACACACCTCAGAACAGGAGCGGAACCCTGAGGTTCCTACCTCAACTCGAGATGAGGCCCTCTTCCATTGCACCGACCCCAATGGAGTCCCGAGATGACCCTCCCAACTCCACAGTATTCCTGATTTCCCATAGGCACCATGAGAAGCTCCCTGAGGTCAGCGTTACAAGTCGAGGGAACCCAGGGTTTCCTGCCGCAACTCGAGAAAAACCTCAAGATTCCCCCTTCAACGCGTCTTGAGGCCCGATTCCCCTGCCGTGACTCAAGAGCAATGCCGTGCTCCCCCTAGCCACTCAAATGGAGACTGTACTTCCCTGGGGCCACACGAGAGGCTCCCTGATTTCTCCGTCATAACTGGAAAGAAATCCCACACGTCATGCAGCAGCTCAAGAAAAACCATGAGATTCCCCCGTCATCGCGAGATGAGGCCCTTCTTTTCCTGCAGGGCCTAGAGAACAATCCTGAGTATGCTCTCAAAACTCCACAGGAGGCTTGACTCCCTTTAGGCCACTCAATGGGCTTCAAAAGATACCTGTGGCAACTCGAGTGGAGACCGAATTTCTTTGCTTGAACTCCAGATGAGACCTGACTCCCCGAGTGAACCTTGAATGCAACCCCGAGATCCCTGTCGCCATTGGAAAGGAACACGGAGTTTCTGTACAGAAGACTAGATGAGGTCTATTTGCCCTGCAGTGACTCGAGAGCAGTTCCCAGCTCCCCCTTGCAACTCCATTGGAGATTTGACTTCCCTGGGCCAACACAAGAGGCTTCCTGAGTTCCCCGTCGTAACTCAAGAATCCCGCCGCAACTCGAGAAAAACCACAAGATTCCCCCGTCATCGCGAGATGAGGCCCTTTCCCACTGCAGCGTCTCAAGAGAAATCCCACGTTCCCTCTTGAAATTCGAAACGGTACTTGACACCCTTGATGCAACTCAAAAAGTTGCCAGACACACCAGTCTCACTCGAGAGGAACACCAAATTTCCTGGCACAACTTAATATGTGCCCCTTCTCCCCTCCTGATCTCGACATGAGGGTCGATTCCCCTGTGCCTGGGTCCAGCCCCGGTAGATCCAGGGAAATTTGAAGGAGGACGGCGTTGGTGAATACACTGGCTTTAATTAAATATTAATTAGAGATATAAAGAGTAATAGAATAAGGATAGCTGAGTAGGAAAATTCAGTGGAGAAAAAAGGCTGAATAACTTGGTTTACGTGGAAAGCTAATATAATTCCAAGGCAAGGAATTTACATCACATCTGTAGGCCGCAGGCGTCCTCCTGTTCTTCCTAAAGAGTGGAGACACTAAGGCCTCCCCGGTCAGATCTTAGAAGCCCAGGCATAATTAGTAGGCTAGACGAGCCTCCACGTTCCAGATGGGGATACAGCCAGAAGGTGAGAGAAAGAACCACATGGGGAGACCAGTCTTTCGAGGACCTGATCTTATTTTTTATTTTTCCAGGGTCTGTTTTTACACACTGAGATGTTATACAAAAGTCACGCAGGGTAAGCAGTCCTGACTTTTATTAAAGTCAGGTGCTTCATACAAATGTATATAGAGGTCTTAGGGGTGTTACATCATCTTCTGGCCAGGGGGCCTGCTAACAATTTATGACCCTCTCCTTGTGACAGTGGTCAATCAACCAGAACACTTATTTCTCCAGGGGTGATAATTTTTTAAAACAGACGCCACCTTCCGAAGGTGCCAGATAAAGTTACATTCCTATAGGGTGAGGGTGTAGTGGGTTTTAATTAAGGAAAGAATTTGCTTAGCCTAAGGTCTAACATGATTAATATCAAAGGTTAATATTTCTTCTATATATTCATTAATGTGTATAAGGGCAAGGGATGTGGAAACTTAGCAACAAACATTGGCTCAACAAATGAAAAACCCTTCACCAATACAATTTCTAATCAGCCCACTATACTATACTATACTAATAGTTTTCTAACTTCTCTAAAGAACCTGTTTTTAGAAGGTTTAAAGCATCTCGTGCATCTCACGGTTGTGAGGCTATAAACAATCACATGTGGCCGGACAAGCCTGTCATGTAGGCTAGAGAAACTTCAGAGGAGTATGTAGATTGAAACACTCCTGGCACGCCCAGGAATTATTATTAACTGGAGCTGTAAGTTAACTCTTTTTCAGAGAGAGGAGGTGGGGGACAGGCCCCCATAAAGTCAGATGTGTAGGTGAGAGCACAAAGCAGTAAAGTAAGCAGACTCTGGTTTTGAGGTAGATGCTTGAGAATTTCCAGGGGGACTACTGAGGTTCGATCCTGCTTTTGCTTGTGCTGGACTCCTTCCTCATGACTTTTGCCATGGTCGGAGCTCCTCACGCTGGCTCCCAGCAGCCTTGTTTGTCTGCAAAGGGATCCCGAACCACACGTCGCACCTCAGGAGGAGGCCGGTCTCACATTGAAACTTGAGAGGAAGCCTCATGGCTCCTGCCACGTTCCGAAAGACACCAATTTCCCCGTTCACTCAAGTAAAGCCCCAATGCCCGGGCATCTCTTTGAATGTAACCTGGAGACTGAAGTCACAACATGAAGGGGCACTGACACCCCGGTTGCATTCTCTGGAAAAAGCTGCAGGTTCCAAATACAACTTGACATTGACTGACACCCCATGAACAACTTGAGAGGCAAGTGGAGTTCCATTCCTCAATACAAGACTAGGCCTGACTCTCCTGTTCCAGCTCTGCAGAGACCTTGAGATCAAAGTCAGAAATGGAGAGGAACCCTAAGGTTCCTGCCTCAACTCGAGATGAGGCCCTATTGATCCCTGCAGCGATGTGCGAGGAATTCTGAGGTGCCCCTTGCAATGCCAAAGGAGATCTGACTTCCCTGAGGAGCCATGAGTGGTCCCCCAGGTCGACACACAACTCGAGAGGAACCCTAAGCTTCCCGCCACAACTCCAGGCAAATTACGAAATTCTCCCCTGCAGGCTTGAGGAGGGCCTTTTACGCTGCAGCGTTTCCAAAGAAAGCCCACGTTTCCCTTGGAACTCGAAAGGGTCCTAGATATGCTTTACGAAACTCCAGAAGTTTCCCGAGATACCTGTCCCCACACGAGAGGAATGCTGTTTCCTGCCACAAGTCAAGAAGTGCCCCTTTTTCCACGCCTCAAGTCAAGATGAGCGTTGATTGCCCTGCTTTACCTGGAAAAGAATGCCGACGTCCCCTTCGCACCTCGAGAGGAGGCTGGTATCTACTTGACATTGGAGGGGAACCCGGGGGTCTTGTCACAATTCGAATGCAACATATTTCCTCATCCACTCAAGATCAGGCCTGATTCCCTTGAACCGATTCGAATATCAGCTGAGAATCAACTCACAACACTAAGGGAGTTCTGATGCCCCGGTTGCTAATCCGAAAAGACCCCCAGGTCCCAAATTCAACTCAGCTGGAAGCCTGAAACCCCTTTGTGAACTCGAGAGGAAAGCAGAGTTCCATGCCTCCACACTCGTCGAAACTTGGTCAATGTTTGAAATGGCAAACACAGCCCAAGACCCACGTTAGAACAGGAGAACACTGAGGTTCCTGCCTCACCTCGAGATGAGGCCCTCTTCCATTGCACCAAACCCAGTGGAATCCCGAGAGGCCCCTCGCAACTCAAAGTATTCCTGACTTCCCATAGGCACCCTGAGAAACTCCCTGAGGTCACCGTTACAAGTTGAGGGAGCCCTGGGTTTCCTGCCGCAACTCGGGAAAGAGCTCGAGATTCCAACTTCAACACATCTTGAGGCCCGATTCCCCTGCCATGATTTGAGAGCAATGCTGCCGTCCCCCTCGCAACTCGAATGGACACTGAACATCCCTGGGGCCACACAAGAGGCTCCCTGAGTCCCGTCATAACTTGGGAATTCTGCTGAAACTCGAGAAAAACCACGAGGTTCTCCCGTCAGTGTGAGATGAGGATCTTTCACGCTGCAGCGTGTCAAGAGAAATTCCTGTTCCCTCTTGAAATTCGCAATGGTACTTGACACCCTTGATGCAACTCAAAAAGTTCCCCACATACTGTTCTCACTCAAGAGGAACACCAATTTCCCAGCACAACTTAATCTGAGCCCCTTCTCCCCTCCTGATCTTGACATAAGGGTCGATTCCCCTACTTTGCTGGAAAGTGATCTGGACCTTCCTGTCGCACCTCAGGAGGAGGCCAGTCTCACATTGAAACTCTAGAGGAAGCCTGGTGGGTAGTGCCAAATTCCAAAAGACACCGGTTTCTCCGTCCACTCAATATAAGTCCCAATGCCCGGGTACCTCTTCGAATGTAACCTTGAGGATGAAGTCACAACATGAAGGGGCACTGACACCCCAGTTGCATCGTCCAGAAAAAGCCTCAGGTTCCAAATACAACTCGACAAGGTGGCCTGTCACCCCGTGAACATCTCGAGTGGCAAGCGGAGTTCCATTCCTCAACACAAGATGGGGCCTGAGATCCTGTTCCAACTCTGCAGAGACCCTGCAATTGAAGTCAGAAATGGAGAGGAACCCTGAGGTTCCCTCCTCCACTCGAGATGAGGCCCTCTTCCATTTCACCAAAGCCAGTGGAGTCCCGAGAGGCCCCTCCCAAAACCAAAGTATTCCTGGCTTACAATAGGCACCATGAGAAGCTCCCTGAGGTCACCGTCACAAGTCGAGGGAACCCAGGGTTTCCTGCCGCAACTCGAGAAAGACCTTGAGATTACCCCTTCAAGGCGTCTTGAGGCCTGATTCCCCTGCCATGACTCGAGAGCAATGCAGTGATCCCCCTCACAAATCAAACGGAGACTGGACTTCCCTGGGGCCACACGACAGGCACCCTGAATTCCCCATTGTAACTCAAGAGAAACCCCACACGTCATGCCCCAGCTTGAAAAAAACCACGAGATTCCCCTGTTATTGCGAGATGAGGCCCTTCTTTTCCTGCAGGGCCTCGATAGAAATCCCGAGTCCTCTGTCAAAACTCCACAGGAGGTTTGTCTCCCTTTAGGCCACTCAATGGGCTCCAAGAGATACCCGTGCCAACTCGAGAGGAGGGCGGAGTTCTTTGCTTCACCTCGAGACGACGCCTGACTGCCAGTTGAACTCAATGCAATCCAAGATCCCTGTCGCCACTGGAGAGGAACACGGAGTTTCTGGACACAACCCTAGATGATATCTATTTGCCCTGCAGTGACTCGAGAGCAATCCCCAGCTCCCCCTCACAACTTGAAAGGAGATTGGACTTCCCTGGACCAACACCAGAGGCACCCTGAGTTCCCCGTCATAACTCGAGAATCCCGCCCTAACTTGACAAAAACCATGATCTTCCCCCGTCATCGCGAGATGAGGCCCTTTCCTGTGGCAGCATCTCAAAGAAATCCCATGTTCCCTCTTGAAATTCAAAACGGTACTTGACACCCTTAATGAAACTCAAAAAGTTCCCGACATACCGGTCTCACTCGAGAGGAAAACCGAGTTTCCCGGCACAACTTAATCTGAGCTCCTTCTCCCCTTGTGATCTCGATATCAGGGTAGACTCAGCTGCTTTGTCTGGAAAGGGATCCTGACCTTCCCGTCACACCTCAGGAGAAGGCCAGTCTCACCTTGAAACTCAAGAGGAAGACTCGTGGGTTGTGCCACATTCTGAAAGACACAGATTTCCCCATCCACTCAAGACAAGTCCCAATGCCATGGCACCTGTTCGAATGTAACCCTGAGGATGAAGTCACAACACGAAGGGGCACTTACACCCCAGTTGCATCATCCGGAAAAAGCTGCAGGTTCCAAATACAACTCGACAAGTGGCCTGTCACCCTGTGAACAATGTGAGAGGCAGGCGGAGTTCTAATCTTCAACACAGGAAGAGGCCTGTCTCTCCTGTTCCAACTCTGCAGAGACCCTGTGATCGAAGTCAGAAATGGAGAGGAACCCTGAGGTTCCCGCCTCAACTCGAAATGAGGCCCTATTCATCCCTGCAGTGATGCGTTAGGAATCCCGAGGTGCCCTTCGCAACGCTGAAGGAGACCTGACTTCCCTGAGGAGACACGATCGGTCCGCAGGTTCAACGCAACTCGAGAGGAACCCTAAGCTTCCTGCCACAACTCCACCAAACTATGAAATTCTCCCTGAATGCTTAAGGAGGCCCTTAAGGGAAGCCCACGTTTCCCTTGGAACTCGAAAGGGTCCTTGACACTTTTTACGAAACTCCAGAAGTTTCCCGAGATACCCGTCCCCATTCGAGAGGAACGCTGAGTTTCCCGCTACAAGTCAAGAAAAACCCCGTTTTCCCCGCCTGAAGTCGAGATGAAGGTCGATTGCCCTGCTGCCTGGAAATGAATACTAACTTCCCCATCACATCTCGAGAGGAGAAGGTTATCTAATTGACACTGGAGGGGAACCCGGAGGCCTTGTCACAATTCGAAAGCCACGAATTTCCCCATCCACTCGAGATCAGGCCTGATTCCCTTGCACCAATTCGAATGTTAGCCAAGAATCAACTCACAACACAAAGGGAGTTCTGAAGCCCCGGTTGCTAATCTAAAAAGAGCCCTAGGTCTCAAATCAACTCGGCTGGAGGCCTGAAACCCCTTTGCAACTTGAGAGGAAAGATGAGTTCCATGCCTCGACAGACGTCGAGATGTGACTCCTGTTTTAAACGGCAACCACAGCCCAAGACCCATGTCAGAACATTAGAAGGACCCTGAGGTTCCTGCCTCAACTCGAAATGAGGCCCTCTTCCATTGCACCAAACGCAGTGGAGTCTCAACAGTCCCCTCCAAACTCCACAGTATTCATGACTTCCCATAGGCACACTGAGACGTTCCCTGAGGTCACTGTCACAAGTTGAGGGAACCCAGGGTTTGCTGCCTCAACTTGAGAAAGACCTCCAGATTCCCCTTCAACACGTCTTGAGGCCCGATTCCCCTGCCGTGACTCGATAGCAATACCATGCTCTGCCTCACAACTCGAATGGAGACAGCACTTCCCAGGGCCACACGAGAGGCTCCCTGAGTTCCCTGTCGTTACTCGAGAGAAAGCCCACACGTCGTGCCGCAGCTCGAGAAAAACCACGAGTTTCCCCCATCATCGCGAGATGAGGCCCTTCCTTTCCTGAAGGACCTAGAGAAGAATCCCGTGTCCTCTCTCAAAACTCCACAGGAGGCTTGACTCCCTTTAGGCCACTCAGTGGGCTCGATGAGTTACCCGTCACAACTTGAGAGGAGAGTGGAGTTCTTAGCTTCCACCTAAGACGAGGCCTGACTTCCCAAGTGAACCTTGAATGGAACCCTGAAATCCCTGTCACCACTGGAAAGAAACACAGAGTTTCAGGACACAAGCCTAGATGAGGTCTATTTGCCCTGCAGTGATTGGATAGCAATCCCCGGCTTCCCCTCGCAACTCGAATGGAGATTGCACTTCCTTGGGGCAACACGAGAGGCTCCCTGAGTTCTCCGCCGCAACTCGAGAAAAACCACGAGGTTCCCCCGACATCACGAGATGAAGCCCTTTCATGCCGCACCATCTCAAGAGAAATCCCATGTTCCCTCTTGAAATTTGAAACGGTACTTGACACCCTTGATGCATCTCAAAATGTTCCCGACATACTGTTCTCACTCGAGAGGAACACCGAATTTCCTGCCACAACTTAATCTGACCCCTTCTCCCCTCCTGATCTACATGAGGGTCGATTCCCCTGCTTTGTCTGGAAAGGGATCCTGACCTTCTCATCGCACCTCACGAGGAGTCCGGTCTCACATTGGAACTCGAGAGGAAGCCTTGTGGGTCATGCCACATTCTGAAAAACACCGTTATCCCCGTTCACTCAAGATAAGTCCCGATGCCCAGGCACCTCTTGAATGTAACCCTGAGGATGAAGTCACAACACGAAGCGGCACTGACACCCCAGTTGCTTCCTCTGGAAAAAGCCGCAGGTTCCAAATACAACTCGACAAGTGGCCTTTCACCCCATGTACAACTCGAGAGGTAAGCGGAGTTCCATTCCTCAACACAACTCGAGGCCTGACTCTCCTGTCCAACTCTGCAGAGACCCTGCGATATAAGTCAGAAATGGAGAGGAACCCTGAGGTTCCCACCTCAACTCGAGATGAGGCCCTATTCATTCCTGCAGTGATGCGGGAGGAATCTGAGGTGCCCTTCACAACGCCAAAGGAGATCTGACTTCCGGGAGGAGATAGGAGAGGTCACCCAGGTCGACACGCAACTCTAGAGGAACCCTCAGCTTCCCACCACAACTCCTCGCAAACTAGGAAATTCTCCCCTGCACACTTGAGGAGGCCTTTTAATGCTGCAGCGTTTCCAAAGAAAGCCCACGTTTCCCTTTGAACTCGAAAGGGTCCTCGACACACGTTACAAAACTCCAGAAGTTTCCTGACATATCTGTCCACACTTGAGAGGAATGCTGAGTTTCCTGCACCAAGTCAAGAAGAGCCCCATTTTCCCCACCTCAATTGAGAGGAGGGTCAATTGCCCTGCCAACGTCCCATTGCACCTCCAGAGTAGGCTGGTATCTACTCAACACTGGAGGGGACCTGGGGGCCTTGTCAAAATTCGAAAGCCACGTATTTCCCCGTATACTCGAAATCAGGCCTGATTACCTTGCACTGATTCGAATGTCAGAGAAGAAACAACTCACAATATGCAGGGAGTTTTGATGCCCTGGTTGCTAATCAGAAAAGAGCCCCAGGTCCCAAATTGAACTCTGCTGGAGGCCTGTAACCCCTTTGACAACTCGAGAAGAAAGCAGAGTTCCATGTCTCCACACACGTCGAGACCTGACTCCCTGTTTGAAACAGGAGTCACATCGCAAGACAAATGTCAGAACAGGAGAGGAAACCTGAGGTTCCCACCTCAATTTGAGATGAGGCCCTCTTCTATTTCACCAAACGCAGTGGAGAAACGAGAGGCCCCTCCCAACTCCACAGTATTCCTGATTTCCATAGACACACTAAAAAGCTCCTTGAGGTCACCGTCACAAGTCGAGAGAACCCAGGGTTTTGTGCCGCAACTCGAGAAAGACATCGAGATTCCCCCTTCAACACGTCTTGAGTCCTGATTCCCCTGCTGTGACTCGAAAGCAATGCCGCGCTCCCCTCGAAACTCGAATGGAGACTGGGCTTCCCTGGGGCCACACGAGAGGCTCCCTGAGTTCCGCATCGTAACTCGAGAGAAACCCCACACATCACGCCGCAGCTTGAAGAAAACCACGAGATTCCCCGTCATCGCGAGATGAGGCCCTTCTTCTCCTGCAGGTCCTAGAGAGCATTCCCGAGTCCTATCTCAACACTCCACAGGAGGCTTGACTTCCTTTAGGCCACTCAATGGGCTCCCAGAGATACCCGTTGCAACTCGGGAGGACAGGAAATTCTTTGCTTCCCCTCGAGATGAGGCCTGACTCCCCAGGTCAACCCAGATGCAACCCCGAGATCCCTGTCACCACTGGAGAGGAACACAGAGTTTCTGGACACAAGCCTAGATGAGGCCTATTTGCCCTGAAGTGACTCGAGAGCAATCCCGAGCTCCCCCTCGTAACTTGAATGGAGATTGGACTTCCCTGGGCCAACATGACAGGCTCCCTGAGTTCGCCATCGCAACTCAAGAATCCCACCACAACTTGAGAAATACCAAGAGGTTTGCCATCATCGCGAGATGAGGCCTTTCCCGTTGAAATGTCTCAAGGGTAATCTCACGTTCCCTCTTGAAAATCGAAGCGGTACTTGACACACTTGATGTAATCCAAAAATTTCCCTGCCATTCTTGTCTCACTCGAGAGGAACACCGAGTTTCCCGGCACCACATAATCTCAGCCCCTTTTCCCCTCCTGATCTCGACATGAGGGTCGATTCCCCTGCTTTGTCTGGAAAGGGATCCCGACCTTCCCATTGCACCTCAGTAGGAGACCGGTCTCACACTGAAACTCAAGAGGAAGCCTCGTGGGTCTTGCCACATTCCGAAAGACACTGTTTTCCCCGTCCACTCAAGATAAGTCCCGATGCCCGGGCACCTCTTCGAATGTAACCCTGAGGATGAAGTTACAACAAGAAGGGGCACTGACACCCCAGATATATCGTCCAGAAAAAGCTGTAGGTTCCAAATACAACTCAACAAGTGGCCGGTCACCCCATGAACAACGCGAGAGGCAACTGGAGTTCCACGCCTCAGCACAAGATGAGGCCTGACTCTCCTATTCCAACTCTGCAGAGACCTTGGGATCGAAGTCAGAAATGGAGAGGAACCCTGAGGTTCCCATCTCAACTCAAGATGAGGCCCTATTCATCCCTGCAGCGATGTGCGAGCAATCCCAAGGTGCCCCTCCCAACGCCAAAGGAGATCTGACTTCCCTGAGGAGACACGAGTGGATCCTCCAGGTTGACATGTGACTCGAGAGGAACCCTAAGCTTCCCGCCACAACTCCACACCAACCACGATCTTCTCCCCTGCATACTTCAGGAGGCCCCTTTTCAGTGCAGCATTTCTAAAGAAAGCCCACGAACCCTCTTGGAACTCGAAAGGGTACTTGACACGTTTTATGAAACTCCAGAAATTTCTCCAGATAGCCGTCCCCACTCAAGAGGAACGCTGATGTTCCCGAAACAAGTCAAGAAGATCCCCATTTCTCCATCCTCAAGTCGAGATGAGGGTCGATTGCCCTGCTTCGCCTGGAAAGGAATGCCAACGTCCTGGTCACACCTCGAGAGGAGGCTGCTATCTAACTGAAACTGGAGGGGAAACCGGGGGTTTGTCAGAATTCGAAATCCAATTATTTCCCCATCCACTCGATATCAGGCCAGATTCTCTTGCACTGATTCAAAAGTCAGCCAGAATCATCTCACAAACTGAAGGGAGTTCTGATGCCCCGGTTGCTAATTCAAAAGGAGCCACAGGTCCCAAATTCAAATCGCCTGGAGGCCTGAAACCCCTTTGACAATTCTAGAGGAAAGCAGAGTTTCATGCCTCCACACAATTCGAGACCTGACTCCCTGTTTGAAACGGCATACACACCCCGAGACCCACGTCAGAACAGGAGAGGAATCTGAGGTTCCCTCCTCCACTCCAGATGAGGCCCTCTTCCATTGCACCAAGCCCAGTGGAGTCCCGAGAGGCCCCTCCAAAATCCAAAGTATTCCTGGCTTCCCATAGGCACCATGAGAAGCTCCCTGAGGTCACTGTGGCAAGTCGAGGGAACCCAGGGTTTCCTGCCACAACTCCAGAAAGACTTCGAGATTCCCCTTCAATGCGTCTTGCCGTGATTCCCCTCGCACCTCGAATGGAGACGGGACTTCGGTGGGGCAACTCGAGAGGCTTCCTGAATTCCCTGTCGTAACTTGAGAGAAACCCCACACGTTGTGCCGCAGCTAAAAAAAACACGTGGTTCCCACGTCATCGCGAGATGAGGCTCTTTCCCACTGCAGAGTCTCGAAAGAAATCCCACGATCCCTCTTAAAGTTCAAAACCATACTTGACATTGTTAATGCTACTCAAAAATTTCCCTGAAATACTGGTCTCACTCGAGAGGAACACCGCGTTTCCTGGCAGAACTTAATCTGAGCCCCTTCTCGCCTCTTTATCTCCACATGAGGGTTGAACCCCTGCTTTGTCTGGAAAGAAATCCCGACCTTCCCATCGTACCTCAGGAGGAGGCCAGTTGAACATGGAAACTAGAGAGGAAGACTCGTGGGTCGTGCCATATTCTGAAAGACACCGATTTCCCCGTCCACTCAAGGTAAGTCCTGATGCCCGGGCACCTCTCCGAATGTAACCCAGGGGTTGAAGACACAACATGAAGGGGCACTGACACCACCTTTGCATCCTCCAGAAAAAGATGTAGGTTCCAAATACTATCGACAAGTGGCCTGACACCCTATGAACAACTCGAGAGGCAAGCAGAGTTCCATGCCTCAAAACAAGACGAGGCGTGACTCCCCTGTTCCAACTTTGTAGAGACACTGAGATCGATTTCAGAAAATGAGAGGAACGCTGAGGTTCCCGCCTCAACTCCAGATGAGGCACTATTCATCCCTGTAGTGATGCGCGAGGAATCCCGTGGTGTGCCTCTCATGCCAAAGGAGATCTGACTTCCCTGAGGATACATGAGCTGGTCCTCAGGTCGACACGTGACTCGAGAGGAACCCAAAGCTTCCCGCCACAACTCCACACAAACCATGAAATTCTCCCCTGCACAATTCAGGAGGCCCCTTTTCAGTGCAGCATTTCTGAAGAAAGACCACGGGCCCTCTTGGAATGCGAAAGGGTACTTAACACATTTTATGAAACTCCAGAAGTATCCCCAGATACCTGTCCCCACTTGAGAGTAACACTGAGGTTCCCAAAACAAGTCAAGAAGATCCCCGTTTTCCCCTCCTCAAGTCGAGATGAGGGTCGATTGCCCTGCTTCACTTGGAAAGGAATGCCGAAGTCCCTGTCGCACCTCGAGAGGAGGCTGGTATCTACTTGACACTGGAGGGCAATCCTGGGGTCTTGTCACAATTCGAAAGCCACGTATTTCCCCATCCATTCGAGATCAGGCCTGATTTCCTTGAACCGATTCGAATGTCAGCCGAGAATCATCTCACAAACCGAAGGGAGTTCTGATGCCCCGGTTGCTAATTCGAAAGGAGCCCCAGGTCCAAAATTCAACTCATCTGGAGGCCCTAAACCCCTTTGACAACTCGAGAGGAAAGCAGAGTTCCACGCCTCCACACATTCGAGACCTGACTCCCTGTTTGAAACGGCATATACACCCCGAGACCCACGTCAGAACAAGAGAGGAACCTGAGGTTCCCTCCACACGAGATGAGGCCCTCTTCCATTGCACTAAGCCCAGTGGAGTCCAAAGAGACCTCTCCCAAATCCAAAGTATTCCTGGCTTCCAATAGGAACCATGAGAAGCTCCCTGAGGTCACCGTCACAAGTCGAGGGAACCCAGGGTTTCCTGCAGCAACTCTAGAAAGTTCTCAAGATTCTCCCTTCAGCGCAACTTGAGGCCCTATTCCCCTGCCGTGACTCGAAAGCAATGCCGCGCTACCCCTTGCAACTCGAATGGAGACTGGAATTCCCTGGGGCCACACGAGAGTATCCCTGAGTTCCCCATCGTAACTCGAGAGAAAACCCACACGTCGTGCCACAGTTAGGAAAACAAAAAAAAAAGCAACACTTGGTTCCCCTGTCATCTCGAGAGGAGGCCCTTTCCCACTGAAGAGTCTCGAAAGAAATTCCACGATCCCTCTGGAAGTTTGAAACGGTACTTGACATCGTTGATGTTACTCAAAAATTTCCCCAAAATACCAGTCTCACTCGAGAGGAACAACACGTTTCCCTGCAGAACTTAATCTGAGCTCCTTCTCGCCTCCTTATCTTGACATGAGGGTCGATTCCACTGCTTTGTCTGGAAAGGAATCCTGACCTTCCCGGCGCACCTCAGGAGGCGGCCGGTTTCACATGGAAACTTGAGAGGAAGCTCATGGGTTGTTCCACATTCCAAAAGACACCGAATTCCCAGTTCCCTTAAGGTAAGTCCTGTTGCCTGGGCACCTCTTCTAATGCAACCCAGAGGATGAAGTCACAACGCGAAGGGGTACTGACACCCTGTTGGCATCCTCCGGAAAAAGATGCAGGTTCCATATACTATTGACAAGTGGCCTGAAACCCCATGAACAACTCGAGAGGGAAGGGGAGTTCCATGCCTCAACACAAGACAGGGCCTGACTCCTCTGTTTCAACTCTGCAGAGACCCCAAGATTGATGTTAGAAATGGAGAGGAACCCTGAGGTTCCCACCTCAACTTGAGATGAGGCCCCATTCATCCCTGTAGCATCGCGTGAGGAATCCTGAGGTGCCCCTCTCAACGCCAAAATAGATCTGACTTCCCTGAGGAGACATGCACGGGTCCCCCAGGTTGACACACAACTTGAGAGGAACCCTAAGCTTGCCACCACAACTCCACGCACACAACGAAATTGTCCCCTGCATGCTTGAGAAGGCCCTTTTATGCTGCAGCGTTTCCAAAGAAAGCCCATGTTCCCTCTTGGAACTCGAAAGAGTACTTGACACGCTTTATGAAACTCCAGAAGTTGGCCCAGATACGCGTCCCCACTTGAGTGGAACACTGAGGTTCCTGACACAAGTCAAGAACAGCCCCGTTTTCCCCTCCTCAAGTCGAGATGACGGTTGATTGCCCTGCTTCGCCTGGAAAGGAATGTTGACGACCCTTCACACCTCAAGAAGCGGCTGGTATCTATTTGACACTGGAGAGAAACCGGGGTTCTTGTCACAATTCAAAAGCTACGTATTTCCCCACCCACACGGGATTAGGACTGATTCCCTTGCACCTATTCGAATGTCAGCTGAGAATCAACTCACAACATGAAGGGAGTTCTGATGCCCCGGTTGCTAATTTGAAAAGAGCCCCAGTTCCCAAATTCAACTCGCCTGGAGGCCTGAAACCCCTTTGACAACTCGAGAGGAAAGCAGAGTTCCATGCCTCCACATAACTCAAGACCTGACTCCCTGTTTGAAACGTCATACAAACATTGAGAACCACCTCAGAACAGGAGAGGAACACTGAGGTTCCAGCCTCAATTCGAGATGAGGCCCTCTTCCATTGCACCGACCCCAGTGGAGTCCCGAGAGGCCCGTCCCAATACACAGTATTCCTGACTTCCCATAGGCACCATGAGAAGCTCCCTGGGGTCACCGTCAGAAGTCGAGAGAACCCTGGGTTTCCTGGCGCAACTCGAGAATGTTCTCGAAATTCCCCATTCAACGCATCCTGAGGCTGATTCCCCTGCCATGACTCGAGAGCAATGCTGCACTCCCCCTCTCAACTCTAATGGAGACAGGATTTCCCTGGGGCTACACGTGAGGCTCCCTGAGTTCCCCGTCGTAACTCAAGAGAAAACCCACACGTTGTGCCACAGCTGGAAAAAAACCAAAAGACTCCCTCATCATCACCAGATGAGGCCCTTCTTTTCCTGCAGGGCCTAGAGAGCAATTCCGAGTCCCCCCTAAAACTCCATAGGAGGCTTGCCTCTTTCTTTAGGCCACTCAAATGTCTCCAAGAGATACCTGTGACAAGTCTAGAGGAGAGCAGAGTTCTTTGCTTCATCTTGAGACGAGCCTGACTCCCCTGGTGAAACATGACTGCAACCCCGAGATCTCTGTCGCCATGGAGAGAAACATGGAGTTTCTGGACACAAGCCTAGATGAGGTCTATTTGCCCTGAAGTGACTCGAGAGCAATCCCCCAGCTCCCCCTCGCAACTCGAATGGAGATTGGACTTCCCTGGCCCAACACGAGAGGCTCCCTGAGTTCCCTGTCGTAACTCGAGAATCCTGCCACAACTCGAGTAAAACCACGAGGTTCCTCCGTCATCACCAGATGAGGCCCTTTCCCACTGAAGCATCTCAAGAGAAATCTCGCGTTCCCTCTTGAAATTAGAAATGGTACTTGACACCCTTGGTGCAACTCAAAAAGTTCCCGACATACCGTTCTCACGCAAGAGGAACACTGAGTTTCCTGGCAAAACATAATCTAAGCCCCTTCTCCCCTCCTGATCTCGACATGAGGGTCGATTCCCATGCTTTGGCTGGAAAGGGATCCCGACCTTCCAATCGCACCTCAGGAGCAGGCCAGTCTCACGTTGAAACTCGAGAGGAAGCCTCGTGGGTTGTGCCACATTCTGAAAGACAGCGATTTCCCCTTCCACTAAAGATAAGTCTCGATGCCTGGGCACCTCTTCGAATGTAACCCTTAGGATGAAGTCACAACAAGAAGGGGCACTGACACCTCATTTGCATCGTCCAGAAAAAGCCACAGGTTCCAAATACAACACAACAAGTGTCCTGTCACCCCGTGAACAACTTGAGAGGCAAGCGGAGTTCCATTCCTCAACATGAGATGAGGCCTAACTCTCCTGTTCCAACTCTGCAGAGACCCTGCGATCGAAGTCAGAAATGGAGAGGAACCCTGAGGTTCCAGCCTCAACTTGAGATGAGGCTCTCTTCATCCCTGCAGCGATGCGTGAGGAATCCCTAGATGCCCCTCGCAACGTCAAAGCAGATCTGACTTCCCTGAGGAGACACGAGTGGTCCCCTATGTCGACACACAACTCGAGAGGAACCCTCAGCGTCCCTCCTCAACTTCACGCAAACTACGAAATTCTCCACTGCATGCTTGAGGAGGCCCTTTTATGCTGCAGCGTTTCCAATGAAAGCCCACGTTGCCTTGGAACGCAAAAGGGTCCTCGACACACTTTATGAAACTCCAGAAGGTCCTGAGATACACGTCCCCGTTCGAACGGAACGCTGAGTTTCCCGCCACAAGTCAAGAAGAGCCCCGATATCCCCGCCTTAAGTCGCAATGAGGGTTGATTGCCCTGCTTCACCTGGAAAGGAATGCCGACATCCCCATCGCACCTCGAGAGGATGCAGGTATCTACTTGACACTGGAAGGGACCCAGGGGCTTGTCACAATTTGAAAGACACGTATTTCCTCATCCACTCGAGATCAGGTCTGATTTCCTTGCACCAATAAAAATGTCAGCCGAGAATCAACTCACAACATGAAGGGAGTTCTGATGCCCTGGTTGCTAAAACTAAAAGAGCCCCAGGTCCCAAATTCAACTCATCTGGAGGCCTGAAATCCTTTGAAAACTCGAAAGGAAACAGAGTTCCATGCCTCCACACACGCCGAGACCTGACTCCCGTTTTGAAACGGCATAAACAGCCCGAGTCCCACGTCAGAACAGGAGAGGAACCCTGAGGTTTCCATCTCGACTCGAGATGAGGCCCTCTTCCACTGCACCAAACCCAGTGAAGTCCCTAGAGGCCCCTCCCAACTCCACAGTATTCCTGACTTCCCATAGGCAGCCTGAGAAGCTCCCTGAGGTCACAGTCACAAGTTGAGGGAACCCAGGGTTTCCTGACATGACTCGAGAAAGACCTCTAGATTCCCCCTTCAATGAGCCTTGAGGCCGATTCTTATGAAGTGACTCAAGAGCAATGCCGTGCTCCCCCTCGCCACTTGAATGGAGACTGGATTTCCCTGGGGCCACATGAGAGGCAACCTGAGTTCCCTGTCGTAACTCAAGAGAAACCCTACAAGTCATGCAGCATCTCAAAAACAAAAACAAAAACAAAAAAAAAACAAAAAAAACCCAAAAAACCTCGAGTTTGCCCCGTTATAGAGAGATGAGGCCATACTTTTCCTGCAGGGCCTAGAGAGCAATCCTGAGTCCTCTCTCAAAGCTCCACAAGAGGTTTGACTCACTTTAGGCCACTCAATGGACTCCAAGAGATACCCGTCGCAACTCGAGAGGAGAGGGAATTTCTTTGCTTCCACTTGAGATGAGGCCTGACTCACTGAGTGAACCTTGAATGCAACCCCAAGATCCCTGTCACCACTGGAGAGGAACACAGAGTTTCTGGATACAAGCCTAGATGAGGTCTATTTGCCCTGCAGTGACTCGAGAGCTAGCCTCGGCTCCCCCTCGCAACTCGAATGAAGATTGGACTTCCTTGGGGCAATATGAGAGGTTCCCTGAGCTCCCCGTCATAACTCGAGAATCCCACCACAACTCGAGAAAAACCACGAGGTTCGACCATCATCACGAGATGTGGCCCTTTCCAGCTGCAGCGTCTCAAGAGATTTCCCACGTTCCCTCTTGAAAATCGAAACGATACTTGACATCCTTGATGCAACGCAAAACGTTCCCCCACATACCATTCTCACATGAGAGGAACACCAAGTTTCCAGGCAAAACTTAATCTGAGCACTTTCTCCCCTCCTTATCTCGACATGAGGATCGGTTCCCCTGCTTTGTCTGGAAAGGGATCCCGACTATCCCATCGCACCTTAGGAGGAGGCTGGTCTCACATTGAAACTTGAGATGAAGCCTCGTGGGTCGTGCCACATTCTGAAAGACACTGATTTTCCCGTCCACTCAAGATACATCCTGATGACTGGGCACGTCTTCGAATGTAACTCTGAGGATGAAGTCACAACATGAAGGGGAACTGACACCCCAGTTGCATCGTCTGGAAAAAGCGGCAGGTTCCAAATACAACTCGACAAGTGGCCTGTCACCCCGTGAACAACTCGAGAGGTAAGTGGAGTTCCATTCCTCAACAAAGGATGAGGCCTGACTCTCCTGATCCAACTCTGCAGAGACCCTGCGTTTGAAGTCAGAAATGGAGAGGAACCCTGAGGTTCGTGCCTCAACTCGAGATGAGGCCCTCTTCCATTGCACCAAACTCAGTGGAGTCCCGAGAGGCCCCTCCCAACTTCACAGTATTCCTGATGTCCCATAGGTACCCTGAGAAGCTCCCAGAGGTCATAGTCACAAGTCGAGTGATCCCAGGGTTTCCTGCACAACTCAAGAAAGACCTCGAGATTCCCCCTTCAACTCGTTATGAGACCCAATTCCCCTGCCGTGATTTGAAAGCAATACCACGCTCCCACTCGCAACTCTAATGGAGACTGGTCTTCCCTGTGGCCACACGAAAGGCTCCCTGATTTTCCTGTCATAACGCATGAGAAACCCCACACATCTCGCCACAGCTCGAAAAAAACTACAAGATTCCCCTGTCATCGCGAGATGAGGCCCCTCTTCCTGCAGGACCCAGAGAGCAATCCCGAGTCCTCTCTCAAAACTCCACAGGAGGCTTGACTCACTTTAGGCCACTCAATGGGCTCCAAGAGATATCCATCGCAACTCGAGAGGAGAGCGGAGTTCTTTGCTTCCACTCGAGACGAGGCCTGACTCCCCGGGTGAACCTTGAATGCAACCCCGAGATCCCTGTCGCCACTGGAGAGGAACACGGAGTTTCTGGTCCCAAGCCTAGATGAGGTCTGTTTCCCTTGCAGTGACTCAAGAGCAATCCCCAGCTTCCCCTCACAACTCAATGGAGATTGGACTTCCCTGAGCCAACAGGAAGGCTCCCTGAGATCCCCTCCGCAACTCGAGAAAAACCACACAGTTCCCCCGTCATTGCCAGATGAAGCCCTTTCCCACTGCAGTCTCACCTGAAATCCCACTTTCCCTCCTGAAATTCGAAACGGTAGTTGACACCCTTGATGCAACACAAAAAGTTCCTGACATACCGTTCTCACTCGAGAGGAACACCGATTTCCCCGGACAACCTAATCTGAACTCCTTCTCCCTCCTGATATCGACAAGAGGGTCGATTCCCCTGCTTTGTCTGGAAAGTAATCCCGACCTTCCCATCGCAGCTCAGGAGGAGGCCATTCTCACATTGAAACTCGAGAGGAAGCCTCGTGGGTCATGCCACATTCCGAAAGACACCGATTTCCCTGTCCGCTCAAGAGAAGTCCCGATGCCCGGGCACCTCTTCGAATGTAACCCTGAGGATGAAGTCACAACACGAAGGGGCACTGACACCCCAGTTGCATCGTCCGGAAACAGCCGCAAGGTTCCAAATACAACTCAACAAGTGGTCTGTCACCCCGTGAACAACACGAGAGGCAATCAGAGTTCCATTCGTCAACACAAGATGAGGCCTGACTCTCCTGTTCCAACTCTGCAGAGACCCTGTGATCAAAGTCAGAAATGGAGAGGAACTCGAGGTTCCTGCCTCAACTCGAGACAAGGCCCTATTCATCCCTGCAGTGATCCGCGAGGAATCCCAAGGTGCCCCTCACAATGCCAAAGGAGATCTGACTTCCCTGAGGAAACACGAGCAGTCCTCCAGGTCGACATGCAACTCGAGATGAATGCTTATCTTCCCGCCACAACTCCACGTAGACTATGACATTCTCCCCTGCACGCTTGAGGAGGCCCTTTTACACTGCAGCGTTTCCAATGAAAACCTGTGGTTCCCTTGGAACTCGAAAGGGTCCTCGACATGCTTTACGAAACTCCAGAAGTTTCCCCAGATACCCGTCCCCACTCGAGAGGAATGCTGAGGTTCCCAAAACAAGTCAAGAAGAGCCCCACTTTCCCCTCCTCAAGTCGATATGAGAGTCGATTGCCTGCTTCACCTGGAAAGGAATGCCAATGTCCCCGTCCCACCTCGAGAGGAGGCTGGTATCTAACTGACATTGGAATGGAAACCGGGTGTCTTGTCACAATTTGAAAGCCAATTATTTCCCCATCCACTCGATATCAGGTCAGATTCCCTTGCACCGATTTAAAAGTCAGCCAGAATCAACTCACAAACCAAAGGGAGTTCTGATGCCCCGGTTGCTAATTCAAAAGGAGCCACAGGTCCCAAATTCAATTCGCCTGGAGGCCTGAAAACCCTTTGACAACTCGAGAGGAAAGCAGAGTTCCATGCCTCCCCACAAGTCGAGACCTGACTCCCTGTTTTAAATGGCATACACACCCCGAGACTCACATCAGAATAGGAGAGGAACCTGAGGTTCACTCCTCCACTCGAGATGAGGCCCCCTTCCATTGCATTGAGCCCAGTGGAATCCTGAGAGGTCCCTCCCAAATCCAAAGTATTCCTGGCTTCCAATAGGCACCATGAGAAGCTCCCTGAGGTCACCATCACAAGTCGAGGGAACCCAGGGTTTTCTGCGGTAACTCGAGGAAGACTTCAGTATCCTCCTTCAACGAGTCTTGAGGCCCAATTCCCCTTCCGTGACTCGAGAGCAATGCCGTGCTCCCCCTGCAACTAAATGGAGACTGGACTTCCCTGGGGCCACACTAGAGGATACCTGAGTTCCCTGTCATAACTCGAGAGAAAACCCACACGTCGTTCCACAGCTAGAAAAAAAACATGTGGTTCCCCCGTCATCGCAAGATGAGGCTCTTTCCCACTGAAGAGTCTCGAAAGAAATCCCACGATCCCTCTGGAAGTTTGAAACGGTACTTGACATCGAGGATGATAATCAAAAATTTCCCCGAGATACCAGTCTCACTCGAAAGGAACAACGTGTTTCTTTGCAGAACTTAATCTGAGCCCCTTTTCGCATCCTTATCTCGACATGAGGGTCGATTCCCCTGCTTTTTCTGGAAAGGGATCCTGACCTTCCCGGAGCACCTCAGGAGGAGGCCGGTCTCACATGGAAACTCGAGAGGAAGCCTCGTGGGTTGTTCCACATTCCAAAAGACACCGATTTCCCTGTTCCCTCAAGGTAAGTCCTGTTGCCCGGGCACCTCTTCTAATGTAACCCAGAGGATGAAGTCACAACATGAAGGGGCACTGACACCCCGTTTGCATCCTCTGGAAAAAGACGCAGGTTCCAAATACTATTGACAAGTGGCCTGAAACCCCATGAACAACTCGAGAGGGAAGCGGAGATCCAAGCCTCAACACACGACTGGGCCTGACTCCCCTGTTCCAACTGTGCAGAGACCTTAGATTGATGTTAGAAATGGAGAGGAACCCTGTGGTTCCCGCCTCAACTAAAGATGAGGTCATATTCATTCATGTAGCAAAGCGCGAGGAATCCCAAGGTGCCCTTTGCAACGCCAAAGGAGATATGACTTCCCTGAGTAAATACCAGAGAGTCCCCCAGGTTGACGTGCAACTCGAGAGGAACCCTAAGCTTCCTGCAACAACTCCACACACACAACAAAATTCTCCCCTGCATGCTTGAGAAGGCCCTTTTATGCTTCAGCGTTTCCAAAGAAAGCCCACGTTTCCCTTGGAACTCGAAAGGGTCCTCCACACGCTTTACAAAACTCCAGAAGTTTCCAGCGATACCAGTCCCCACTCGAGAGGAATGCTGAAATTCCCGCCACAAGATAAGAAGAGCCCCGTTTTCCCCGCCTCAATTCGAGATGAGGGTCGATTGCCCTGCTTTGCCTGGAAAGAATGCTGACGTCCCCGTCGCACCTCGAGAGGAGGCTGATATCTACTTGACACTGGAGGGGAATCAGGGGTCTTGTCACAATTCAAAATCCACGGATTTCCCTATCCACTCAAGATCAGGCCTGATTTCCTTGCACGGATTCAAAAGTCAGCCGAGAATCAACTCACAACACGAAGGAGTTCTGATGCCCTTGCTGTTAATCAGAAAAGAGCTCCAGGCTTCAAATTCAACTCGGCTGGAGGCCTGACACCCCTTTGACAACTCGAGAGGAAAGCAGAGTTCCATGCCTTCACACACGTCGAGACCTATCTCCCTGTTTTAAACGGCATACATAGCCCAAGACCCAGGTCAGAACAGGAAAGGAAACCTGAGGTTCCTGACTCACCTCAAGATGAGGCCCTATTCCATTGCACCAATCCCAGTGCAGTCCCGAGAGGCCCCTCCCAACTCCACAGTATTCCTGACTTCCTATAGGCACCCTGAGAATCTCCTTGAAGTCAGTGTCACAAGTTGAGGGAACCCAGGGTTTCCTGCCGCAACTCAAAAAAGACCTCGAGATTCCCCCTTCAACGCCTCTTGAGGCCGATTCCCCTGCCATGATTCGAGAGCAATGCCACGCTCCCCCTCACCACTCGAATGGAGACTGGACTTCACTGGGGCCACACGAGAGGCTCCCTGAGTTCCCCAACGTAACTTGTGAGAAAGCCCACACGTCGTGCCGCAGCTCCAAAAAAACCACGAGATTCCCCTGCCATCGTGAGATGAGGCCCTTCTTTTCCTGAACAACCTAGAGAGCAATTCCGAGTCCTCTCTCAAAACTCCACAGGAAGCTTGACTCACTTTAGGCCACTCAATGGGCTCCAAGAGTTACCCGTTGCAACTCGAGAGGAGAGCGGAGTTCTTTGCTTCCACTCGAGATGAGGCTTGACTCCCTGGGTGAACCTTGAATGAAACCATGAGATCCCTGTCGCCATAGGAGAGGGACATGGAGTTTCTGAACACAAGCCTAGATGAGGTCTATTTGCCCTGCAGTGACTCGAGAGCAGTCCCCAGCTCCCCCATGCAACTCGAATGGAGATTGGACTTCCCTGGGCCAACAGAGAGGAACACAAGAATCCCGCCACAACTCGAGAAAAACCACGAGGTTCCCCTGTCATAGAGAGATGAGGTCCTTTTCCACTGCAGCACCTCAGGAGAAATCCCACATTTCCTCTTGAAATAAGAAATGGTACTTGACACCCGTTATGCAATGCAAAAAGTTCCCTGACATACCATTCTCACTCGAGAGGAACACCGAGTTTCACGGCACAACTTATCTGAGCCCCTTCTCCCCTCCTGATTTTGACATTAGGGTCGATTCCCCTTCTTTGTCTATAAAGGGTTCCCGACCTTCCAGTCGCACCTCAGAATGAGGCCAGTTGCACATTGAATCTCGAGAGGAAGCCTTGTGGGTCGTGCCACATTCTGAAAGTCACCAATTTCCCCGTCCACTCAAGATAAGTCCCGATGCACGGGCATCTTTTCGAATGTAACTCAGAGGATGAAGTCACAACATAAAGGGGCACTGACACCCCAGGTGCATCATACGGAAAAAGCCACAGGTTCCAAATACAACATGACAAGTGGCCTGTTATCCCATGAACAAAGTGAGAGGCAAGCGGAGTTCCATTCCTCAACACAAGATGAGGCCTGACTCTCCTGTTGAAACTCTGCAGAGAACCTCCACTCGAAGTCAGATGGAGAGGATCTCTGAGGTTCCCGCCTCAACTAGAGATGAGGCCCTATTCATCCCTGCAACGATGCATAAGGAATCCCGAGGTGTCCCTCGCAATGCCAAAGAAATCTGACTTCCCTGAGGAGAAACGAACGGTCCCCCAGGTTGACATGCAAGTCAAGAGGAACCCTAAGCTTCCCGCCACAAAACACGCAAACTACGAATTTCTCCCCTGCAAGCTTGAGGAGGCCTTTTATGCTGCAGCATTTCCAAAGTAAGGCCACGTTTCCCTTGGAACTCGAAAGGGTCCTCTACATGCTCTACGAAACTCCAGAAGTTTCCCGAGATACCCATCCGCACTCGAGAGGAATGCTGAGTTTCCTGCCACAAGTCAAGAAGAGCTCCGTTATCCCCGCCTCAAGTCCAGATGAGGGTCGATTGCCCTGCTTCGCCTGGAAAGGAATGCCGACGTCCCCATCACACCTAGAGAGGAGGCTGGTATCTACTTGACACCGAAGGGGAAATCAGGGGCCTTGTCACAATTCGAAAGCCACGTATTTTCCCATCCACTCGAGATCAGGCCTGATTTCCTTGCACTGATTCGAATGTCAGCCGAGAATCAACTCACAACACAAAGGGAGTTCTGATGCCCCGGTTGCTAATCCAAAAAGAGCCCCAGGTCCCAAATTCATCTCAGCTGGAGGCCTGAAATCCCTTTGACAACTAGAGAGGAAATCAGACTTTCATGCCTCCACAAGCGTTGAGACCTGACTCCCTGTTTGAAACAGTATACAAAGCCTGAGACCCATGAAAGAACAGGAGAGCAACCCTGACGTTTCCACCTCAACTTGAGATGGGGCCCTCTTCCATAATACCAAACCCAGTGGAGTCCCGAGAGTCCCCTCCCAACTCCACAGTATTCCTGACTTCCCATAGGCACCCTGAGAAGTTCACTGAGGTCACCATCATAAGTCCAGGGATCCCAGGGTTTCCTGCCACACCTCGAGAAAGTCCAGGAGATTCCCCCTTCAACGAGTCTTGAGGCCCAATTCCCCTGCTGTTACTCGAGAGCAATGCCCTGCTCCCCCTTGCAACTTGAATGGAGACTGGACTTCCCTTGGACCACAAGAGGGGCTCCCGGAGTTCCACGTCATAACTTGAGAGAAACCCAACATGGCTAGTTGCAGCTTGAAAAAAACCACGAGTTTCCACTGTAATCGTGAGATGAAGACCTTCTTTTCCTGCAGGGCCTAGAGAGCAATCCCGAGTCCTCTCTTAAAACTCCACAGGAGGCTTGACTCCCTTTAGGCCACTCAATGAGCTCCAAGATATAACCCTTGCAATTTGAGAGGACAGTGGAGTTGTTTGCTTCCCCTCGAAATGAGGCCTGACTCCCCAGGTGAACCTTCAATGCAACCCCGAGATCTCTGTCGTCACTGGAGAGGAACACGGAGTTTCTGGACACAAGCCTAGATGAGGTCTATTTGCCCTGCAGTAACTCTAGAGCAATCCCCAGCTCCCCCGCAACTCGAATGGAGACTGGACTTCCTTGGGGCAACATGAGAGGCTCCCTGAGTTCCCGGTCGTAATTCGAGAATCCCACCACAATTTGAGAAAAACCACGAGGTTCCCCCGTCATCGCGAGCTGAGGCCCTTTCCCGCTGCAGTGTCTCAAGAGAAATCCCATGTTCACTCTTGAAATTCAAAACGGTTCTTGACACCCTTGATGCAACTCAAAAATTTCGACAGCATACTGGTCTCAATCGCGAGGAACATCGAGTTTCCAGGCACTATTTAATCTGATCCCCTTCTCCGCTCCTGATTTCGACATGAGGGTCGATTCCCCTGCTTTGTCTGGAAAGGGATCCCGACTATCCCATCGCACCTCAACAAGAGGCTGGTCTCACATCGAAACTGGAGAGGAAGCCTCGTGGGTCGTGCCACGTTCTGAAAGACACCCATTTCCCCGTCCACTCAAGATAAGTCCCGATTACCCAGGCACCTCTTCGAATGTAAGCCTGAGGATGAAGTCACAACACATAGGGGCACTGACACCCTAGTTGCATGGTCCAGTAAAAGCGGCAGGTTCCAAATACAACTAGAAAAGTGGCCTGTCACCCTGTGAACAACTCGAGAGGGAAGCGGAGTTCCAGTCCTCAACAGAAGAGGAGGCCTGACTCTCCTGTTCCAACTCTGCAAAGACCCTGTGATCGAAGTGCGAAATGGAGAGGAACCCTGAGGTTGCCGCCTCAACTCAGGTAGAGGCCCTATTCATCCCAACTGCAATGCGCAAGTAATCCCAAGGTGCCCCTTGCAAAGCCAAAGGAGATCTGACTTTCCTGAGCAGACACGAGCAGTCCCCTAGGTCGACACGCAACTCGAGAGGAACCTTCAGCTTCCTGCCCCAACTCCACGCGAACTACGAAATTCGCCCCTGCACGCTTGGGAGGCCCTTTTACGCTGCAGCGTTTCCAAAGAAAGCCCACGTTTTTCTTGGAACTTGAAAGGGTCCTTGACACGGTTTATGAAACTCTGGAAGTTTCCCGAGATACCCGTCCCCACTCGAGAGGAACGCTGAGTTTCCCGCCACAAGTAAAGAAGAGCCCCGTTATCCACGCATCAAGTGGAGATGAGGGTCGATTGCCCTGCTTCGCCTGGAAAAGAATGCTGATGTCCCCGTCGCACCTCTAGAGGAGGCTGGTATCTACTTGACACTGGAGGGGAACCCGAGGGCTTTTTCATAATTCGAAAGCCACATATTTTGCCATCCATTTGAGATCAGGCCTGATTTCCTTCCACCAATTCGAATGCCATCGGAGAATCCACTCACAACATGAAGGGAGTTCTGATGCGTCAGTTGCTAATCCAAAAAGAGCCCCAGGTCCCAAATCAACTAGGCTGGAGGCCTGAAACCCCTTTGACAACTCAAGAGGAAAGCAGAGTTCCATGCCTCCACAGACGTTGAGACCTGGCTCCCTGTTTGAAACGGCATACACAGCCTGAGACCCACGTCAGAACAGGAGAGGAACACTGAGGTTCCTGCCTCAACTCGAGATGAGGCCCTCTTCCATTCCACCAAAGCCAGTGGAGTCCCGAGAGGCCCCTCCCAAATCTACAGTATTCCTGACTTCCCATAGGTACCCTGAGAAGCTCCCTGAGGTCACCATCACAAGTCGAGGGAACCCTGGGTTTCCTGTCCCAATTCAAGAAAGACCTCGATATTCCCCCTTCAACCCGTCTTGAGGCCTGATTCCCCTGCCGTGACTCAAGAGGAATGTTGCAGTCCCCTTCGCAACTCGAATGGAGACTGGACTTCCCTGGGGCCACACGAGAGGCTCCCTGTGTTCCTCGTCGTAATTCGAGAGAAACCCCACACGTCGTGCTGCAGCACGAAAAAAACCACGAGCTTCCCCAGTCATCGCGAGATGAGACTCTTCTTTTCCTGCAGGTCCTAGAGAGCAATCCCGAGTCCTCTCTAAAGACTCGACAGCAGGCTTGACTCCCTTTAGGCCACTCAATAGGCTCCAAGAGATATCCGTCACAACTAGAGAGGAGAGCCGACTTCTTTGCTTCCACTCGAGATGAGGCCTGACTCCCTGGGTGAACCTTGAATGCAACACCGAGATCCCTGTGGCCACTGGAGAGGAACACGGAGTTTCTGGACACAAGTCTAGATGAGGTCTATTTGCCCTGCAGTGACTCGAGAGCAATCCCCAGCTCCCCCTCACAATCCAAATGAAGATGGGACTTCCCTGGGCCAACACAAGAGGATCCCTGAGTTCTCTGTCGTAACTCTAGAATCCCGCCGCAACTCGAGAAAAACCACGAGGTTCCCCCGTCATCACAAGATTCGAACCTTTCCTGCTGCAGCATTTCAGGAGAAATCCCACATTTCCTCTTGAAATTCGAAATGGTATTGACACCCTTGATGCAACAGGAAAAGTTCTCCGACATACTGGTCTCACTAGAGAGGAAAACCGAGTTTCCCGGCACAACTTAATCTGAGCCCCTTCTCCCCTCTTGATCTCAACATGAGGGTCAAATCCCCTGCTTTGTCTGGAAAGGGATCCCGACCTTCCCGTCACACCTCAGGAGGACACTGATCTCACATTGAAACTGGAGAGGAAGCCTCATGGGTCGTGGCACATTTTGAAAGACACCCATTTCCCCATCCACTCAAGATAAGTCCCTCTGAGGTTGAAGTCACAACACGAAGGGGCACTGACACCCCAGTTGCATCATCTGAAAAAAGCCTCAGGTTCCAAATAAAACTCAAAAAGTGGCCTGTCACCCCGTGAACAACTCAAGAGGCAAGCGGAATTCCATTCCTCAACACAAGACGAGGCCTGACTCTCCTGTTCCAAGTCTGCAGAAACCCTGCGATCGAAATCAGAAATGGAGAGGAACCCTCAGGTTCACGCCTCAACTCGAAATGAGGCCCTATTCATTCCTGCAGCGATGCACGAGGAATCCTGAAGTGCCTCTCACAACACCAAAGGAGATCTGACTTCCCTGAGGAGACACAAGCAGTCCACAGGTCGACACACAACTTGAGAGGAACCCTAAGCTTCCCGCCACAACTCCACGCAAACTACGAAATTTTCCCCTGAACGCTTGAGGAGGCCCTTTTATGCTGCAGTGTTTCCAAAGAGAGCCCATGTTTCCCTTGGAACTCTAAAAGGTCCATGACACGCTTTACAAAACTCCAGAAGTTTCCCGAGATACCCGTCCCCACTTGATACGAATGCTGAGTTTCCCACCACAAAACAAGAAGAGCCCCGTTTGCCCCGCCTCAAGTCTAGATGAGGGTAGATTGCCCTGCTTCACCTGGAAAGGAATGCCGACGTCCACGTTGCACCTCGAGAGGAGGCTGGTATCTACTTGACATTGGAGGGGAACCTGGGGGCCTTGTCACAATTCGAAAGCCACGTATTTCCGCATCCACTCAAGATCAGACCTGATTTCCTTGCACCGACTCGAATGTCAGCCGAGAATCAACTCACAACATGAAGGGAGTTCTGATGCGTCAGTTGCTAATCTGAAAAGAGCCCCAGGTCCAAAATTCACCTCGGCTGTAGGCATGAAACACCTTTGACAACTCGAGAGGAAAGCAGATTTCCATGCTGTTGGGAAGTGTAGTACAAAATAGCCATAAAAGGAGAAAGTCCTTGGGAAAATGGTGAAGGGCCAGAAGTCTTGGCTTTGTACTGCGGATAGAAAACCATCTCTTGCCTTTGGTTATCCTCGGCGCCAAGAGTTAATAATAAATAGGAATGTTACTTGTGAAAGCGGGTTGTGGGATAAGCCCATGATCATTTAGAGCACGCTGTCCTTGAAATGTTTTTACTGTTAATGTGTTATCTCCGCATGCGCTCTGCTCTCCATATACTTTAAGCTATTGGTTCCTGCTTCTATAAAAAAAGCTTGACTGCAGAAATAAACTTGTCAGTCCTTGCAAGAGACTGTCTGAGTGTCATTCTTTCAAGTTTGTCGTTTTCAAGTCCTGGGGAGAAAAACCCCAACAAGTGGCTCCACGAACAGGGACTTGAAAGGAAGGCTGAACAAAGCGACGAGCCCCTGCAGAAAGAGGTAAGCAGGATGGGACAACATAGCAGTAAAATTCCTTTCATTTCTATAATGCATCATTTTTTAAACAAAACGGTATTAATGTCTCAAGAGATCAGTTGAACAACTGTTATCATATTTTACTGAAACAATTCGTGGTTCCCAGAAGAGGGGACACTCAATCTAGACATATAGAAAAGGGTTAAAAATAATGTTTTGCGAGCATGTCAGCAAGGGTTACCTGGTCACTCATACAGGCTATCATAGAACAAATTGAAGGACATGACATTGATTTGGAAGTAAAACATATTCAATCTTTACATGAATATGAGATTAAGGAGCAAGATATGCAAGGTGCTTTGAAATATAAGAATGCTCAGACACAATCCTTAGAAAAACAACTTAGAGACATATATATACAGGATATGTCAAAACTGAAGCCACTTAGAATGGAGGTCATTTCATTCAATGGACAGCCCAAATCTAAGGGTTTTCCTTCTGCTTCGCCTGTAACAGCAATTGCTAACTTTGCTCATACTAATCATTTCACTCCTCCTCGGGAGATGCCTGCTGCACTTTCGCTTTCCCAATGCAATTTAATCAACCTGCCCAAGGCCAAAATACTTGGGCTAATCTAAATTTTGGCATGTTGTCTAGCTTTAAGAAAGCATGCACTCTGTATGGACCTACTTCTCCTTACTGTATAGAATTTCTCAGAGAATGGGCTGACCGTTGGATGTCATATGATTTTTTTTCAAGTAGCAAAGATGGTTTTAAATCCTCAACAATTACTGCAATGGCAAATGTGGGTTAATGATGAGGCCTGACAACTGATGATTGACAAGCAATCTCATGGAAACCCTGCCAATTTAACTGATGATATACTCACTGGAAACAAGAGCCATGGCCGATAGGATTGCACAACTAGCTAATATTACCCTTGAGATGTTACATTTCATTAAAGAAACTGCCTTCAGGGCATAAGCAAAGGTTGATAGCACTAACTCTGATGGTTCATTTGTTAAGATTATTCAAGGACATGAGGAGGAATATTCTCAATTTATAGGAAAATTAAAGGATGCAATTGAAAAATCTATTAAGGATGTGACTTTACAAAGTATTATTTTAAAACAACTTGCTTTTGAAAATGCTAATGAGGAATGTCAATACATGCTTAGACCTATTCAAGAGACTAGCTCTCTTATGGAATATTTGAAAGCATGTAGGGACATTGGACCTATGTCCCATAGAGCAAAATTGGTAACACTGGAAACCTTTAATGTACAAAAGGCTGCTAATACCAAATGTTTTAACTGTGAGAAGTTTGGCCATATGAAAAAACAATGTCACCTGACAACACAGGCCAGAAAAAATAATACTACTTCTAATAGGAAGAGACCCCCAGAAGTATGTCCAAGATGTAAAAGGGGGTTTCATTGGCTGAATGAATGTCATTCTAAATTTGATAAGGATGGAAACACTTTAAACCCCAATGCACAGCAAAAACAACAGGGAAACTAATAAAGGGGCCATCCTCTAGCCCTACTACAAAAGGAGAACCTAATGTTATGATGCTACAAGCAACTACATCTAAGAGTGCTTGCATTGATATACCTAGTCCTTATGATATGGAACTAATAGAATTATACAACGCCCACAAAATTATCACTGGATATTATGGCCCGATTCCACCTGGGACAATGGGACTAATTTTGGGACGTAGTAGCTGCACAATAAGAGGTTTAATGGTATTGACCGGTGTTATGGATGAAGATTATGAAGGGAAAATACATGTTATGGTAAATGTTGTGAAAACGGGAAATGCATACTTACAAAAAGGAGAACATTTTGCACAATTATTACTTTTGCCATATGTTAAATCAATGAAGGCATCTGATAAAGTTCGGCAGGGAGGCTTTGGCAGTACCAACCTTACTGCTGCACTATCCACCTTATTAAAGGAACATCAGAAACCCATGCTTACTTTACGCATACGGGGAAAGAATTTCACAGGCATGTTAAATTCTGGAGCTAACATTTCAATCATTAGAGCTGCAGAATGGCCCCTGGATTGGGGTAAGGTTATGGCTCCTTCTAGACTATTAGGAATGGGTGAAGCTAATGCCACACAAACTTTTGCCAGTGCATCCTATTTACAAATGTATGGCCCTGATCAAATTGTAGCTTATCTTAAACCATATATTACTAATATCCCTATCAATTTATGGGGACGGGATTTTCTGGAACAAACGAAAGCCATAATTTCTTTAAATGAACCTTTTAATGGGGACCATTGAGTTAACACCACTGCCCCTCAATTGGGAATCTGATACCCCGGTATGGACACCTCAATGGCCCCTAACTAAAGAAAAATTGGCAGCTCTTACACAATTAGTTAATGAACAATTACAGAAAGCTCATATAGAACCTTCATTTTCCCCGTGGAATTCCCCTGTTTTTGTAATAAAAAAGAAATCAGGAAAATGGCGAATGTTGATAGATTTAAGAAATGTTAGTAATACCATGTCACCTATGGGGCCCTTACAACCCAGATTGCCCTCCCCTTCTATGGTACCAAAAGGATGGTCTGTAGTTATTATTGACTTACAAGACTGCTTTTTAACTATACCTTTGCACCCTAAAGATAGAAAACGTTTTGCCTTTTCAGTTCCTTCTATAAATCACATGGCTCCTGTTAAAATATTTCAATGGAAGGTACTACCTCAGGGAATGATGAACTCCCCTACCATTTGCCAATATCTCATATCTGTTTTATTACAACCCATTAGAGATAAATACCCTACTACATTTATAATTCATTACATGGATGATATACTTCTTTCTATGGAATCTAAATTCTGTTTTCAGCAGTTATATAATGAAGTTACTACTACTTTTCAAAATCATAGCCTGCTTGTAGCACCAGATAAAATTCAATGGAAAGCACCCTTTAATTATTTAGGACATGTTATGGAAGAATCTAAAATCAAACCTCAAAAAACTCAAATTTCTGTGCAGTCTCTACGCATGCTGAATGATTTTCAAAAATTGCTAGGAAATATTAATTGGCTGCAGCCATCTGTCAGCATCCCCACCTATGCCTTACAAAATCTATTTAAAATTTTAAAGGGATCCCCCAACCCTAATAGCCATAGGCAGCTAACACAAGAGGCCAAAGAACTGGCCTTAATGGAGAAACACATTCAACAATCTTTTTCAACTCGGCTAGATTATGATCAACCAGTTTCTTTAGATATATTCCCCACTGAACATTCACCCACTGCAATTATAGCTCAACATAGCCCAATAGAATGTGTATATTTACACACTAAACAGTCTAAAAAAATTGTAACATATATTGAGAAAATAGGGCACTTAATTGTGTCAGGAAGAAGCCATATACAAACTTTGACTGGATTTGATCCATATGCAATACACATTCCCTTGACAAAAAAGGAATTACAAATTGCTTTACGGTATAACCTGACCATGCAAATGGCATTAAGTGATTTTCAGAATATTATCTCACTTCATTTACCGAAAGGAAAATTATAGGACTTTCTACAATGTACTAAATTCATTATAACTAATATCATTGCATCCCAGCCTATTTCCAATGCACCCACTTATTTCATTGATGGCAACAAGAAAGGCAAACAGGGATTGTCAGCCCTGATATCAAAGAGAAATTACCCACTACCTATTCTTCAATACAAAGAATTGAATTGTATGCTTTATATGCTCTTTTGTCACTTCAACGTATATACTGATTCCAAATACCTTGCTTCCCTTTTTCCTGATTTTGTTACCGCCTTTTTATACAACCTAGATGAAGAATTATATACTCTCTTTTCACAGACTCAAGCTTTAATTCATTCAAGTACGGAATCTTTCTTTATTGCACATATACATGCTCATTCAAGTTTACCTGGCCCTCTGGTCGCAAGAAATGATGCTGTTGACAGGCTCATAGCTCACATTTTTACATCTGCCAATGACAAACATGCTAATCTTCATACCAATGCTAACAGATTGCACTCTAAATACCATATTGCTCTCACTGAAACATGGCATATTATTAAAACTTATGATGTCTGCGCCCCTCTGCACTTACGAACTATGATCAGGAGTTAATCTCCGGGGGCAACAACCTAATTCCCTTTAGCAATCTGATTTCACTCATTGCTCCTTAAAGAAAATTTTCTTTACTTTTTGTCTCAATAGATACATTTTCCAACTTTATCTGGACAGTACCTGTCTCTTCAGAATCCAATAAACACGCCATTTCCGCACTCTTACTCACCTTCCCCATTATGGGAATTCCTTCTGTCTTGAAAACAGACAATGGATCTGCATTCACCTTGCATTTGTTTCGTTCATTTTTATCAGAATGGAACATCACACACATTACAGGAATACCCTATAATCCTCAGGGCCAAGCCATTAGGGCACCCTAAAAACTCATTTATTAAAGCAGAAAGGGGGAATATGGAAGAGGTGATACACTTCTTATCCCATGAACCCTCAATTACTAATATCTTTATCTCTTTATTCCCTGAATTTTTTAAACTTAACAAAAAATAATTCTGATACTTGTGCAGATAGACATTTTACAGAAGACAAAAATAGCAAATTAGAAATCAATACACCAATATGGTATAAGCAATTTAATCAGTGGCAGCCAGGAATCTTACGACTCCTAGGCAAGGGTTATGGTCTTGTCATTGCAGATGGAGAGGAAATCTGGATTCCCCTTTGCCATGTCCACTACCGAGAAAGATCCCAAGACCAGAGTCCCTCGGGAAGTGACGAAGTTGATGCAAAGGGTCTCGTCAATGACCCTGGAGGAGCCAATGAGGAAACTCCATCGTCTGAATCCTTACCCGACATGGGCTCAAGTGAAAACATGACTCGTCAGGCTAAGCAGACACTGAAGAGTACTGGAACTCCTATGACTCCAGATAAGCTGTTTCTGGCAATGTAAACTGTTCTGAAGAGCAGGAGGAACATCATAATTGCTCCTGGTTTAATAGATCAACCATTGGAGGCTTTCATAAATCTAAGACAAGTTTCTGGACTGATAAGGACATATTGCTCAATTGGTATAATGGGGGCTTATCACCCCCACGACCCAGGATTGTTGTCCCCATTGTGGGGCCAAAGCAATGGCACACTTGGAAAATTCCAGCAGCTTTAGAGCACTTTACTAATGTTTATGGGACTATGGGTGTGTTTCGTCCTTCTAATTGTACCTTCCTATACAATAGTACTGGCTATATTCAATCCTGTGTTCACCTTCTGTACTTGTTTATTGTAGGGCATTTTGATATTGACTTATCGGCCAAGATTGTCAATTATACTGCATGTGCATTGTATACCTGCCTTAATCACACAATTTCATATCACAATGCTAGCATTGCACTAGTTAAATAAAGATCTGAGTTATGGCTTCCCATAAACTTAACTGAGCCTTGGACTGATTCTGAATTTCTTTCTGTACTGTTGAAAACTGAGTTTAGGCGATCTAAGTGCATCCTTGGGTGGATTATTGCAGGAATCTTAAGCCTTATCTCCATTGTGACCGTAGGAACTTTGTCTGGTATGGCTTTACATAATTCTATACAAAATCATGATTTTATCACTGCTTGGCACAAACACTCTCATGATCTGTGGACTCGACAAGCTCAAATAGATCAGCAATTACAAACACGAATTAATGAGTTACAAACTGTGGTTATCTACCTAGGAGATCAAATGCAGCAACTGACTTTCCGAACACGTATACGCTGTCACGAATTTTACTTCTTTTTGTCTGACTAACATGCTCTATAATAGCACTGAATATCCTTGGAATAAAATTAAGGCGCATTTGCAGGATCTCACAAGTAACTCAAGTTTAGACATCAATTTGTTGAAACAACAAGTTGCTAATTTTCAAGTTAGGGTACCTAGGGAATTGTATAGTACTCAATTCTATGATACTTTAACCAAAGCCCTATCATCTCTAGACCCTAGAGCTTGGCTTTCAGGAAGCAATATTTTTATATATGTATTAATCATCCTGCTCTTTTTGTCATTGATTATAGGATACAGAAGTCTCTACTCAAGACTCCATGCCTCCCACAATGGAGTCCAACTAGCAGCCGCCGTGCTTAATTTAAAAACAAAAGGAGGATATATTGGGAAGCATAGTGCAAAATAGCCGTAAAAGGAGAAAGTCTTTGGGAAAAAGGCGAAGGACCAGAAGTACTTGGCTTTGCACTGCGGACAGAAAAACATCTCCTGCCTTTGATTATGCTCAGCGCCAAGAGTTAATAATAAATAGGGATGTTACTTGTGACAGCGGGTTGTGGGATAAGCTCATGATCATTTAGAGCACGCTGTCCTTGAAATGATTTTACTGATTATGTGTTAACTCTGCATGTGCTTTGCTGGCCATATACTTTAAGCTTTTTGTTCCTGCTTCTAAAAAAAGCTTGACCGCAGAAATAAACTTGTCAGTCCTTTCAAGAGACTGTCCGAGTGTTATTCTTTTAGGTTCGTCATTTCCAAGTCCTGGGGAGAAAAACCCCAACACATGCCTCCACACACGTCGAGACCTGACTCCCTGTTTGAAATGGCATACACAGCCCGAGACCCACGTCAGAACAGGAGAGGAAACCTGAGGTTCCTACCTCAACTCGAGATGAGGCCCTCTCTAATTTCACCACACAGTGGAGTCCCTAGAGGCCCCTCCCATCTCCACAGTATTCCTGAATTCCCGTAGGCACCCTGAGAAGCTCCCTGAGGTCACCGTCACAAGTCGAGGGAACCCAGGGTTTCCTGCCACAACTCAAGAAAGACCTCGAGATTCCCCCTTCAACACGTCTTGAAGCCCGATTCCCCTGTCATGACTCAAGAGCAATGCTGCGCTCTCCTTTGCAACTCGAATGGAGACTGGACTTCCCTGGGGCCACACGAGGGCTCCATGAGTTCCCCATCGTAACTCAAGAATCCCGCCAAAACTCGAGAGAAACCACGAGGTTCACCCATAATCGAGAGATGAGGCACTTTCGCACCGGAGTGCCTCAAGAGAAATCCCACGTTCCCTCTTGAAATATAAAACGGTACTTGACACTCTTGATGCAACTCAAAAAGTTCCCTGACATACCGTTCTCACTCGAGAGGAACACCGAGTTTACCTGCACAACTTAATCTGAGTCCCTTCTCCCCTCCTGATCTTGAATTGAGGGTCGAATCCCCTGCTTTGTCTGGAAAGGGATCCAGACCTTCCCATTGCACCTCAGGAGGAGGCCGGTCTCACATTGAAACTTGAGAGGAAGCCTCGTGGGTCATGCCACATTCCGAAATACATCCATTTCCCTGTCTACTCAAGATAAGTCTCAATGCCTGGGCACCTCTTCGAATGTAACCCTGAGAATGAAGTCACAACACGAAGGGGCACTGACACCCCTGTTGCATCATTTGGAAAAAGCCGCAAGTTACAAGTACAACTTGACAAGTGGCCTGTCACCCCGTGAACAACTCGAGAGGAAAGCGGAGTTCCATTCCTCAACACAAGCTGAGGCCTGACTCTCCTGTTCCAAATCTGCAGAGACCCTGGGATTGAAGACAGAAATGGAGAGGAACCCTGAGGTTCCCACCTCAAGTCAAGATGAGGCCCTATCCATCCCTGCAGTGATGTGCGAGGAATCCCGCGGTGCCCCTAGCAACACTAAAGCAGATCTGACTTCCCTAAGGAGACACGAGCAGTCCCCCAGGTTGACACGCAACTCGAGAGGAACCCTAAACTTCCCGCCACAATTCCACGCAAGCCACGAAATTCTCCCCTGCACGCTTGAGGAGGCCCGTTTATGCTGCAGCATTTCCAAATAAAGCCCACGTTACCCTTGCAACAGGAAAGGGTCCTCAACACACTTTATGAAATTCTAGAAGTTTCCCGAGATACCTGTCCCCACTCGAGAGGAATGCTGAATTTCCTGCCACAAGTCAAGAAGAGCCCCGTTTTCCCCACCACAAGTCGAGATGAGGGTTGATTGTCCTGCTTCGCCTGGAAAGGAATGCTGACATCCACGACACATCATGAGAAGAGGCTTGTATCAACTTGACACTGGAGGGGAACCCAGGGACCTTGTCACAATTCAAAAGCCACGTATTTCCCCATCCACTCGAGATCAGGCCTGATTCCCTTGCACCTATTTGAATGTCAGCTGAGAATCAACTCACAACACAAAGCGAGTTCTGATGCACCAGTTGCTAATCCGAAAAGAGCCCCAGGTCCCAAATTCAACTCGGCTGGAGGCCTGAAACCCATTTGACAACTTGAGAGGAAAGAAGATTTCCTTGCCTCCAAACACGTCGAGACCTAAGTCCCTGTTTGAAAAGGCATACACAGCCCGAGACCCATGTCAGAACAGGAGAGGAACCCTGTGGTACCCGCCTTAACTCGAGATGAGACCCTCTTTCATTGCACAAAACCCAGTGGAGTCCCAAGAGGCCCCTCCAACTCCACAGTGTTCCTGATTTCCCATAGGCACCCTGAGAACTCCATTAGGTCACCTTAACAAGTCGAGGGAACCAAGGGTTTTCTGCTGCACCTCGAGAAATACCTTGAGATTCCCCCTTCAATGCGTTTTGAGGCCTGATTCCCTGCCGTGACTCGAGAGCAATGCCACGCTTCCTCTCGGAACTTGAATGGAGACTGGACTTCCCAGGGGCCACACCAGAAGCTCCCTGAGTTGCCCGTCGTAACTCGGGAGAAACCCCACACGTCATGCCGCAGCTCGAAAAAAGCCATGAGATGCCCCCGAAATTGCGAGATGAGGCCCTTCTTTTCCTGCATGGCCTAGAGAGAAATCGCGAGTCCTCTCAAAACTCCACAGGAGGCTTGACTTCCTTTAGGCCACTCAATGGATTCCAAGAAATACCCATCGCAACTCGAGAGGAGAGTGGAGTTCTTTGCTTCCAGATGAGACCAGGCCTGACTCCCTGGTGAACCTTGAATGCAACCCCGAGATACCTTTCGCCACAGGGAGGAACATGGAGTTTCTGGACACAACCCTAGATGAGGCCTATTTGCCCTGCAGTGTTTCGAGAAATATCCCCAGCCTCACCTCACAACTCAAATGGAGATTGAACTTCCCTGGGGCAACACGAGAGGCTCCTTGAGTTCCCCGTCGTACCTCAAGAATCCCGCCACAACTCGAGAAAAACCACGAGGTTCCCCTGTTATCATGAAATAAGGCCCTTTTCTGCCTCAGAGTCTAAAAAGAAATCTCAAGTTCCCTCTTTACATTCGAAATGGTATTTGACACCCTTGATGCAACTCAAAAAGTTCCCCGACATACCAGTCTCACTCAAGAGGAACATCGAGTTTCCTGGCCCAACTTATTCTGAGCCCCTTCTCCCCTTCTAATCTCGACATGAGGGTCGATTCCCCTGCTTTGTCTGGAAAGGGATCCGGACCCTCCCGTCGCTCCTCAGGAGGAGGCCGGTCTCACTTTGAAACTCGAGAGGAAACATCATGGGTCGTGCCACATTCTGAAAGACACCAATTTCCTGGTCCACTCAAGATAAGTCCCAATACCCGGGCACCTCTTCGAATGTAACCCTGAGGATGAAGTCACAACACGAAGGGGCACTGACACCGCAGTAGCATCGAACGGAAAAAGCCGCAGATTCCAAATAGAACTCGACAAGTGGCATGTCACCCAGTGAACAACTCAAGAGGCAAGCAGAGTTCCATTACTCAACACAGGACAAGGCCTGACTCTCCTGTTCCAACTCAGCAGAGATCCTGTGATCAAAGTTAGAAATGGAGAGGAACCCTGAGGTTCCCGCCTCAACTCGAGATGAGGCCATATTAATTCCTGTAGCGATGCACGAGGAATCCCCAGGTGCCCCTCACAAAGACAAAGAAGATCTGACTTCCTGAGGAGACATGAGTGGTCCCCTAGGTCAACACGCAACTCGAGAGGAACCCTCAGCTTCCCGCCCCAAGTCCACGGAAAGTAGGAAATTCTCCCCTACATGCTTGAGGAGGCCCTTTACGCTGCAGCATTTCCAAAGAAAGCCGACATTTCCCTTGGAACTCGAAAGGGTCCTTGACATGCTTTACGAAACTTGAGAAGTTTCTCGAGACACGCGTCCCCACTCGAGAGTAATGCTGAGTTTCCCGCCACAAGTCAGGAAGCCCCCCATTTTCCCCACCTCAAGTCAAAATGAAGGTCGATTGCTCTGCTTGCCTGGAAAGGAATGCCAACATCTCCATTGCACCTCGAGAAGAGGCTGGTATCTACTTGACACCGGAGGGGAACCCGGGGACCTTGTCACAATTCGAAAGGCACGTATTTCCCCATCCACTCAAGATCAGGCCTGATTTCCTTGCACTGATTCAAATGTCAGCCGAGAATCAACTCACAACATGAAGGGAGTTCTGATGCCCAGGTTGCTAATCCGAAAAACGCTCCAGGTCCCAAATTCAATTCGGCTGGAGGCATGAAACCCCTTTGACAACTCGAGAGGAAAGCAGAGTTCCATGCCACCACACATGTCGAGACCTGACTCCCTGCATGAAATGGCATACACAGCCCGAGACCCATGGCAGAACAGGAGAGGTACACTGCGGTTCCCGCCTCACCTCTAGACGAGTCCCTTTTCCATTGCATCAAACCCAGTGGAATCCCGAGAGACCCCTCCCAACTCCACAGTATTCCTGAATTCCCATAGGCACCTTAAGAAGCTCCATGAGTTCACCATCACAAGTCGAGGGATCACAGGGTTTCATGCCGCAACTCGAGAAAGAACTCGAGATTCCTCCTTCAAAGCTTCTTGCGGCTCGATTCCCTGCCGTGACTCCAGAGCAATGCCACGTTCCCACTCTCAACTCGAATGGAGACTGGACTTCCCAGGGTCCACACGAGAGGCTCCCCGAGTTCCCTGTTGTAACTCAAGAGAAACCCCACACGTGCACTGCAGCTCGATAAAAACCACGAGATTCCCCTGTCATCGCGAGACGAGGCACTTCTTTTCCTGCAGGGCCTAGAGAGCAATCCCGAGTCCTCTCTCAAAACTCCACAGGAGGCTTGACTCCCTTAGGCCACTCAATGGGCTCCAAGAGATACCCGTCGCAACTCGAGAGGAGAGTGGAGTTCTTTGCTTCCAATCGAAGCGAGGCCTGACTCCCCTGGTGAACCTTGAATGCAACCCTGTGATCCCTGTCTCCACTGCAGAGGAACACGGAGTTTCTGGATACAACCCTAGATGAGGTCTATTTGCCCTGCAGTGACTCGAAAGCAATCCCCAGCTGCCCATTGCAACTCGAATGCAGATTGAACTTCCCTGGGGCAACACGAGAGGCTCCCTGAGTTCCCCGTCGTAACTCGAAAATCCTGTCACAATTCGAGAAAAACCAGGAGGTTCCCCCTTCATCGCGAGATGAGGGCCTTCTTTTCCTGCAGGGCCTAGAGAGCAATTCCGAGTTCTCTCTCAAAACTCCACAGGAAGCTTGACTCCCTTTAGGCCACTCAATGGGCTCCAGCAGATACCCATCCCAACTCAAGAGGAGAGTGGAGTTTTTTGCGTTCACTCGAGACGAGGCCTTACTCCCCAGGTGAACCTTGAATGCAACCTCGAGATTCCTGTCGCCACTGGAGAGGAACTCTGAGTTTCGGGACACAAACCTAGATGAGGTCTATTTGCCCTGCAGTGACTCGAGAGCAATCCCCAACTCCCCCTCCCAACTCGAATGGAGATTGGACTTCCCTGGGCCAACACGAGAGGCTCCCTGAGTTCCCTGTCATACCACAGAATCCCACCGCAACTCAAGAAAAACAACGAGGTTCCCCCGACATCGCGAAATGAGGCCCCTTCCCGCTGCAGCCTCTCAAGAGAAATCCCACATTCCTTCTTGAAATTCGAAATGGCACTTGACAGCCTTGATGCAACTCAAAAAGTTCCCAGACATAACGTTCTCACTCGAGAGGAACACCGAGTTTCCCAGCACAATATAATCTGAGAACATTTCCCCTTCCTGATCTTGACATGAGGGTTGATTCCCCTGCTTTGTCTGGAAAGGGATCCGGACCTTCCCGTTGCATCTCAGAAGGAGGCCGGTCCCACACTGAAATTCGAGAGAAAGCCTCGAGAGTTGTGCCACATTCCGAAAGACACAGATTTCCCAGTCCACTCAAGATAAGTCTCAATGCCTGGGCACCTCTACGAATGTAACCCTGTGGATGAAGTCACAACACGAAGGGGCACTGACACCCTTGTTGCATCGTCCAGAAAAAGCCACAGGTTCCAAATACAACTCGACAAGTGGCCTGTCACCCCATGAACAACTCAAGATGCAAGCGGAGTTCCATTCCTCAACCCAAGTCAAGACCTGACTCTCCTGTTCCAACTCTGCAGACACCCTGCGATCTAAGTCAGAAATGGAGAGGAACCCTGAGGTACCCACCTCAACTCAAGATGAGGCTCTATTCACCCCTGCAGCAATGCACAAGGATTCCTGAGGTGCCCCTCACAATGCCAAAGGAGATCTGACTTCCAAGATGAGACACGAGCGGACCGCCAGGTCAACACGCAATTCGAGAGGAACCATAAGCTTCCTGCCACAACTCCACGCAAACTACGAAATTCTCCCCTGCATGCTTGATAGGCCCTTTTACGCTGCAGCGTTTCCAACGAAAGCCCAAGTCTCCCTTAGAACTCGAGAGGGTCCTCAATACGCTTTATGAAACTCCAGAAATTTCCCCAGATTTGCTTCCCCACTCGAGAGGAATGCTGAAATTCCCGCCACAAGTCAAGAAGAGCCCCGTTTCCCCTGCCTCAAGTCGAGATGTGGATCAATTGCCCTGCTTTGCCTGGAAAGAAATGCCGACGTCTCCATCGCACTTCAAGAGGAGGTTGGAATCTACTTGACACTGGAGGGGAAGCCGTGGGCCTTGTCACAATTCGAACGCTGGTATTTCCCTATCCACTCGAGATCAGGCCTGATTGCCTTTTAGCAATTTGAATGTCAACAGAGAATCAACTCACAACACGAAGGGAGTTCTGATGTCTCGGTTGCTAATTCAAAAAGAGCCCCAGGTCTCAAATTCACCTCGGCTGGGGGACTGAAACTCCTTTGACAATTCGAGAGGAAACAGTTCAATGCTTCCACACACGTCGAGACCTGACTCCCTGTTTGAAATAGATACACAGCCCGAGACCTATGTCACAACAGGAGAGGAACCTGACGTTCCCGCCTCAACTTGAGATGAGGCCTTCTTCCATTGCACCAAACCCAGTGGAGTCCCAAGAGGCTCCTCCCAAGCCCACAGTATTCCTGACTTCCCATAGGCACCCTGAGAAGCTCCCTCAGGTCACCGTCACAAGTCGAGGGAACCCAGGGTTCCTGCCACAACTCAAGAAAGACTTCGAGATTCCTCATTCAACGCGTCTTGAGGCCCGATTCTCCTGCCATGACTCAATCCCCCTCGATCCTCGAAACTCGAGTTTCGATCCCCCTCGAAACTCGAATGGAGACTGGACTTCCCTGGGGCCACAGGAGAGGCTCCCTGTGTTCCCTGACGTAACTCCAGAATCCCGCCGCAACTTGAGAAAAACCATGACATTCCCTCCTCATTGCGAGATGAAGCACTTTCCCACTGTAGTGTCTCAAGAGAAATCCCACGTTTCCTACTGATATTCGAAACGGTACTTGACACCCTTGATGCAACCCAAAAAGTTCCCCCGACATACCGTTCTCACTTGAAAGGATCACCGAGTTTCCCAGCACAACATAATCTGAGCCCCTTCTCCCCTCCTGATCTCGACATGAGAGTCTATTCCCCTGCTTTGTCTGGAAAGGGATCACGACCTTCCCGTTGCACCTCAAGAGGAGTCTGGTCTCACATTGAAACTCGAGAGGAATCCTAGAGGGTTGCGCCAAATTCTGAAAGACACTGATTTCCCTGTCCACTCAATGTAAGTCCTAATGCCCTGGCACCTCTTCGGAAGTAACTGGGAGGACGACGTCAAAACACGAAGGGGCAGTGACACTCCAGTTGCATCGTCCAGAAAAAGCAGTAGGTTCGAAACACAACTCGACAAGTGGCCTGTCACCAAATAAAAAACTCGAGAGGTAATCGGAGTTCCATTCCTCAACACAAGATAAGGCCTGACTCTCCTGTTCCAACTCTGCAGTGACCCTGCGATCAAAGTCTGAAATGGAGAGGAACACTGAGCTTCCCGACTCAACTTGAGATTAGGCCCTATTCATCCCTGCAGCGATGAGCGAGGAATCCTGAGGTACCCCTTGCAACGCAAAAGGAGATCTGACATCCCTGAGGAGACACGAGTGATCCCCCAGGTCGACAAGCAACTCAAGAGGAACCCTAAGCGTCCCGCCTCAACTACACGCAAATTATGAAATTATCCACTGCATTCTTGAGGAGGCCCTTTTCTTTGGAAACACTGCAGCATTTCCAAAGAAAGCCCAAGTTTCACTTGGAAATTGAAAGGGTCCTCAACACACTTTACTAAACTCCAGAAGTTTCCTGAGATACCCATCCCTACTCGAGAAGAACATTGAGTTTCTCACCACAACTCAAGAAGAGCCCCGTTTTCCCCGCCTCAAGTCGAGATGAGGGTCGATTGCCCTACTTCGCCTGGAAAGGAATGCCAACGTGCCTCTCACACCTCAAAGGAGGCTGGTATCTACTTGACACTGGAGGGGAACCCGGGGGCCTTGTCACAGTTCGAAAGCCACTGATTTCCCCATCCACACGAGATCAGACCTGATTCCCTTGCACCGATATGCATGTCAACCGAGAATCAACTCATAACAAGAAGGGAGTTCTGATACCCCAGTTGCTAATCCAAGAAGAACCCCAGGTCCCAAATTCAACTCGGCTGGAGGCCTGAAATCCCATTGACAACTCGAGAGGAAAGCAGAGTTCCATGCCTCCACACACGTCAAGACCTGACTCCCTGTTTGAAACGGCATACACAGCCCAAGACCCACATCAGAACAGGAGAGGAATCCTGAGGTTCCGGCCTGAACTCGAGATGAGGCCCTTTTCCATTGCACCAAACCCAGTGGAGTCCCGAGAGGCCCCTCCCAACTCCACAGTATTCCTGACTTCCCATAGACACCCTGAGAAGCTCTCTGAATTGATTACCACAAGTCGAGGGAACGCAGGGTTTCTTGCCGCAACTCGACAAATACCTCGAGATTCCCCCTTCAAAGCGTCTTGAGGCCCGATTCCCTTTCGTGATTCGAGAGCAATGCCGCATTCCCCTTAGCAACTTGAAAGGACACTGGACTTCCCTGCGGGCACATGAGAGGCTCCCTGATTTCACCGTTGTAACTCAAGAGAAACCCCACACGTCACGCCGCAGCTCGAAAAAAAAACATGAGTTTCCCCCGTCATTGCGAGATGAGGCCCTTCTTTTCCTGCAGGGCCTAGAAAGCAATCCCGAGTCCTCTCTCAAAAATCCACAGGAGGCTTGACTCCCTTTAGGCCACTCAATGGGCTCCAAGAAATACCGGTCACATCTCGAGAGGAGAGTGGAGTTCTGTGCTTCCATTCGAGATGAGGCCTGATTCCCTGGGTTAACCTTGAATGCAACCCCAAGATGTATTTCACCACTGTTGAGGAACATGGAGTTTCTGGACACAACCCTAGATGAGGTCTATTTGCCCTGCAGTGACTCGAGAGCAATCCCCAGCTCATTCTCGCAACTTGAATGGAGATTGGACTTCCCTGGGGCACCACGAGTGGCTCCCTTAGTTCCCCATTGTAACTCGAGAGAAAGCCCACACATAGTGCCGCAGCTCGAAAAAAACCATGAGATTCCCCCGTCATCCCATGATAAGGCCCTTCTTTTACTGCAGGGCCTAGAGAGCAATCCCGAGTCCTCTCTCAAAACTCCACAGGAGGCTTGACTCCCTTGAGGCCACTCAATGGGCTGCAAGAGATACCTGTCGCAACTCGAGAAGAGAACGGAGATCTTTGCTTCCACTCGACACGAGGCCTGACTCCTCGGGTGAACCTTGAATGCAACCCCGAGATCCCTGTCGTCACTGGAGAGGAACATGGAGTTTCTGGACACAAGCCTAGATGAGGTCTACTTGCCCTGAAGTTTCTCAGAGTAATCTCCAGCTCCCCTTCGCAACTCGAATGCAGATGGAACTTCCCTGTGGCCAGACGAGAGGCTCCCTGAGTTCCCCTTCGTAACTCGAGAGAAACCCCACATGTCACGCCGCAGCTCGAAATAAAGCACGAGATTCCCCCGTCATTGCAAGATGAGGCCCTTCTTTTTTTCAGGGCCTAGAGAGAAATCCCGAGTCCTCTCTCAAAATTCCACAGGAGGCTTGACTCCCTTGAGGCCACTCAGTGGGCTCCAAGAGATACCCGTTGCATCTATAAAGGAAAGTGGAGTTCTTTGCTTCAACCCGAGACAAGACCTGAATCCCTGGGTGAACCTTGAATGCAATCCCGAGATCCTTGTTGACACTGGAGAGGAACACGGAGTTTCTGGACACATGCCTAGATGAGGTCTATTTGCCCTGCAGTGACTTGAGAGCAATCCTCAGATTCCCCTCACAACTCGAATAGAGATTGGATTTCCCTGGGGCAACAGGAGAGGCGCCCTGAGTTCCCTGTCATAACTCGAGAACCCTGCCGCAATTTGAGAAAAACCACGAGGTTCCCCTGTCATCCCGAGATGCCACAGTGTCTCAAGAGAAATCCCACATTCCCTCTAGAAATTCGAAACGGTACTTGACACCCTTGATGCAACTCAAAAAGTTCCCTGACATACCAGTCTCACTTGACCGGAACACCGAGTTTCCCAGCACAACTTAATCTGAGGCCCTTCTCCCCTCCTGATCTCTACATGAGGGTCGATTCCCCTGCTTTGTCTGGAAAGGGATCCCGACCTTCCCGTCGCACCTCAGGAGGAGGCCGGTCACACATTGAAACTAGAGAGGAAGCCTCGTGGGTCCTGCCACATTCCGAAAGACACTAATTTCCCTGTCCACTCAAGATAAGTCCCAATGAATGGGCACCTCTTCGAATGTAACCCTGAGGATGAAGTCACAACACGAAGGGACACTTATACCCCAGTTGCATCGTCCAGAAAAGGCCACAGGTTCCAAATACAACTCGACAAGTGGCCTATCACCCAGTAAACAATGCGAGAGGCAAGCGGAGTTCCATTCCTCAACACAATATGGGGCCTGATTCTCCTGTTTCAACTCTGCAGAGTCCCTGATATTGAAGTCAGAAATGGAGAGGAACCATGACGTTCCTGCCTCAACTCGAGATGAGGCCCTATTCATTCCTGCAGCCATGCCTGAGGAATACCGAGATGCCCCCTCGCAATGCCAAAGGAGATCTGACTTCCCTGGGGATACACGAGCGGTTCCCCAGGTCGACAGGCAACTCGAGAGGAACCCTAAGCTTCCCGCTGCAACTCGATGAAAACTAAGAAATTCTCCCCTGCACGCTTGAGGAGGCCCTTTTATACTGTATCGTTTCCAAAGAAATACCACATTTACCTTGGAACTCGAAAGGCTCCATGACACGCTTTACAAAACTCCAGAAGTTTCCCGAGATACCCGTTCCCACTCTAGAGGAATGCTGAGTTTCCCACCACAAGTCAAGAAGAGCCCGTTTTCCCGATTAAAGTTGAGATGAGGGTCGCTTGCCCTGCTTTGCCTGGAAAGGAATGCCGACATCCCCGTCGCATCTCAGGAGGAAGCTGATATCTACTTGACACTGGAGGGGAACCCGGGGGCCCTGTCACAATTCGAAAGCCACGTATTTCCCCATCAACTCGAGTTCAGGCCTGATTTCCTTACACCGATTCGAATGTCAGCCGAGAATCAACTCACAACACGAAGGGAGTTCTGATGCCCTCGTTGCTAAAACTAAAAGAGCCCCAGGTCCCAAATTCAACTCACCAGGAGGCCTGAAACCCCTGTGATAACTCGAGAGGAAAGTAGCGTTCCATGCTCCACACACGTTGAGACCTGACTCCCTGTTTGAAACGGCATACACAGCCCGAGACCCACGTCAGAACACGAGAGGAACCCTGATGTTCCCACCTCAACTCAAGATGAGGCACTCTTCCGTTGCACCAAACCCAGTGGAGTCACAAGCAGCCCTTCTGAACTCCACAGTATTCCTGATTTCCCATAGGCAACCTGAGAAGCTCCCTGAGGTCACCATCACAATTTGAGGGAACCCAGGGTTTCTTGCCACAACTCGAGAAAGACCTTGAGATTCCCCCTTCAATGCATCTTGAGGCCCGGTTACCCTGCCATGACTCGAGAGCAATGCCGTGCTCCCACTCACAACTCGAAAGAAGACTGGACTTACCTGAGGCCACACCAGAGGCTCCCTGATTCACCGTCATAAATGGAGAGAAACCCCACACGTCCTACCGCAGCTCGAAAAAAACCACGAGATTCCCCGGTCTTCTCGAGATAAGGCCCTTCTTTTCCTTCAGGGCCTAGAGAGCAATCCCGAGTCCTCTCTCAAAACTCCACAGGAGGCTTGACTCCCTTTAGGCCACTCAGTGGGCTCTAAGAGGTACCCGTTGCAACTCGAAGGAAGAGGGGAGTTCTTTGCTTCCACTCGAGACGAGGCCTGAACCCGGTGAACCTTGAATGCAACCCCGAGATCTGCAACCCCGAATGCAACCCTGTCGCCACTGGAGAGGAACTCGGAGTTTCTGGACACAAGCCTAGATGAGGTCTATTTGCCCTGTAGTGACTCGAGAGCAATCCCCAGCTCCCCCTCACCACTCCAGTGGAGATTGGTCTTCCCTTGGGGAACATGAGAGGCTCCCTGAGTCCCCGTCGTAACTTGAGAATCCAGCTGAAACTCGAGAAAAACCACGAGGTTCCCCCGTCATCACGATATGAGGCCCTATCCCGGTGCAGTGTCTCAAGAGAAATCCCATGTTCCATCTTGAAATTAGAAACAGTAATTGAAACCCTTGATGCAACTCAAAAGTTGCCCGACATACCGTTCTCACTCGAGAGGAACACTGAGTTTCCAGGTACAACTTAATCTGAGCCTCTTCTCCCCACCTGATTGTGACATGAGGGTCGATTCCCCTGCTTTGTATGAAAAGGGATCCAGACGTTCTGGTCGCACCTCAGGAGGAGTCCAGTCTCACATTGAAACTCGAGAGGAAGCCTAGTGGGTCGTGCCTAATCTCAAAAGACACCGATTTCCCAATTCACTCAAAATAAGTACCATTGCCTGGGCATCTCTTCGAATGTAACCCTGAGGATGAAGTCACAACTGGAAGGGACACTGACACTGCAGTTTCATTGTCCAGAAAAGATGCAGGTTCCAAATACAACTCGACAAGTGGCCTGTCACCCCATGAACAACTCGAGAGGCAAGCGGAGTTCCATTCCTCAACACAAGACGAGGCCTGACTCTCCTGTTCCAACTCTGTGGGGCACCTACTTTCGAATTCAGAAATGGAGAGGAACCCTGAGGTTACTGTCTAAACTCGAGATGAGGCCCTATTCATCCCTGCAGTGATGCGCGAGGAATCCAGAGGTGCCCCTCGCAACGCCAAAGGAGATCTGACTTCCCTGAGGAGACACGAGAAGTCCCCCAGGTCGACAAGCAACTCGAGAGGAACCCTAAGCTTCCCGCCACAACTCCACGAAAACTACAAAATTCTCACCTGCACGCTTGAGGAGGCCCATTTACACTGCAGCATTTCCAAAGAAAGCCCATGTTTCCCTTAGAACTGGAAAGGGTCCTTGATATGATTTATGAAACTCCAGAAGTTTCATGAGATACCCGTCACCACTCAAGAGGAATGCTGAGTTTCCCACCACAAGTCAAGCAGAGCCCCGTTTTCCTCGCCTCAAGTCGAGATGAGGTCGAATGCCCTGCTTCTCCTGGATAGGAATGCCGACGTCCCTGTCGCACCTCGAGAGGAGGCTGGTATCTACTTGACACTGGAATGGAACCCGGGGCATTGTCACAATTTGAAAGCCATGTATTCTCCCATCCACACGATATCAGGCCTGATTTCCATGCACCAATTTGAATGTCAGCCGAGAATCACCTCACAATACGAAGGGAGATCTGATGCCCCGGTTGCTAATCCGAAAAAGAGCCCCAGGTCCAAATTCAACTCGGCTGGAGCTTTGAAACCCCTTTGATAACTCGAGAGGAAAGCAGCGTTCCCTGCCTCCACAGACGTCGAGACCTGACTCCCTGTTTGAAACGGTATACACAGCCTGAGACCCACGTCAGAACATCAGAGGAAGCCTGAGGTTCCCACCTCAACTCGAGATGAGGCCCTCTTCCATTACACCAGACCCAGTGGATTCCCCAGAGGCCATTCCGAACTCACAGTATTCCTGACTTCCATAGGCACCATGAGAAGCTCCCTGAGGTCAACGTCACAAGTCGAGGGAACCCAGGGTTTCCTGCTGCAACTCGAGAAAGACCTCGAGAGTCCCCCTTCAATGCGTCTTGAGGCCCGATTCCCCTGCTGTGACTCGAAAGCAATGCCGCGCTACCCCTCGCAAAGCGATTGGAGACTAGACTTCCCTGGGGCCACACGAGAGGCTCCTTGATTTCCCAGTCATAACTCGAGAGAAACCCCACTAGTCCTGACTCCCCAGGTGAACCTTGAATGCAACCCCGAGGTCCCTGTCACCACTGGACAGGAACACAGTTTCTGGACACAAGCCTAGATGAGGTCTATTGGCACTGCAGTGACAAAAGAGCAATCTGCAGGTCCCTCTCGCAACTGGAATGGAGATTGACTTCCCTGACACAAAACGGGAGGCTCCCTGAGTTCCCTGTCGTAACTAGAGAATCCCCCCACCGCTCGAGTAAAACCACGAGGTTCCCCCGTCATCGCGAGATGAGACCCTTTCCAATGGCAGCATCTCAAGAGAAATCCCATGTTCCCTCTTGAAATTCGAAACGGTACTTCACACCCTTGATGCAACCAAAAAAGTTCCCCAACATACGGTTTTCACTCGAGAGGAACACCGAGTTTCCCACAACTTAATCTGAGCCCCTTCTCCCCTCTTGATCTCAACATGAGAGTTGATTCCTCTGCTTTGTCTGGAAAGGGATCCCAACGGTCCTGTCGCACCTCAGAAGGAGGCTGATCTCACATTGAACCTAGAGAGGAAGACTCGTGGGCCGTGCCACATTCCGAAAGAAACCGATTTCCCCGTCGACTCAAGATAAGTCCCAATGCCGGGGCCCCTCTTCGAATATAACCCTGAGGATGAAGTCACAACATGAAGGGGCATTGACACCCCCACTGCATTGTTCCGAAAAAGCCGCAGGTTCCAAACACAACTCGACAAGTGGCCTGTCACACCAAGAAAAACATGAGAGGCAAGCAGAGTTCCATTCCTCAACACAAGACGAGGCCTGACTCAGCTTTCCCAGCTCTGTAGAGACAATACCATCGAAGTCAGAAATGGAGAGGATCCCTGAGGTTCCTGCCTCAATTCGAGATAAGGCCCTCTTCCATTGCAACAAAGCCAGTGGAGTCCCAAGAGGCACCTCCCAACTCCACAGTATTCCTGACTTCCCATAGGCACCCTGAGAAGATCCCTGAGGTCACTGTCACAAGTCGAGGGAACCCAGGATTTCCTGTCGCAACTCAAGACCTCGAGATTCCCCCTTCAACACGTATTGAGGCCCGACTCCCCTGATGAGACTCGAAAGCAATTCCGCGCTCCCCCTCGCAACACGAATGGACACTGGCTTTCCCTGGGACCACACGAGAGGCTCCCTGAGTGCCCCGTCGTAACTCGAGAGGACCCCCACACGTCGCGCTGAAGCTCGAAAAAACCCACCAGAGTTCCCCATCATCACAAGATGAGGCCCTTCGTTTCCGGCAGGGCCTAGAGAGCAATCCCAAGTCTTCTCTCAAAACTCCACAGGAGGCTTAACTCCCTTTAGGCCACACAATGGGCTCCAAGAGTTACCCGTCACAACTGGAGAGGAGAGCGGAGTTCTTTTCTTCGACTCGAGATGAGGCCTGTCTCCCCGGGTGAAACTTGAATGCAACCCCGAGATCCCTATTGCCACTGGAGAGGAAGACGGAGTTTCTAGACACAATCCTAGATGAGGTCTATATGCCCTGAAGTGACTCGAGAGCAATCCCCAGCTCCCCTCACACCATGAATGGATATTGGTCTTTCCTGGGGCCACAGGAGAGGTTCCCTGAGTTCCCCGTCGTAACTTGAGAATCCCACCACAACTCTAGAAAAACCATGAGGTTACCCCGTCATCGCGAGATGAGGCCCTTTCCCGCTGCAGTGTCTCGAGAGAAATCCCATGTTCCCCCTTGAAATTCGAAACGGTACTTGATACCCTTGATGCAACTCAAAAAGTTCCCTGACATACCGGTCTCACTTGAGAAGAACACCGAATTTCCAGGCACAACATAATCTGAACCCCTTCTCCCATCTTGATCTCAATATTAGGTTCGATTCCCCTGCTTTATCTGGAAAGGGATCCCGACCTCCCGTCGCACCTCAGGAGGAGGCCGGTCTCATATTGAAACTCGAGAGAAAGCCTCATGCGTTGTGCCATATTCGGAAAGATACCGATTTCCCAGTCCACTCAAGATAAGTGCCTATGCCTGGGCACCTCTTCGAATGTAACCCTGAGGATGAAGTCACAACACGAAGGGACACTGACACCCCAGTTGCATCATTCGGAAAAGGCCACCGGTTTCAAATACAACTCAACAAGTGGCCTGTCACCCCATGAACAACTCGAGAGGCAAGCAGAGTTCCATTCCTCAACACAAGACGAGGCCTGACTCTCCTTTTCCAACTCAGCAGAGGCCCAGCGATCGAAGTCAGAAATAGAGAGGAACCCCGAGATTCCCACCTCAACTCGACATGAGGCCCTATTCATCCCTGCAGCGATGCACGAGGAATCCCGAGGTGCCCCTCACAATGCCAAAGGAGATCTGATTTCCCTGAGGAGACAGGAGTGGTCACCCAGGTGGACACTCAACTTGAAAGGAACCCTCAGCTTCCCGCAATAACTCCACACAAACTATGAAATTCTCCCCTTCCCGCTAGAGGAGGCCATTTTATGCCGCAGCGTTTCCAAAGAAAGCCCGCATTTCCCTTGCAACTCGAAAGGGTCCTTGACACGGTTTACAAAACTCCAGAGGATTCCCGATATACCTGTCCCCACTCGAGAGGAACACTGAGTTTCCCGCCAGAAGGTAAGTAGAGCCCCATTTTCCCCGCCCCAAGTCGAGATGAGGGTCGATTGCCCTGCTTGGCCTGGAAAGGAATGCTGACGTCCTCATCCCACCTCGAGAGGAGGCTTGTATCTACTTGACAATGGAGGGGAACCCAGGGGCCTTGTCCCAATTCGAAAGCCACGTATTTCCCCATCCACTCGAGATCACGGATAATTTCCTTGCACCGATTCAAATGTCAGCCAAGAATCAACTCACAAAACGAACAGAGTTCTGATGCCCCAGTTACTACTCTGAAAAGAGTCCCAGGTCACAAATTGAACTCGGCTGGAAGGCTTGAAATCCCTTTGACAACTCGAGAGGAAACCAGAGTGCCATGCCTCCACACAGGTCGAGACCTGACTCCCTGTTTGAAACGGCATACACAGCCCGAGACCATGTCAGAACAGGAGAGGAAACCTTAGGTTCCCGCCTCAACTCGAGATGAGGCCCTCTTCCATTGCAACAAACCAAGTGGAGTCCTGAGGGGCCCCTAACAAATCCACAGTATTCCTGACTTCCCATAGGCATCCTGAGGTCACTGTCACAAGTCGAGGGGAACCAGGGTTTCCTGCGGCAACTCGAGAAAGACCTCGAGATTCCCCCTTCAATGTGTTTTGAGGCCCGATTCCCCTGCAGTGATTCGAGAGCAATGCCACACTCCCCCTCGCAACTTGAATGGAGAATGGACTTCCCTGGGGCTACACGAGAGGCTCCCTGAGTTCCCCGTCATAACTCGAAAGAAACCCCACACGTCACGCCACAGGTCGAGAAAAACCACGAGATTCCCCCGTCATCATGAGATGAGGCCCTTCTTTTCCTGGAGGACCTAGAGAGCAATCCTGAGTCCTCTCTCAAAACTCCACAGGAGGCTTGACTCCTTTTAGGCCACTGAATGTGCCCCAAGAGATACCCATCGCAACTCGAGAGGACAGTGGAGTAATTTGCTTACACTCGGGAAGAGGCCTGACACCCTGGGTGAACCTTCAATTCAACCCTGAGATCCCTGTTGCCACTGGAGAGGAACACGGAGTTTCTGGACACAAGACTAGTTGAGGTCTATTTGCCCTGCAGTGACTTGAGAGAAAGCCCCAGCTCCCCCTCGCAACTCGAATGGAGATTGGACTTCCCTGGGGCAACACGAGAGGCTCCCTGAATTCCCAGTCGTAACTCGAGAATCCTGCCACAACTCGAGAAAAAAACACGAGGTTCCCCCATCATCGTGAGATGATGCCCTTACCTACTGCAGCATCTCAAAAGAAATCCCACGTTCCCTGTTGAAGTTCGAACCGGAACTTGAGACCCTTGATGCCACTCAAAAAGTTGCTTGACATGCCGCTCTCATTCGAGAGGTACACCAAGTTTCCCGGCACAACTTCACCTGAGCCCCTTCTTCCCTCCTGATCTTGACATGAGGGTCGAATCCCCTGTTTGTCAGGAAAGGGATCCCGACCTTGGCATCGAATTTCAGGAGGAGGCTGGTCTCACATTGACACTCAAGTGGAAGCCTTGTGGGTCGTGCCACATTCTGAAAGACACCGATTTCCCTGTCCACTCAAGATAAGTCCCAATGCCTGTGCTCCTGTTTGAATGTAACCCTAAGGATGAAGTCTCAACACTAAGGGACACTGACATCCCAGTTGCATCGTCCTGAAAAAGCCGCAGGTTCCAAATACAACTCCACAAGTAGCCTGTCATCCCTGAAAGAACTCGAGAGGCAAGCGGAGTTCCATTCCTCAATGAAGACGAGGCCTGACTCTCCTGTTCAAACTCTGCAGAACCCTGCGATCGAAGTCAGAAATGAAGATGAACCCTGAGGTCCCGCCTCAACTGGAGATGAGGTCCTATTCATCCTTGCAACAATACAGGAGGATTCCCAAGTTGCCCCTCGCAACGCCAAAGGACATCTGACTTTCCTGAGGAGACACGAGTGGACCCCAGGTCGACATGCAACTCGAGAGCAACCCTCAGCTTCCCGCCCCAAATCCATGAAAACTACGAAATTCTCCCCTGCATGCTTGAGGAGGCCCTTTTACGCTGCAGCGTTTCCAAAGACAGCCCACGTTTCCCTTGGAACTCGAAAGGGTCCTTGACACGTTTTACGAAACGCTACAAGTTTCCCGAGATACACGTCCCCACTCAAGAGGAATGCTGAGTTTCCCGCCAAAAGTCAAGATAAGCCCTGTTTTCCCCGCCTCAAGTCGAGATGAGGGTTGATTGCCCTTCTTCGCCTGGAAAGGAATGCCGACATCCCCATCGCACCTCGAGTGAAGGCTGGTATCTACTTGACACTGGAGGGGAACCCGGGGGCCTTGTCACAATTCAAAAGTCACGTATTTCCCCATCCACTCGAGATCAGGCCTGATTTCCTTGCACCAATTCGAATTTCAGCCAAGAATCAACTCAGAACACGAAGGGAGCTCTGATGATCCAGTTGCTAATCCAAAAAGAGCCCCAGGTCTCAAATTCAACTCGGCTGGAGGCCTGAAACCCCTTTGACAACTGAGAGGAAAGCAGAATTCCATGTCTCCACACAGGTCAAGACCTGACTCCCTGTTTGAAATGGCATACACAGCCTGAAACCAATGTCAGAACAGGAGAGGAACCCTAAGGTTCCCGCCTCAATTCGTGATGAGGCCCTCTTCCATTGCACCAAACCCAGTGGAGCCCTTAGAGGCTCCTCCCAAGTCCACAGTATTCCTGACTTCCCGTAGGCACCCTGAGAAGCTCTTGAGTTCACTGTCACAAGTCGAGGGAACCCAGGGTTTCTTGCCGCAACTCGAGAAAGACCTCGAGATTCCCCCTTGAACGCGTCTTGAGGCCCGATTCCCCTGCCGTGACTCAAGAGTAATCCTGATCTTCCGCTCGCAACTCGAATGGAGACTGGACTTCTCTGGAGCCACACAGGAGGCTTCCTTAGCTCCCCAACGTAACTTGAGAGAAACCCCACATGTCGTGCCACAGCTCAAAACGAATGACGAGTTTCCTCCGTCATCGCGAGATGAGACCCTTCTTTTCCTGCAGGGCCGAGAGAGCAATCCCAAGTCCTCTCTCAAAACTCCACAGAAGGCTTGACTCCCTTTAGGCCACTCATTGGGCTCCAAGAGATACCTGTCGCAACTCGAGAGGAGAGAGGTGTTCTTTGCTTCCACTAGAGACGAGGCCTGACTCCCCAGGTGAACGTTGAATGCAACCCCGAGATCCCTGTTGCCACTTGAGAGGAACACGGAGTTTCTGGACACAACCCTAGATGAGGGCTATTTGCCCTGCAGTGACTCGAGAGCACTCCCCAGCTTACCTTGCAACTCAAATGGAGATTGGACTTCTCTGGGCCAAAACGAGAGGCTCCCTGAGTTCCCCGTCATAACTTGAGAATCCCACCACAACTCGAGAAAAACCACGAGGTTCCCCCTTCATTGCAAGATGAGGCCCTTTCCCCCTTGATCTCAAGAGAAATACCATGTTCCCTCTTGAAATTTGAAACGGTAATTGACACCCTTGATGCATCTCAAAAAGTTCCCCGACATACCGGTCTCTCTCGAAAGGGACACCAAGAACCCAGCACAACTTAATCTGAGCCCTTTATGGCCTCCTTATCTCGACACGAGGGTTGACTCGCCTGCTTTGTCTGGAAAGTGATCCCCACCTTCCCGTCGCACCTCAGGAGGAGGCCGGTCCCACATTGAAACTCGAGAGGAAGCCACGTGGTTTCGTGCCACATTCTGAAAGACACCGATTTCCCCGTCCACTGTAGTTTAGTCTCGATGCCCGGGCACCTCTTCAAATTTAACCCTCAGAATGAAGTCACAACAGGAAGGGGCACTGACACCCCAATTGCATCTTCTTGAAAAAGCCGCAGGATCTAAGTACAACTCGGCAAGTGTCCTGTCACCGGTGAACAACTCGAGAGGTAAGCGGAGTTCCATTCCTCAACACAAGATGAGGCCTGACTCTCCTGTTCCAACTCTGCAATGACCCTGCGATAGATGAACGAAATGGAGCCTGTCATCGTGAGTTGAGGCCCTTTCCCACTGCAGCGTCTTGAGAGAAATCCCACTATCCCTCTTGAAATTCTAAATGGTACTGAACACCCTTGATGCAACTCAAGAAGTTCCCTGACATACGGGTCTCTTGAGAGGAACACTGAGATTCCCGGCACAACTTAATCTGAACCCCTTCTCCCCTCCTGATTTTGGCATGAGGGCTGATTCCCCTACTTTGTCTGGAACGGGATCCCGACCTTCCCATCACACATCAGGAAGAGGCCATTCTCAAATTGAAACTCGAGAGGAAGCCTTGTGGGTCGTGCCAAATTCCAAAAGACACCGATTTCCCCGTCCACTCAAGGTAAGTCCTGAGGCGTGGGCACCTCTTTGCATACAACCACGAGGATGAAGTCACAACACAAAGGGCCACTGACACCTCGGTTATATCCTCCTGATAAAGCCGCAGGTTCCATATACAACTCAACAAGTGACCTGACACTCCATGAACAACTGGAGAATCAAGCAGAGTTCCGTGCCTAAACTCAAGACAAGGCCTGACTCCCCTGTTCCCAGTCCACAGAGACTCCAAAATCGATGTCAGAAATGGAGAGGAACCCTGAGGCTCCCGCCTCAACTCCAGATGAGGCCCTCTTCATCCCTGCAGTGCTGCGCGAGGAATCCCGAGGTTCCCCTCACAACGACAAAGGAGATCTGACCGACCTGAAGAGACAAGAGTGGGTCCCACAGGTTGACATGCAACTCGAGAGGAAGCCTCAGCTTTCCGCCACAACTCTACACAAACTACAAAATTCTCCCCTGCATGCTTGTGGAGGCCATTTTACACCTCCCAAAAAAAAAAAAAAACCCAAATTCACTTTGGAACTCAAAAGGGTACTTGACACGCTTTAGAAAACTGCAGAAGTTTCCCCAGATACTGTCCCAACTAGAGAGGAATGCTGAGTTTCCTGCCACAAGTCAAAAAGACTTCCATTTTCCCTCCTCAAGTTTATATGAGGGTCGATGGCCCTGCTTCGACTGGAAAGGAATGTGACATTCCCGTCAGACCTCAAGAATCGGCTGGTATCTATGTGACACTGGAGGGGAACCTGGAGGTCTCGTCACAAATTGAAAGCCACATATTTCCCCATCCACTCGAGATCAGGCCTGATTCCCTTGCAGTGAATCTAATGTCAGCCGAGAATCAACTCACAACATGAAGGGAGTTCTGATGCCCTGGTTGCTAATTCGAAAAGAGACCCAGGTCCGAAATTCAACTCGCCTGGAGGCCTGACCCCTTGGGCAACCCCAGAGGAAAGCATATTCCATGCTTCCACACAAGTTGAGACCTGACTCCCTGTTTTAAATGGCATACACACCCCGAGACTGACGTTAATACAGGAGAGGAACCCTGAGGTTCCTGTGTCAACTCGAGATGAGGCCCTCTTCCATTTCACCGACCCCAGTGGAGTCCTGAGAGGCCCCTCCCAATTCCACAGCATTCCTGACTTCCCACAGGCACCATGAGAAGATCCCAGAGGTCACCGTCCCAAGTCGAGGGAACCCAGGTATTCCTGCCGCTACAAGAGAAAAACCTCGAGATTCCCCCTTCAACATGTCTTGAGGCCCGATCCCCTGCAGTGACTCGAGAGCGATACTGCGCTCCCCCTAGCACCTCGAATGGAATCTGGACTTCCTGGGGCCACACGAGAGGCTCCCTGAGTTCCCCATCATAACTCAGGAGAAACCCCACACGTCGTGCTGCAGCTCGAGAAAAACTAAGAGATTCCCCCGTCATCACTAGATGAGGCCCTTCTTTTCCTGGAGGGCCTATAGAGTAATCCCAAGTCCCCTCTCATAACTCCACAGGAAGCTTGATTCTCTTTAGAACACTCAATGGGATCCAAGAGATACCCGTTGTAATTAGAGAGGAGAGTGGAGTACTTGGCTTAAACTCAGGACAAGGCCTGACTCCCTGGGTGAAACTTGAATGCAACCACGAGATCCCTATCATCACTGGAGAGGAACATGGTGTTTCTGGACAAAACCTAGATGAGGTCTATTTGTCCTGCAGTGAGCAATCCCCAGCTTCTCCTAGAAACTCGAATGGAGATTCGATTTCCCTTGGGCAACACGAGAGGCTACCTGAGTTCTCCGTCATAACTGAAGAGAAACTCCAAACGTCATTCCACAGCTTGAAAACAACCCCCATCATTGCGAGATGATGCCCTTCTTTTCCTGTAGGGCCTAGAGAGCAAACCCGAGTCCCCTCACAAAACTCCACAGGAGGCTTGCCTCCCTAAATTTAGGCCACTCAACGGGCTCCAAGAGATACCCCTGGCAACTCGAGAGGAGAGCAGGGTTTTCTGCTCGAAATGAACCTGACTCCCCAGGTGAACCTTGAATGGAACACCGAGATCCCTGTCGCCACTGGACAGGAACAAGGAGTTTCTGGAAACAAGCCTAGATGAGGTCTATTTGCCCTGCAGTGACTTAAGAGCAATCCCCAGCTCCCCCTCACAACCTGAATGGAGATCGGAATTCCTTGGGGCCATACGAGAGGCTCCCTGAGTTCCCCATCATAACTCGAGAATTCCACCCCAACTCGAGAAAAACCACGATGTTCCCCAGTCATCACGAGATGAAGCCCTTTCCCACTGCAGCATCTCAAGAGAAATCACACATTCCCTCTTGAAATTTGCAATGGTAATGACACCTTTGACAACTCAAAAATTTCCCCAACATACCGGTCTCAATCGAGAGGAACACCGAGTTTCCCGTCAAAACTGAATCTGAGCCATTTCTCCCCTCCTTACCTCAACATGAGGGTCGATTCCCTTGCTTTGTCTGGAAAGGGATCCTGACCTTCCCGTCACACCTCAGGAGGAGGCCTGTCTCACACTGAAACTCGAGAGGAAGCCTCGTGGGTCGTGCCACATTCTGAAAGACACCGATTTTCCTGTCCACTCAAGGTAAGCCCCTATGTCAGGGCATCTCTTCGAATGTAATCCTGAGGATGAAGTCACAACACAAGGGGCACTGACCCCCTGGTTGCATCCTCCGGAAAAAGCCGCAGGTTCCAAATGCAACTCGACAAGTGGCCTTACACCCCATGAACAACTCAAGAGGCAAGCGGAGTTCTGTGCATCAAAACAAGGCGAAGTCTGATTCCCCTGTTCCAACTCAGCAGAGACCCTGAGATTTAAGTCAGAAATGGAGAGTAACCCTGAGGTTCCCACCTCAACTCGAGATGAGGCCCTATACATCCCTGCAGTGATGCACGCGGAATCCCGAGGTGCCCCTTGCAATGCCAAAGAAGATCTAACTTCCCTGAGGAGACAGGAGGGGCCCCCCAGGTCAACACGCAACTCGAGAGGAAGCCTAAGCTTCCCACCACAATTCCACACAACCCACAAAATTCTCACCTTCATGCTTGAGGAGGCCTTTTACAATATAGTGTTTCCAAAGAAAGCCCACGTTCCCTCTTGGAACTCAAAAGGGTATTGACACGCTTTATGAAACTCCAGAAGTTTCCCCAGATACCCATCCCAAATCAAGAGGAATGCTGAGTTTACCACCACAAGTCAAGAAGAGCCCCGTTTTCCCCTCCTCACATCAAGATGAGAGTCGATAGCCCTGCTTGGCCTGGAAAGAAATGCCAATGTCCCCGTCACACCTCAAAAGCAGGCTGGTATCTACTTGACACTGGAGGGGAACCCGGGGGCCTTGTCACAATTCGAAAGCCACATATTTCCCCACACTCGAGATCAGGCCTGATTTCCTTGCACCGATTCGAATGTCAGCCAAGATCAACTCACAACACGAAGGGAGTTCTGATGCCCTGGTTGCTAATTCTCAAAGAGCCCCAAGTACCAAATTCAACTTGCCTGGAGGCCTGAAACACCTTTGACAACTCGAGAGGAAAGCAGAGTTCCATGCCTCCACACGTGTAAAGACCTCACTCCCTATTTGTAATGGCATACACACCCCAAGGCCCACGTCAGAACAGGAGAGGAAACCTGAGTTTCCTGCCTCAACTCGAGAGGAGACTCTCTTCCATTGCACCGAACTGAGTGGAGTCCCGAGAGGCCCCTCCCCACTCCAAAGTATTCCTGACTTCCCATTGGCACCATGCGAACCTCCTTGAGGTTACTGTCACAAGTCGAGGGAACCCACGGTTTCCTGCCGTAATCTGAGAAAGACCTCGAGATTCCCAGTTCAATGCGTCTTGACGCCAATTCCTCTGCCTTGATTCCAGAGCAATGCCCCGCTCCCCCTCGCAACTCTAATGGAGACTGGACTTCCCTGGGGCCACAGGAGAGGCTCCCTGCGTTCTGCATTGTAACTAGAAAGATATCCCACATGTCGTGCCACAGCTCGAGAAAAACCAAGAGATTCCCCCTTCTTCGTGAGATGAGGCCCTTCTTTTCCTTCAGGTCCTAGATAGCAATCCCGAGTCCTCTGTCAAAACTCCACAGGAGGCTTGACTCCCTTTAGGCCACTCAATAGGATCCAAAAGATACACGTCACAACTTGAGAGGAGAGCGGAGTTCTTTGCTTCCACTCAAGACACGGCCTGACTCCCCGGGTGAACCTTGAATGCAACCCATAGATCCCGTCACCACTGGAGAGGAACACGGAGTTTCTATACACAAGCCTAGATGATGTCTATTTGCCCTGCAGTGACTCCAGAGCTATCCCCAGCTCCACCTCACAATTCGAATGGAGATTGGACTTCCCTGGGGCCACACGAGAGGGTCCCTGTGTTCCATATCGTAACTCGAGAATCCTTCCGAATTTGAGAAATACGACCAGGTTCCCCCGTCAGCACCAGATGATGCCCTTTCCCATGCAGCGTCTCGAGAGAAATCCCAAGTTCCCTCTTGAAATTCGAAATGGTACTTTACACCCTTGATTCAACTCAAAAAGTTCCCCGACATATCAGTCTCACTCGAGAGGAACACCGAGTTCCTGGCACAACTTAATCTCAGCCCCTTCTCCCTTCCTTATCTCGAAATGAGGGTCTATTCCCCTGCTTTGTCTGGAAAGGGATCCCGACATACCCGTCACACCTCAGGAGGAAGCCGGTCTCACATTGAAACTTGAGAGGAAGCCTCATGGGTCATGCCACATTCCAAAAGACACTGATTACCTGTCCACTCAAGATAAGTCCTGATGCCTGGGCACCTCTTCGAATGTAACCCCGAGGATGAAGTCACAACAAGAAGGGGAACTGACACCCCAGTTGCATCCTCCTGAAAAAACCGCAGGTGCCAAATCCAACTGTACAAGTTGCCTGACACCCCATGAACAACTCGAGAGGCAAGGGGAGTTCTGTGCCTCATCACAAGACAAGGCCTGACTCCCCTGTTCCAACTCCTCAGAGAATCCGAGATCAACGTCAGAAATGGAGAGGAACCCTGAGTTTCCCACCTAAACTCGAAATGAGCCCCTATTCATCCCTGCAGTGATGCAGGAATCCCGAGGTGCCCCTTGCAACACCAAAGGAGATCTGACTTCCCTGAAGAGACACAAGCAGCTCCCCTACATCGGAAAGCAACTCAAGAAGAACCCTAAGCCTCCCGCCATAACTCCACAACCCGACAAAATGCTCCCCTGCACGCTTGAGGGGGCCCTTTTACGCTGCAGTGTTTCCAAAGAATGCCCATGTTCCCTCTTGGAAATCAAAAGGGTACTTGACACGCTTTACAAAACTCCAGAAGTTTCCCAAGATACCCGTCCCCACTTGAGAGGAACGCTGAGTTTCCCGCCACAAGGCAAGAAGAGTCGCATTTTCCCTGCTTCAAGTCGAGATGAGGGTCGATTGCCCTGCTTCGCCTGGAAAGGAATGCCGACATCCCCCTCACACCTCAAGAGGAGGCTGGTATCTACCTGACACTGGAGGGGAACCCAGGGCCCTTGTCACAATTCAAAAGCTATGGATTTACCCATCCACTAAAGATCAGGTCTGATTTCCTTGCACCGATTCGAATGTCAGCCGAGAATCAACTCACAACATGAAGGGAGTTCTGATTCCCCCGTTGCTAATCCGAAAAGAGCCCCAAGTCCCAGATTCAACTCTGCTGGAGGCCTGAAACCCCTTTGACAACTCGAGAGGAAAGCAGAGTTCCATGCCTCCACACAGGGCGAGACCTGACTCCCTGTTTGAAACGGCATACACAGCCCGAGACCCACGTCAGAACAGGAGAGGAAACCTGAGGTTCCCGCCTCAACTCGAGATGAGGCCCTCTTCCATTTCACCAAAGCCAGTGGAGTCCCGAGAGTCCCTTCCCAACTCCACAGTATTCCTGACTTCCCATAGGCACCCTGAGAACCTCCCTGAGGTCACCATCACAAGTCGAGGAAACCCAAGGTTTCCTGCCACAACTCGAGAAATATCTCAAGATTCCCCCTTCAATGCGTCTTGAGGCCCGATTCCCCTGCCGTGACTCCAGAGCAATGCCGCGCTCCCCTCGCAACTCGAGTGGAGAGTGGACTTCCCTGGGGCCACATGAGAGACCCCCTGATTTCCCCGTCATAATGGAGAGAAACCCCAGAAGTTGCACAGCAGCTCAAGAAAAACCACGAGATTCCCCCGTCATAGCAAGATGAGGCCCTTCTTTTCCTGCAGGGCCTAGAGAGCAATCCAGAGTACGCTCTCAAAACTCCACAGGAGGCTTGACTCCCTTTAGGCGACTCAGTGGGCTCCAAGAGATACCTGTGGCACCTAAAGTGGAGAGCGGATTTCTTTGCTTCAACTCGAGTCGAGGCCTGACTACCCGAGTGAAACTTGAATGCAACCCTGAGATCCCTGTCGCCACTGGAGAGGAACCTGGAGTTTCTGGACATAAGCCAACATGAGGTCTATTTGCCGTGCAGTGACTCTAGAGCAATCACCTGCTCCCCCTTGTAACTCTAATGGAGATTGGACTTCCCTCTGGCAACACGAGTGGCTCCCTGAGTTACCCGTCGTAACTCGAGAATCCCGTCGCAACTCAAGAGAAACCACGAGGTTCCCTCATCATCGCAAAATGAGGCCCTTTCCCGCTGCAGCATCTGGAGAGAAATTCCACGTTCCCTCTTGAATTTTGAAACGGTACTTGACACCCTTGATGGAACTCAAATAGTTACCCGACATATCGGTCTCACTTGAGAGGAACTTCGATTTTCCCTGAACAACTTAATCTGAGCCCCTTCTCCCCTCCTGATCTCTGCATGAGGGTCGATTCCCCCATGCTGGGGTCAAGCCCCGGTGAATCCAGGGAAAATCGAAGGAGAGAAGTTTTCGGTGAGTACACTGGCTTTAATTAAATATTAGAGATATAAAGAGTAATAGAATATGGATAGCTCAGTAGGAAATATCAGTGGAGAAAAGAGGCTGAATAACTTGGTTTAGGTGGAAAGCTAATATAATTCCTAGGCAAGGAATTTACGTCACCTACGTAGGCCGTAGGCGTCCTCCCATTCTCCCGAAGGAGAGGAGACACTAAGGCCTCCCCGTTCAGATCTTAGAAGCCCAGGCATAATTAATAGGCTTGACGAGCCTCCACGTTCCAGATGGGGATTCAGCCAGAAGGTGAGAGAAAGAACCACATGGAGAGACCAGTCTTTCGAGGAATTGATCCCATTTTTTATTTTTTCAGGGTCTGTTTTTATACACTGAGATGTTATACAAAAGTCACGTGGGGTCAGAAGTCCTGACTTTTCAGGTCCTTCATACAAATGTATACAGAGGTTTAAGGGGTGTAACATCATCTTCTGGCCAGGGGGCCTGCTAACAATTTATGACCCTCTCCTTGTGGCAGTGATCAGTCAACCAGAACACTTATTTCTCCAGGGGTGATTATTTTTTAAAACAGATGCCACCTTCCGAAGGTACCAGATAAAGTTACATTCCTATAGGGTGAGGGTGTAGTGGGTTTTAATTAAGGAAAGAATTTGCTTAGCCTAAGGTCTAACATGATTAATATCAAAGGTTAATACTTATTTCTTCTATATATTCATTAATGTGTATAAGGGTAAGGGATGTGGAAACTTAGCAACAAACATTGGCTCAACAAATGAAAAACCCTTCACCAATACAATTTCTAATCAGCCCATTATACTATACTAATAGTTTTCTAACTTCTCTAAAGAACCTATTTTTAGAAGGTTTAAAGCATGTCGTGCCTCTCACAGTTGGGAGGCTGTAAACAATCACATGTGGCTGGACAAGCCTGTCAGGCAGGCTAGAGAACCATCAGAGGAGTTTGTAGATTCAAACACTCCTATCACGCCCAGGAATTATTATTAACTGTAGCTGTAAGCTAACCATTTTTCAGAGAGAGCTGGTGGGGGAGAGCCCCTTATAAAGTCAGAGGTGTAGTGAGATCACAAAGCAGTAAAGTAAGCAGACTCTGGTTTTGGGGGTAGATGCCCGAGAATTTCCAGGGGGACTCCTGAGGTTCGATCCTGCCTTTGTGTATGCCGAGCCTCCTTCCTGATGAACTTTGCCACGGGCTGAGTTCCTCAAGCTGGCTCCCGGAACCCCTGCTTAGGCTGGAAAGGGATCCCGACCTTCCTGTCGCACCTCAGGAGGAGGGTGGTCTCACATTGAAACTCGAGAGGAAGCCTCGTGGGTCGTGCCACATTCCGAAAGACACCGAATTCCCCGTCCACTCAACATAAGTTCCGATGCCTGGGCACCTCTTCAAATGTAACCCTGAGGATGAAGTCACAACACGAAGGGGCACTGACACCCCAGTTGCATCCTCCGGAAAAAGTCGCAGGTTCCAAATACAACTCGACAAGTGGCCTGACACCCCATGAACAACTCGAGAGGCAAGCGGAGTTCAATGCCTCAACACAAGATGAGGCCTGACTCCCCTGTTCCAACTCTGCAGAGACCTCGAGATCGATGTCAGAAATGGAGGGGAACCCTGAGGTTCCCACCTCAACTTGAGATGGGGCCCTATTAATCCCTGCAGCGATGCACAAGGAATCCCAAGGTGCCCCTAGCAACGGCAAAGGAGATCTCACTTCCCTGAGGAGACAGGAGCGGGTCCCCCAGGTTGAAACGCAACTCGAGAGGAACCCTAAGCTTCCTGCCACAAGTCCACACACACCACGAAATTCTTCCCTGCTACTTAAGGAGTCCCTTTAACGCTGCACCATTTCCAAAGAAAGCCCACGTTCACTCTTGGAACTCGAAAGGGTACTTGACATGCTTTAGGAAACTCAGAAATTTCCCCAGATACCCGTCCGCACTCGAGAGGATCACTGAGTTCCCCACCACAAGTCAAGAAGAGCAGCATTTTCCCCTCCTCAAGTCGAGATGAGGGTCGATTATTCTGCTTCACCTGGAAAGGAATGCTGACGTCCCATCACACGTCGAGAGGAGGCTGGTATCTACTTGACACTGGAGGGAAACCCAGGAGCCTTGTCACAATTCAAAAGCCACGTATTGCCCCATCCACATGAGTTCAGGCCTGATTCCCTTGCACTAATTCTAATGTCAGCCGAGAATCCACTCACAACACGAAGGGAGAACTGATGCCCCGGTTGCTAATTCTAAAAGAGCCCCAGGTCACAAATTCAACTCCCCTGGAGGCCTGAAACCCCTTTGACAACTTGAGAGGAAAGCAGAGTTACATGCCTCCACACACATCGAGACCTGACTCCATGTTTGAAATGACATACACACGCTGAGACCCACAAAGAACAGGACAGGAATACTGAGGATCTCGCCTCAACTAGAGATGAGGCCCTCTTCCATTGCGCCGACCCCAGTGGAGTCTCGAGATGCCCCTCCTAACTCCACAGTATTCCTAACGTCCCATAGGCACCATGAGAAGCTCCTTGAGGTCACCGTCAAAAGTCAAGGGAACCCAGGGTTTCTGCTACAACTTTAGAAAAACCTCGAGATCCCCCTTCAACGAGTCTGGAGGCTGATTCCCCTGCCGTAACTCGAGAGCAATGCTGTGCTCCCCCTCGCAAGTCAAATGGAGATTGGACTTCCCTGGGGCCACATGAGAGGTTCCCTGATTATCCAGTCGTAACTTGAGAGAAACCCCTCACGTTGGGCCACAGCTCGAGAAAACCAACAAGATTACCATGTCATAGCGAGATGAGGCCCTTCTTTTCCTGCAGGGCCTAGGGAGCAATTCCAAGTCCACTCTCAAATCTCCACAGGAGGCTTGAATCCCTTTAGGCCATTCAATGGTTCCAAAAGATACCCATAGCAACTCGAGTGGAGATCAGAGATCTTTGCTTCAACTCGAGACAAGGCCTGACTCCCCAGGTGAAACTTGAATGCAACCCTGAGATCCCTGACACCACTGGAGAAGAACACGGAGTTTCTGGACACAAGCCTAGATGAGGTTTATTTGCCCTGCAGTGACTCGAGAGCACTCCCCAGCTACACCTCGCAATACGAATGAAGATTGGACTTCCCTTGGGCAACAAGAGAGGCTCCCTGATTTCCCCGTTGTAACTCGAGAATCCTGCCACAACTCGAGAAAAACCACGAGGTTCCCCCGTCGTCGCAAGATGAGGCCCTTTCAACTGCAGCGTCTCAGGAGAAATCCCACGTTCCCTATTGAAATTCAAAACGGTACTTGACACAACCCAAAAAGTTCCCCGACATACCATTCTCACTCTAGAGGAACACCGAGTTTCCTGGCACAACTTAATTTGAGCCCCTTCTTCCCTCCTCATCTTGACATGAGGGTCGATTCCCTGCTTTGTTTGGAAAGGAATCCCGACCTTCCCGTCGCACCTCAGGAGGAGGCCAGTCTCACATTGAGACTCGAGAGGAAGCCTCGTGGGTCATGCCACATTCCAAAAGACACCAATTTCCCGGTCCAATGAAGATAAGTCCCAATGCCTGGGGACCTCTTCGAATGTAACCCTGAGGATGAAGTCACAACACGAAGGGGGACTGACACCCCAGTTGCATCCTCGGGAAAGAGCTGCAGGTTCCAAATACAATTCGACAAGTGGCCTTACACCCCATGAACAACTCAAGAGGCAGGCAGAGTTCCGTGTCTCAACACATGATGAGGCTGCCCCCCTGTTCCAAATCCGAGAGACTCCGAGATTGATGTCAGAAATGGAGTGGAACCCTGAGGTTCCCGAATCAACTCTAGATGAGGCCCTATTCATCCTTCAAGTGATGCACGAGGAATTCCGAGGTGCCCCTCGCAATGCCAAAGGAGATCTGACTTCCCTGAGGAGACAAGAGCTGGTCCCACAGGTCGACATGCAACTCGAGAGGAACCCTAATCTTCCCGCCACAACTCCATACAAACTACGATATTCACCCCTGCATGCTTGAGGAGGCCCTTTTATGCTGCAGTGTTTCCAAAGGAAATCCTTGGTCTCTCCTGGAACTCGAAATGGTACTTGACATGCTTTACAAAATTCCAGAAGTTTCCCCAGATACTCGTCCCCACTTGAGAGGAACGCTGAGTTTCCTGCCAAAAGTCAAGAAGAGGCCCGTTTTCCCCTCCTCAAGTCGAGATGAGAATCGATTGCCTTGTTTCACCTGGAAAGGAATGCTGACGTACCCATCCCACCTAGAGAGGAGGCTGGAATCTACTTGACACTGGAGGGAAACCCAGGGGACTTCTCACAATTAGAAAGAAACATATTTCCCCATCCACACGAGATCAGGACTGATTCCCTTGCAGCAGTTCAAATGTCAGCTGAGAATCAACTCACAACACGAAGGGAGTTCTGTTGCCCCAGTTGCTAATTGGAAAAGAGCCCAGGTCCCAAATTCAACTCACCTGGAGGCCTGAAACCTCTTTGACAACTCGAGAGGAAAGCAGAGTTCCATGCCTCCACACAAGTAGAGACCTGACTCCCTGTATGAAATGTCATACACACCCCAAGACCTACATCAGAACAGGAGAGGAACCCTGAGGTTCCCGCCTCAACTGGAGATAAGGCCCTCTTCCATTGCATCAACCCCAGTGGAGTCCCGAGAGTGCCCTCCCAATTCCACAGTATTCCTGACTTCCCATAGGAACCATGAGAAGCTCACTGAGGTCACCGTCACAAATCGAGGGAACCCAGGGTTTCCTGCTGCAACTCGAGAAAGACTTCGAGATTCCCCCTTCAACGCATCTTGAGGTACGATTTCTCTTCAGTGAATCGAGAGCAATGCCGTGCTCCCTCTTGCAACTGGAATGGAGACTGGACTTCCCTGCGACCACATGAGAGGCTCCTTGAGTTCCCCGTGGTAACTCGAGAATCGTGCCACAAATCGAGAAAAATCACGAGGTTCCCCCTCATCACGAGATGAGGCCCTTTCCACTGCAGCAACTCGAGAGAAATAACATGATCCCTCTTGAAATACAAAAGGGTATTTAACACTCTTTATGAAACTCAAAAATATCCCTGACATACTGGTCTCTCGAGAGGAACACCGAGTTTCCTGGCACAAATTAATCTGAGCCCCTTCTCCCCTCCTGATCTCGACATGAGGTTCGATTTCCTTGCTTTGTCTGGAAAGGGATCCCAACCTTCCCGTCGCACCTCAGGAAGATGCTGGTCTCACATCGAAACTCGAGAGGAAGCATCATGGGTACTGCCACATTCTGAAAGACACCGATTTCCCCGTCCACTCAACGTAAGTCCTGATGCCTGGGCACCTCTTTGTATATAACCCTGAGGATGAAGTCACAACATGAAGGGTTACCGACACCCCTGTTACATCCTCCAGATAAAGCCACAGGTTCCAAATACAACTTGACAAGTGGCCTAACACCCCGTGAACAACTCGAGAGGCAAGCGGAGTTCCATGCCTCGACTCAAGACAAGGCCTGACTCCCCTGTTCAAAGGCCGCAGAGACCACAAAATCGATGTCAGAAATGGAGAGGAACCCTGAAGTTTCTGCCTCAACTCGAGATGAGGCGCTATTCATCCCTGCAGCACTGCACAAGGAATCCCGAGTTGCCCCTCTCAACGACAAAGGAGATCTGAATTCCCTGAGGAGACAAGAGCCGTTCCCACAGGTCAAAATGCAACTCGAGGGGAACCCTAAGCTTCCCACCACAACTCCACGCAAACCACGAAATTCTCCCCTGCATGCTTGTGGAGGCCCTTTCATGCGGCAGTGTTTCCAAAGAAAGCCCACGTTCCCTCTTGGAACTCGAAAGGGTACTTGACACGCTTTACGAAATTCCAGAAGTTTCCCCAGATACACGTCCCCACTTGAGAGGAATGCTGAGTTTGCCGCCACAAGTCAAGAAGAGCCCCGTTTTCCCCGCCTCAAGTCGGTATGAGGGTCTATGGCCCTGCTTTGCCTGGAGAGGAATTCCGACATCCCCGTCGCACCTTGAGAGGAGGCTGGTATCTACTTGACACTGGAGTGGAATGCGGGTGTTTTGTTAAAATTCCAAATCCACGTATTTCCCCATCCACTCGAGATCAGGCCTGATTCCCTTGCACCGAATTGAATGACAGCCAAGAATCAACTAACAACACGAAGGGAGTTCTGACGCCCAGGCTGCTAATTTCAAAAGAGCCCCAGGTCCCAAATTCAACTCGCCTAAAACGTGAAACTCCTTTGACAACTCTAGAGGAAAGCAGAGTTCCATTCCTCCACACAAGTCGAGACCTGACTCCCTGTTTGAAACGGAATACACACCCCGAGACCCACGTCAGAACAGGAGAGGAACCCTGAGGTTCCCACCTCAACTCGAGATGAGGCCCTCTTCCATTGCACCAATCCCAGTGGAGTCCCGAGAGACCCCTCCCAAATCCACAGTATTCCTGACTTCCCATAGGCATCTGAGAAGCTCCCTGAGGTGACGGTCACAAGTAGAGGGAACACAGGGTTTCCTGCCGCAACTAAAGAATGACCTCGAGATTCCCCCTTCAATGCGACTTCAGGTCCGATTCCCCTGCCGTGACTCGAGAGCAGTGCCACGCTCCCCCTCACAACTTGAATGGACACTATACTTACCTGGGGCCACACGAGAGGCTCCCTGAGTTCCCTATCGTAACTCGAAGGATATCCCACATGTTTTGCCGCAGCTCGAGAAAAACCACAAGATTCCCCTTCATCGCGAGATGAGGCCCTTCTTTTCCTGCAGGGCCAAGAGACCAATCCCGTGTCCCCTCTCAAAACTCCACATGAGGCTTGACTCCGATTATGCCACTCAGTAGGCTCCAAGAGATACCCATTGCAACTCGAGAGGAGAGCAGAGATCTTTGCTTCAACTCGATACGAGGCCTGACTCCCCGGGTGAACCTTGAATGCAACCCCTAGATCCCTGTCACCAGTGTAAAGGAATACAGAGTTTCTAGACACAATTCTAGATGAGGTCTATTTGACCTGCAGTGACTCGTGATCTATCCCCAGCTCCACCTCACAACTCGAATGGAGATTGGACTTACCTGGGGCAACATGAGAGGGTCCCTGTGTTCCACATCATAACTCGAAAATCCTTCAGCGACTCGAGAAATACGACCAGGTTCCCCAGTCATTGCCAGATGAGGCTCTTTCCCACTGCAGGGTCTCGAGAGAAATCCCACGTTCCCTCTTGAAATTCGAAACTGAACTTGACACCAATGATGCAACTCAAAAAGTTCCAGAAACATACCTTTCTCCCTCGAGAGGAACACCGAGTTTCCCGGCAGAACTTAATCTGAGCCCCTTTTCCCCTCCTGATCTCGACATGAGGGTTGATTCCCCTGCTTTGTCTGGAAAGGGATACAGATCTTCCCATCACACCTCAGGAGGAGGCCGGTCTCAAATTGAAACTCGAGAGGAAGCCTTGTGGTTCGTGCCAAATTCCTAAAGACACTGATTTCCCAGTTACTAAAGATAATTCCTGATGCCTGGGCACCTCTTTGAATGTAACCCTGAGGATGAAGTTACAACACAACGGGGAACTGACACCCCAGTTGCATCGTACGGAAAAATCTGCAGGTCCCAAATACAACTCAACAAGTGGCCTGTCACCCCATGAACAACTCGAGAGGCAAGCAGAGTTCCATGCCTCAACACAAGACGAGGCCTGACTCTCCTGTTCCAACTCTGCAGAGACCCTGCAATTGAAGTCAGAAATGGAGAGGAACCCTGAGATTCCCTCCTCAACTTGAAAGGAGGCCCTCTTCATCCATGCAGCAATGCGTGAAGAATCCCGAGGTGCCCCTCTCAATGCCAAAGGAGATCTAACTTCCCTGAGGAGTCAGGAGCAGTCCCCCAGGTCGACACACAACTCGAGAGGAACCCTAAGCTTCCCGCCACAACTCCACACAAACTACGAAATTCTACCCTGCACGCTTGAAGAGGAACTTTTAAGCTGCAGCATTTCCAAATAAAGCCCCGGTTGCCCTTGGAACTTGAAAGTGTCCACGACACGCTTTACAAAACTTCCAGTTTTCCGAGATACCCATCACCACTCAAGAGGAACACTAAGTTTCCCACCACAAATCAAGAAGAGTCTCATTTTCCCCGCCTCAATTCAAGATGAGGGTTGATTGCCCTGCCTCACCTGGAAAGAATGCCGACATTCCTGTTGCACTTCGAGAGGAGGCTGGTATCTACTTGACACTGGAGGGGAACCCAGGGGCCTTGTCACAATTTGAAAGCCACGTATTTCCCCATGCATTCAAGATCAGTCCGGATTTCCTTGCACTGATTCGAAAGTCAGCCTAGAATCAATTCACAAACACGAAGGAAGTTCTGATGCCCCAGTTGCTAATCCGAAAAGAGCCCCAGGTCCCAAATTCCACTCGCCTAGAAGCCTGAAACCTGTTTGACAACTGAGAGGAAAGCAGAGTTCAATGCCCCCACACACATTGAGCCCTGACTACCTGTTTGAAATGGCATACACAGCCCGAGACCCACATCAGAACAGGAGAGGAACCCTGAGGTTCCCGCCTCAATTCGAGATGAGGGCCTATCATCCCTGCAGCGATGCACAAGGAATCCCAAGGTGCCCCTCACAACGCCATAGGAGATCTGACTTCCCTGAGGAGACACGAGCAGTCCCCCAGGTTGACACACAACTCAAGAGGAACCCTAAGCTTCACGATAAAACTCCATGCAAACTACGAAATTCTCCACTGCACAGTTGAGGAGGCCGTTTTATGCTGCAGCATTTCCAAAGAAAGCCCAGGTTTCCATTGGAACTCGAAAGGGTCCTTGACACGCTTTACGAAACTCCAGAAGTTTCCTGAGATATCCGTCCCCACTTGAGATGAACGCTGAGTTTCCTGTCACAAGTCTAGAAGAGCCCCATTTTCACCGCCACAAGTTGAGATGAGGGTCCATTGCTCTGCTTGGCCTGGAAAGGAATGCCAACAGCCCCGTCTCACCTCGAGAGGAGGCCGGTATCTACTAGACACTGGAGGGGAACCCGGGGCCTTGTCACAATTCAAAAGCCACGTGTTTCCCATTCCACCTGAGATCAGGCCTGATTTCCTTGAACAGATTGGAATGTCAATTGAGAATCAACTCACAACACGAAAGGAGTTCTGATGCCCTGTTGCTAATCCAAAAAGAGCCCCAGTACCCACATTCAACCCTCCTGGAGGCCTGAAACACCTTGGATGTCTTGAGAGGAAACCAGAGTTCCATGCCTTCACACATGTCAGGACATGACTCCCTGTTTGAAATGGCATACACAGCCTGAGACCCATGTCAGAACAGGAGAGGAACCCTGAGGTTCCCGCCTCAACTTGAGATGAGGCCCTCTTCCATTGCTCCAACCCAGTGGAGTCCCGAGAGGCCCCTCCCAAATCCACAGTATTCCGGACTTCCCATAGGCACCCTGAGAAGCTCCCTGAAGTCACCGTCACAAGTCGAGGGAACACAGGGTTTCCTGCCACAACTCGAGAAAGACCACGAGAATCCCCCTTCAGTGCGTCTTGAGGCCCGATGCCCCCGCCGTGACTCGAGAGCAATGCTGCACTCCCCCTCGCAACTCGAATGGAGACTGGACTTCCTTGGGGCCACACGAGAGGCTCCCTGAATTCCCTGTCTTAACCGAGAGAAACCCGACACATCGTGCCGCAGCTCAAAAAAACCATGATATTCCCCCATCATGGCGAGATAAGGCCCTTCTTTTCCTGCAGGGCCTAGAAAGCAATCCCGAGATCCTTTTCAAAACTCCACAGGAGGCTTGACTCCCTTTAGGCCACTCAATGGGCTCCAAGAGATACCTGTCGCAACTCAAAGGAGAGTGGAGTTCTTTGCTTCCACTTGAGATGAGTCCTGACTCCCCGGGTGAACCTTGAATGCAACCCCGAGATCCCTGTTGCCACTGGAGAGGAACACGGAGTTTCTGGACACAAGCCTAGATGAGGTCTATTTGGCCTGCAGTGACTCGAGTGCAATCTCAAGCTTCCCTTTGCTACTCGAATGGAGATTGGACTTCCCTGGGGCAACACGAGAGGGTCCCTGTGTTCCATATTGTATCTTGAGAATCCTTCCACCACTCGAGAAATACGACCAGGTTCCCCCGTCATCGCCAGATGAGGCCCTTTCCCACTCAGCATCTCTAGAGAAATCCCATGTTCCCTCTTGAAATTCGAAATGGTACTTGACACCTTTGATGCAACTGAAAAAGTTCCCTGACATATCGGTGTCACTCGAGAAGAACACCGAGTTTCCTGGCACAACTTAATCTTAGCCTCTTGTCCCCTCCTTATCTCAAAATGAGGGTCCATTCCCCTGCTTTGTCTGGAAAGGGATCCCCAACTTCCCGTCGCACCTCAGGCGGAGGCCGGTCTCACATTGAAACTCAAGAGGAAACCTCGTTGGTTGTGCCAAATTTCAAAAGACACCGGTTTCCACATCCACTCAAGATAAGTCCCGATGCCCGGGCACCTCTTCGAATGTAACCCCGAGGATGAAGTCACAGAATGAAGGGGCACTGACACCCTGGTTGCATACTCCTGAAAAAGCCACAGGTGCCAAATCCACCTTGACAAGTGGCCTCACACAACATGAACAACTCGAGAGGCAAGAAGAGTTCCATGCCTCATCACAAGACATGGCCTGACTCCCCTTTTCCAGCTCCACAGAGACACCAAGATCAACATCAGAAATGGAGAGGAACCTTGAGTTTCCCCCCTCAACTCGAAATGAGCCCCTATTCATCCCTGCAGCGATGTGCAAGAAATCCCGAGGTGCCCCTTGCAATGCCAAAGGAGATCTGACTTCCCTGAGGAGACACGAGCGGCTTCCCCTCGTTGACAAGGAACTCAAGAGGAACCCTAATCTTTCAGCCACAACCCCAGGCAAACCAAGAAATTCTCCCCTGCACGCTTGAGGAGGCCCTTTTACACTCCAGCTTATCCAAAGAATGCCCACATTCCTTTTGGAAATCCCAAAGGGTACTTGACATGCTTTAGGAAACTCCAGTAGTTTCCCTGAACACACGTCACCACTTGACAGGAATGCTGAGATTCCCGCCACAAGTCAGGAAGAGCACAATTTTCCCCTCCTTACGTCGAGATTAGTGTCAATTGCCTTCTTCACCTGGAAAGGAATGCCAACGTTCCCATCACACTTCAAGATGATGCTGGTCTCTACTTGACACTGGAGGGGAACCCAGGGGTCTTGTCACAATTCAAAAGCCATGTATGTCCCCATCCACTGGAGAGCAGGCCAGATTCCCTTGCAGTGATTCGAATATTAACCTAGAATCAACTCACAACACAAAGGGAGTTCTGATGCCCTGGTTGCTAACTCGAAAAGAGCCCCAGGTTCCAAATTCAACTCGCCTGGAGGCCTGAAACACCTTTGACAACTTGAGAGAAAAGCAGAGTTCCATGCCTCCACACAAGTCGAAACCTGACTTCCTGTTTGACACAGCATACACAGCCTGAAGACCCAAGTCAGAACAGGAGAGGAACCCTGAGGTTCTGCCTCAAGTCGAGATGAGGCCCTCTTCCATTGCACCAAACCCAGTGGAGTCCCGAGAGGCCCCTCCCACCTCTAAAGTATTCCTGACTGCCCATAGGCACCATGAAAAGCTCCCTTAGGTCACCGTCACAAGTCGAGGGAACCCAAGATTTCTTGTCACAACTCAAGAAAAACCTCGAGATTCCCCCTTCAACGCATCTTGATGCCTGATTCCCCTGCAGTGACTCGAGAGCAATGCCAGCGGTCCCCCTTGCTACTTGAATGGAGACTGAACTGCCCTGGGGCCACACGAGGGGCTCCGTGAGTTCCCTGTCGAAACATGAAAGGAAACCCCACAGGTCATGCTGCAGCTCAGAAAACCCACGAGATTCCCCCTCATTGCAAATTGAGGCCTTTCTTCTCCTGTAGGGCCTAGAGATGAATCCCGAGTCATCTATCAAAACTCTACAGGAGGCTTGACTCCCTTTAGGCCACTCAATGGGCTCCAAGAGGTACCCGTCACAACTCGAGAGGAGAGTGGAGTTCTGTGCTTCAACTCGAGATGAGGCCTGACTCCCCAGGTGAAACTTGAATGCAACCCCGAGATCCCTGTTGCCAATGGAGAGGAACACGGAGTTTCTAGACAAAAGCCTACATGAGGTCTATTTGCCCTGCAGTGACTCGAGAGAAATCCCCAGCTCCCCCTCACAACTTGAATGGAGATTGTCTTCCCTGGGGCAACACAAGAGGGTCCCTGAGTTCCATTTCATAACAAGAGAATCCCGCCTCAACTCGAGAAAAAGCACAAGGATCCGCCGTCATCACGAGATGATGCCCTTTCCCACTGCAGTGTCTAGAGACATATCCTATGTTCCCTCTTGAAATCTGAAATGGTACTTGACAGCCTTGATGCAACTCAAAAAGGTCCCCGACATACCAGTCTCACTTGAGAGGAACACTGAGTTTCCTGGCACAACTTAATCTGAGGCCCTTCTCCCCTCCTGATCTCAACATGAGGGTCAATTCCCCTGCTTTGTCTGGAAAGGGATCCGAACCATCCCGTGACATCTCAGGAGAAGGCTGGTCTCAAATTGAAACTCAAGAGGAAGCGGCTCATGCCACAACCTATAGAAACCTATTTCCCGTCCACTCAGGGTAAGTTAGGATGCCCGGACACATCTTCGAATGTAACCCTGAGAATGAAGTCACAACACGAAGGGGCACTGACATCCCGGTTGCATCCTCTGGAAAAAGCCACAGATGACAAATCCAACTCAACAAGTGGCCTGACACCCCATGAACAACGTGATAGGCAAGCAGAGTTCCATGCCTCAACACAAGACGAGGCCTGACTCTCCTGTTCCAACTCTGCACATATCTTACAATCGAAGTCAGAAATGGAAAGGAACCCTGAGTTTCCCTCCTCAACTCTAGATGAGGCCCTATTCATCCCTGCAGCAGTGCACGAGGAATCCCGATGTGCCCCTAGCAATGCCAACAGAGATCTGACTTCCCTGAGGAGACTCCAGTGGTCCCCAGGTCTACCAGCAACTCAAGAGGAATCCTAAGCTGCCAGCCACAACTCCACGCAAACTACAAAATTCTCCCCTGCACGCTTCAGGAGGCCCTTTTATGCTGCAGCTTTTCCAAAGAAAGCCCCCGTTTTCCTTGGAACTCAAAAGGGTCCTTGACACGCTTTATGAAACTCCAGAAATTTCCCTAGATACCCTAAACACTCAAGAGGAACGCTGAATTTCCCGCCACAAGTCAAGAAGAGCAACGTTTTCCCCGCCTCAAGTCAAGATGAGGGTCGATTGGCCTGCTTCGCCTGGAAAGGAATGCCGACATACCCCTCGCACCTCGAGAGGAGGCTGGTATCCACTTTACACTGAAGGGGAACCTGGGGCCTTGTCACAATTCGAAAGCCACATATTTCCCCATCCACTCGAGATCAGCCCTATTTCCTTGCACCCATTTGAATGTCAACCGAGAATCAACTCACAACACGAAGGGAGTTCTGATGCCCCAGTTGCTAATTCTCAAAGAGCCCCAGGTCCCAAATTCAACTCACCTGGAGGCCTGAAACACCTTTGACAACTCGAGGGGAAAGAAGAGTTCCATGCCTCCACACATGTCGAGACCTGACTCCCTGTTTGAAAGGACATACACACCCCGAGACCCACGTCAGAACAGGAGAGGAACCCTGAGGTTCCCGCCTCAACTCGAGATGAGATCCTCTTCCATTGCACCGAACACATTGGAGACCCGAGAGGCCCATCCCAACTCCAAAGTATTCCTGACTTCCAGTAGGCACCATGAGAACCTCCTTGAGGTCACCGTCACAAGTCAAGGGAACCCACGGTTTCCTGCCATAACCTGAGAAAGACCTCGAGATTCCCCCTTCAACATGTATTGACACCCAATCCTCTGCCTTGATTCCAGAGCAAGGCCTCGCTATCCCTCACAACTCGAATGGACACTAGACTTCTCTGAGATCACACGAGAGGCTCCCTGAATTCCCCATCATAACCCGAAGGATATCCAACATGTCGTGCAGCAGCTCAAGAAAAACCACGAGATTCCCCCTTGTTCGCGAGATGAGACTCTTCTTTCCTTCAGGGCCTAGAGAGCAATCCCGAGTCCCACTCACATCTCCACAGGAGGCTTCACTCCGTTTAGGCCACTCAATAGGCTCCAAAAGATACCTGTCGCAACTCGAGAGGAGAGTGGAGTTCTTTGCTTCCACTCGAGACGAGGCCTGACTCCTCGGGTGAACCTTGAATGCAACCCCTAGATCCCTGTCACCACTGGAGAGGAACACGGAGTTTCTGGACACAAATCTAGATGAGGCCTATTTGCCCTGCAGTGACTCGAGAGCAATCCCCAGCTCCCCCTAAAAACTCGAATGCGGATTGTACTTCCCTGGGCCAACACGAGAGGCTCCCCGAATTCCCGTCGTGCCTCAAGAATCCTGCTGCAACTCGAGAAAAAACATGAGGCGTCCTGTCATCGCGAGATGAGGCCCTTTCCCACTGCAGTGTCTCAAGAGAAATACCAATTCCCTCTTGAAATTGGAAACGGTACTTGACAAACGTGATGCAACTCAAAAAGTTCCCCAACATAATGTACTCACTCCAGAGGAATACCGAATTTCCCGGCACAACTTAATCTGAGCCCATTCTCCCCTCCTGATCTCGACATGGGGGTCGATGCCCCTGCTTTGTCTGAAAAGGTATCCCGACCTTCTGGTCACACCTCAGGAGGAGGCCGGTTTCATATTTAAACTCGACAGGAAGCCTCGTGGTTCAAGCCACATTCCAAAAGACCACGATTTAACCATCCACTAAAGATAAGTCCTGATGCCTGGGCACCTCTTCGAATGTAACCCTGAGGATGAAGTCACAACACGAAGGGGCACTCACACCCCAGTTTCATCATCCAGAAAAAGCTGCAGGTTCCAAATACAATTTGACAAGTGGCCTGTCACCCCATGAACAACTCGAGAGGCAAGCCAAGTTCCATTCCTCAACACAAGACGAGGCCTGACTCTCCTGTTCCAACTCTGCAGAGATCCTGTGATTGAAAGTCAGAAATGGAGAGGAACCCTGAGGTTCTTGCCTCAACTCGAGATGAGGCCCTATTCATCCCTTCAGCAATGCACGAGGAATCTCGAGGTGCCCGTGCAGTGCCAAAGGTGTTCTGACTTCCCTGAGGATACACGAGTGGTCCCCCAGGATCACACAACTCGAGAGGAACGCTAACCCCCTCACAACTGCACACAAACTACAAAATTCTCCCCTGAAGGCTTGAGGAGGCCCTTTTACGCTGCAGCGTTTCCAAAGAAAGCCCACGTTTCCCTTGGAACTCGAAGGAGTCCTTGACATGATTTATGAAACTGCAGAAGTTTCCTGAGACACCGGTCCCCACTCGAGAGGAATGCTGAGTGTAATGCCACAAGTCAAGACGATCCCAGTTTTCCCCTCCTCAAGTCGAGATGAGGGTCGATTGCCCTGCTTCACCTGGAAAGGAATGCTGACATCCCTGTTGCACCTCAAGAGGAGGCTAGTATCTAATGGACACTAGAGGGGAACCCGTGGGACTTGTCACAATTAGAAACCAACGTATTTCCCCATCCACTCGAGATCAGGCCTGATTTCCTTGCACCGATTGTAATGTCAGCTGAGAATCGACTCACAACACGAAGGGAGTTCTCATGCCATGGTTGCTAATCTGAAAAGAGCCCCAGATCCCAAATCAACTCTGCTGGAGGCATCAAAACCCTTTGACAAGTCGAGAGGCAGCAGAGTTCCATGCATCCCACACGTCGAGACCTGACTCCCTGCTTGAAACGGCATACACAGCCCAAGACCCATATCAGAACAACAGAGGAAACCTGAGGTTGCCAGGTCAACTCTACATGAGGCCCTCTTCCATTGCACCAAACACAGTGGAGTCCAGAGAGGCCCCTCCCAACTCCACAGTATTCCTGACTACCCATAGGCACCCTGAGAAGCTCCCTGAGGTCACTGTCATAAGTCGAGGGAATCCAGGGTTTCCTGCCAAAACTCGAGAATGACCTGAGGCTCCCCATTCAACGCGTCTTGAGGTCCCCTGCCCCTGCCGTGACTTGAGAGTAATGCCATGATCCCACTCGCAACTTGAATGGAGACTGGACTTCCCTGGCCAACACGAGAGGCTCCCTGAGTTCCCTGTCATAACTCGAGAATCCCGCCACAACTCGAGAAAATCCAGCAGGTTCCCCATCATCGCGAGATGAGGCCCTTTCCCGTTGCAGTGTCTCAAGAGAAATCCCAGGTTCCCTCTTGAAATTCGAAATGGTACTTCAAACCCTTGATGCAACTCAAAAAGTTCCCAACATACCGTTCTCACTTGAGAGGAACACCGAGTTTCCCAGCACAACTTAATGTGAGCCCCTTCTCCCTCCTGATCTCAACATGTGGGTCGATTCCCCTGCTTTATCTGCAAAGGGATGCCGACCTTCCAGTCGCACCTCAGGAGGAGGCTGTTCTCACACTGAAACTTGGGAGGAAGCCTCGTGGGTCGTGCCACATTCCGAAAGACACCAATTTCCCTGTCCACTAAAGATAAGTCCCGATGCACCAGCACCACATCGAATGTAACCCTGAGGATGAAGTCACAACACGAAGGGGCACTGACACCCCAGTTGCATCATCCAGAAAAAGCCACAGGTTCCAATAGAACTCGACAAGTGGCCTGTCACCCGTGAACAACTCGAGAGGCAAGCAGAGTTCCATTCCTCAGTGGAAAACAAGGCCTGACTCTCCTGTTCCAACTCTGCAGAGACCCTGTGATCAGAGTCAGAAATTTCAGGATTCAGCCCCGGTGGATCAAGGGAATTCAAAGAGGGGACAGTGTCGGCAAGGTTCAGCAAACAATTTCTTAATGAAATATTAATTAGAGATATAAAGAGTAATAGAATAAGGATAGTTCAGTGAGGAAATTCAGTGGAGAAAAGAGGCTGAATAACTATGCCAGAAGCTGAGAGAAAGAACGACATGGGGAGACCAAGTTTTGGTGAATAAGGCCAGCACTTTATTTGCCAAAGTAGTTTTTATACCTTGAGTTATGCATAGAGGATAATGGGGAAGGGTAGAGTCATGCAGTAAGCCAGGCTTTCTTCCTGCAAACTTATCATATGCAAAAGTTTAGGTGATTTGCATCATCTTCTGGCTCAGAGGCCTGTTAACATTTTAAGACCCTTTCTTAAGAAAACTTATTTTTCTCTCAAGGTGATTATCAGGCGCCACCCTCCAAAAGGATTAGATAAAGTTGCATTCCTACAGGGCAAAGGTGTGATGGGCTAATACAACAAAAATAATTAACTCAAGGGTCCAAGGTTACAAACATGAAGGCTACTACTTACACCAATTATATTAATCAATACACTGCCAGGAACACAGCAGGTAAGAGATATGGAGACTTAGCAGCAAACATTGGCCCAACAAATGAAAAACCCTTCACCAATACCATTTCTAATCAATCTTTTAACTGCTCAAAGGAATCTGTATTTAGACAGTTTAGAACATTTCATGCCCCTCAAAGTTGGGAGACACTGAGCAATCACATGTGGCCAGAAAAACTATTCAGGCAGGATAGAGGACTTCCACAGGAGTTTGTAGGATGAAGCACTATCACATCCAGGAAATTTATTAACTGGAGCTGTAAGTTAACTCTTTTTTTCAGAGAGAGGGAGTGGGGGACAGCCCCCCCCATAAAGTCAGAGGTGTAGGTGAAAGCACAAAGCAGAAAGTAGGCAGACTCTGGATTTGGGGGTAGATGTTCGAGAATTTCCAGGGGGACTCCTGAGGCTCAGTCCAACCTTTGCTTATGCTGAGTCTCCTTGCTCAAGACCTTTGTCACGGGTGGAGCTCCTCAAGCTGGTTCACGGAGGGAAATGGAGAGCAGCCCGGAGGTTCCTGCCTCAACTTGAGATGAGGCCGTATTCATCCCTGCAGTGATGCACAAGGAATCCCGAGGTGCCCCTCACAACGCCAAAGGAGATCTGACTTCCCTGAGGAGACATGAGCAGTCCCCCAGGTCAACACGCAACTTGAGAGGAACCCTAAGCTTCCTGGCACAACTCCATGCAAACTACGAAATTCTCCCCTGCACACTTGAGGAGGACCTTTTACGCTGCAGCGTTTCCAAAGAAAGCCCACATTTCCCTTAGAACTAGAAAAAGTCCTTGAAAATCTTTAGGAAACTCGAGAGTTTCCCGAGATACCCGTCCCCACTCAAGAGGAATGCTGAGTTTCCCGCCACAAGTCAAGAAGAGCACCATATTCCCCATCTCAATTCGAGATGAGGGTCGATTGCCCTGCTTCGCCTGGAAAGGAATGCTGACATCCCAGTCGCACCCCGAGAGGAGGCTGGCATCTACTTGACACTGGAGGGGAACCTGGAGGCCTTATCACAATTCAAAAGCCATGTATTTCCCCATCCACTCGAGATCAGGCCTGATTTCCTTGCACCGACAGGAATGTCAGTCGAGAATCAACTCACAACACGAAGGGAGTTCTGATGCTCCAGTTTCTAATCTGAAAAGATCCCCAGGTTCCAAATTCAACTTGGCTGAAGGCCTGAAAGCCCTTTGACAACTCGAGAAGAAAGCAGAGTTCCATGCCTCCACACATGTTGAGACCTGACTCCCTGTTTGAAACGGCATACACAGCCTGAGACCCACGTCAGAACAGGAGAGGAACCCTTAGGTTCCTGCCTCTACTCAAGATGAGGCCGTCTTCCATTGCACCAAACACAGTGGAGTCCCGAGAGGCCCCTCCCAAGTTCATAGTATTCCTGACTTCCCATAGGCACCCTGAAAAGCTCCCTGAGGTCACCCTCACAAGTTGAGGGAACACAGGGTTTCCTGCCGCCCCTCAAGAAAAACCTCGAGACTCCCTCTTCAATGCGTCTTGAGGCCCAATCCCCTGCTGTGACTCGAGAGCAATGCCTCGCTACCCCTCACAACTCAAATGGAGACTGTACGTCCCTGGGGCACACGAGAGACTCCCTGAGTTCCCCGTCGTAACTCGAGGGAAACCCCACACGTCGCACCGAAGCTTGAAAAAGCCATGAGACTCCCCCGTCATCCCGAGATGAGACCCTTCTTTTTTGCAGGGCCTAGAGAGGAATCCCGAGACATCTCTCAAAACTCCACAGTAGGCTTGACTCCCTTTAAGCCATTCAATGGGCTCCAAGAGATACCCGTCGCAACTCGAGATGAGAGCAGAGTTCTTTGCTTCCACTCGAGACGAGGCCTGACTCCCCCGGTGAACCTTGAATGCCACCACGAGATCCCTGTTGCCACTGGAGAGGAAACGGAGATTCTGGACACAAGCCTAGATGAAGTCTATTTGCCTTGCAGTGACACAAGAGCAATCCCCAGCTCCCTCTAGAAGCTCGAATGGAGATTGAACTTCCCTGGGGCAACACTAGTGGCTCCCTGAGTTCCCCGACATAACTCGAGAATCCCGCCTCAACTCAAGAAAAACCACGAGGTTCCCCTGTCATCGCGAGATGAGGCCCTTTCCCGCTGCAGCGTCTCAAGAGAATTCCCACATTCACTCTTGAAATTCGAAATGGTACTTGACATCCTTGACGCAACTGAAAAAGTTCCCTGACATTGCGTTCTCACTCAAGAGGAACACCGAGTTTCCCGGCACAACTTAATGTGAGCCCCTTTTGCCCTCCCAATGTCGACATGAGGGTCGATTCCCCTGCTTTGTCTGGAAAGGGATACCAACCTTCCCGTTGCACCTCAGGAGGAGGCTGGTCTCACATTGAAACTCGAGAGGAAGCCTCGTGGGTCATGTCACATTCCGAAAGACACCGATTTCCCCGTCAATTCAAGATAAATCCTGATGTCTGAGGACCTCTTCGAATGTAACCCTGAGGACGAAGTCCCAACAGGAATGCGCACCGACTCCCCAGTTGCATCGTTCGGAAAAAGCCACAGATTCCAAATACAACTTGACAAGGGGCCTGTCTCCCAGTGAACAACTCGAGAGGCAAGCGGAGTTCCATTCCTCAACAAAAGGTGAGGCCTGACTCTCCTTTTCCAACTCTGCAGAGACCTTGTGATCAAAGTCAGAAATGGACAGGAACACTGAGGTTCCCACCTCAACTTGAGATGAGTCCCTATTCACCCCTGTAGCGATGGTCGAGGAATCCCGAGGTGCCCCTCACAACGCTAAAGGAAATCTGACTTCCCTGAGGAGACATGAGAGGTCCCCCAGGACGACATGCAAATCGAGAGGGACCCTAAGCTTCCCGCCACAACTCCATGCAAAGTACGAAATTCTCCCCTGCACGCTTCAGGAGGCCCTTTTACACTGCAACATTTCCAAAGAAAGCCCACCTTTCCCTTGGAACTCAAAAGGTTCCTCGACATGCTGTACGAAACTCCCGAAGTTTCCCGAGATACCCTGCACACTCGAGAGGAACACTGAGTTTACCGCAACAAGTCAAGACAAGCCTCGTTTTCTCCACCTCAAGTCGAGATGAGGGTCAATTGCCTTGCTTTGCCTGGAAAGGAATGCCAACATCCCCATCACATCTCGAGATGAGGCTGGTATCTACTTGACACTCGAGGGGAACCCGGGGCCTTTGTCACAATTCAAAAGCCACGTATTTCCACAAAACTCGAGATCAGGCCTGATTTCCTTGCACCAATTCGAATGTCAGCCGAGAATCATGTCACAACACGAAGGGTGTTCTGATGCCCTGGTTGCAAATCCGAAACGAGCCCCAGGTCCAAATTCATCTCGGCTGGAGGCCTGAAACCCCTTTGACAACTCGAGAGGAAAGCAGAGTTCCATGCCTCCACATACATCGAGACCTGACACACTGTTAGAAATGGCATACACAGCATGGACCCAAGTCAGAACAGGAGAAGTTCACGCCTCAACTCGAGATGAGGCCCTCTTCCATTGCACCAAATCCAGTGGCATCCAGAGAGGCCTCTCCCAACTCCACAGTATTCCTGACATCCCATAGGCACCCTGAGAAGCACCCTGAGGTCACCGTCACAAGTCCAGGGAACCCAGGGTTTCCTGCTGCACCTCGAGAAAGACCAAGTGATTCCCCCTTCAACGCGTCTTGAGGCCTGATTCCCCTGCCGTGACTCTAGAGCAATGCTGCACTCCCCATCGCATCTCGAATGGAGACTGGACTTCCTTGGGGCCACTCGAGAGGCTCAATGAGTTCCCCATCATAACTCGAGAATCCTGCCGCAACTTGAGAAAAACCACGAGGTTCTCCAGTCATCGCGAGATGAGGCCCTTTCCTGCTGAAGCATCTCAAGAGAATACCGAGTTTCACTCTTGAAATTCTAAACGGTACTTGATACCCTTGAGGCAACCCAAAAGTTCCCCGACATACTGTTCTGACTCGAGAGGAACACCGAGTTTCCCGGCACAACTTAATCTGAGCCCCTTCTCCCCTCCTGATCTCAACATGAGGGAGATTCCCCTGCTTTGTCCTGAAAGGGATACCGACCTTCCCGTCGCACCTCAGAGGAGGCCGGTCTCACATTGAAACTCGGGATGAAGCCTCATGGGTCGTGCCACATTCCAAAAGACACCGATTTCCCCGTCCACTCAAGATAAGTCCCGATGCCAGGGCACCTCTTCAAATGTAACCCTGAGGATGAAGTCACAACACGAAGGGGCACTGACACCACAGTTGCATCGTCCAGAAAAAGCTGCAGGTTCCAAATACAACTCGACAAGTGGCCTGTCACTCCGTAAATAACTCGAGAGGCAAACGGAGTTCCATTCCTCAACACAAGACAAGGCCTTACTCTCCTGTTTCAACTCTGCAATGACCCTGCGATTGAAGTCAGAAATGAAGAGGAACCCTGAGGTTCCCGCCTCAACTCGAGATGAAGCCCTAGTCATCCCTACAGTGATGCGCGGGGAATCCCGAGGTGCCCCTCACAATGCCTAGGGAGATTTGACTTCCCTGAGGAGACACAAGCAGACCCCCAGGTCGACACACAACTAGAGAGGAACCCTAAGCTTCCCCCCACAACTCCACGAAAACTACGAAATTCTTCCATGCACACTTCAGGAGGCCCTTTTACTCTGCACGTTTCCAAAGAAAGCTCACCTATCCCTTGGAACTCGAAAGGGTCCTTGACACACTTTACGAAACTCCAGATGTTTCCCGAGATGTCTGTCCACACTCGAGAGGAATGCTGAATTACCAGCCACACTTGAAGAAGAGCCCCTATTTCCCCGACTCAAGTCGAGATGAGGGTCGATTGCCCTGCTTTGCCTGGAAAGGAATGCTGATGTCCCCGTCGCATCTTGAGAGGAGGCTGCTATCTATTTGACACTGGAGGGGAATCCGGGGGCCTTGTCACAATTCGAAAGCCATGTATTTCCCCATCAACTCGAGATCAGACCTGATTTCCTTGCACCGATTCGAGTGTCAGCCTGGATTCAACTCACAACACAAAAGGAGTTCTGATGCCCCGGTTGCTAATCCAAAAAGAGCCCCAGGTCCCAAATTCAATTTGCCTGGAGGCCTGAAAACTCTTTGACAACTCGAGAGGAAAGCAGAGTTCCATGCCTCCACACACATCGAGACCTGAATCCCTGTTTAAAACAGCCTACACAGCCTGAGACCCATGTCAGATCAGGAGAGGAAAACTGAGGTTTCCGCCTCAACTCGAGATGAGGCCCTCTTCCATTGTGCCAAATACAGTGCAGTCTCGAGAGGCCCCTCCCAACTCCACAGTATGCCTGACCTCCCATCGGCCCTGAGAAACTCCCTGAGGTCACCATCACAAGTCGAGGGAACACAGGGTTTCCTACCGCAACTCGAAAAAGAACTTGAGATTCCCCCTTCAACATGTCTTTATGCCCGATTCCCCTGCCATAACTCGAGAGCAATGCCGCGCTTCCCCTCACTACTCGAATGGAGACTCACTTCCCTGGGGCCACAAGACAGGCTCCCTGAGTTCCCAGTTGTAACTCTAGAGAAACCTCACATGTCACGCCGCAGCTTGAAAAAAACCACGAAACTCCCCCGTCATCACGAGATGAGGCCCTTCTTTTCTGCATGACCTAGAAAGCAATTCCGAGTCCTCTCTCAAAACTTCACAGGAGGCTTGACTCAATTTAGGCCACTCAATGGGCTCCAAGAGATACCTGTCGCAACTCGAGAGGAGAGCGGAGTTCTTTGCTTCCACTCGAGACGAGGCGTGACTCTCTGGGTGAACCTTGAATTCAACCCCGAGATCCCTGTGGCCACTGGAGAGGAACAATGAGTTTCTGGACACAACCCTATAAGAGGTCTATTTGCCCTGCAGAGACTCGACAGCAATCTCCACCTCCCCGTCACAACTCGAATGGAGATTGGACTTCCCTGGACAAACACGAGAGGCTCCCTGAGGTCCCCATCATAACTCAAGAATCCCGCAGCAACTCAAGAAAACCACGATGTTCCACCATCATTTCAGTATGGGGCCCTTTCCCTCTGCAGCGTCCCAAGAGAAATCCCACGTTCCCTCTTGAAATTCAAAACAATACTTGACACCCTTGATGCAACTCAAAAAGTTCTCCAACATACCAGTCTTACTCGAGAGGAACACCGAGTTTCCTGGCACAACTTAATCTGATCCCCTTCTCCCCTCCTGACCTCAACATGAGGGTTGATTCCCCTGCTTTGTCTGGTAAGGGATCCCAACCTTCCCGTCGCACCTCAGGAGGAGGCCGGTCTCACATTCAAACTCGAGAGGAAGGCTCGTGGGTCGTGCCACATTCCCAAAGACACTGATTTCCCCATGCACTCAAGATAAGTCCCGATGCCTGGGCACCTCTTCGAATGTAACCCTGAGAATGAAGTCACAACACCATAGTTGCATTGCCATAAAAAGCCGAGGGTTCCAAATACAACTCGACAAGTGACCTGTCACGCCTTGAACAACTTGAGAGGAAAGTGGGGTCCATTCCTCAACACGAGACGAGGCTTGACTCTCCCATTCCAACTCTGCAGAGACCCTGCGATCGAAGTCAGAAATGGTGATGAACCTGCCTCAAGTCGATATGAGGGTCAATGGCCCTGGTATCTCCTTGACACTGAAGTGGAATGAGGGTGTTTTTTCAAAATTTGAAAGCCATGTAATTCCCTATCCACTCGATATCAGGCCTGATTCCCTTGCACAGAATTGAATGTCAGCCAAGAAACAACATACAACATGAAGGGAGTTCTGATTCCCTGGTTGCTTATTGCAAAAGAGCCCCAGGTCCCATATTCAACTCGCCTGGAACCTGAAACCCCTTTGACAACTCTAGAGGAAAGCAGAGTTCCATACCTCCACACAAGTCGAGACCTGACACCCTGTTTGAAATGGAATAAACACCCCAAGACACACGTCAGAACAGGAGAGGAACACTGAGGTTACCACCTCAACTCGAGATGAGGCCTAGGTCCATTACACCGACCCCAGTGGAGTCCCTAGAGGCCCCTCCCAAAACCACAGTATTCCTGACTTCCCATAGGCAACCCCGAGATCCCTGTCGCCACTGGAGAGGAACACGCAGTTTCTGGGCACAACCCTAGATGAGGTCTATTTGCCCTGCAGTGACTTGAGAGCAATCTCCAGGTCCCCCTCACAACTCGAATGGAGATTGGACTTCCCTTGGGCAACATGAGAGGCTCTCTGAGTTCCCCATCATAACTCGAGAATCCCGCCACAACTCGAGAAATTCCAAGGGGTTCCCCCATCTTCGGGAGATGAGGCCCTTTCCTGCTTAGCATCTCCAGAGAAATCCCACGTTCCCTCTTGAAATTCGAAATGGTACTTAACACCCTTGATGCAACACAAAATGTTCCCTGACACACTGGTCTCACTCGAAAGGATCACCGAGTTTCACGGCACAACTTAATCTGAGCCCCTTCTCCCCTCCTGATCTCGACATGAGGGTCGATTCCCCTGCTTTGTCTGGAAGGGGATCCTGACCTTCTCGTCGCACCACTGGAAGAGGCCAGTCTCACACTGAGACTTGAGAGGAAGCCTCGGGGGTCGTGCCACATTCCCAAAGACACCGATTTCCCCGTACACTCAAGATAAGTCCTGATGCCCAGTCATCTCTTCCAATGTAACCCCAAGGAAGAAGTCACAACATGAAGGGGCAGTAACACACCGATTGCATCTTGTGGTTAAAGCTGCAGGATCCAAATACAACTCGATAAGTGGCCTGACACCCCATGAACACCTCGAGAGGTAAGCAGAGTTCCGTGCCTCAACACAAGACGAGGCATGACTCCCCTGTTCCAACTCCACAGAGACCCTGAGAGTGATGTCAGAAATGGGGAGGAACCCTGAGGTTCCACCTCAATTTGAGATGAGGGCCTTTTCATCCCTGCCGCAATGTGCGAGGAATCCCGAGGTGCCCCTCGCACCACCAAAGGAGATCAGACTTCCCTGAGGAGACAGGAGCGGGTCCCCCAGGTCGACATGCAACGCAAGATGAACCCTAAACTTCCTGCCACAACTCCACACAAACCTGGAAATTCTCCCCTGCATGCTTGAGCAGGCCCTTTTACGCTGCACTTTTCCCAAATAAACCCAAGTTCCCTTTTGGAATTCGAAATGGTACTTGATACGCTTTAGGAAACTCCAGAAGTTTCCCCAGATACCTGTCCCAACTTGAGAAGAACACTGAGTTTCCCGCCACAAGTCAAGAAGAGCTCTGTTTTCCCCTCCTCAAGTCGAGATGAGTGTTGATTGCCCTCCTTCGCCTGAAAAGGAATGCGACGGTCCCGTCAGACCTCAAGAGTCAGCTGGTATCTAGTTGACACTGGAGGGGAGCCCGGGGGTCTCGTCACAATTCAAAAGCCATGTATTTCCCCCCACACACATCAGGCCTGATTCTCTTGCAGCGATTTGAATGTCAGCCAGGAACCAACTCACAACACGAAGGGAGTTCTGATGCCCAAGTTGCTAATTCTAAAAGAGACCCAAGTCCCAAATTCAACTCACCTGGAGGCCTGATCCCTTTGACAACCCCAGAGGAAATCAGATTCCATGCTTCCACACAAGTCAAGACCTGACTCCCTGTTTGAAAGAGCATACACACCCCGAGACTGACGTTAATACAGGAGAGGAACCCTGAGGTTCCCACGTCAACTCGAGATGAGGCACTCTTCCATTGCACCAACCCCAGTGGAGTCCCAAGAGGCCCCTCCCCCAACTCTACAGTATTCCTGACTTCCCACAGGCACCATGAGAAATTCCCTGAGGTCACTGTCACAAGTCTAGGGAACCCAGGGATTCCTGCCGCTACTCGAGAAAAACCTCGAGATTCCCCCTTCAACGCGTCTTGAGGCCCGATTCCCCTGCCGTGACTCAAGAGCAATGCTGCTCACCCCCTCTAAACTGGAATGGACACTGGACATCCTGGGGCCACACGAGAGGCTCCCTGAGTTCCCCGTCATAACTCGACAATTTCGCTGTAACTCGAGAAAAACCATGAGGTTTCCCCGTCATCAAGAGATGAGTCCCTTTCCCACTGCAGTGTCTCAAGAGAAATCACACGTTCCCTCTTGAAATTCACAATGGTACTTGACACCCTTGACAACTCAAAAATTACCCCGACATACCAGTCTCACTCGAGAGGAAACCAGAGTTTCCCATCACAACTGAATCTGAGCTATTTCTCCCCTCCTTACCTCAACATGAATGTTGATTCCCCTGCTTTGTCTGGAAAGGGATCCCGACCTTCCCGTCGCACCTCAGGAGGAGGCCAGTCTCATATTGAAACTCGAGAGGAAGCCTCATGGGTTGTGCCACATTCCAAAAGACACCGATTTCCCCGTCCACTCAAGACAAGTCCTGATGCCCGGGCACCTCTTCGAATGTAACCCCGAGGATGAAGTCACAACACAAGGGGCACTGACCCACTGGTTGCATCCTCAGGAAAAAGCTGCAAGTTCCAAATGCAATTCGACAAGTGGCCTGACACCCCATGAACAACTCGAGAGGCAAGAGGAGTTCCGTGCCTCAACACAAAACGAGGACTGACTCCCCTGTTCCAACTCTGCAGAGACCCCGAGATCGATGTCAGAAATGGAGAGGAACCCTGAGGTTCCCACCTCAACTCGAGATTAGGCCCTATTTATCCCTGCAGTGATGTGCAAGAAATCCCAAGGTACACCTCGAAATGCCACAGGAGATCTGAATTCCCTGAGGAGACACGAGCGGGTCCCCCAGGTCGACATGCAACTCAAGAGGAACCCTAAGCTTTCCACCACAACTCCCCACAAACAAACGAATTTCTCCCCTGCACGTTTAAGGAGCCCTTTTTATGCTGCAGTGTTTCCAAAGAAAGCCCTCGTTTCCTCTTGGAACTCGAAAGTGGACTTGACACCCTTTATGAAACTCCAGAAGTTTCCCCAGATACCCTTCCACACTTGAGAGGAACGCTGGGTATCTCAACACAAGTCAAGAAGAACACCATTTTACCCTCCTCAATTCAAGATGAGGGTCGATTGCCCTGATTCGCCTAGAAAGGAATGCCAACATTCCCGTCGCACCTCGAGAGGAGGCTGGTCTCTACTTGACACTGGAGGGGAACCCGAGGGTCTTGTAACAATTCAAAAGCCACGTATTTCCCCATCCACTCAGGATCAGGCCTGATTCTCTTGCACCAATTCGAATGTCAGCCAAGAATCAACTCACAACATGAAGGGAGTTTTGATGCCCTGGATGCTAACTCGAAAAGAGCCCCAAATCCCAAACTCAACTCGCCTGGAGGCCTGAAACCCCTTTGACAACTCGAGAGGAAAGCAGAGTTCCATGCCTCCACAAAAGTCGTGACCTAACTCCCTGTTTGAAACGGCATACACACCCAAGACCCACGTCAAAAGAGGAGAGGAACCCTGAGGTTCCCGACTCAACTCGAGATGAGGCCCTCTTCCATTGCACCAAACCCAGTGGAGTCCCGAGAGGCCCCTCCCAACTCCACAGTATTCCTGACTTCCCATAGACACCCTGAGAAGCTCCCTGAAGTCACTGTCACAAATCGAGGGAACACAGGGTTTCCTGCTGCACCTAGAGAAAGACCTCGAATTACCCCCTTCAACGTGTCTTGAGGACCGATTGTCCTGCTGTGACTCGAGAGAAATACCCAGCTCCCCCTCATAACTCGAATGGAGATGGGATTACCTGGGGCAACACGAGAAGCTCCCTGAGTTTCCCGTGGTAAATCTAAAGAAATCCCACATGTCACACTGCAGATAGAAAAAAACCACAAGGTTCACCCTTCATCGCCAGATGAGGCCCTTTCCCTCTACAGTGTCTCAGGAGAAATCACATGTTCCTCTAGAAATTCGGAACGTTACTTGACACCCTTGATCCAACCCAAAAAGTTCCTAGACATACTGGTCTCAGTTGAGAGAAACATCGAGTTTCCCGGCACAACTTAATCTGAGCCCCTTCTCCCCTTTTTATCTCGACATGAGGGTTGATTCCCCTGTTTTGTCTGGAAAGCGATCCCGACCTTCGCATCCCACCTCAGGAGGAGGCCAGTCTCACATTGAAACTCGAGAGGAAGCCTCGTGGGTGGTGCCACATTCCGAAAGACAACGATTTCCCCTTCCACTCAAAGTAAGTCCGGATGCCCAGGCTCCTCTTTGAATGTAACCCCGAGGATGAAGTCACAACACAAAGGGTCACTGACACTCCATTTGCATCTTCTGAAAAAGCTGCAGGTTCCAAATACAACTCGACAAGTGGCCTATCATGAGGTGAACAACTCGAGAGGTAAGCGGAGATCCTTTCCTCAACACAACACAAGGCCTGACTCTCCTGTTCCAACTCTGCAGAGACATTGCGTTCGAAGTCAGAAATGGAGAGGAACCAAGAGGTTCCCGCCTCAACTCGAGATGAGGCCCTATTCATCCCTGCAATGATGCGTGAGGAATCCCGAGGTGCCTATTGCAAAGCCACAGGAGATCTGACTTTCCTGAGGAGACACGAGTGGTCTCCCAGGTCGACATGCAACTCGAGAGGAACCCTAAGCTTCCCGCCACAACTCCACTCAAACTACAAAATTTTCCATTGCACTTTTGAGGAGGACCTTTTATGCTGCAGCGTTTCCAAAGAAAGCCCACGTTGCCCTTAGAACTCAAAAGCATCCTCAACATGCTTTACGAAACTTCAGAAGTTTCCCATGATACCTGTCCCCACTCGAGAGGAACACTGAGTTTCCCGCCACAGGTCAAGAAGAGCCCGGTTTTCCCTGTCTCAAGTCGAGATGAGGGTTGATTGCCCTGCTTCGCCTGGAAAGGAATGCCGATGTCTCTGTTGCACCTCCAGAGGAGGCTGATATCTAGTTGACACTGGAGGGGAACCTGGGGGCCTTGTCACACTTTGAATGCCACGTATTTCCCCATCCATTCGAGATCAGGCCTGATTTCCTTGCACTGAATCGAATGTCAGCTGTGAATCAACTCACAACACAAATGGGGTTCTGATGCCCCGGTTTCTAATCTGAAAAGAGCCACAGGTCCCAAATACAACTCGGCTGGAGGCCTGAAACCCCTTTGTCAACTCGAGAGGAAAGCAGAGTTCCATGCCTCCACGCACGTCGATACATGAATCTCTGTTTGAAACAGCATACACAGCCTGAGACCCACGTCAGAACAGGAGAGGAACCCTGATGTTTCCACTTTAACTGGAGATGAGGCCCTCTTCCATTGCCCCAAACCCAGTGGAGTCCAGATAGGCTCCTCCTAACTCCACAGTATTCCTGAATTCCCATAGGAACCCAGAGAAGCTCCCTGAGGTTACAGTCACAAGTTGAGGGAACCCAGGGTTTCCTGCCGCACCTTGAGAAAGACCAAGTGATTCCCCCTTCAACGTGTCTTGAGGCCCGATCCCACTGCCATGACTAGAGAGCAATGCCGCGCTCCCCCTCACAACTCGAATGGAGACTGGACTTCCCTGGGGACACACAAGAGGCTCCCTGAGTTCCCCGTCGTAAATTGAGAGAAACCCCTCATGTCGCACCACAGCTCGAAAAAAAAAAACACGAAATTCCCCCGTCATCGCGACATGAGGCCTTTCTTTTCCTGCAGGGCCTAAAGAGCAATCCCGAGTCCTCTCTCAAAACTCCATAGGAGGCTTGACTCCCTTTAGGCCACTCAATGGGCTCCAAGAGATACCCGTCACAACTCGAGAGGAAAGCGGAGTTCTTTGCTTCCACTCGAGACAAGGCCTGATTCCTCGGGTGAAGCTTGAATACAACCTTGAGATCCCTTTCGCCACTGGAGAGGAACACGGAGTTGATGGACACAACCCTAGATGAGGTCTATTTGCCCTGCAGTGACTCGAGAGCAATGCTGTGCTCCCCCTCGCAACTCGAATGGAGACTGGACTTCCCTGGGGACACACGAGAGGCTCCCTGATATCCCCATCGTAACTCGAGATAAACCCCACACGTTGCACCGCAGCTCGAAAAAATCCACGAGATTCCCCCGTCATTGTGAGATGAGGCCCTTCTTTTCCTGCGGGGCCTAGACAGTAATCCAGAGTCCTCTCTCAAAACTGCACAGGAGGCTTGACTCCCTTTAGGCCACTCATTGGGCTCCAAGAGATACCCGTCGCACCTCGCGAGGAGAGCGGAATTCTTTGCTTCCATTCGAGACGAGGCCTGGCTCCCCAGGTGAACCTTGAATGCAACCCCGAGATCCCTGTCACCACCGGAGAGGAACACGGAGTTTCTGGACACAAGCCTAGATGAGTCTATTTGCCCTGCAGTGACTTGAGAGAAATCCCATGCACCCCCTCGCAACTCGAAAGGAGTTTGGACTTCCCTGGGGCCAATGAGAGGCTCCCTGAATTCCCAATCGTAACTCAAGAATCCCGCCGTAACACGAGAAAAACCACGAGGTTCTCCCGTCATCGCGAGATGAGGCCCTTTCTGCTGCAACGTCTCAAGAGAAATCCCACCTTCCCTCTTGAAATTAGAAATAGTATTTGACACCATTGATGCAACTCAAAAAGTTCCCCGACACACCGTTCTCACTCGAGAGGAACACCGAGCTTGCCAGCACAACTTAATCTGAGCCCCTTCTCCACTCCTTATTTCGACATGAGGGTCGATTCCCCTGCTTTGTCCGGAAAGGGATCCCGCCTTCCCGTCCTACCTCAGGAGGAGGCTGGTCTCACGTTGAAACTAGAGAGGAAGCCTCGTGGGTGGTGCCACATTCTGAAAGACACCGATTTCCCCGTCCACTCAGGATAAGTCCTGATGCCTGGGCACCTCTTCGAATGTAACCCTGAGGATGAAGTCACAACACAAAGGGCCCCTGACACCCTAGTTGCATTGTCCAGAAAAACTCACAGGTTCCAAATAAAACTCGAAAAGTGACCTGTCACGCCATGAACAACTCGAGAGACAAGCTGAGTTGCATTCCTCAACACAAGACGAGGCCTGACTCTCCTGTTCCAACTCTGCAGAGTCCCTGTGATTGAAGTCAGAAATGGAGAGGAACCCTTAGGTTCCCACCTAAAATCGAATCAAGGCCCTATTCAAACCTGCAGCAATGCTCAAGGAATCCCGAGGTGCCCCTCACAACGCCAAAGGAGATCTGACTTCCCTTAGGAGACACTAGCAATCCCCCATGGTGACACGCAGCTCGAGAGAAACCCTAAGCTTCTGCCACAATACAAGCAAACTATGAAATTCTTCCCTGCCCGCTTGAGGAGGCCTTTTTACGCTGCAGCTTTTCCAAAGAAAGTCCACGTTTCCCTTGGAACTCAAAGGGGTCCTTGACACGCTTTATGAAACTACAGAAATTTCCCGAGATACCCATCCCCACTGGAGAGGAATGATGAGTTTCCCGCAACAAATCAGTAAGAGCCCCGTTTTCCCCTATTCAAGTCGAGATGAGGGTTGATTGCTCTGCTTCGCCTGGAAAGGAATGCTGACATCCTCATCACACCTCGAGACAAGGCTGGTATCTACTTGATACTGGAGGGGAACCTGGGGGCCTTGTCACAATTCGAAAGCCATGTTTTTTTCCATCCACTCGAGATCAGGCCTGCTTCCCTTGCACCGATACGAATGTCAACCGAGAATCAACTCACAGCATGAAGGGATTTCTGATGCCCCGGGTGCTAATCCAAAAAGAGCCCTAGGTCCCAAATTCAACTCGGCTGGAGGCCTGAAACCCCTTTGACAACTTGGGAGGAAATCAGAGTTCCATGCCTCCACACACAGCGAGACCTGACTCCCTGTTTGAAACGGCATACACAGCCCGAGACCCACATCAGAACGGGAGAGAAACCCTGAGGTTCCTGCCTCAACTCGAGATGAGGCCCTCTTCCATTGCACCAAAACTAGAGGAGTTCCGAGAGACCCCTCGCAACTCTGCAGTATTCCTGACTTCCCATAGGGCTCCTGAGAAGCACCCTGAGGTAACAGTCACAAGTTAAGGGCAGCCAGAGTTTCCTGCCACAACTCGAGAAAGATCTCGAGACTCCGCCTTCAACGCGTCTAGAGGCCCAATTTCCCTGCCGACTTCAAAGAATTGCTGCACTCCCTGTCTCAAGTGGAGTGGAGCCTGGGCTTCCCTGTGGCCACACGAGAGGCTCCCTAAATTCCCCGTCGTAACTCGAGAGAAACCCCACACATCGTGCCGCAGCTCGAAAAAACCCACAAGATTCTTCCATCATCGGGAGATGAGGCCCTTCTTTTCCTGCAGGGCCTAGAGTGCAATCCCGTGTCCTCTGTGCAAACACCACAGGAGGCTTGACTCCCTTTAGGCCACTCAATTGGCTCCAAGAGATATCCGTCCCAACTCGAGAGGAGAGCGGAGTTCTTTGCTTCCACTCGAGACGAGGCCTGACTCTCCGGGTGAACCTTGAATGCAACCCGGAGATCCCTGTCACTACTGGAGAGGAACACGGAGTTTCTGGACCCAAGCCTAGATGAGGTCTATTTACCCTTCAGTGACTCGAGAGCAATCCCCAGCTCCCCCTAGCAACTCGAATGGAGATTGTACTTCCCTGGGACAACACGAGAGGCTCCCTGAGTTCCCCGTCGTAACTCGAGAATCCCACCGCAACTCGAGAAAGACAATGAGGTTCCCCGTCATCGCGAGATGAGGCCATTTCCCACTACAGCATCTCAAGTGAAATCCCAAGTTCCCTCTTGAAATACGAAACGGTACTTGACACCCTTGATGCAACTCAAAACATTCCCCGACATGCCATTCTCACTCTATAGGAACACCGAGTTTCCCAACACAACTTAATCTGAGCCCCTTCTCCACTCCTGATTTCGACATGAGGGTCGATTCCCCTGCTTTGTCTAGAAATGGATACCAACCTTCCCGTCCAACCTTAGGAGGAGTCTGGTCTCACAATGAAACTCGAGAGGAATCCACATGGGTCGTGCCACATTCCGAAAGACACCGATTTCCCCATCCACTCAAGATAAGTCCCAATGCCCGGGCACCTCTTCGAATGTAACCCTGAGGATGAAGTCACAACACGAAGGGCCCCTGACACCACAGTTACATCGTCCGGAAAAAGTCGCAGGTTCCAAATACAACTCGACCAGTGGCCTGTCACCCCTTGAACAACTCGAGAGGCAAGCAGAGTTCCATTCCTCAACACAAGACGAGGCCTGACTCTCCTGTTCCAACTCTGCAGAGGCCCTGCAATTGAAGTCAGAAATGGAGAGAAACCCTGAGATTCCCGCCTCAACTCTAGTTGAGGCCCTTTCATCCCTGCAGCAATGCACAATGAATCCTGTGGTAACCCTTGCAATGCCAAAGGAGATCTAACATCCCATAGGAGACATGAGAGGTCCCCCAGGTCGACACACAACTCGAGAAGTATCCTAAGCTTCCCGCCACAACTCCACGAGAAGTACGAAATTTTCCCCTGCACGCTTGAAGAGGCCCTTTTACGCTGCAGCGTTTCCAAAGAAAGCCCACGTTTCCCTTGGAACTCGAAAGTGCCCTCGACATGCTTTATAAACTCCAAAAGTTTCCCGAGATACCCGTACCCACTTGAGAGGAACGCTGATTTTCCCGCCACAAGTCAAGATCCCCGTTTTCCCCACCTCAAGTCAAGATGAGGGTTGATTGCCCTGCTACACCTGGAAAGGTATGCCGATGTCCCTGGCACACCTCGAGAGAAGGCTGGTATCTACTTGACACTGGAGTGCAACGTGGGGGCCTTGACACAATTCGAAAGCCATGTAATTCCCCATTCACTCGAGAGCAGGCCTGATACCTTGCACCAATTCGAATGTCAGCAGAGAATCAGTTCAGAAACACAAAGGGAGTTCTGATGCCCTGGTGGCTAATCCAAAAAGAGTCCCAGGTCCGAAATTCAACTTGGCTGGAGGCCTGAAACCCCTTTGCCAACTTGAGTGGAAAGCAGAGTTCCATGCATCCACACATGTCGAGACATGACTCCCTGTTTGAAATGGCATACACTGCCCAAACCCATGTCAGAACAGGAGAGGAACCCTGAGGTTCCCACCTCAACTCGAGATTAGGAACTCATCCAAGGTATCAAACACAGTGGAGTCCCCAGAGGCCCTTCCCAACTCCTCAGTATTCCTGACTTCACATAGGCACCCTCAGAAGCTCCCTGAGGTCACCATCATAAGTCTGGGGAACTCAGGGTTTCCTGCCGCAGCTCGAGAAAGACCTCAAGATTCCCCCTTCAGCACATCTTGAGGGCTGATTCCCATGCCGAGACTCGAGAGCAATGCCGCACTCACCCTCGCAACTTGAATGGAGACTGGACTTCCCTGGGGCCACATGAGAGGCTCCCTGAGGTCCCCTTCCTAACTTGAGAATCCCGCCGCAACTTGAGAAAAACCATGAGGTTCCCCCGTAATTGGGAGATGAGGCCCTTTCCCGCTGCAGCATCTCAAGAAAAATCCCACGTTCCCTCTTGAAATTAGAAACGGTACTTCACACCCTTGATGCAACTCAAAAAGTTCCCCGACATACCATTCTCCCTTGGGAGGAACACCAAGTTTCCAGGCACAACTTAATCTGAGCCCTTTCTCCCCTCTTATCTCGACATCAGGTTCGATTCCCCTTCTTTGTCTGAAAAGGGATCCCGACCTTCCCGTCACACCTCAGGAGGAGGCCAGTCTCACATAGAAACTCAAGAGGAAGCCTCTTGGGTCGTGCCACATTCCAAAACACACCGACCTCCCCGTCCACTCAAGATAAGTCCCAGGTACCTCTTCGAATGTAACCTGAGGATGAAATCACAACATGAAGGGGAACTGACAACCCAGTTTCATCGTCTGGAAAAAGCCAAAGGTTCCAAATACACCTCGACAGGTGGTCTGACACCCCGTGAACAACTAGAGAGGCAAGCGGAGCTCCATTCCTCAACACAAGACGAGGCCTGACTCTCCTGTTCCAAATCTGCAGAGATCCTGTGATCAAAGTCAGAAATGGAGAGGAATCCTGAGATTCTGGCATCAATAGAGATGAGGCCCTATTCATCCCTGCAGCGATGCATGAGGAATCCCGAGATGCACCACACAATGCCAAAGGAGATCTGATTTCCCTGAGGAGAAACGAGGGGTCCCCCAGGTCGACAGGTACTCGAGGGGAACCCTCAGCTCCCCACCCAAACTCCACCCAAACTACGAAATTCTCCCCTGCACACTTGAGCAGGCCCTTTTACGCTGCAGCATTTCCAAAGAAAGCCCAAGTTTCCCTGGGAACTCGAAAGGGACCTTGACACACTTTACCAGAAATGAAAGCAGAGTTCCATGCCTCCACATAGGTCGAGACCTGACTCCCTGTTTGAAACGGCATACACTGCCCGAGACTCACGTCAGAACAGGAGAGAAACCCTGAGGTTCACGCCTCAACTCGAGATTAGGCCCGCTTCCATTGCACCAAACCAGTGGAGTCCTGAGAGGCCCCTCCCACAGCCACAGTATTCCTGACTTCCCATAGGCACTCTGAGAAGCTCCCTGAGGTCACCGTCACAAGTCGAGGGAACACAGGGTTTACTGCTGCAACTCCAAAAAGACCTCGAGATTCACCCTTCAACATTTATTGAGGCCCTATTCCCCTGCCATGGCTCGAGAGCAATGCCACACTCCCCCTCACAACTCGAATGGAGACGAAACTTTCCTGAGGCCACAAGAGAGGCTCCCTGAGTTCCCCATCGTAATTCGAGAGAAACCCTACACTTAGCGCCCCAGCTTGAAAAAAACCACACAATTCCCCCGTCATGGCGAGATGAGCCCTTTTTTTCCTACAGTGCCTAGAGAGCAATCCTGAGTCCTATCTCAAAACTCCACAGGAGGCTTGACTCCCTTTAGGCCACTCAATAGGCTCCAAGAGATACCAGTCGCAACTCGAGAGGAGAGTGGAGTTCTTTACTTCCACGCGAGAGGCGGCCTGACTCCATGGGTGAACCTTGAATGCAACCCCGAGATCCCTGTCGTCACTGGAGAGGAACATGGAGTTTCTGGACACACGCCTAGATGAGGTCTATTTGACCTGCAGTGTCTCCAGAGCAATCCCCAGCTCCCCCACGCAACTCGAATGGATATTGGACTTCACTGCGGCAACACGAGGGGTTCCCTGAGTGCCCGTCGTAATTTGAGAATCCAGACACAACTCAAGAAAAACCACGAGGTTCTCCCGTCATTGCGAGATGAGGCCCTTTCCCGCTGCAGAGTCTCAAGAGAAATCCCACATTTCCTCTTGAAATTCGAAACGCTATTTGACACCCTTGATGCAACTCAAAAAGTTCCCCAACACACCGGTCTCACTCGAGAGGAACACCAATTTCTCGGCACAACTTTATCTGAGCCCTTTCTCCCATCCTGATCTCGACGTAAGGGTCAATTCCCCTGCTTTGTCTGGAAAGGGATCCTGACCTTCCTGTCCCAACTCAGGAGGAGGCCGGTCTCACATTGAAACTCGAGAGGAAGGCTCGTGGGTCGTGCCACTTTCGGAAAGACACCGATTTCCCGTCCACTCAAGATAAGTCCCGATGCCCAGGCACATCTTTGGATGTAACCCTGAGGATGAAGTCACAGCACGAAGGGGCACTGACACCCCAGTTGTATCGTCTAGAAAAAGCCACAGGTTACAAATACAACTCAACAAGTAGCGTGTCATCCCATGAGCAACGCAAGAAGCAAGCGAATTACCATTCCTCAACACAAAATGAAGCCTGACTCTCATGTTCTTACTCTGCAGAGACCCTGTGATTGAAGTCAGAAATGGAGAGGAACACTGAGGTTTCCGCCTCAACTCGAGATGAGGTATTCATCTCTGCAGCGATGCACGAGGAATAACGAGGTGGCCCTCACAACACCAAAGGAGATCTCATTTCCCTGTGGAGATACGAGCAGTCCCCCAGGACAACACGCAACTCGAGAGGAACCCTAAGCTTCCTGCCACATCTCCACTCAAACTATGAAATTCTCCCCCGCACACTTGAGGAGGCCCTATTACTATGCAAGGTTTCCAAAGAAAGCCCACGTTTCCCTGGGAAGTCAAAAGGGTACTTGGCATGCTTTATGAAACTCCAGAATTTTCCCGTGATACCTGTCCCCACTCGAGAGGAATGCTGAGTTTCCCGGCACAAGTCAAGAAGAGCCAAATTTTTCCTGCCACAAGTCGAAATGAGGGTCGATTGCCCTGATTCACCTGGAAAGGAATGCCGACGTCAAAGTCACACCCCGAGAGGAGGCTGGTATCTACTTGACACTGGATGGGAACCCGGGGGCCTTGTCACAATTCAAAAGCCACGTATTCACCCATCCACTCGAGATCAGGCCGGATTCCCTTGCACTGATTCGAATGTCAGCCGAGAATCAACTCACAACCTAAAGGGAGTTCTGATGCCCCGCTTGCTAATGCAAAAAGGGCCCCAGGTCCCAAATTCAACTCGGCTGAATGCCTGAAACCCCTTTGACAACTCGAGAGGAAAGCAGAATTCCATGCCTCCACACACGTCCAGACCTGATTCCCTGTTTGAAACGGCATACATAGCCCGAGACCCACGTCAGAACAGGAGAGGAACCCTGAGGTTCCCGCCTCAACTCGAGATGAGGCACTCTTCCATTGCACCAAACCCAGTGGAGTCCCGAGAACCCCTCCCAAATCCACAGTATTCCTGAATTCCCATAGACACCCTGAGAAGCTCCCTGAGGTCACTGTCACAAGTCGAGGGAACCCAGAGTTTCCTGTCGCACCTCGAGAAAGACCTCGAGATTCCCCTTTCAACGTGTCTTGAGGCCTGATTCCCCTGCCGTGACTCGAGAGCAATGCCACGCTCTGCCTCACAACTCGAATGGAGACTGGACATCACTGGGGCCACAAGAGAGCCTCCCAGATTTCCCCGTCGGAACTCGAGAGAAACCCTACACATCAAGCCGCAGCTCAAAAAAGCCACGGGATTACCCTGTCATCGTGAGGTGAGGCCCTTCTTTTCCTGCAGGGCCTAGAAAGCAATGCCATGTCCTCTCTCAAAACTCCACAGGAGGCTTGACTCCCTTTAGGCCACACAATGGGCTTCAAGAGATACCCGTCGCAACTGGAGAGGAGAGTGGAGTTCGATGCTTCACTTGAGACGAGGCCTGACTCCCTGGGTGAACCTTGAATGCAACCCCGAGATCCCTGTAGCCACTGGGGAGGAACATGGAGTTTCTGGACACAAGCCTAAATGAGGTCTATTTTCCCTGCAGTGACTCGAGAGAAATCCCCAGCTCTCCATCGCAACTCAAAAGGAGATTGGACTTCCTTGGTGCAACACGAGAGGATCCCTGAGTGCCCCGTCAAAACTCTTGAATCCCACTGCCACTCGAGAAAAAACACGAGGTTCCCCGGTCATCGTGAGATGAGGCCCTTTCCTGCTTCAGCATCTCAAGAGAAATCCCACGTTCCCTTTTGAAATTCGAAACAGTACTTCATACCCTTGACTCAAATCAAAAAGTTCCCTGACACAGCGATCTCACTCGATAGGAACACCAAAATTCCCCACACATTTATTCTGAGCCCCTTCTTCCCTCCTGGTCTCGACATGAAGGTCGATTCCCCTGCTTTGTCTGGAATGGGATCCTAACTTTCGCGTCACACCTCAGGAGGAGGCCGGTCTCACATTGAACCTCTAGATGAAGCCTCGTGGCTCGTGTCACATTCCGAAAGAAACTGATTTTCCTGTCCACTCAAGATAATTCCTGATGCCGGGGCACCTCTTTGAATGTAACCCTTAGGATGAAGTCACAACACAAAGGCGCACTGACACCCAGTTGCATCGTCTGCAGAAAGCTGCAAGTTCCAAATACAACTTGACAAGTGGCCTGTCACCCCATGAACAACTCGAGAGGCAAGAGGAGTTCCATTCCTCAACACAAGATGAGGCCTGACTCTCCTGTTCCAACTCTGCCGAGACCCTGCGATAAAAGTCAGAAATGGAGAGGAACCCTGAATTTCCCGCCTCAATTCGAGATGAGGCCGTATTCACTCCTGCAGTGATGCACGAGGAATCCAGAGGTGCCGCTCGCAATGACAAAGGAGATCTGATTTACTGAGGAGACCCAAGGGTCCCCCAGGTCAACACTCAATTCGAGAAGAACCCTAAGCTTTATGCCACAATTCCAAGCAAACTATGAAATTTTTCCCTGCATGCTTGAGGAGGCCCTTTTACGCTGCAGCGTTTCCAAAGAAAGCCCACGTTTCCCTTGGAACTCGAAAGGGTCCTTGACACGTTTTACAAAACTCTAGAAGTTTCCCAAGATACCCGTTCCCACTCGAGCGGAATGCAGAATTTGCCACCACAAGTCTAGAAGAGCCCCGTTTTCCCCGTCTCAAGTCAAGATGAGGGTCGATTTCCCTGCTTTGCCTGGCTAGGAATGCCGATGACCCTGTTGCACCTTGAGAGGAGGCTGGTATCCACTTGACACCCGAGGGAAACCCAGGGGACTAATCACAATTCGAAAACCACGTATTTCCCCATCCACTCGAGATCAGGCCTGATTTCCTTGCACCGATTCAAATGTTAGCCGAAAATCAGCTCAACACGAAGGGAGTTCAGATGCCCCAGTTGCTAATCCGAAAAGAGCACTGGGTCCCAAATTTAACTCGGCTGGAGGCTTGAAACTCGAGAGGAAAGCAGAGTTCCATGCCTCCACCCACGTCCAGACCTGACTTCCTGTTTGAAACGGCATACACAGCCCGAGACCCATGTCAGAACAGGAGAGGAACCCTGAGGTTCCCACCTCAACTCGAGATGAGGCCCTCTTCCATTGCACCAAACCCAGTGGAGTCCCAAGTGGCCCCTCACAACACCACAGTATTCTTGACTTCCCATAGTCACCCTGAGAAGCTCCCTGAGGTCACCGTCACAAGTTGAGGGAACCCAGAGTTTCTTGCCGCAACTCGAGAAAGATCTCGAGATTCCCCCTTCAATGCCTCTGAGGGCTGATTCCACTCTGTGAGTCGAGAACAATGCCGCTCTCTGCCTTGCAACTCGAAAGGAGACTGGACATCCCTGGGGCCACACGAAAGGCTCCCTGAGTTCTCCATCATAACCCGAGAGAAACACTACACGTCGAGCCACAGCTCAAAAAAACCCACGAGATTCTCCCTTCATCGTGAGATGAGGCCCTTCTTTTCCTGCAGGGCCTAGAGAGCAATCCCGAGTCCTCTCTCAAAACTCCACAGGAGGCTTGACTCCGTTTAGGCCATTCAATGAGCTCCAAGAGTTACCCGTTGCAACTCGAGGGGAGAGCGGAGTGCTTTGCTTCCACTGACTCCCCAGTTGAACCTTGAATGCAACCCAGAGATCCCGTCACCACTGGAGAGGAACCCGGAGTTTCTGGACACAACCCCAGATGAGGTTTTATTGCCCTGCAGTGATTCGAGAGCAATCCCCAGCTCCCCCTCGGAACTCGAATGGAGATTGGACTTCCCTAGGGGAACACGAGAGGCTCCCTGAGTTCTCCGTTGTAACTCGAGAATTCCACCACAACTTGAGAAAAAGCACGAGGTTCCCCTGTCATCACCAGTTGAGGCCCTTTCCTGCTGCCACGTCTGAAGACAAATGCCATGTTCCATCTTGAAATTCAAAACAGTACTTGACACCCTAGATGCAACTCAAAAAGTTCCCCGACATACCCGTCTCACTCGAGAGGAAAACTGAGTTTCCTGGCACAACTTAATCTGAGTCCCTTCTCCCCTCCTGATCTCGATATGAGGGTTGATTTTCCTGCTTTGTCTGGAAAAGGATTCCAACCATCCCGTCGCACCTTAGTAAGAGGCCGCTCTCACATTGAAACTGGAGAGGAAGCTTCGTGGGTCGTGTCACATTCCAAAGACACCGATTTCTCCATCCACTCAAGATAAGTCCCAATGCCTGAGTACTTCTTCCAATGTAACCCTGATGATGAAGTCACAACACGAAGGGGCACTGACACCCCAGTTGCATGGTCTGGAAAAAGCATCAGATTCCAAATACAACTCGACAAGTGGCCTGTCACCCCTTGAACAACTCGAGAGGCAAGCGGAGTTGCATTCCTCAACACAAGACGAGGCCTGACTCTCCTGTTCCAACTCTGCAGAGACCCTGCGATCGAAGTCAGAAATGGAGAGGAACCTTGAGGTTCCCGCCTCAACTCGAGATGAGGCCCTATTCATCCCTGCAGTGATGCGCGAGGAATCCCGAGGTGCCCCTTGCAATGCTAAAGGAGATCTAACGTCCCAGAGGAGACACGAACGATCCCCCAGGTTCACACGCAACTCAAGAGGAACCCTAGGCTTCCGGCCAGAACACTACGCAAACTACGAAATTCTCCCCTGCACGCTTGAAGATGCCCTTTTATGCTGCAGCGTTTCCAAGGAAAGCCCACGTTTCCCTTGGAACTCGAAAGAGTCCTCGATACGCTTTACGAAACTCCACAAGTTTCCCGAGATACCCGTACTCACTCGAGAGGAACGCTGAGTTTCCTGCCACAAGTAAAGAAGGAGCCCGTTTTTTCCCTCCTCAATTCGAGATGGGGTTCGATTGCCCTGCTACACCTGGAAAGGAATGCCGACATTTCGTCACACCTTGAGAGAAGGCTGGTATCTATGTGACACTGGAGGGGAACCCGGGGTCTGGTCACAATTCAAAAGCCACGTATTTCCCCATCCACTAGAGATCAGCCATGATATCCTTGCACCAATTTGAATGTCAGCCGAGAATCAACTCACAACATGAAGGGAGTTCTGATGACCCGGTGCCTAATCCAAAAAGAGCCCCAGGTCCAAAATACAACTCGGCTGGAGGCATGAAACCCCTTTGACAACTCTAGAGGAAAGAAGAGTTCCATGCATCCGCAAATGTCGAGACCTGATTCCCTGTTTGAAGTGGCATACACTGCCCCAGACCCAGGTCAGAACAGGAGAGGAACCCTGAGGTTCCCGCCTCTACTCGAGATTAGGACCTCTTCCAATGCATCAAACCCAGTGGAGTCCCGAGAGTCCCATCCCAACTCCACAGTATTCCTGACTTCCCATAGGCACCCTCAGAAGCTCCCTGAGGTCACCGTCACAAGTCGACAGGAAGCCACGGTTTCCTGCTGCAAATCGAGAAAGACATTGAGATTCCCTCTTCAACACGTCTTGTGCCGGATTCCCATGCTGTGACTCGAGAGCAATGCCGCGCTCTCTCTCACAACTTGAATGGGGAATGTACTTCCCTAGGGCCACACGAGAAGCTCCCTGAGTTCCTCGTTGTAACTCCAGAATCTCGCCGCAACTCAAGAAAAACCACAAGGTTCCCCCGTCATCGCGAGATGATGCCCTTTCCCGCTGCAGCGACTCAAGAGACATCCCATGTTCCTTCTTGAAATTCGAAACAGTACTTGACACTTTTGATGCAACTCAAAAAGTTCCCCGACATATCGTTCTCCCTCTAGAGGAACACGGAGTTACTGGTACAACTTAATCTGAGCCCCTTCTCCAATCCTGATCTCGACATCAGGTTTGATTCCCCTTCTTTGTCTGGAAAGGGATCCCGACCTTCCCGTCGCACCTCAGGAGGAGGCCGGTCTCACATTGAAACAGGAGAGGAAGCCTAGTGGGTCGTGCCACATTCCTAAAGACACCTAATTCCCCGTCCACTCAAGATAAGTCCTGTTGCCCGGGCACCTCTTCGAATGTAACCCTGAGTTTGAAGTCACAACACGAAGGGGCACTGACACCCTGGTTGCATCGTCCGGAGAAACCCACAGGTTCCAAATACAACTCGACAAGCGGCATGTCACCCCGTGAACAACTCGGGAGGCAAGGGGAGTTCCATTCCTCAACACAAGATGAGGCATGACTTTCCTGTTCCAACTCTACAGAGACCGAGTGATCGAAGTCAGAAATGGAGAGGTACCCTGAGGTTCCCACCTCAACTCGAGATGAGGCCCAGTTCATCCCTGCAGCGATGCATGAGGAATCCCGAGGTGCCCCTCACAACACCAAAGGAGATCTAACTTCCCAGAGGAGACACAAAGGTCCCCCAGTTCGACACACAACTCGAGAGGAACCCTGAACTTCCCGCCACAACTCCACCCAAAGTACGAAATTCTCCCCTGCATGCTTTAGGAGGTCCTTTTTCACTGCAGCGATTCCAGAGAAAGCCCACGTTTCCCTTGGAACTCAAAGGGAACTTGACATGCTTTACCGAAAATGAAAGCAGAGTTCCATGCCTCCACACATGTCAAGACCTGACTCCCTGTTTGAAACGGCATACACAGCCAGAGACCCACATCAGAACAGGAGAGGAACCCTGAAGTTCCCACCTCAACTCGAGATGAGGCCCTCTTCCATTGCACCAAACACAGTGGAGTCCCCAGAGGCCCCTCCCAACTCCACAGTATTCCTGACTTCCCATAGGCACTGTGAGAAGTTCCCTGAGGTCACCGTCACAAGTCGAGGGAACCCAGGGTCTCTTGCCGCAACTCGAGAAAGACCTCGAGATTCCCCCTTCAACTTGTCTTGAGGCCCAATTCCCCTGCTGTGACTCAAGAGCAATGCCATGCTCCCCCTCACAACTCATATGGAGACTGGACTTCCCTGCAGCCACACCAAAGGCTCCCTGCGTTGCCCCTCGTAATTAGAGAGAAGCCCACACGTCGTGCCGCAGCTCGAAAAAAATCACGAGATTCCCCTGTATTGCTAGATGAGACCCTTCTTTTTCTGCAGGGCCTAGAGAGCAATCCCGAGTCCTCTCTCAAAACTCCACAGGAGGCTTGACTCCCTTTAGGCCACTCAACGGGATACAAGAGATACCCGTCACAACTGGAGAGGAGAGCGGAGTTCCTTGCTAACACTCGAGACGAGGCCTGACTCCACTGTTGAACCTTGAATGCAGCCCCGAGATCCCTGTCGCTACTGGAGAAGAATATGGAGTTTCTGGATAGAAGCCTAGATGAGGTCTATTTGCTCTGCAGTGACTCAAGAGCAATTCCCAGCTCCCACTTGCTACTCTAATGGAGATTTCACTTCCCTGTAGCAACACGAGAGGCTCCCTGAATTCCCCATCACAACTCGAAAATCCCGCCGCAACTCAAGAAAAATCAATAGGTTCCCCCATCATCGCGAGATGAGTTCCTTTCCCACTGCAGCAATTCAAGAGAAATGCCACGTTCCCTTTTGAAATTTGAAACGGTTCTGGACACCTTTGACGCAACTCAAAAAGATCCATGACATACCGTTCTCATTCGACAGCAACACCGAGTTTCCCAGTACAACTTAATCTGAACCCCTTCTCGCCTCCTGATCTCGACATGAGGATCGACTCCCCTGCTTTGTCAGGAAAGGGATACCGAACTATGGGTGGCACGTCAGGAGGAGCCGGGTCTCACTTTGAAACTCTAGAGGAAGCCTTGTGGATCATACCACATTCCGAAAGACACCGATTCCCCCATCCACTAAAGATAAGACCTGAACCCCGGGCACCTCTTTGAATGTAACCCTGAGGATGAAGTCACAATACAAAAAGGCACTGGCAACCCAGTTGCATCGTCCGGAAGAAAGCTGCAGGTTCCAAAACAACTCGACAAGTGGCCTGTCACCCCGTGAACAACTCAAGAGGCAAGCGGAGTTCCATTCCTCAACAAAGACGTGGCCTGAGTCTTCTATTCCAACTCTGCAGAGACCCTGCAATCGAAGTCAGAAATGGAGAGAAAACCTGAGGTCCCGCCTCAATTCGAGATGAGGCAGTATTCATCCCTGCAGCAATGTGCGAGGAATCCTGAGGTGCCCCTCGCAACGCCAAAGGAGATCTGACTTCCATGAGGAGACACGAGCGGTCCCCCAGGTCGACATGCAACTCGAGAGGAACCCTAAGCTTCCTGCCACAACTCCACGCAAATTATGAAATTCTCCCCTGCAAGGTTGAGGAGGCCCTTTTAGGCTGCAGCATTTCCAAAGAAAGCCCAAGTTTCCCTTCGAAATGAAAGGGTCCTTGACACGGTTTACCAAAAAGGCAAGCAGAGTTCCATGTCTCCACAAACGTCGAGACCTGACTCCCTGTTTGAAATGGCATAACAGCCAGAGAACCACGTCAGAACAGGAGAGGAACCCTGAGGTTACCGCCTCAACTAGAGATGAGGCCCTCTTCCATTGCACCAAACCGAGTGGAGTCCCGAGAGGCCCCTCCCAAATCCATAGTATTCCTGTCTTCCCATAGGCACCCTGAAAAGCTCCCTGAGGTCACCGTCATAGGTCTAGGGAACCCAGGGTTTCCTGCCTCAACTTGAGATAAACCTTGAGATTTCCCCTTTAAAGCGTCTTGAGGCCTGATTCCCCTGTCGTGACTCGAGAGCAATGCTGCATTCCCCCTAGCAACTCGAGTGGAGACTGGACTTCCCTGGGTCCACAAGAGAGGATCCCTGAGTTCCCATGTATAACTCAAGAGAAAACACACAGGTCGGGCAGCAGCTCGGAAAAAACCATGAGATTCCCCCATCATTGCGAGATGAGGCCCTTATTTTCCTGTAGGGCCTAGAGAGCAATCCCGGGTCCCCTCTCAAAACTCCACAGGAGGCTTGACTCCCTTTAGGCCACTCAATGGGCTCCAAGAGATACCGTTGCAACTCAGGAGAAGAGTGGAGCTCTTTGCTTCCACTCGAGACGAGGCCTGACTCTCCGGGTGAACCATTAATTCAATACCGAGATCGCTGTCGCCACTGGAGAGAAACACGGAGTTTCTGGACACAAGCCTAGATTAGGTCTCATTGCCCTACAGTGACTCGAGAGCAATCCCCACCTCCCCCTGGCAACTCTAATGAAAATTGGACTTCCCTGGGGCAACACGAGAGGCTCCCTGAGTTCCCCGTCGTAACTCGAGAATCTCGCTGCAACTCGAGAAAAACCACGAGATTCCCCTATCATCACGAGATGAGGCCCTTTCCCACTGCAGCATCTCAGGAGAAATCCCACGTTCCCTCTTGAAATTCAAAACGGTATTTGACACACTTGATGCAAATCAAAAAGTTCCTCGACATACCATTCTCATTGGAGAGGCACACCAATTTTCCCGGAACAACTTAATCTGAGCCCCTTCTCCTCTCCTAATCTCGACATGAGGGTCGAGTCCCCTGCTTTGTCTGGAAAGGGATCCCGAACTTCCCGTCACACCTCAGGAGGAGGCCTGTCTCATATTGAAACTCGAGAGGAAGCCTCGTGGGTCGTGCCACATTCCGAAAGACACCGATTTCCCTGTCCACTCAAGATAAGCCCCAATGCCTGGGCACCTCTTCAAATGTAACCTGAGGATGAAGTCACAACACGAAGGGGCACTGACACCCTATTTGCATCATCCAGATAAAGCCGCAGGTTGCAAATACAACTCAACAAGTGGCATGTCACCCCATGAACAATGCGAGAGGCAAGCGGAGTTCCATTCCTTAACACAAGACAAAGCCTGACTCTCCAGTTCTGACTGCAAGACACTGCGATTGAAGTTAAAAATAGAGAAAAAACCTGAGATTCCCACCTCAACTGGATTTGAAGCCCTATTCATCCCTGCAGCAATGTGCAAGGAATCCCGAGGTGCCCCTCGCAACACCAAAGGAGATCTGACTTCCCTGAGGAGACATGAGTGGTCCCCCAGTTTGAAACACAACTCGAGAGGAACCCTAAGCTTCCCGCCACAACAACACGCAAACTACAAAGTTCTCCCCTACATTATTGAGGCACCCTTTTACGCTACAGCATTTCCAAAGAAAGCCCACGTTTCACTGGAACTCGAAAGGGTTCTCAACACGCTTTTTGAAACTCCAGAAGTTTGCTGAGATACCCGTCCCAACTTGAGAGGAATGCTGATTTTCCCGCCACAAGTCAAGAAGAGCCCCGTTTTCCACGCCTCAAGTCGAGATGAGTGTTGATTGCCGTGCTTTGCCTGGAAGGGAATGCTGACGTCCCCATCGCACGTCGAGAGAAGGCTGGTATCTACTTGACACTGGGCAGAAGCCGGGGGCCTTGTCAAATTCGAAAGCCACGTATTTCCCCATGCACTCGAGATCAGGCCTGATTTTCTTGCACCGATTAGAATATCAGCGGAGAATCAACTCACTACACGAAGGGAGTTCTGATACCTGATTGCTAATCCGAAAAGAGACCCAGGTCCCAAATTCTACTCGGCAGGAGGCCTGAAACCCCTTTGACAACTCCAGAGGAAAGTAGAGTTCCATGCCTCCACACACATCGAGACCTGACTCCCTGTTTGAAACCGCATACACAGCCTGATACCACGTCAGAGTAGGAGAGGAACCATTAGATTCCCACCTAAACTCGAGTTGAGGCCCTCTTCCATTGCACCAAACCCAGTGGAGTCCTGAGAGGCCACTCCCAACTCCACAGTATTCCTGACTTCGCATGGGCACACTGAGAAGGTCCCTGTGGTCACCGTCACAAATCGAGTGAACCCAGGGTTTCCTGCAGCAACTCGAGAAAGACCTCGAGATTCCCCCTTGAAAGTGTCTGGAGGCCCAATTCCCCGGTCGTGACTCGAGAGCAATGTTGTGCTCCCCCTCGTAACTTGAATGGAGACTGAACTTCCCTGGGGCCACAGGAGAAGCTCCCTGAGTTCCCTGTTGTAATTCGAGAGAAACCCCACACGTTGGGCCTCATCTCATAAAAAATCAAGTGTTTCGCCCGTCATCCCAAGATGAGGCCTTTCTTTTCCTGCACGGCTTAGAAAGCAATCCTGAGTCCTCTCTCCAAACTCCACATGAGGCTTGACTCCCTTTAGGCCACTCAATGGGCTCCAAAAGATACCCACTGCAACTCGAGAGGAGAGTGGAGTTCTTTTCTACCAGTCGAGACAAGGCCTGACTCCCCAGTTGAACCTTGAATACAGTCCTGAGATCCTTGTCGCCACTGGAGAGGAACACGGAGTTTCTGGACACAACCCTACATGAGGTTTATTTGCCCTGCAGTGATTCGAGAGCAATCCCCAGCTCCCCCTCGCAACTCAAATGGAGACTGCACTTCCCTGGGGCAGCACGAGAGGCTCCCTGAGTTCCCCATCATAACTCGAGAATCCTGTCGCAACTTGAGAAAAACCACGAGGTTTCCCCCGTTATCGCGAGGTGAGGCCCTTTTCCGCTGCTTCGTGTCGAGGGAAATCCCACATTCCCTCTTGAAATTCGAAACGGTACTTGACACCCTTGATGCAACTCAAAAACTTCTGCGACATACTGATCTCTTTTGAGAGGAACACCGAGTTTCCCAGCACAACTTATCTGAGCCCCTTCTCCCCACCTGATCTCGACATAAGGGTCGATTCTCCTGCTTTGTCTGGAAAGGGATCTTGACCTTCCAGTCGCACCTCAGGAGGAGGACGGTCTCACTTTGAAACTTGAGAAGAAGCTTTGTGGATCCTGCCACATGCCGAAAGACACCAATTTCTCCGTCCACTCAAGATAATTCCCCATGCCTGGGCACCTCTTCGAATGTAACCCTGAGGATGAAGTCACAACAGGAAGGGGCACTGACACCTCAGTTTCATTATCCGGAAAAAGCCGCAGGTTCCAAATACAACTCGTCAAGTGGCCTGTCACCCGTGAACAACTCGAGTGGGAAGCGGAGTTCCATTCCTCAACAGAAGACGAGGCATGACTCCTGTTCCAACTCTGCAGAAACCCTGCGATCGAAATCAGAAATGGAGAGGAGCCCTGAGGTTCCTGCCTCAACTCAAGATGAGGCCCTATTCATCCTTTCAGTGATGAGCGAGGAATCCCTAGGTGCCCCTAGAAACGCCAAAGGAGATCTGACTTCCCTGAGGAGACACGAGCGGTCCCCCAGGTTGACACGCAACTCGAGAGGAATCCTAGTCTTCCTGCCACAACTCATATGTAAACTACAAAATTCTGTCCTGCACGCTTGAGGAGGCCCTTTTACGATGCAGTGTGTCCAAAGAAAGCCCACGTTTCCCTTGGAACTCGAAAGGGTCCTTGACATGCTTCAAAAACTTCAGAAGTTTCCTGAGATACCTGTCACCACACGAAGGAATGCTGAGTTTTCCACCACAATCAAGAAGAGCCCCGTTTTCCCTGCCTCAAATCGAGATAAGGGTCAATTGTCCTGCTTCGCCTGGAACGGAATTGCGACGTACCTGTCACACCTCGAGAGGAGGTTGGTATCTACTTGACACTGGGTGGAACCCCGGGGCATCGTCCAAATTCGAAAGCCACGTATTTCCCCATCCACTCGAGATCAGGCCTGATTTCGTTGATCGATTTGAATGTCAGCTGAGAGTCAACTCACAACAAGAAGGGAGTTCTGATGCCCCAGTTGCTAATCCGAAAAGAGCCACAGGTCCCTAATTCAACTCGGCTGGAGGCCTGAAACCCCATTGACAACTTGAGAGGAAAGCAGAGTTCCATGCCTCCACAGACGTCGAGACCTGACTCCCTGTTTGAAATGTCATACACAGCCTGAGACCCATGTCAGAACAGGAGAGGAACCCGGAAGTTATCACCTCAACTCAAGATGAGGCCCTCTTCCATTGCACCAAACCGAGTGGAGTCCCGAGAGGCTCCTCCCAAATCCACAGTATTTCTGACTTCCCATAGGCACCCTGAGAAGCTCCCTGAGGTCACTGTCACAGGTCTAGGGAACATAGGGTTTCCTGCCTCAACTCGAGATAAACCTCGAGATTCTGCCTTCAAAGCATCTTGAGGCCCGATTTCCCTTCCGTGACTCAAGAGCAATGCTGCACACACCCTTGCAACTCGAATGGAGACTGGACTTCTTGGGTCCACACGAGAGGATCCGTGCGTTCCTCTAGGTAACTCAAGAGAAACCATACACGTCACACAGTAGCTCGAAAAAAACCACGAGATTCCCCCATCATCGCGAGATGAGGCCTTAATTTCCCTGCAGGGCTTTGAGAGCAATCCGGGTCCCCTCTCAAAATTTCGGAGGAAGCTTGACTCCCTTTAGGCCACTCAATGGGCTCCAAAAGTTACCCTTTGCAACTTGAGAGGAGAGCCAAGTTATTTGCTTCCCTTCGAGACGAGGCCTGACTCCCCGGTTGAACCTTGAATGCAACCCGGGGATACCTGTCGTCACTGGAGAGGAACACGGATCATCTGGACACAAGCCTAGATAGGTTTTTTTTGCCCTGCAGTGATTCGACAGCAATCCCCAGCTCCCCCTCGCAACTCGAATGGAGATTGGACTTCCCTGGAGCAACACGAGAGGCTCTCTAAGTTACCCGTCATAACTCGAGAATCCTGCCACAACCCCAGAAACACCAGGAGGTTCCCCCGTCATTGCGAGATGAGGCCCTTTCCCACTGCAATGTCTCAAGAGAAACACCACGTTCCCTCTTGAAATTCGAAACGGTTCTTGACACCCTTGATGCAACTCAAAAAGTTCTGCGACATACCTGTCTCACTCGAGAAGAACACCGAATTTCTCGGCAAAACTTAATCTGAGCTCCTTCTCCCCACCTGATCTTGACATGAGGGTCGATTATCCTGCTTTGTCTGGAAAAGGATCCTGACCTTCCCGTTGAACCTCAGGAGGCGGCCGGCCTCACTTTGAAACTCGAGAAGAAGCCTCGTGGATCGTGCCTCATTGCGAAAGACACCGATTTCCCCGTCCACTCAAGATAATTCCTGACGCCCGGGCACCTCTTCAAATGTAACCCTGAGAATGAAGTCACAACACAAAGGGGCAGTGACACCCCAGTTGGATCGTCCGGAAAAACCCGCAGGTTCCAAATACAACTTGACAGTGGCATGTCACCTCGTGAACAACTCCAAAGGCAAGCGGAGTTCCATTCCTCAACACAAGACGAGGCCTGACTCTCCTGTTCCAACTCTGCAGAGGCCCTGCAATCGAAGTCAGAAATGGAGAGGAAACCTGAGGTACCTGCCTCAACTCGAGATGAGGCCCTATTCACCCCGGTAGCGATGTGCGAGGAATCCCGGGGTGCCCCTCAAAATGGCAAAGGAGATCTGACTTCCCTGAGGAGACACGAGTGGTCCCCCAGGTCGACACATAACTCGAGAGGAACACTAAACTTCCCACCACAAAAACACGCAAACTACGAAATTCTCCCCTGCACTCTTGAGGCACCCTTTTACGATGCAGCCATTCCAAAGAAAGCCCACGTTTCCCCTGGAACACGAAAGCGTCCTCAACACGCTTTATAAACTCCAGAAGTTTCCTGCAATACCTGTCCCCACTCGACAGGAACGCTGATTTTCCCGCCACAATTCAAGAAGAGCCCCGTTTTTCCCACCTCGAAATGAGTGTCAATTGCCCTGCTATGCCTGGAAAGGAATGCCGACATCCCCGTTGCACCTCGAGAAGAGGCTGGTATCTACTTGACACTGGGCGGAACCCGAGGGCCATGTCCAAATTTGAAAGCCATGTATTTCCCCATCCACTCGAGATCAGGCCTGATTTCCTTGCACCAATTCGAATGTCAGCCAAGAATCAACTCAAAACACAAAGGGAGTTCTGATGCCCGGTTTCTAATCAGAAAAGAGCCCCAGGTCACAAATTCACCTCTCCTAGAGGCCTGAAACCCCTTTGACAACTCTAGAGGAAAGCAGAGTTCCATTCCTCCACACACGTCGAGACATGACTCCATGTTTGAAATGGCATACACAGACCGATATCTCTTCACAACAGGAGAGGAATCCTGAGATTCCCGCCTCAACTCGAGATGAGGCCCTCTTCCTTTGCACCAAACACAGTGGAGTCCCGAGAGGCCCCTCCCAACTCCACAGTATTCCTGACTTCGCATAGGCAGCCTGAGATGCTCCCTGAGGTCACCGTCACAAGTTGAGGGAACTCAGAGTTTCCTGCAGCAACTTGAGAAAGACCTCGAGATTCCCTCTTCAAAGCGTCTTGAAGCCTGATTCTCCTGCCGTGACATGAGAGCAATGCCGTGCTCCCCGTCACAACTCTAATGGAGACTGGATTTGCCTGGGGCCACACGAGAGGCTCCCTGAGTTCCCTGTTGTAACTCGAGAGAAACCCCACACGTAGCACGGCAGCTCATAAAAAACCACAAGGTTCCCCCGTCATCACGAGATGAGGCCCTTCTTTTCCTGCAGGGCCTAGACAGCAATCCTGAGTCAGCTTTCAAAACTCCACAGAAAGATTGACTCCATTTAGGCTACTCAATGGGCTCCAAGAGATACCCGTTGCAACTCAAGAGGAGAGCGGAGATCTTTGCTTCCACTCGAGACCAGGCCTGACTCCCCGTGTGAACCTTGAACGCAATCCTGAGATACCTGTCGCCACTGGAGAGGCACACGGAGGTTCTGTACAGAACCATAGATGAGGTCTGTTTGCCCTGCAGTGACTCGAGAGCAATCCCCAGCACCCCCTCGTGACTCGAATGGAGATTGGATTTCCCTGGGCCAAAAAGAGAGGCTCCCTGAGTTCCCCATCATAACTTGAGAATCCTGCCGCAACTCGAGAAAAACCACGAGGTGCCCCTGTCATAGCGAGATAAGGCCCTTTCCTGCTTCAGCGTCTCAAGAGAAATCCCATGTTCCTTCTTGAAATTCTGAACGGTACTTGACACCCTTGAAGCAACTCAAAAAGTTCCCCGATGTACCAGTCTCACTCGAGAGGAACACGAGTTTCCTGGCACAACTTAATCTGAGCTTCTTCTCCCCTCCTAATCTCTACATGAGGGTCGATTCCCCTGCTTTTTATGGAAAGAGATCTCGACCTTCCCTTCGCACCTCAGGAGGAGGCCAGTCTCATCAAGAAATTCGAGAGGAAGCCTCCTGGGTCATGCCACATTCCGAAAGACACCGATTTCCCCGTCCACTCAAGATAAGAACCCCATGGCCAGACACCGCTTCGAATGTAACCCTGAGGATGAAGTCGCAACACGAAAGGCACTGATACACCAGTTGCATGGCCCGTAAAAAGCCACAGGTTCCAAATACAAATGGAAAAGTGGCCTGTCACCCCGTGAACAATGCAAGAGACAAGTGGAGTTCCATTCCTCAACAAAAGACGGGACCTGGATCTCCTGTTACAACTCTGCAGAGACCCTGCTACCGAAGTCAGAAATGGAGATGAACCCTGAGATTCCCGCATCAACTCGAGATGAGACCCTATTCATCCTTGCAGTGATTCACGAGGAATCCCGAGGTGCCCCTCGCAATGCCAAAGGAGATCTGACTTCCCTGAGAAACACGATCAGTACCCCATGTCGACACGCAACTCGAGAGGAACCCTAAGCCTCCCACCACAACACCACGCAAACTACAAAATTCTCCCCTGCATGCTTGAGGAGGCCCTTTTACACTGCAGCGTTTCCAAAGAAAGCCCAAGTTTCCCTTGGAACTCAAAAGGGTCCTCGATATGTTTTACAAAACTCCAGAGGTTTCCCAAGATACCCGTCCCCACTCGAGAGGAGCGCTGAGTTTCCTACCACAAGTCAAGAAGAGCCCCGTTTTCCCTGCCTCATGTCGAGATGAGGGTCAATTGCCCTGCTTCCCCTGGAAAGGAATGCCAATGTCCATGTTGCACCTCGAGAGGAGGCTGGTATCTGCTTGACACTGGAAAGGAACACACGGGCCTTGTCACAATTTGAAAGCCACGTATTTCTCCATACACTTGAGATCAGGTCTGATTTCCTTGAACGGATTCGAATGTCAGCCGAGAATCAACTCACAACACGAAGGGAGTTCTGATGCCCCGGTTGCTAATCCAAAAAGGGCCACAAGTCCCAAATTCAACTCACCTGGAGACCTGAAATGCTTTGACAAATCGAGAGGAAAGCAGAGTTCCATGCCTCCACACACGTTGAGACCTGACTCCCTGTTTGAAACAGCATACACAGCCCGAGACCCACGTCAGAACAGGAGAGTAACACAGAGGTTCCCACCTCAACTAGAAATGAGGCCCTCTTCCTGTGCACCAAAACCAGTGGAGTCCCGAGGGTCCCCTCCAAACTCCACAGTATTCCTGACTTCCCATAGGAACCATGAGAAGCTCCCTGAGGTCACCGTCACAAGTTGAGAGAACCCAGGGTTTCCTACCACACCTCGAGAAAACATCAAGATTCCCCCTGCAATGCATCTTGAGGCATGATTTCCCTGCTGTGACTCGAGAGCAATGCCATGCTCGCCCTCACAGCTGGAAAAAAACCACGAGATTCCCCCGTCAATGTGAGATGAAACCCTTCTTTTCCTGCAGGACCTAGAGAGCAATCCCGAGTCCTCTCTCAAAACTCCACAGGAGGCTTGACTCCCTTTAGGCCACTCAATGGGCTCTAAGAGATATCCGTCACAACTTGAGAGGAGAGCGGAGTTCTTTGCTTCCACTCGAGATGAGGCCTGACTCCCCGGTGAACATTGAATGCAACCCCGAGATCCCTGTCGCCACTGGAGAGGAACATGGAGTTTCTGGACACAAGCCTAGATGAGGTCTATATGCCCTGCAGTGACGAGAAAACAATCCCCAGCTCCCCCTCGCAACTCGAAAGGAGATTGAATTTCTCTGGGGCAACATGAGAGGCTCCCTGAGTTCATCGTCATAACTCGAGAATCCTGCCACAACTCGAGAAAAACCATGAGGTTCCCCCGTCATCACAAGATGAGGCCCTTTCGCGCTGCAGCATCTCAAGAGAAATCCCACGTTACCTCTTGAAAGTCAAAATGGTTCTTGACATCCTTGATGCAACTCAAAAAGTTCTGTGACATATTGGTCTCACTCGAGAGGAACACCGAGTTTTCCGGCACAACTTAAAATGAGCCCCTTCTCCCCTCCTGATCTCGACATGAAAGTTAATTTTCCTGCTTTGTCTGGAGAGGCATCCCGGCCTTCCCATCGCATCTCAGGAGGAGGCCGGCCTCACATTGAAACTCGAGGAGAAGCCTTGTGGATCGTTCCACATTCCGAAAGACACCGATTTCCCTGTCCACTCAAGATAAGTCCCGATGCCTGGGCACCTCTTCGAATGCAACCCTGAGGATGAAGTCACAACACGAAGGGGCACTTACACCCCACTTGTATCATCCAAAAAAAAAGCCGCAGGTTCCAAATACAACTCGACTAGTGGCTGTCACCCTGTAAACAACAGGAGAAGAAAGCAGGGTTCCTTTCCTTAACACAAAACGGGGTCTGACTCTCCTGTTCCAACTCTGCAGAGACCCTGGGATTGAAGTCACAAATGGAGAGGAACCCTGAGGTTCCTGCCTCAACTCGAGATGAGGCATTGTTAATCCCTGCGTAAATGCGCGAGGAATCCCTAGGTACCCCTCGAAATGCCAAAGGAGATCTGACTTCCATGAGGAGACACGAGCGGCCCCCCAGGTCGACACACAACTCGAGAGGAATCCTAAGCTTCCTGCCACAACTCCACGCAAACTACAAAATTCTCCCCTACACACTTGAGGAGGCCCTTTTACACTGCAGCATTTCCAAAGAAATCCCTCGTTTCCCTTGAAGCTCGAAAGGGTCCTTGAGATTCTTTACGAAACTCCAGAAGTTTCCCGATACCCGTCCCACTCAAGAGGAATGCTGAATTTCCCTCCACAAGTCAAGAAGAGCCCCGTTTTCCCCACCTCAAGTCGAAATGAGGGTCGATTGCCCTGCTTCACCTGGAAAGGAATGCCGATGTACCCATCCACCTTGAGAGGATGCTGGTATCTACTTGGCCCTGGGTGGAACCAGGAGACCTTGTCCAAATTCGAAAGCCATGTATTTCCCCCATCCACTCAAGATCAGGCCTGATTCCCTTTCACCGATTCGAATATCAGCTGAGAATCAACTCAGAACATGAAGGGAGTTCTGATGCCACAGTTGCTAATTTGAAAGGAGCCCCAGGCCCTAAATTGAACTTGCCTGGAGGCCTGAAACCCCTTTGACAACTCGAGAGGAAAACAGAGTTCCAGGCCTCCACACATGTCGATAACTGACTCCCTGTTTGAAACGGCGTACACAGCCCGAGACTCACGTCAGAACAGGAGAGGAAACGTGAGATTCCTGCCTCAATTCGAGATGAGGCCCTCTTCCATTACACCGCCCCAGTGGAGTCCAGAGAGGCCCCTCCCAACTCCACAGTATTCCTGACTTCCCACAGGCACCATGAGAAGCTCGCTGAGGTCACAGTCACACATGAGGGAATCCAGGGTTTCCTGCCACAACTAAAGAAAGCACTCGAGATTTCCCCTTCAATGCATCTTGAGGTCCGATTCCCCTGCTGTGTTTCGAGAGCAATGCCATGCTCCCGCTCGCAACTCGAATGAAGACTGGACTTCCCTGGGCCCACACGAGAGGCTCCCTGAGTTCCCATTGTAACTCGAGTGAAACCCCACACGTCGCGCCTCAGCTCGAGAAAAACCACGAGATTCCCCCTTCATCGCGAGATGAGGCCCTTTCCCACTGCAGCGTCTAGATGAAATCCCATGTTCCCTCTTAAATTCGAAACGTTACTCGACACCCTTAATGCAACTCAAAAAGTTCCCCGAGATACCTTTCTACTTCGAGAGGAACACCGAGTTTCCCTGTACAACTTAATCTGAGCCCCTTCTCCCCTCCTGATCTCGACATGAGGGTCGATTCCCCTGCTTTGTCTGGAAAGGGATCCCGACCTTCCTGTCGCACCTCAGGAGGAGGCCCGACTCACACTGAAACTCGAGGGGAAGCCTCGTGGGTCGTACCACATTCTGAAAGAAACCAATTTCCCCATACTCTCAAGGTAGGTCTCGATACACAGGCTCATTTTTGAATGTAATATCAAGGATGAAGACACAACACGAAGGGGCACTGACACCCCAGTTGCATCCTGTGGAAAAAGCCCCAGGTTCCAAATACAATGCGACAAGTGGCCTGTCACCCCATGAACAATTCGAGAGGCAAGCGAATTTCCAAACCTCAACAAAAGATGAGGTCTAACTCCCTTGTTCCAACTCTGCAGAGACACCGATATCAATGTCAGAAATGGAGAGGAACCATGAGGTTCTCGTCTCAAGACGTGGTGATACCCTATTGGCCTCTGCAGCGATTCCCGAGGAATCCCGAGGTGCCCCTTGCAATGCCAAAGGAGATCTGACTTCCTTGAGGAGACAGGAGTTGTCCCCCAGCTCAACACGCAACTCGAGAGGAACCATAAGCTTCCCACCACAACTCGACACAAACTACGAAATTCTGCCTGCATGCTTAAGAGGTCCTTTTATGCTGCAGCGTTTCCGAAGAAAGCCCACGTTTCCCTTGTAACTCAAAAGTGTCCTCGACACGCTTTACGAAACTCCAGAAGTTTCCCGAGATACCTGTCCCTCTCAAGAGGAACGCTGAATTTCCCGCCACAAGTCAAGAAGAGCCCCATTTTCCCCGCCTCAAGTCGAGATGAGGGTCGATTGCCCTGCTTCCCCTGGAAAGGAATCCCGACATCCCCATTGCACCTCAAGAGGAGGCTGGTATATACTTGACACTGGAGGGGAACCCGGGGGCCTTGTCACACTTCTAAAGCCATGTATTTCCCCATGCACTTGAGATAAGGCGTGATTCCCTTGCACCGATTAGAATGTCAACCGAGAATCAACTCACAACACAAAGGGAGTTCTGATGCCCCGGTTGCTAATCCAAAAAGGGCCACAAGTCCCAAATTCAACTCACCTGGAGGCCTGAAACGCCTTTGACAACTCCAGAGGAAAGCAGAATTCCATGCCTCCACACACTTCGAGACCTGAGTCCCTGTTTGAAACGGCATACACAGCCCGAGACCCACGTCAGAACAGGAGAGGAACTCTGAGGTTCCCACCTCAACTCGAGATGAGGCCCTCTTCCTGTGCACCAAACCCAGTGGAGTCCCGAGATGCTCCTCCCAACTCCACAGTATTCCTGATTCCCGTAGGCACCCTGAGAAGCTCCCTGAGGTCACCATCAGAAGGCGAGTGAACCCAGGGTTTCCTGCCACAACTCGAGAAAGTCCTCAAGATTTCCCCTTCAATGCGTCCTGAGGTCCGATTCCCCTGCCGTGACTGGAGAGCAATGCTGGGCTCTCCCTTGCAACTCGAAATGAGACTGGACATCTCTGGGGCCACACGAGGTTCCCTTACTTCCCCAACGCAACTTGAGAGAAACCCCACAGGTTGCACCACAGCTTGATAAAAAGCACGAGATTCCACCATCATCGCGAGATGAGGCCTTTTTTTCCCCTCCAGGGCCTGGAGAGCAATCCCGAGTCCTCTCTCAAAACTCCACAGGAGGCTTGACTCCCTTTAGGCCACTCAATGGGCTCCAAGAGATACCCGTCTAGAGGAGAGCAGAGTTCTTTGCTTCCACTCGAGATGAGGCCTGACTTCCCAGGTCAACCTTGAATGCAACCCCGAGAGGAACACGGAGTTTATGGACACAAACCTAGATGAGGTCTATTTGCCCTGTAGTGACTCGAGAGCAAACCCCACCTTACTGTCAAAACTCGGATGGAATCTGGACTTCCCTGTGGCAACACTAGAGGCTCCTTGAGTTCCCTGGGGTAACTCGAGAATCCTGCCACAACTCGAGAAAAACCACAAGGTTCCTCCATCAACGTGAGATGAGGCCCTTTCCCTCTGCAGCCTCTCAAGAGAAATCACACGTTTCCTCTTGAAATTCAAAACGGTACTTGACACCCCTGCTGCAACTCAAAATGTTACCCAACATACTGGTATCACTCGAGAGGAACATCCAGTTTCCCGCCACAAATTAAATCTAAGCCCCTTCTCCCCTCCTGATCGCGACATGAGGGTCGATTTCACTGCTTTTTCTGGAAAGGGATCCCATCCTTCCCGTCACACCTCAGGAGGCCGGTCTCACATTGAAACTCGAGAGGAAGCCTCGTGAGTCCTGCCACATTTCGAAAGACACCAATTTCCCCGACCACTCAAGATGAGCCCTGATTTCTGGGCACCTCTTCGAATCTAACCCTGAGGATGAAGTCATAACACGAAGGGGCACTGATACCACAGTTGCATTATCCGGAAAAAGCCACAGGTTCCAAATACAACTCAACAAGGGGCCTGCCACCCCGAGAACAACTCGAGAGGCAAGCGGAGTTCCATTCCTCAACATAAGATGAGGCCTGACTCTTCTGTTCAAACTCTGCTGAGACTTTGCGATTGAAGTCAGAAATGGAGAGGAACACTGAGGTTCCCGCCTCAACTCGAGATGAGGCCCTATTCATCCCTGTAGCGATTCGTGAGGAATCCCGAGGTGCCCCTCCCAAAGCCAAAGGAGATCTGACTTCCCTGAGGAGACACGAGCAATCCCTTAGGTTGACACACAACTTGAGAGGAACCCTCAGCTTCCCACCACAACTCCATGCAAACTACGAAATTCTCCCCTTCACGCTTGAAGAGGCCCTTTTATGCTGCAGCGTTTCCAAAGAAAGCCCACGTTTCACTTGTAACTCAAAAGGGTCCTTGACACGCTTTACAAAACTCCAGAAGTTTCCGAGATACCTGTCCCCACTCGAGAGGAACGCTGAGTTTCCCACCACAAGACAAGAAGAGCCCCGTTTTCCCCACCCCAGGTCAAGATGAGGGTCGATTGCCCTTCATCCCCTGGAAAGGAATGCCAACATCCCTGTCGCACCTCGAGAGGAGGCTGGCATCTACTTGACATTGGAGGGGAACCCAGGGCCCTTGTCATAATTCGAATGCCATGCATTTCCCCATCCACTCAAGATCAGGCTTGATTTCCTAGCACCAATTCGAATGTCAGCCGAGAACCAACTAACAACACAAAGGGAGTTCTGATGCCCCACTTTCTAATCTGAAAAGAGCCCCAGGTCCCAAATTCAACTCGGCTGGAGGCCTGAAACCCCTTTGACAACTTGATTGGAAAGCAGAGTTCCATGCCTCCACACACATTGAGACCTGACGCCCTGTTTGTAATGGCATACACAGCCCGAGAACCACGTTAGAACAGGAGACGAAACCTGGGCTTCCTGCCTCAACTCGAAATGAGGCCCTCTTCCTGTGCACCAAACCCAGTGGGTCCCGAGAGGCCCCTCCCAACTCCACAGTATTCCTGACTTCCCAAAAGCACCTTGAGAAGCTCCCTGAGGTCACCATCCCAAGTCCAAGGGCCCACGGTTTCCTACTGCAAATCAAGAAAGACCTCGAGATTCTCCCTTCAATGCGTCTTGAGGCCCGATACCCCTGCCGTGACTGGAGAGCAATGTCGTGATCCCCCTCCCAAGTCGAATGGAGACTGGACTTCCCTTGGGCACACGAGAGGCTTTCTGAGTTCCCTGACGTAACTGGAGAGAAACCTCACACGTCACACCGCAGATCGAAAAAAACCATGAGATTCCCCCATCATTGCGATATGAGGCCCTTCTTTTCCTGCAGGGCCTAGAAAGCAATTCTGAGTCCTCTCTCAATACTCCACAGGAGGCTTGACTCCCTTTAGGCCACTCAATGTGCTCCAAGAGATACCCGTCACAACTCAAGAGGAGAGTGGAGGTCTTTGCTCCCAATTGAGATGAGGCCTAACTCCCTGGGTGAAACTTGAATGTAACCCCGAGATCCTTGTCGCCACTGGAGAGGAACATGGAATTTCTGGATGCAATCCTAGATGAGGTCTATTTGCCCTGCAGTGACTCGAGAGCAACCCCCAGCTCCCCCTCTCAACTCTAATGGAAATTGGACTTCCCTGGGGCAACACTAGAGGCTCCCTGAGTTCCCTGAGTACCTCGAGAATCCCTGAAGCAACTCGAGAAAAACCACAAGGTTGCCCCTTCATTGCGAGATGAGGCCCTTTCCCCCTGCAGCATCTCAAGAGAAATCCCACGTTCCCTCTTGAAATTCGAAACAGTACCCTACACCTTTGATGCAACTCAAAAAATTCCCCGCCATACCATTCTCAGGAGAGGAAAACCGAGTTTCCTTGCACAACATAATCTGAGCCTCTTCTCCCCTCCTGATCTCGACATGATGGTCGACTCCCCAGCTTTGTCTCTAAAGGGATCCCGAACTTCCCATCACACCTCAGGAGGAGGCCGGTCTCACATTGAAACTGGAGAGGAAATCTAATGACTCGTGCAACATTCCGAAAGACACCGATTTCCGTGTCCAATCAAGATAAGACCCGATGCCCGGGCACCTCTTCGAATGTAACCGTGAGGATGAAGTCATAACACGAAGGGGGACTGACATTCAAGTTGCATCGTCTGGAAAAAGCCACAGGTTTCAAATACAACTCGACAAGTTGGCCTGTCACCCCGTGAACAAATCAAGAGGTAAGCAGAGTTTCATTCTTCAACACAAGACGAGGCCTGACTCTCCTGTTCCCTCTGCAGAGACCCTGTGAACAAAGTCAGAAATGGAGAGGAACACTGAGGTTCCCGCCTCAACTCGAGATGAGGCCCTATTCACCACTGCAGCGATGTGCGAGGAATCTTGAGGTGCCGTTCGCAACACCAAAGGAGATCTGACTTCCCTGAGGAGACAGGAGCAGTCCCCTAGGTCGACACCCAACTCGAGAGGAACCTTAAGCTTCCCGCCAAAACTTTACACAAAATACGAAATTCTCCCCTGCACGCTTGAAGAGGCCTTTTTACGCTGCAGCATTTCCAAAGAAAGCCCACGTTTCCCTTGGAACTCGAAAGGGTTCTAGACACGCTTTACAAAACTCCAGAGTTTCCCGAGATACCCGTCCCCATCGAGAGCAATGCTGAGTCTCCGGCCACAAGTAAGAAGAGTTCCTGTTCCCCTGCCTCAAATTGAGATGAGGGTAGATTGCCCTGCTTCGCCTGGAAAGGAATCCTGACATCCCCGTCGCACCTCGAAAGGAGGCTGGTATCTACTTGACATTGGAGAGGAACCCGGGGGCCTTGTCAAAATTCGAAAGCCACGTATTTCCCCATCCCCTCGAGATAAGGTGTGATTCCCTTGCTCCGATTCGAATGTCAGCCGAGAATCAACTCATAACACGAAGGGAATTCTGATGCCCTGGTTGCTAATCCGAAAAGAGCCACAGGTCTCAAATTCAACTTGGCTGGAGGCCTGAATTCCCTTTGACAACTCAAGAGGAAATAGAGTTCCATGCTTCCACACACGTCGAGACCTGACTCCCTGTTTGAAACGGCATACAGTAGACAAACCGTCAAAAGTCTGGGGAACCCAGTGTTTCCTGCCGCAACTTGAGAAAAACCTCAAGATTACCCCTTCAACCCATCTTAAGGCCCGATTCCCCTGCCGTGACTTGAGAGCAATGCCGCCCTCCCCCTAGCAACTCGAATGGAGACTGGACTTCCCTGGGGCCACACGAGAGGCTCCCTGAGTTCCCTGTCGTAACTCAAGAATCCCGCCTCAACTCGAGAAAAACCACGAGGTTCCCCTGTCATCACGAGATGAGGCCCTTTTTTTTCCTGCAGGGCCTAGAGAGCAAGCTCGAGTCCCCTCTCAAAACTCCACGGGAGGCTTGACTCCCTTTAGGCCTTCCAATGGGTTCCAAGAGATATCTTTGGCAACTTGAGAGGAGAGCAGAGTTCTTTGCTTCAACTCAAGATGAGGCCAGACTCCCCGGGTGAACCTTGAATGCAACTGAGAGATCCATGTCGCCACTTGAGAGGAACACGGAGTTTCTGGACCACAAGCCTAGATAACATCTATTTGCCCTGCAGTAACTCGAGCGCAATCCACAGCTCCTGCTCACAAGTCGAATGAAGATTGGACTTCCCTGGGGCACCACGAGAGGCTCCCTGAGTTCTCCATCGTAACTCGAGAATCCTGCTGCACCTCGAGAAAAACCATGTGGTTCCCCCGTCATCACCAGATATGGCCATTTCCCACTGCAGCATCTCGAGAGAAATCATCATTCCCTCTTGGAATTCTAAATGGTGCTTGACACCCTTTATGCAACTCAAAAAGTTCCCCATCATACATGTCTCACTCCAGAGGAACACCGAGTTTCCCAGCACAACTTAATCTGAGCGCCTTCTCCCCTCCAGATCTTGGCATGAGGGTCGATTCCCTTACTTTGTCTGGAAAGGGATCCCGACCTTGCAGTCTCACCTCAGGAGGAGGCCTGTCTCACATTGAAACTCGAGAGGAAGCCTCGTGGTTCATGCCACATTCTCAAAGACACCAATTTCCCCCTTCCACTCAAGATAAGTCCTGAAGTCTGGGCACCTTTTCGAATATAATCTGGAGGATGAAGTCACAACATGAAGGGGCATTGACACCCAAGTTGCATTGTCTGGGAAATGTCCCAGTTTCTAAATACAACTCAGCAAGTGGCCTGACACCCAGTGAACAACTCGAGAGGCAAGCGGAGTTCCGTGCCTCAACACAAGACGAGGCCTGACTCCAATGTTCCAAATCCGCAGAGACCCTGAGATGGATGTCAGGAATGGAGAGGAACTCTGAGTATCACACCTCAACTCGAGATGAGGCCCTATTCAACCCTTCAGCGATGCACGAGGAATACCAAGGTGACCTTCACAATGCCAAAGGAGATCTGACTTCGCTGAGGAGACACGAGCAGGTCCCCCAGGTCGACACGCAACTCTAGAGGAACCCTAAGCTTCCTGCCACAACTCCACGCAACCCAGGAAATTCTTCCCTGCACCCTTGAGGAGGCCCTTTTACGCTGCAGTGTTTCCAAAGAAAGCAAACGTTCTCTCTTTGAACTCGAAAGGGTACTTGACATGCTTTTTGAAACTCCAGAAGTTTCCCGAGATACCGGTCCCCACTATAGAGGATCACTGACTTTCCTAACGCAAGTCAAGAGGAGCCCCGTTTTCCCCTCCTCAACTCGATATGAGGGTCCATTGCCCTGCTTCACCTGGAAAGGAAGGTGGACTTCCCAGTCACGCCTCGAGCGGAGGCCTGTATCTACTTGACACTGGAGGATGACCCATGGATCTTGTCACAATTTGATAGCCACGTATTTCCACATATACTCGAGTTCAGGGTGATTGCATTGCACCGAATCTAATGTCAGACGAGAATCAACTCACAATACAAAGGGAGTTCTGATGCCCCAGTTGCTAATTGGAAAAGAGCCAGAGGTCCCACATTCAACTTGCCTGGAGGCCACAAACCCCTTTGAAAAGTCAAGAGGAAAACAGTTCCATACCTCCACACAAGTCGAGACCTGACTCCCTGATAAAAAAGCATACACACCACAAGACCCACATCAGAACAGGAGAGGAACCCTGAGGTTCCCACCTCAACTCAAAATGAGGCCCTCTTCCACTGAACTGACCCCAGTGGAGTCCCAAGAGGGCCCTCCCAAGTCCACAGTATTCCTGACTAACCATAGGCCCCATGAGAAGCTCCCTGTCGTCACCGTCACAAGTCAAGGGAAACCAGTGTTTTCTGCCGCAACTCGAGAAAGACCTCAATTTTCCCCCTTCAATGTGTCCTGAGGCCTGATTCCCCTGCCGTGACTTGAGAGCAATGCCATGCTCCCTGTCGCAACTCGAATGGAGACTGGACTTCCCTGGGGCCACACGAGAAGATCCCTGAGTTCCCTGTCATACCTCGAGAGAAACCCCACATGTCGCACCGCAGCAAGAGAAAACCAAGAGATTCCCCTGTCATCACGAGATTAGGCCCTCCTTTTCCTGCAGGGCCTAGAGAGCAATCCCAAGCCCCTCTGAAAACTCCACAGGAGGCTTGACTCCGTTTAGTCCACTCAATGTGCTCCAAGAGATACCCTTGGCAACTCGAGAGGAGAGTGGAGTTCTTTGCTTCAACTCGAGCCAAGGCCTGACTCCCCGGGTGAACCTTGAATGCAACCCTGAGATCCCTGTCTCCAATGGAGAGGAACACGGAGTTTCTGGATACAAGCCTAGATGAGGTCTATTTGCCCTGCAGTGACTCAAGAGCAATCCCCAGCTCCCCTTCACAGCTCGAATGGAGATTGGACTTCCCTGGCCACCATGAGAGGCTCCCTGTGTTACCTTCATAACTCGAGAATGCTGCCTCAACTGGAGAAAAACCACGAGCATCCCCTGTCATCGCAAGATGAGGCCTTTTTCCACTGCAGCGTCTCGAGAGAAATTGCACATTCTTTCTTGAAATTCGAAACGGTACTTGACACCCTTGATGCAACTCAAAAAGTTCCCCGAATACCGTTCTCACTCGAGAGGGACACCAAGTTTCCCGGCACAACTTAATGTGAGCCCCTTCTCCCCTCCTGATCTCGACATGTGGATCAATTCCCCTGCTTTGTCTGGAAAGGGATCCTGACCTTCCCATAGCACCTCAGGAGGAGGCCATTCTCACATTCAAACCCGAGAGGAAGCCTCGTGAGTCGTGCCACATTCTGAAAGACACCCATTTCCTTGTCCACTAAATGTAAGTCCCGATCCCCGGCACCTCTCAAATGTAAAACCGAGGATGAAGTCACAACACAAAGGGTCTCTGACACCCCAGTTGCATCCTGCCAAAGAAGCCGCAGATTCCAAATACAACTCGATAAATTGCCTGACACTCCAAGAACAACTTGAGAGGCAAGCAGAGTTCCGTACCTCAACACAAGACGAGGCCTGACTCCCCAGTTCCAACTCCACAGAGACCCCGAGATCATAGTCAGAAATGGAGAGGAACCCTGAGGTTCCCACCTCAACACAAGATGACATCCTATTCATCCCTGCAGCGATGCATGAGGAATCCCGAGGTTCCGTCCCAATGCCAAAGGAGATCTGACTTCCCTGAGCGGGTCCCACAGGTTGACACACAACTCGAGTGGAACCCTAAGCTTCCCGACACAACTCCACGCATCCCACGAAAATTTCCCCTGCATGCTTGAGGAGGCCCTTTTACGCTGCAGCGTTTCCAAAGAAATACAACGTTCCCTCTCGGAACTCGAAAGGGTACTTGACATGCTTTATGAAACTCCAGAAGTTTCCACAGATACCCATCCCCACTCGCGAGGATCTCTGAGTTTCCCGCCACAAGTCAGGAAGAGCCCCGTTTTCACCTCCTCAAGTCGAGATGAGGGTCAATTGCCCTGCTTCGCCTGGAAAGGAATACTGATGTTTCCGTCGCACCTAGAGAGGAGGATTGTATCTACTTGACACTGGAGGAGAATCCGGGGGTTTTGTCAAAGTTTAAAAGCCAAGGATTTCCCTATTCAATCGAGATCAGGCCTGATTCCCTTGCACCGATTCGAATGTCAGCCTAGAATCAACTCACAACATGAAGGGAGTTCTGATGCCCCAGTTGCTAATTCAAAAAGAGCCCCAGGTCCCAAATTCAACTCGGCTGGAGGCCTGAAACCCCTTTGACAACTGGAGAGGAAAGCAGAGTTCATGCCTTCACACAAGTTGAGACCTGACTCCCTGTTTGTAACGGCAGACACACCCTGAGACTGACGTCAGAACAGAAGAGGAACACTGAGGTTCCCTCCTCAACTCGAGATAGGCCTTCTTCCATTGCACCGACCCCAGTGGAGTCCCGAGAGACCCCTCCCAACTCCACAGTATTCCTGACTACACATAGGCACCATGAGAAGCTCCCTGAGGTCACCGTCACAAGTTGAGGGAACCCAGGGTTTCCTGCTGCAACTCGAGAAAGACCTTGTTATTCCCCGTTCAACGTGTCTTGAGGCCCTTTGCCCCTGCCATGTCTCGAGAGCAATGACGGGCTCCCCCTCACAATTCGATTGGAGACTGGACTTCCCTGGGGCCACAAGAGAGGCTCCCTGAGTTCTCTGTCGTAACTCGAGAGAAACCCCAGACATTTTCCCGCAGCTCAAAAAAACCCACGAGATTCCCCCATCATCGCGAGATGAGGCCCTTCTTTTCCTGCAGGGCCTAGAGAGCAATCCCGAGTCCTCTGATAAAACTCCACAGGAGGCTTGACTCCCTTTAGGCCACTCAATGGGCTCCTAGAGATACCCGTGCCAACTAGAGATAGAGCAGAGTTCTTTGCTTCAACTCGAGACGACGCCTGACAGCCAGTTGAACCTTCAATGCAACCCAAGATCCCCGTCGCCACTGGAGAGGAACACAGAGTTTCTGGACACAAGCCTAGATGAGGTCTATTTGCCCTGCAGTGACTCGAGAGCAATCCCCAGCTCCCCCTCACAACTCGAATGGAGATTGGACTTCCCTGGGGCACCAGGAGAGGTTCCCTGAGTTCCCCGTGATAACTCGAGAATCCCGCCACAACTGGAGAAAAACCACGAGGTTCCCCCATCATTGAGAGATGAAGCCTTTTCCCACTGCAGCATCTCGAAAGAAATCCCACATTCCCTCTTGAAATTCGAACGGTTCTTGACACCCTTGATGCAACTCAAAAAGTTTCAAGATATACCAGTCTCACTCGAGAGGAACACCGATCTTCCCGGTACACAAATCTGAGCCCCTTCTCCCCTCCAGATCTCGACATGATGGTCGATTCCCCTGCTTTGTCTGGAAAGGGATCCCGACCTTCCCGTCGCACCTCAGGAGGAGGCCATTTTCACATTCAAACCCGAGAAGAAGCCTCGTGGGTCGTGCCACATTCCAAAAGACACCAATTTCCCCGTCCACTCAAGGTAAGTCCTGATGTCCCGGCACTTCTTCGAATGTAACCTTGAGGATGAAGTCACAACACCAAGGGGCACTGACACCCTGGTTACATCCTCCGAAAAGAGCCGCAGGTTCCAAATACAACTCTACAAGTGGCTTGACACTCCATGAACAACTCGAGAGGCAAGCGGAGTTCCATGCATCAATAAAAGACGAGGCCTGACTCTCCTGTTCCAAATCCACAGAGCCACCGAGAGCAATGTCAGAAATGGAGGGGAACCCTGAGGTTCCCACCTCCACTCGAGATGACGCCCTATTCATCCCTGAAGCGAAGCGCGAGTAAATTCTAGGTGCCCCTCCCGACGCCAAAGGAGATTTGAGTTCCCTAAGGAGACATGAGCAGGTCCCCCAGGTCGACACGCAACTCGAGAAGAAACCTAAGCTTCCAGCCACAATTCCACGCAACCCACGAAATTCTCCACTGTACGCTTGAGGAGGCCCTTTTACTCTGCAGCATTTCCAAAGAAAGCACACGTTCTTTCTTGGAACTCGAAAGGGTACTTGACACACTTTATGAAACTCCAGAATTTTCCCCAGATGCCTGTACCCACTCGAGAGGAACACTGTGTTTCCTGCCGCAAGTCAAGAAGTGCCCCGTTTTCCCATCCGCAAGTCGAAATGAAGGTCGATTGCCCTGCTTTGCCTGGAAAGGAATGCTGAAGTCCCTGTCACAGCTCGAGAGGAGGCTGGTATCTACTTGACACTGGAGTGAAACCCGGGGGTCTTGTCACAATTCGAAAGCCACGTATTTTCCCATCCACTCGAGATCAGGCTTGATTCTCTTACAATGATTCGAATGTCAGCCAAGAATCAACTCACAACAAGAAGGGAGTTCTGATGCCCCGGTTTCTAATTTGAAAAGAGCCCCAGGTCCCAAATTCAACTCACCTGGAGGCCTGAAACCCCTTTGACAACTCGAGAGGAAAGCAGAGTTCCATGCCTCCACACAAGTCGAGACCTGGCTCCCTGTTTGAAACGGCATACACACCCCGAGACCCACGTCAGAACAGGAGAGGAAACCTGATGTTCCCACCTCAACTCGAGATGAGAACATCTTCCATTGCACGGACCACAGTGGAGTCCCAAGAGGCCCCTCCCAACTCCACAGTATTCCTGACTTCCCATAGGCACCATGAGAAGCTTCCTGAGGTCACCGCCACAATTCAAGGGAACCAAGCGTTTCCTGCCACAATTTGAGAAAGACCTCGAGATTCCCCATTCAACACGTCTTGAGGCCCGATACCCCTGCCGTTATTTGAGAGCAATGCCGCACTCCCCCTCACAACTGGAATGCAGACTGGACTTTTCTGGGGCCACAGGAGAGGCTCCCTGAGTTCCCCGTCATAACTCGAGAATCCCGCAGCAACTTGAGGAAAACCACAAGGTTCCCCCGTCATCGCTACATGAGGCCCTTTCCCGCTGCAGCGTCTCAAGAGAAATCCCACATTCCCTCTTGAAATTCGAAACTTGACATGCTGGACGCAACTCAAAAATTTCCCCTACATACAGGACTCACTCGAAATGAACACTGAGTTTCCCGGCACAACTTATCTGAGCCCTTTCTTCCCTCCTGATCTCGACATGAGTGTCGCTTCCCCTGCTTTGTCTGGAAAGGGATCCTGACCTTCCCGGCGCACCTCAGGAGGAGGTCGGTTTCACATTGAAAATCGAGAGGAAGCCTCGTGGGTTGTGCCACATTCCGAAAGACACCGATTTCCCTGTCCACTCAAGGTAAGTCCTGATGTCTGGGCACCTCTAGGATGAAGTCACAACCCGAAGGGGCACTGACACTTCAGTTACATCCTACGAAAAGAACCACAGGTTCCAAATACATCTTGACAAGTGGGCTGACACTTGATGAACAACTTGAGAGGCAAGCGGAGTTCCGTGCCTCAACACAAGACGAGGCCTGATTCTCCTGTTCCAACTCCACAGAGACAAAGAGATCGATGTCAGAAATGGAGAGGAACCCTGAATTTCTTGCCTCAACTCGAGATGAGGCCCTATTCATCCCTGCAGCGATGCGCGAAGAATCCAGAGGTGCCCCTCGAAACGCTAAAGATCTGACTTCACTGAGGAGACACGAGCAGTTCCCCCAGGTCGACACACAACTCAAGAAGAAACCTAAGCTTCCTGCCACGACTCTACGCAACCTACGAAATTCTCCCCTGCACACTTGAGGAGGCCATTTTGTGCTGCAGTGTTTCCAAAGAAAGCCCACCTTCCCTCTTGGATCCCAAAAGGGTACTTGACACGCTTTAGGAAACACCAGAAGTTTCTCCAGATAACCGAACCCACACGAGAGGAATGCTGAATTTCCCGCCACAAGTCAAGAAGAGCCCCATTTTCCCCTCCTCAAGTCGAGATGAGGGTCGATTTCTCTGCTTCGCCTGGAAAGGAATGCTGACATCCCCGTCGCACCTCGAGAGGAGGCTGGTATCTACTTGACACTGGAGGGGAACCCGGGGGTCTTGTCACAATTCGAAAGCCACGTATTTCCCCACACTCGAGATCAGGCCTGATTCCCTTGCACCAATTCGAATGTCAGCCGAGAATCAACTCACAACAAGAAGGGACATATCGTGCCACATTTGCTAGTAGGGAAAGGGCCCCAGGTCCCAAATTCAAGTCTCCTGGATGCCTGAAACCCGTTTGACAACTCGAGAGGAAAGCAGAGTTCCATTCCTCCACACAAGTTGAGACCTGACTCCCTGTTTGAAACGGCATACACACCATGAGACCCACGTCAGAACAGGAGAGGAAACCTGAGGTTCATGCCTCAACTTGAAATGAGGCCCTCTTCCATTGCACTGACCCCAGTGGTGTACCAAGAGAACCCTCCCAACTCCACAGTTTCCTGATTTCCCATAGGCATCATGAGAAGCTCCCTGAGGTCAGTGTCACAAGTCAGGGGAACCCAGGGTTTCCTGCCACAACTCGAGAAAGACCTCGAGATTCCCCCTTCAAAGCGTCTTGAGACCTGATTCCACTGACGTGACTCAAGAGTAATGCTGCTCTCTCCATCGCAGCTCGAATGGAGACTGGACTTCCCTGGGGCCACACGAGAGACTCCCTGATTTCCCTGTAGTAACTGGAGAGAAACCCCACAAGTCACATCACCGCTCAAGAAAACCAACGAGATACCCCCGTCATTGCGAGATGAGGCCTTTCTTTTCCTGCAGGGCCTAGAGAGCAATCCGGAGTATGCTCTCAAAACTCCATAGGAGGCTCGACTCCCTTTTGGCCACTCAATCTGCTCCCAGCGGAACCCGTGGCACATCAATTGGAGAGCGGAATTCTTTGCTTCAACTTGAGACGAGACCTGACTCCCCGAGTGACCTTGAAGCAACCCCGAGATCCCTGTCGCTACTGGAGAGGAACACGTAGTTTCTGGACACAAGCCTAGATGAGGTCTATTTGCCCTGCAGTGATTTGAGAGCAATACCCTGCTCCACATCGCAACTTGAATGGATTAAAATTCCCTCTGGCAACACGAGTGGCTCCCTGAGTTGCCCGTCGTAACTCAAGAATGCCATCGCAGCTCAAGAGAAACCACAAGGTTCCCTCATCAAGGAGAGATGAGGCCCTTTCCCACTGCAGCGTCTCGAGAGAAATCCCACGTTTCCTCTTGAATTTCGAAATGGTACTTGACAACCTTGATGAAACTCAGAAAGTTCCCCAACATACCGGTTTCACTCGAGAGGAACACCAAATTTCCCGGCACAACTTCATCTGAGCCCCTTCTCTCCTCTTGATCTCGGCATGAGGGACGATATCCCTGCTTTTTCTGGAAAAGGATCCCGACCTTCCCGTCGCACCTCAGGATGAGGCAGGTCTCACTTTGAAACTCGAGAGGAAGCCTCGTGGGTCATGCCACATTCAAAACCACCGATTTCCCGGTGCAGTTAAGGTAAGTTCTGATGCCCGGGCACCTCTTTGAATGTAACCCAGAGGATGAAGTCGCAACATGAAGGGGCACTGACACCCTGGTTGCATCCTCCGGAAATAGCCGCAGGTTCGAAATAGAACTTGACAGTGCCTGACACCCCATGAACAACTCGGGAGGCAAGCGGAGTTCGGTGCCTCAATACAAGACAAGGTCTGAGTCCCCTGTTCCAACTCTGCAGAGACCCCAAGATTCATGTCAGAAATGGAAAGCAACCCTGAGGTTCCCGCCTCTACTCGAGATGACGCCCTATTCATCCCTTTAGAGAAGCGCGAGGAAACCCCAGGTGCCCCTCCCAACGCCAAAGGAGATTTGACTTCCCTGAGGAGACACAAGCGGGTCCCCTAGGTTGACACGCAACTCGCTTCCCGCCACAAGTCCACACAATCCACGAAATTCTCCCCTGCACGCTTGAGCAGGTCCTTTTACGCTGAAGTGTTTCCAAAGAAAGCCCACGTTCCCTTTTGGACCTCGAGAGGCTACTTGACACGCGTTATGAAACTCCAGAAGTTTCCCCAGATGCCTGTCCTCACTCGAGAGGAATACTGAGTTTCCTGCCACAAGTCAAGAAGTGCCCCATTTTCCCCTCTGCAAGTCGAGATGGAGTCGATTGCCCTGCTTCACCTGGAAAGGAATGCCGACGTCCCCGTCACGGCTGCAGAAGAGGCTGGTATCTACTTGACACAGGAGCGAAACCCAGGGGTATTGTCACAATTCTAAAGCCACGTATTTCCCTATCCACTCGAGACAGGCCTGATTCTCTTGCACCGATTTGAATGTCAGCCGAGAATCAACTCACAACTAGAAGGGAGTTATGATCCCGCAATTTCTAATTCGAAAAGAGTCCCAAATTCAACTCGCCTGGAGGCCTGAAACACTTTTGACAACTCCAGAGGAAAGTAGAGTTCCATGTCTCCACACAAGTCGAGACCTGACTCCCTTTTTGAGACGGCATACACAGCCACGTCAGAACAGGAGAGGAGCCCTGAGGTTCCCGCCTCAACTCGAGATGAGGCCCTCTTCCATTGCACTGACCCCAGTGGAGTCCCATGAGGCCCCTCCCAACTCCACAGTATTCCTGACTTCCCATGGGCACCGTGAGAAGCTCCCTGAGGTCACAGTCACAAGTCGAGAAAACCCAGGGTTTCCTGCGGCAACTCGAGAAAGACCTCGAGATTTCCCCTTCGACACGTCTTGAGTCCTGATTCCTCTGCTGTGACTTGAGAGCAATGCTGCACTCCCTCTCGCAACTCAAATGGAGACTGGACTTTCCTGGGGCCACACAAGAGGCTCACTGAGTTCCCTGTCATAACTCGAGAGAAATACCACACGTAACGATGCAGCTCGAGAAAAGCCACGCAATTCGCTCGTCATCGCGACTTGAGTCCCTTCTCTTCCTGCAAGGCCTACAGAACAATTCCGAGTCCTCTCTCAAAACTCCACAGGAGGCTTGACTCCCTTTAGGCCACTCAAAGGGCTCCAAGAGATGCCCATCGCATCTCAAGAAGAGAGCGGAGTTCTTTGCTTCAATTCAAGACGAGGCCTGACTCCCTGGGTAACCATGAATGCAACCCTAAGATCCCTGTAGCCACTGGAGTGGAACACGGAGTTTCTGGACACAAGCCTGGATGAGGTCTATTGCCCTGTAGTGACTCGTGATCAATTCCCAGCTCCACCTAGCAACTCAAATGGAGATTGGACTTTCCTGGTGCAACACAAAAGGCTCCCTGAGTTCCCTGTCATAACTCGAGAATCCCACTGCAACTAGAAGAAAACCAAGGGGTTTCCCCATCATCACGATAAGAGGCCCTTTCGTGCTGCAGCATCTCAAGAGAAATCCCACATTCCCTCTTAAAATTTGAAAAGGTACTTGACACCCTAGATGCAACTCAAAAATTTCCCTGACATACAGGTCTCACTCTAGAGGAACACCGAGTTTCCAGCACAACTTAATCTGAGTCCCTTCTCCCTTCCTTATCTCGACATGAGGGTCGCTTCCCCTGCTTTGTCTGGAAAGCAATCCTGACCTTTCCAGCGCACCTCAGGAGGAGGCTGGTTTCACATCGAAACTCGAGAGGAAGCCTCGCGAGTCATGCCACATTCTGATAGACACCGACTTCCACTTCCACTCCAGGTAAGTCCTGATGTCCGGGAACCTCTTCGAATGTAACCTCGAGGATGAAGTCACAACATGAAGGGTCACTGAAACACAGTTACATCCTACAAAAAGAGCCACAGGTTCCAAATACAATTTGACAAGTGGCCTGACACTCGAACAACTCGAGAGGCAAGCAGAGTTCCGTACCTCAACACAAGATGAGGCCTGACTCCCCTGTTCAAACTCCGCAGAGACTCTAAGATCGATGTCAGAAATGAAGAGGAACCTTGAGGTTCCCACCTCAACATGACATGAGGCCCTATTCATCCCTGAAGCGATGCACGAAGAATCCCGAGGTGCCCCTCGCAATTCCAAAGGAGATCTGACTCCCTGAGGTGACACGGTGGTCCCCCAGGTCAACACACAACTCGAGAGGAACCCTAAGCTTCCCGCAACAACTCCATGCAACCCATGAAATTCTCCCCTGCACACTTGAAGAGGCCCTTTTACGGTCCGGTGTTTTCAAAGAAGCCCACCTTCCCTCTTGGAACACTTGAGGGTACTTGAGATGCTTTATAAAACTCCAGAAGTTTCCCCAGATAACTGAACCCACTCGAGAGGAACTCTGAGTTTCCCAACACAAGTCAAGAAGAACCCCATTTTACCCTTCTCAAGTCGAGATGAGGGTCGATTGCTCTGTTTCACCTGGAAAAAAATGCTGACGTCCCCGTTGCACCTCGAGAGGAGGCTGGTGTCTACTTGACACTGGAGGGGAACCCGGAGTTCTTGTCACAATTCGAAAGCCACGTATTTCCCGTCCACTCGAGATCAGGCCTGATTCCCTTGCATCAATTCGAATGTCAGCAGAGAATCAACTCACAACACGAGGGCATATATGGTGCCCATTTGCTAGATGGGAAAGGGCTCCAGGTCCCAAATTCAAGTCGCCTGGATGCCTGAAACACCTTTGACAACTCGAGAGGAAAGCAGAGTTCCATGCCTCCACACAGGCTGAGACCTGACTCCCTGTTTAAAACGGCATACACACCATGAAACCCATGTCTGACCAGGAGAGGAAACCTGATGTTCACACCTCAACTCGAGATGCAGCCCTCTTCCATTACACCGACCCCAGTGGAGTCCCGAGAGACCCCCCCCAACTCCACAGTATTCCTGACGTCCCATAGGCACCATGAGAAGCTCCCTGAGGTCACTGTCACAAGTCAAGGGAACCCAGGGTTTCCTGCCACAACTCGAGAAAGACCTCGAGATTCCCCCTTCAACGTGTCTTGAGGCCCGATTTCCCTGCTGTGACTCGACAGCAATGCCGGGCTTCCCCTGTCAACTCGAATGGAGACTGGACTTCCCAGGGGCCACACGAAAGGCTCCCTGAGTTCCTAGTCGTAACTCGAGAGAAACCCCACACGTCGTGCCACAGCTCGAAAAAAAAAAAAACACAAAATTCCTTCGTCATCGCGAGATGAGGCCCTTCTTTTCCTGCAGGGCCTAGAGAGCAATCCCGAGTCCTCTCTCAAAACTCCACAGGAGGCTTGACTAGCTTTAGGCCACTCAATGGGATCCAAGAGATACCCATCCCAATTCGAGAGGAGAGCTAGTTTTTTGCTTCCACTCAAGACGAGGCCTGACTCCACGGGTGAACCTTGAAAACAACCCTGAGATCCCTGTCACCACTGGAAAGGAACACTGAGTTTCTGTTCAGAAGCCTTGATGACGTCTATTTGACATACAGTGACTCGAGAGCAATCCCCAGCTCCCTTTTGCAACTCAAATACAGATTGGGATTTCCTGGGGCAACACGAGAGGCTCCCTGAGTTCCCCATCATAACTCGAGAATCCCGCCACAACTCGAGAAAAACCACGAGTTTCCCCCGTCATCGCGAGATGAGGCCCTTTCCCTCTGCAGCGTCTTGAGAGAAATCCCACATTCCCTCTTGAAATTGGAATCGGTACTTGACACCCTTGATGCAACTTAAAATGTTCCCCGACATAACACTCTCACTCGAGAGGAACACTGAGTTACCCTGCACAACTTAATCTGAGCCCCTTCTCCTTCCTGATCTCGACATGAGGTTCGATTCTCCTGCTTTGTCTGGAAAAGTGATCCCGACCTTCCTGTCGCACCTCAGGAGGACACCGGTCTCATATTGAAACTCGAGATGAAGCCTCGTGGCTCTTGCCACATTCAGGAAGACACCGATTTCCCCGTCCACTCAAGACAAGTCCCGATGCCCAGGCACCTCTTTGAATGTAACCCCGAGGATGAAGTCACAACATGAAGGGGCACTGACACCCCGTTTGCATCTTCCAGAAAAAGCCAAGTTTCCAAATAAAATTCGATAAGTGGCCTGACACCCCAAGAACAAATCGAGAGGCAAGAGGAGTTCTGTGCCTCAACAGAAGATGAGGCCTGACTCCCCTGTTCCAACTCAGCAGAGACCCTACTATCACAGTCAGAAATGGAGAGGAACCCTCATGTTCCTGCCTCAACTCGAGATGAGGCCCTATTCATCCCTGCAGCAATGCGTGAGGAATCCCGAGGTGCCCCTCACAATGCCAAAGGAGATCTGACTTCCATGAGGAGACACGAGTGGGTCCCCAAGGTCAATATGCAACTCAAGAGGAACCCTAAGCTTCCCCCAACAACTCCATGCAAACTATGAAATTCACTCCAGGACGCTTGAGGAGGCCCTTTTATGCTGCAGCGTTTCCAATGAAAGCCCACGTTTCCCTTAGAACTTGAAAGGGTCCTTACACGCTTTACCAAACTCCAGAAATTTCCGGAGATACCGTGCCCACTCAAGAGGAACGCTGAGTTTCCCAGCACAAGTCAAGAAGAACACCGTTTTCCCCGCCTCAAGTCGAGATGAGGGTCGATTGCCCTGCTTCACTTGAAAAGGAATGCCAGAGTCCCCATCGCACCTTGAGAGGAGGCTGGTATCTACTTGACACTGGAGGGGAACCCGGGGGATTTGTCACAATTCGGAAGCCACTTATTTCCCTATCCACTCAAGATCAGGCCTGATTTCCTTGCACCAATTCGAATGTCAGCCAAGAATCAACTCACAACACAAAGGGAGTTCTGATGCCCCAGTTTCTAATCCAAAAGAGCCCCAGGTCCCAAATTCAACTCGGCTGGAGGCCTGAAACCCCTTTGACAACTCGAGAGGAAAGCAGAGTTCCATGCCTCCACACACGTCGAGACCTGACTCCCTGTTTGAAACGGCATACACATCCGAGACCCATGTCAGAACAGGAGAGGAACCCTGAGGTTCCCACCTCAACTCGAGATGAGGCCCTCTTCCATTGCACCAAACCCAGTGGAGTCCCGAGAGGCCCCTCCCAACTCCACAGTATTCCTGACTTTCCATAGGCACCCTGAGAAGCTCCCTGAGGTTCCCTGCCTCACCTCGAGAAAGACCTCGACATTCCCCCTTCAATGCGTCTTGAGGCCCGATTCCCCTGCTGTGACTCGAGAGACATGCCACGCTCCCCCTCGCAACTCGAATGGACAATGGATTTCCCTGGGGCCACACAAGAGGCTCCCTGAGTTCCCCATCGTAACTCAAGAGAAACCCCACACGTCGTGCGGCAGCTCGAAAAAACCACTAGATTACCCAATCATCACGAGATGAGGCCCTTCTTTTCCTGCAGGGCTTAGAGAGCAATCCCAAGTCCTCTCTCAAAACTCCATAGGAGGCTTGACTCCCTTTAGTCCACTCAATGGGCTCCAAGAGTTACCCTTAGCAACTCGAGAGAGAGTGGCAGATTGTTTGCTTCAACTCAAGATGAGGCCTGACTCCCAGGTGAAACGTTGAATGCAACACCGAGATCCCTGTCACCACTGGAGAGGAACACGGAGTTTCTGGACACAAGACTACATGAGGTCTATTTGCCCTGCAGTGACTTGAGAGCAATCCCCAGCTCCCCTCACAGCCCAAATGGAGATTGGACTTTCCTGGGGCAAATCGAGAGGCTCCCTGAGTTACCCATCGGTAACTCAAGAATCTTGCCGCTACTCGAGAAAAACCACGAGTTCCACCACCATCTCCAGATGAGGCCCTTTCCCGCTGCAAGGTCTCAAGAGAAATCCCATGTTCCCTCTTGAAATTCGAAACAGTACTTGACACCCTAGATGCAACCCAAAAAGTTCCATGACATATCATTCTCGCTCGAGAGCAACACCGAGTTTCCTGGCACAAAGTAATCTGAGCCCCTTGTCCCCTCCTGATCTCGACATGAGGGTCGATTCCCCTGCTTTGTCTGGAAAGGGATCCCGACCTTCCCATCACACTTCAGGAGGAGGCCGGTCTCACACTGAAACTCGAGAGGAAGCTTCGTGGGTCGTGCCACATTCCAAAAGACATTGATTTCCCCTTCCACTCAAGGTAAGTTCCGATGCCCGGTCACATCTTCCTATGTAACTCCGAGGATGAAGTTACAACACGAAGGGGCACGGAAACCCCTGTTTCATCATCCGGAAAAAGCCACAGGTTCCAAATACAACTTGACAACTGGTTGACACCCCATGAACAGCTCGAGAGGCAAGCAGAGTTCCATGCCTCAACACAAGACGAGGCCTGACTCCCATGTTCCAACTCAGCACAGACCCCGAGATCGATGTCAGAAATGGAGAGGTGTCCTGAGGTCCCACCTCCACTCGAGATGAAGCCCTATTCATCCCTGCAGCATTGCACAAGGTATCTTCAGGTGCTCATCGCAAGCAAAAAGAGATCTGACTTCCCTGAGGAGACACAAGCGGGTCCCCAGGTCGAAACGCAACTCAAGAGGAAGCCTAAGCTTCCCACAACAACTCCATGAACCTACGAAATTCTCCCCTGCACGCTTGAGTAGGCCCTTTTATGCTGCAGTGTTTCCAAAGAAAGCAAACGTTCCCTCTTGGAACTCATAAGGGTACTTGACACACTTTATGAGACTCCAGAAGTTTCCTGAGATACCCGTCCGCACTCGACAGGAATGCTGACTTTCCCGACACAAGTCAAGAAGAGCCCCTTTTTCCCCTCCTCAACTTGAGATGAGGGTCGATTGCCCTGCTTCGCCTGAAATGGAATGCCAACGTCCCCGTCGCACCTCAAGAGGAGGCTGGTATCTACTTGACACTGGAGGGGAATCCGTGGGTCTTGTCACAATTCGATAGCCACGTATTTCCGCATCCACTCGAGATCAGGGTGATTGCAATGCACCAATTCTAATGTCAGTCGAGAATCAACTCACAATACAAAGGGAGTTCTAATGCCCCGGTTGCTAATAGAAAAAGAGTCACAGGTTCCACATTTAAATTGCTTGGAGGCAAGAAACCCCTTTGACAACTAGAGAGGAAAGCAGAGTTCCATACCTCCACACAAGTCGAGTCCTGACTCCCTTTTTAAACTGCAAACACACCCCGAGACCCACGTCAGAACAAGAAAGGAACACTGAGGTTCCCGCCTCAACTTGAAATGAGGCCCTCTTCCATTGCACCGACCCCAGTGGAGTCCCGAGAGGCCCCTCCCAACTCCACAGTATTCCTGACTAACCATAGGCCCCATGAGAAGCTCCCTGAGGTCACCGTAACAAGTCGAGGGAACCCAGGGTTTCTTACCGCATCTCGAGAAAGACCTCAAGATTCACCCCTCAATGTGTCTTGAGGCCTGATTCCCCTTCCGTGACTTGAGAGGAATGCCACGCTCCACCTCGCAACTCGAACGGAGACTGGAACTCCCTGGGGCCACACGAGAAGCTCCCTGAGTTCCCCATCGTACCTCGAGAGAAACCCCATATGTCGAGTTGCAGCAAGAGAAAACCAAGAAATTCCCCTGTCATCACAAGATTAGGCCTTTCTTTTCCTGCAGGGCCTAGAGAGCAATCACAAGCCCCTTTGAAAACCCCACAGGAGACTTGACTCCCTTTAGGCCACTCAATGGGCTCCAAGAGATACCCTTCGCAACTCGAGAGGATAGTGGAGTTCTTGCTTTAACTCGAGCCGAGGCCTGACTCCCCAGGTGAACCTTGAATGCAACCCCGTGATCCCTGTCTCCAATGGAGAGGAACACGGGGTTTCTGGATACAAGCCTAGATGAGGTCTATTTGCCCTGCAGTGACTCGAGAGCAATCCCCAGCTCCCCCTCGCAACCTGAATGGAGATTAGACTTCCCTGGGGAACCATAAGAGGCTCCCTGTGTTCCCCTTCATAACTCGAGAATGCCGCCGCAACTGGAGAAAAACCACGAGGTTGCCCTGTCATCGTGAGATGAGGCCTTTTCCCACTGCAGCGTCTCGAAAGAAATCACAGGTTCCCTCTTGAAATTCGAAACTGTTCTTGACAGTCTTAATGCAACTCAAAAAGTTCCCTGACATACCGGTCTCACTTAAGAGAAACACCGAGTTTTCCCGCACAACTTAATCTGAGCCTCTTCTCCCCTCCTGATCTCGACATGAGGGTCGATTCCCCTTCTTTGTCTGGAAAGCTATCCCGACGTTCCCTTCTCACCTCAGGAGGAGGCAGGTCTCACATTGAAACTGGAGAGGAAGCCTCCTGGGTCCTGCCACATTCTGAAAGACACCGATTTCCCCGTCCACTCAAGATAAGGCCCGATGCCCGGGAACCTCTTTGAATGTAACCCTGAGGATGAAGTCACAACATGAAGGGGCACTGACACCCCAGTTGCATCATTCGGAAAAAGCCATAGGTTTCAAATACAACTCGACAAGTGGCCTGACACACCATGAACAACTCAAGAGGCAAGTGGAGTTCCGTGCCTCAACACAAGAGGAGGCCTGACTTCCCTGTTCCAACTCCCCATAGACCCTGAGATTGATGTCAGAAATGCAGAGGAACCCTGAATTTCCCGCCTCAACTCGAGATGAGTCCCTTTTCATCCCTGCAGCGATGCACGAGGAATCCCGAAGTGCCCCTTGCAACGCGAAAGGAGATCTGACTTCCCTTAAGAGACACATGCGGGTGCCCCAGGTCGACAGGCAAGTCGAGAGGAACCTAAGCTTCCCGACATAACTCCATGCAACCCTCAAAATTCTCCCCTACATGTGTGAGGATGCCCTTTGACACTGCAGCGTTTTGAAAGAAAGCCCACGTTCCCTCTTGTAACTCTTAAGGGTACTTCACACGCTTTATGAAACTCCAGTAGTTTCCCCAGATACCGGTCCCCAATCGAGAGGAATGCTGAGTTTCCTGCCACAAGTCAAGAAGAACACCGTTTTCCCCTCCTCAAGTCGAGATGAGGGTCTATTGCCCTGCTTCGCCTGAAAAGGAATGCCGACGTCCCCGTCGCACCTCGAGAGGAGGCTGGTATCTACTTGACCCTGGATGGGAACCTGGGGGTCTTGTAAGAATATAAAAGCCACATATTTCCCCATCCACTCGAGATCAGGCTTGATTCCCATTTAATGATTGATATGTCAGCCGAGAGTTAACACACAACATGAAGTGAGTTCTGATTACCTGGGTGCTAAGTGGAAAGAGCAACAGGTCCCAAATTCAACTTGCCTGGAGGCCTGAAACCCCTTTGACAACTCGAGAAGAAAGGAGAGTTCCATGCCTCCACACAAGTAGAGACCTGACTCTCTGTTTGAAATGGCATACAGACCCTGAGACCCATATCAGAACAGGAGAGGAATACTGAAGTTCCTGTATAAACACGAGATGAGGCCCTCTTTCATTGCACTGACCGCAGTGGAGTCCCGAGAGGCCCCTCCCAAATCCACACTTCCTGACTTCCAATGACACCATGAAAAGTTCCCTGAGGTCACTGTCACAAGTCGAGAGAAACTAGGGTTTCCTGCCACAAGTTGAGAAACACCTCAACATTCCCCCTTCAGCGCAGCTTGAGCCCCGAATCCCCTGCCATGGCTCTAGAGCAATGTCGCGATCCCCTTTGCTACTAGAATGGAGACTGAACTTCCCTGGGGCCACATGAGAGGCTCCCTGAGTTCCCGGTCTTAACTCGAGAGAAACCCCACACATCGCACCGCAGCTCAAGAAAAATCACGAGACGCCCCTGTCATCTCGAGATGAGGCCCATCTTATCCTGCAGGACCTAGAGAGCAATCCCAAGTCCTCTCTCAAAACTCCACAGGAGGCTTTACTCCCTTTAGGCCACCCTATGGGCAAAAAGAGATACCCGTAGCAACTCGAGAGGAGAGCGGAGTTCTGTGCTTCCACTCGAGATGAGGCCTGACTCCCCAGGTGAACCTTGAATGCAACCCCAAGATCCCAAGCGCCACAGGAGAGGATCCCAGAGTTTCTGGACATAAGCCTAGATGAGGACTATTTGCCCTGCAGTGACTCAAGAGCAATCCTCATCTCCCCTTCGTAACTCAAATGGAAATTTGACTTCCCTGGGGCAACACAAGAGGCTACCTCAGTTCCCCGTCCTAACTCGAGAATCCCGACGCAACTCGAGAAAAACCACGAGGTTCTCCTGTCATTGCGAGATGATGCCCTTTCCCGCTGCAGCATCTTAAGAAAAATCCCACATTCCCTCTTGAAATTCAAAATGGTACTTGACACCCTTGAGGCAACTCAAAAAGTTCCCGACACCGTTCTCACTCGAGAGGACACCGAGTTTCCCAGCACAATTTAATCTGAACCCTTCTCCCCTCCTGATCTCGACATGAGGGTCGATTCCCCTTCTTTGTGTGGAAAGGGATCCCGACCTTCACGTCGCACCTTAGGAGGAGGCCAGTCTCACATTGACATTCGAGAGAAAGCCTCATGGGTTGTGCCACATTCTGAAAGACTCTGATTTCCCCATCCACTGAAGATCAATCCTGATGCATGGGCGCATCTTTGAATGTAACACTGAGGATGAAGTCACAACACGAAGGGGCACTGACACCCCAGTTGAATCGTCAGGAAAAAGCCGCAGGTTCCAAATACAACTCGACTAGTGGCCTGTCACCCCGTGAACAACTCAAGAGGCAAGAGGAGTACCATTCCTCAACAGAAGACAAGGACTGACTCCCCTGTTCCAACTCTGCAGAGACCGTGCGATTGAAGTCAGGAATGGAGAGGAACCCTGAGGTCCCCACCTCAACACGAAATGAGGCCCTATTCATTCCTGCAGCTATGCCAAGAAATTGCGAGGTGCCCCTCGCAATGCCAAACGAGATCTGACTTCCTGAGGAGACACAAGTGGTCCCCAGGGCAACATGTAACTCGAGAGGAAACCTAAGCTTTCCACCACAACTCCATGCAAACTATGAAATTCTCCCCTGCACACTTGAGGAGGCCATTTTACCCTGCAGCGTTTCCAAAGAAAGCACACGTTTCCCTTGGAACTCAAAAGGGTCCTCGACACGCTTTATGAAACTCCAGAATTTTCCCGAGATACCTGTCCCCACTCAAGAGGAACACTGAGTTTCCCGCCACAAGTCAAGAAGAGGCCCGTTTTCCCACCTCAAGTCGATATGAGGGTCGATTGCCCTGCTTCGCCTGGAAAGGAATGCCGACATCCCCATCGCACCTTGAGATGAGGCTGGTTTCTACTTGAAACTCGAGGGGAACCCAGGGGCCTTTTCACAATTCGAAAGCCAAGTATTTCCCCACCCACTCGAGATCAGGCCTGATTTCCTTGCACCGATTTGAATGTCAGCCGAAAATCAACTCACAACACGAAGGGAGTTCTGATGCCCCACTTGATAATCCAAAAAGAGCCCCAATTCCCAAATTCAAGTCGGCTGGATGCCTGAAACCCCTTTGAGAACTCGAGAGGAAAGCAGAGTTCCATGCATCCACACACGTGGAGACCTGAATGTCTTTTTGAAATGTCATGCACAGCCCGAGACCCACGTCTCAACAGGAGAGGAACCCTGAGGTTCCCACCTCAACTCAAGATGAGGCCCTCTTCCATTGCACCAAACCCAGTGGAGTTCCGAAAGGCCCATCCCAACTCCACAGTGTTCCTGACTTAACACACACCCTGAGAAGTTCCCTGAGGTCACCGTCACAAGTCGAAGTAACCCAGGGTTTCCTGTGGCACCTCGAGAAAGACCTCGAGATTCCGACTTCAATGCGCCTTGAGGCCAATTTTCCTGCTGTCACTAGAGAGCAATGCCGCATTCCACCTCGCAACTCAAATGGAGACTGGACTTCCCTGGGACCACACGATAGGCTCCCTGAGTTCCCTGTCGTAACCCGAGAGAAACCCCACACGTCCTGCCGCAGCTCGAAAAAAAACCATGAGATTACCCCGTCATCGCGAGATGAGGCCCTTCTTTTCTTGCAGGGAGTAGAGAGCAATCCCGAGTCCTCTCTCAAAACTCCACGGAGGCTTGACTCCCTTTAGGCCACTCAGTGGTCTCCAAAAGATACTCATTGCAACTCGAGAACAGAGTGGAGTTCTTTGCTTCCAATGGAGATGAGGCCTGACTCCCCGGGTGAACCTTGAATGCAACCCCAAGATCCCTGTCGCCACTGGAGAGGAACACGGAGTTTCTGGACACAAGCCTAGATGAGGTCTATTTTCGCTGCAGTAACTCGAGAGCAATCCCCAGCTCCTCCTCGCACCTCGAATAGAGATGGGACTTACCTGGGGCAACTCGAGAGGTTCCCTGATTTCCACGTAGTAACTCGAGAATCCTGCCACAACTCGAGAAAAACCACTCGGTCCCCCGACATCAAGAGATGAGGCCCTTTCCTGCTGCAGCATCTCAAGGAAAATCCCTTGTTCCCTCTTGAAATTCGAAACGGTACTTGACATCCTTGATGCAACTCAAAAAGTTCCCAACATACTGGTGTCAATCAAGCGGAACACCGAGTTTCCCAGCACAGCTTAATCTGAGCCACTTCCCCCTTCCTGATCCTGACATGAGGGTCGATTCTCCTGCATAATCTGGAAAGGCATCCCGACCTTCCAGGGACACCTTAGGAGGAGGCCAGTCTCACAATGAAACACGAGAGGAAGCCTCGTGGGTCATGACACATTCCAAAAGACACCAATTTCCCTGCTCACTCAAGATAAGAACCCGAAGCCTGGGCACCTCTTCGAATGTAACCCTAAGGATGAAGTCACAACACGAAGGGGCACTGACACCCCAGTTGCATAGTCTGGAAAATGCCACAGGTTCCATATATAACTTGACAAGTGTCCTGTCACGCTGTGAACAACTCAAAAGGCAAGCGGAGTTCCATTCCTCAACACAAGACGAGGCCTGACTCTCCTGTTCCAACTCTGCAGAGAACCTGCAATCGAAGTCAGAAATGGAGAGGGACCCTGGGGTTCCTGCCTCAACTCGAGATGAGGCCCTCTTCCATTGCACTGACCCCAGTGGAGATCTGAGAGGCCCCTCCTAACACCACAGTATTCCTGACTTCCCATAGGCATCCTGAGAAGCTCCCTGAGGTCACCATCACAAGTCGAAGTAAGCCAGGGTTTCTTGCTGCAATTGGAGAAAGACCTTGATATTCCCCCCTCAACGCATCTTGAGGATCAATTCCCCTGCTGTGACACGAGAACAATGCCTCGCTCCTCCTCACACCTCGGATGGAGTCTGGACTTTCCTGGGGCCACACGAGAGCCTCCCTGAGTTCACTGTCATAACTCAAAAGAAACCCACACATCGCACCCAGCTCGAAAAAAACAACGAGATTCCCCCATCATCGAGAGATGAGGCCCTTCTTTTGCTGCAGGGCCTGGGGAGCAATCCCAAGCCCTCTCTCAAAATTCCACAGGAGGCTTGACTTCATTTAGGCCACTCAATGGGCTCCAAGAGGTACTCATCGCAACTCGAGAGAGAGTGGAAGTGTTTTCTTACACTGGAGAGGAGGCCTGACTCCCTGGGTGAACTTTGAATGCAACCCCAAGATCCCTCTCGCCACTAGAGAGGAACACGGAGTTTCTGGACACAAGCCTACATGAGGTCTATTTGTCCTGCAGTGACTCGAGAGCAATCTCCATCTCCCCCTCGCAACTCGAATGGAGATTGGACTTCCCTGGGCCAACACGAGAGGCTCCCGATCTCAATCGTAACTCGAGAATCCCGCCGCAACTCGAGAAAAACCACGAGTTCCAGCGTCATCGCCAAATGAGGCCCTTTCCTGCTGCAGGGTCTCAAGAGAAATCCCATGTTCCCATTTGAAATTCGAAACAGTACTTGACACCCTTGATGCAACCCAAAAAGTTCCCCCACATACCGTTCTCACTCGAGAGGATCACCTTCTTTCCTGGCACAAATTAATCTGAGCCCCTTGTCCCCTCCTGATCTCGACATGAGGGTCGATTCCCCTGCTTTGTCTGGAAAGGGATCCCAACCTTCCCATCGCACCTCAGGAGGAGGCCGGTCTCACATTGAAACTCGAGTGGAAGCCTCGGGGTCATGCCACATTCCAAAAGACACCGATTTCCCCTTCCACTCAAGGTAAGTTCCAATGCCTGGTCACATCTTCCAATGTAACTCCGAGGATGACGTTACAACACTAAGGGCACTTACACCCCAGTTTCATAGTCCCGAAAAAGTCACAGGTTCCAAATACAACTCGACAACTAGTTGACACCCCGTGAACAACTCGAGATGCAAGCAGAGTTCCATGCCTCAACACAAGACGAGGCCTGACTCCCATGTTCCAACTCATCACAGACCCCGAGATCAATGTCAGAAATGGAGAGGTATCCTGAGGTTCCCACCTCAACTCGAGATGAAGCCCTATTCATCCCTGCAGCATTGCGTGAGGAATCTTCAGGTGCCCATCACAAGAAAAACGAGATCTGACTTCTCTGGGGAGACACGAGCAGTCCCCCAGGTCAACATGCAACACGAGAGGAACCCTAATCTTCCCGCCACAGCTCCACGCAAAACACGAAATTCTCACCTGCATGCCTGAGGTGGCCATTTTATGCTGCAGCATTTCCAAAGAAGGCCCACATCCCCTTTTGGAACTTGAAAGGGTACTTGACACGCTTTTGAAACTCCAGAAATTTCCCGAGATACCCATCCCCACTTGAGAGGAACGGTGAGTTTCCAGCCAAAGTCAAGAAGAGCCTCGTTTTCCCCTCCTCAATTCGAGCTGAGGGTCGATTGCCCTACTTCACCTGGAAAGGTATCCCGACGTCCCCATCACACTTCGAATGGAGGCTGGTATCTATTTGACACTGGAGCGGAACCCAGGGGTCTTGTCACAATTCAAAAGCCACGTATTTCCCCATACACTCGAGATCAGGCCTGATTCCCTTGCACCGATTCAAATGTCAGCCCAGAATCAACTCACAACATGCAAGGTGTTCTGATGCCCCGGTCGCTAATTCGAAAAGTGCCCCATGTCTGAAATTCAACTCTGCTGGAGGCCTGAAACCCCTTTGACAACTCGAGAGGAAAGCAGAGTTCCATGGCTTCACACAAGTCGAGACCTGACTCCCTGTTTGAAATGGCCAACACACCCCGAGACCTAAGTCAGAACTGGAGAGGAACCTTGGGGTTCCCAACTCAAATCTAGATGAGGCCCACTTCCATTACACCGAACCCAGTGGAGTCCCAAGAGGCCCTTCCCAACACCACAGTATTCCTGACTTCCCATAGGCACCATGAGAAGCTCCCTGAGGTCACCATCACAAGTCAAGAAAACCAAGGGTTTCTGGCGACAACTTGAAAAAGATCTCGAGATTTCCCCTTCAACACGTCTTGAAGCCCGAATCCCCTGCAATGACTTGAGAGCAATGCCACACTTTCCCTTGCAACTCGAATGGAGACTGGACTTCCCTGGGGCCACCTGAGAGGCTCCATGAGTTCCTTGTCTTACCCCAGAAAAACGGCACACGTCATGCCCCAGCTCGAAAAAAACCACTAGATTCCCCCGTCATCGCGAGACGAGGCCCTTCTTTTCCTGCAGGGCCTAGAGAGCAATCTTGAGTCCTCTCTCAAAACTCCACAGGAGGCTTGACTCCCTTTAGGCCATTCAATGGGTTCCAAGAGATTCCAATCACAACTCGAGAGGAGAGCAGAGTTCTTTGCTTCAACTCGAGACGAGGCCAGACTCCCCAGGTGAACCTTGAATGCAACCCCGAGATCCCTGTCACCACTGGAGAGGACACGGAGTTTCTGGACACAAGCCTAGATGAGGTCTATTTGCCCTGCAGTGACTCGAGAGCAATCCCCAGCTTCCCCTCGTTACTCGAATGGAGATAGGACTTCCCTGGGGCACCACGAGAGGCTCCCTGAGCTCCCTGACGTAAGTGAGAGAAACCCCACACTTCTCGCCCAAGTTCGAAAAAAACCACGAGATTCCCACATCATCACAAGATGAGGCCCTTCTTTTCCTGCAGGGCCTAGAGAGAAATCAAGAGTCCTCACTCAAAACTCCACAGGAGGCTTGACTTCCTTTAAGCCACACAATGGTCTCCAAGAGATACCCGTCGCACTCGAGAGGAGAGCAGAGTTTTGCTTCCACATGAGACGAGGCCTGAATCCCTCGGTGAACATTGAATGCAAGCTGAAATCCTTGTCACCACTGGAGAGGAACACGGAGTTTCTGGACACAACCCTAGTTGAGGTCTATTTGCCCTGCAGTGATTTGAGAGCAATCCCCAGCTCCCCCTTGCAAATTGAATGGAGATTGGACTTCCCTGGGGCCACACGAGAGGCTCCCTGAGTTCCCCGTCGTAACGCGAGAATCTCGGCGCAAATCGAGAAGATGAGGCCCAACATCGCGAGATGAGGCCCTTTCCTGCTGCAGCGTCTCAAGAGAAATCCCAAGTTCCCTCTTGAAATTCGAAACGGTTCTTGACACCCTTGATACAACTCAAAAAGTTCCCCGAGATACCGGTCTCACTTGAGAGGAATACCGAGTTTCCCGGCACAACTTAATCTGAGTCTCTTCTCCCCTCCTGATCTCTACATGAGGGTCGATTACCTTGCTTTGTCTGGAAAGGGATCCCAACCTTCCCGTCGCATATCAGGAGGAGACCAGTCTCACATTGAAACTCGAGAGGAAGCCTCTTGGGTCGTGCCACTTTCCAAAAGACAACAATTTCTCCATCCACTCAAGATAAGTCCTGATGCTTGGGCACCTCTTAAAATGTAATCATGAGGATGAAGTCACCACACGAAGGGGCACTGAAACTTCAGTTGCATCGTCAGGAAAAAGCCAGAGTTTCCAAATACAACTCGACAGTACCTGTCACCCCGTGAACAACTTGAGAGGCAAGCGGAGTTCCATTCCTCAACACAAGACGAGGCCAGACTCTCTTGTTGCAACTCTGCAAAGACTGTGTGATCGAAGTCAGGAATGGAGAGGAACCCTGAGGTTCCCACCTCAACTCGAGTGGAGGCCTTATTCATTCCTGCAGTGACGTGCGAGGAATCCCAAACTGCCCCTCGCAATGCCAAAGGAGATCTGACTTCCCTGAGAAGACACGAGCGATCCCCAAGGTCGACACGTAACTCGAGAGGAACCTTCAGCTTCCTGCCCCAATCCATGCAAACTACGAAATTCTCCCCTGCATGCTTGAGGAGGCCATTTTACACTGCAGCGTTTCCAAAGAAAGCCCACGTTACCTTTGGAACTCAAAAGGGTCCTTGACATGCTGTATGAAACTCCACAAGTTTCCAGAAATACTCGTCCCCACTTGAGGGGAATGCTGAGTTTCCTGCAACAAGTCAAGAAGAGCCATGTTTTTCTCACCTCAAGTCGAGATGAGGGTTGATTACCCTGCTTCGCCTGGAAAGGAATGCCGACGTCCCCGTCCGAACCTCGAGAGTAGGCTGGTATCTACTTGACACTGGAGAGGAACCCGGGTGCCTTGTCACAATTTGAAAGCCACGTATTTCCCCATCCACTCGAGATCAGGCCTGATTTCCTTGCACCGATTTGAATGTCAGCCGAGAATCAACTGACAATATGAAGGGAGTTCTGATGCCCTGGTTGCTAATCCAAAAAGAGCCCCAGGTTCCAAATTCAACTCGGTTGGAGGCCTGAAACCCCTTTGACAACTTGAGCTGAAGCAGAGTTCCATGCCTCCACACAGGTCGAGACCTGACTCCCTGTTTTAAACGGCATACACAGCCCGAGACCCACGTCAGAACAGGAGAGGAAAACTGAGGTTCACGCCTCCACTTGAGATGAGGCCCTCTTCCAGTGCACCAAACCCAATGGAGCCCCGAGAGGCACCTCCCTACTCCACAGTATTCCTGACTTTCAATACACAACCTGAGAAGTTCCCTGAGGTAACCGTCACAAGTCTAGAGAACCCACAGTTTCCTGCCGCAACTCGAGAAACACCTCGAGATTCCCCCTTCAATGTGTTTTGAGGCCCGATTCCCCTACTGTGACTCGAGAGCAATGCCAAGTTCCCCCTCACAACTTGAATGGAGACTGGACTTCCCTGGGGCCACACAAGAGGCTCCCTGAGTTCCCCAACTTAACTCGAGAGAAATCCCACATGTCCCACAGCAGCTCGAAATAAACCATGAGATTCCCCCATCATCACGAGATGAGGCTCTTCTTTTCCTGCAGGGCTTAGAGAGCAATCCCGAGTCCTCTCTCAAAACTCCACAGGAGGCTTGACTGCCTTTAGGCCACTCAATGGGCTCCAAGAGATACACGTCGTAACTCGATAGGAGAGCGGAGTTCTTTGCTTCCACTAGAAATGAGGCCTGACTCTCCATGTGAACCTTGAATGCCACCCCGAGATTCCTGTTGCCACTGGAGAGGAACACAGAGTTTTTGGAGAGAAGCCTAGATGAGGTCTATTAGTCCAGCAGTGACTTGAGAGCAATCCCCAGCTACCCCTCGCACCTCGAATGGAGATTGGACTTCCTTGGGAACACTAATGGCTCCCTGAGTTCCCCATTGTAACTCGAGAATCCCGCTGCAACTGGAATAAAACCACGAGGTTCCCCCATCATCGCGAGATGAGGCCCTTTCCCGCTGCAGCATCTCAAAAGAAATCCCACGTTCCCTCTTGAAATTCGAAATGGTACTTGACACTCTTGATGCAACTCAAAAAATTCCCCGGCATACCAGTCTCACTGGAGAGGAACACCGAGTTTCCCGGTACAACTTAATCTGAGCCCCTTCCCCACCCCTGATCTCGACAAATGGATTGATTGCCCTGCTTGGAGTGGAAAGGGATCCCGACCTTCCCGTCGCATCTGAGAAGGAGGCCGGTCTCATATTGGAACTCGAGGGAAAGCCTCGTGGGTCGTGTGACATTCGGAAAGACACCGATTTCCCCATCCACTCAAGATAAGTCCCGATGCCCCGGCACCTCTTCGATTGTAACCCTGAGGATGAAGTCACAACACGAAGGAGCACTGACACCCCAGTTGCATCATCCCGGAAAGGCCTCAGGTTATAAATACAACTCCACAAGCGGCCTGTCAACCTGTGAACAATGCAAGAGGCAAGCGGAGTTCCATTCCTCAACACAAAACAAGGCTGATCCTTGTGTTCGAACTCTGCAGAGACCCTGCAATCGAAGTCAGAAATGGAAAGGAACACTGAGATTCATGCCTCAACTCGAGATGAGGCCCTATTAATCCCTGCAGCGATGCACGAGGAATCCTGAGGCGCCCCTTGCAACGGCAAAGGAGATCTGACTTCCCTGAGGAGATATGAGTGGTCACCCAGGTTGACACGCAACTCGAGAGGAACCCTAAGCTTCCCGCCACAACTCCAGGCAACTACGAAATTATCCCCTACATGCCTGACGAGGCCCTTTTACGCTGCAGCGTTTCCAAAGAAAGCCCACGTTTCACTTGAAATTCTAAAGGGTCCTCGACACGCTTTACGAAACTCCAGAAGTTTCCGGAGATACTCATCCCCATTCGAGAGTAACACTGAGTTTCAGGCTTCAGTCAAGAAGAGACCCGTTTTCCCTGCCTCAAGTCGAGATGAAGGTCGATTGCCCTGCTTCGCCTGGAAAGGAATGCTGACGTCGCCGTTGCACCACGAGAGGAGGCTGGTATCTACTTGACACTGGAGGGGAACACGGGGGCCTTGTCACTATTCGAAAGGCATGTATTTCCCCATGCATTTGATCAGGCCTGATTTCCTTTCACTGATTCGAATGTCAGCTGACAATCAACTCACAACACGAAGGGAGTTCTGATGCTTCGGTTTCTAATCTGAAAAGAACCCCAGGTCCCAAATTCAACTCGGCTGGAGGCCTGAATCCCCTTTGACAACTCGAGAGGAAAGCAGAGTTCCATGCCTCCACACAGGTTGAGACCTGACTCCCAGTTTGAAATGGCATACACAGCCCGAGACGCATGTCAGAACAGGATTGGAACCCTGAGGTTCCTGCCTCAACTCGAGAAGAGGACCTCTTCCATTTCACCAAACCCCAAGAAGTCCCGAGAGGCCCCTCCCAACTCCACAGTATTCCTGACTTCCAATAGGCACCCTGAGAAGCACCCTGAGGTCACTGTCACAAGTCGATGGAACCCAGTGTTTCCTGCCACAACTCGAGGAAGACCCCAAGATACCCCTTCAAAGCATCTTGAGGCCCAATTCTCCTGTCGTGACTCGGAGCAATGCTGCGCTTGCCCTCACACTCAAATGGAGAGTGGACTTCCTGGGGCCATATGAGAGGCTCCCTGAGTTCCCCATTGTAACTCGAGAGAAAACTCACACGTCACGCCGCAGTTAGAAAAAAATCACGAGATTCCACTGTCATCACGAGATAAGTCCGTTCTTTTCCTACATGGCCTAGAGAGCAATCCCAAGTCCTCTCTCAAAACTCCACAGGAGGCTTGACTCCCTTTAGGCCACTCAATGGGCTCCAAGAAATACCCTTCATACCTCGAGAGGAGAGCAGAGTTCTTTGCTTCCAGTCGACATAAGGCCTGACTCCCTGGGTGAACCTTGAATCCAACCCCGAGATCCCTTTTGCCACTGGAGAGGAACACAGATTTTCTGGACACAAGTCTAAATTAGGTGTATTTGCCCTGCAGTGACTTGAGAGCAATCCCTAGCTTCCACTTGCAACTCAAATGGAGATTGGACTTCGCTGGGCCAAAACAAGAGGCTCCCTGAGTTCCCCATCATAACTCGAGAATCCCTCCCATACTCGAGAAAAACCATGAGGTTCCCCCGTCATCGCGAGATGAGGCCCTTGCCCGCTGCAGCATCTCAAGAGAAATCCCACGTTCCCTCTTGAAATTCGAAACGGTACTTGACACTGTTGATGCAACTCAAAATGTTCCACGACATACGAGTCTCACTGGAGAGGAACACCAAGTTTCCCATTACAACTTAATCTGAGCCCATTCTCCCCTTCTGATCTCGACATATGGGTTGATTTCCCTTCTTAGTCTGGAAAGGGATCCCAATCTTCCCTTCACACCTCAGAATGAGGCCAGTCTAAAATTGAAACTCGAGGGAAAGCCTCGTGGGTTGTGCGACATCCCAAAAGACATTGACTTCCCCATCCACTCAAGATAAGTCCCGATGCCACGGCACCTCTTCGACTGTAACCCTGAGGATGAAGTCACAACACAAAGGAGCACTGACACCACAGTTCCATCATCCAGAAAAAGCCGAAAGTTATAAATACAACTCCACAAGTGGCCTGTCAACCCCTGAACAACGCGAGAGGCAAGCGGAGTTCCATTTCTCAACACAAAATGAGGCTGATTCTCATGTTCCAACTCTGCAGAGACCCTGCGATCGAAGTCAGAAATGGAGAGGAACTCTGAGGTTCCCGCCTCAACTCCAGATGAGGCCCTATTCACCCCTGTAGAAATGTGCGAGGAATCCTGTGGTGCCCCTTGCAATGCCAAAGATCTAACTTCCTGGAGGAGACATGAGCGGTCCGCCAGGTCGACTCGCAACTCGAGAGGAACACTAATCTTCCTGCCGCAACTCCAGGCAAACTACGAAATTCTCCCCTGCACACTTGAGGAGGCCCTTTAACGCCTCTGCGTTTCCAAAGAAAGCCCACCTTTGCCTTGAAACTCAAAAGGGTCCTCGACACACTTCACGAAACTCCAGAAGGTTCCTGAGATACCCATCACCATTCAAGAGGAACACTGAGTTTCTGGCCACAAGTCAAGAAGAGCCCCGTTTTCCCTGCCTCAAGTCGAGATGAGGGTCAATTGCCCTGCTTCACCTGGAAAGGAATGCCAAAGTCCCAATAGCACCTCAAGAGGAGTCTGGTATCTACTTGACACTGGAGGGGAACCTGGGGGCCTTGTCACAATTTGAAAGCCACGTATTTCCCCATCTACTCGAGGTCAGGCTTGATTCCCTTGCAACGATTCGAATGTCAGCCGAGAATCAACTCACAACATGAAGGGAGTTCTGATGCCCCATTTGCTAATCTGAAAAGAGCCTCAGGTCCCAAATTCAACTCGGCTGGAGGCCTGAAACCCCTTCGACAACTCGAGAGGAAAGCAGAGTTCCATGCCTCCACACACGTCGAGACCTGACTCCCTGTTTGAAACGGCATGCGCAGCCCGAGACCTACATCAGAACAGGAGAGGAAACTTTAGGTTCCCGCCACAACTCGAGATGAGGCCCTCTTCCATTGCACCAAACACAGTGGAGTCCGAGAGGCCCCTCTGAACTCCACAGTATACCTGACTTCCCATAGGCACCATGAGAAGCTACCTGAGGTCACCGTCACAAGTCGAGGGAACCCACGGTTTCCTGCCACAACTCAAGAAAGACCTCGAGATTCCACCTTCAACGTGTCTTGAGGCCCGATTCCCCTGCCGTGACTCGAGAGCAATGTCGGGCTACCGTCGCAACTTGAATGGACACTGGACTTCCCTGGGGACACACGAGAGGCTCCCTGAGTTCCCCATCGTAACTCGAAAGAAACCCCACATGTTGCGCCGCAGCTCAAAAAAAAACACGATATTCCCCTGTCTTCGCTAGATGAGGCCCTTCTTTTCCTGCAGGGCCTAGAAAGCAATCCTGAGTCCTGTCTCAAAATTCCCTAGGAGGCTTGACTCCCTTTAGGCCACTCAATGGGCTCCAAGAGATACCAGTTGCAAATCGAGAGGGGAGCAGAGCTCTTTGTTTCCACTCGAGACGAGGCCTGACTCCCCGGGTGAACCTTGAATGCAACCCCGAGATCCTTGTCGCCACTGGAGAGGAACACGGAATTTCTGGATGCAATCCTAGATGAGGTCTATTTGCCCTGCAGTGACTCAAGAACAATCCCCAGCTCCACCTCGCAGTTCAAATGGAGATTGGACTTCCCTGGGGCACCACGACAGGCTCCCTGAGTTCCCCGTCGTAACTCGAGAATCATGCCGCAACTCGAGAAAAACCACGAGATTCCCCCGTAATCGTGAGATGAGGCCATGTCCCGCTGCAGCATCTCAAGAGAAATCCCACGTTCCCTCTTGAAATTCCAAATGGAATTTGACACCTTTGATGCAACTCAAAAAGTTCCCCTACATGCCGTTCTCATTCGAGAGGAGCAATGAGTTTCCTGGCACAACTTAATCTGAGCCCCTTCTCCCTTCCTGATCTCGACATGAGGGTCTAATCCCCTGCTTTGTCTGGAAAGGGATCCCGACCTTTCCGTCGCACCTCAGGAGGAGGCCGGTCTTACACTGAAACTCGAGAGGAAGCCTCGTGGGTCATGCAACATTCCGAAATCACCGATTTCCCTCTCCACTCAAGATAAGCCCCGATGCCCAGCACCTCTTCTAATGCAACCCTTAGGATGAAGTCACAACACGAAGACACACTGACACCACAGTTGCATCATGTGGAAAAAGCCACAGGTTCCAAATACAATTGGACAAGTGGCCTGTCACCCCGTGAATAACTTGAGAGGCAAGAGGAGTTCCATTCCTCAACACAAGATGAGGCCTGACTCTCCTGTTCCAACTATGCAAAGACCCTGTGATCGAAGTCAGAAATCGAGCGGAACCTTGAGGTTCCCACCTCAACTCGAGATGAGGCCCTATTCATTCCTGCAACGATGCACAAGGAATCTCGAGGTGACCTTCGCAAAGCCAAAGGAGATCTGACTTCCCTGAGTAGACATGAGCGGTCCCCCAGGTGGACAAGCAACTAGAGAGGAACCCTAAGCTTCCCGCCAAAAGTCCACAAAAACTAGGAAATCCTTTCCAGCCCGCTTGAGGAGGCCCTTTTATGCTGCAGTGTTTCAAAAGAAAGCCCACGTTTCCCTTGAAACTCGATAGAGCCCTCTACGTGCTTTATGATACTCCAGAAGTTTCCCGAGATACCCATCCCCACTCGAGAGGAACGCTGAGTTTCCCGCCTAAATTCAAGAAAGCACCTTTTTCCCTGCCTCAAGTGGAGATGATGGTTGATTTCCCTCTTCGCCTGGAAATGCATGCCGACATCCCCGTCGCATCTCGAGAGGAGACTGGTATCTGCATGACACTGGAGGGGAACCCAGAGGCCTTGCCACAATTCGAAAGCCACGCATTTCCCCATCCACTAGAGATCAGGCCTGATTTCCTTGCACCAATTAGAATGTCAGCCAAGAATCAACTCACAACACGAAGGGAGTTCTGATGCCCGGTTGCTAATCTGAAAACAGTCCCAGGTCCCAAATTTAACTCGGCTGAAGGCCTAAAACCCTTTGACAACTCAAGAGGAAAGCTGAGTTCCATGCCTCCACACACGTCGAGACCTGACTCACTGTTTGAAACGGCATACACACCCCGAGACCCACGTCAGAACAAGAGGAAACCTGAGGTTCCTGCTTCAACTCGAGATAAAGCCCTCTTCCATTGCACCAAACCCAGCGGAGTCCGGAGAGGACCATCCCAACTCTACAGTATTCATGACTTCCCATAGGCACCCTGAGAAGCTCCCTGAGGTCACCAGCACAAGCCGAGGGAACACAGAGTTTCCTGCCGCAACTCGAGAAAGACCTCAAGATGTCCACTTCAACGTGTCTTGAGGCCCGATTCCCCTGCCGTGACTCGAGAGCAATGCTGCGCTCCCCCTTGCGACTCAAATGGAGACTGGACTTCCCTGGGGCCACACGAGAGGCTACCTGAGTTCCCCGTCATAACTCGAAAGAAACCCAAGACGTCCGGCCGCAGCTCGAAAAAATCCACGAGATTCCCCCATCATCGTGAGATGAGGCCTTTCTTTTCCTGCAGGGTCTAGAGAGCAAGCCTGAGTCCTCTCTCAAAACTCCTCAGGAGGCTTGATCTCTTTAGGCCACTCAATGGACTCCAAGAGATACCCGTTGCAACTCGAGAGGAGAGCGGAGTTCTTTGCTTCCATTTGAGACAAGCCCTGACTCCATGAGTGAACCCTGAATGCAACTCCGAGATCCCTGTCACCACTGGAGAGGAACACGGAGTTTCTGGACACAACCCTAGATGAGGTTTATTGCCATGCAGTGACTCGAGAGTAATCCCCAGCTCCCAGTCACAACTCAAATGGAGATTTGACTTCCCTGGGGCAACACGAGAGGCTCCCTAAGTTCCCCGTCATAACTCGAGAATCCCATGGCAAGTTGAGAAAAACCATGAGGTGCCCCCGTCATAGTGAGATGAGGCCCTTTCCTGCTGCAGTGTCTCAAGAGAAATCCCTCGTTCCCTCTTGAAATTCGAAACGGTACTTGACACCCTTGAAGCAACTCAAAAATTTCCCCTATATACCAGTTTCACTTGAGAGGAATACCGAGTTTCCCGGCCCAACTTAATTTGAGCCCCTTCTCCCCTCTGATCTCGACCTGAGGGGTGATTACCCTGATTTGTCTGGAAAGGAATCCCGACCTTCCTGTCGCACCTCAGGAGGAGGCCGGTCTCACATTGAAATTCCAGAGGAAGCCTCGTGGGTTGTGCCACATCCCGAAAGACACCGATTTCCCCGTTCGCTCAACATAAGTTCGATGCTCGGGCACCTCTTCGAATTTAACCACGAGGATTAAGTCACAACTCGAAAGGGCACTGACACCCCAGTATCATCCCCCAAAATAGCCGCAGGTTCTAAATACAACTCAACATGTGGCATGACAGACCATGAACAACTCGAGAGGCAAGCGGTGTTCTGTGCCTCAACACAAGCTGAGGCCTGACTCCCCTATTCCAACTCTGCAGAGACCCCGAGATCGATGTCAAAAATGGAGAGGAACCCTGAGGTTCCCATGTCTTCTCGAGATGAGGCCCTATTCATCCCTGCAGTGATGCACAAGGAATCCCAAGGTGCCCTTGCAACGCCAAAGAAGATCTGATTTCCTTGAGGAAACATGAATAGGTCCCCCAGATCGACACGCAACTCGAGAGGAACCCTAGGTTTCCTACCACAACTCCTTGCAAACCATGATATTTTCCCCATGAAAAGGAGGCCATTTTATGCTGCAGTGTTTCCAAAGAAATCCCATGTTCCCTCTTGGAACTTGAAAGGGTATTTGACACGCTTTATGAAACTCCAGAAATAGGTCCAGATACCCGTCTTCACTTGAGTGGAACTCTGAGGTTCCCGACACAAGTCAAGAAGAGTCCCATTTTCCCCTCCTCAAGACGAGATGAGGGTCGATTGCCATGCTTCGCCTGCAAAGGAATGCCAATGACCCTTCACACCTCAAGAAGAGGCTGGTATCTACTTGACACTGGAGGGAACCCGGGGGTCCTGTCACAATTCAAAAGCTACGTATTTCCCCATCCACTCGAGATCAGGGCTAATTCCCTTGCACCTATTCGAATGTCAGCCGAGAATCAACTCACAACACTAAGGGAGTTCTGATGCCCCAGTTGCTAATGGGAAAAGAGCCCCAGGTCCCAAATTCAACTCGGCTGGAGGCATGAAACCCCTTTGACAACTCGAGAGGAAAGCAGAGCTCATGCCTCTATCAAGTCAAGATGTGATTTCCTGTTTGAATCAGCATACACAGTGGAGACCCACGTCAGAACAGGAGAGGAACACTGAGGTTTCTGCCTCAACTTGAGATCGGGCCCTCTTCCATTGCACCGACCCCAGTGGAGTCCCTGGATGCCATTCCCAACTTCACAGTTTTCCTGCCTTCCGGTAGGCACGATGAAAGCTCCCTGAGGTCACCATTACAATTCGAGGGAACCCAGGGTTTCCTGCCACAACTCAAGAAAGACCTCGAGATTCCGCCTTCAACGTGTCTTGAGGCCCGATTCCCATACCGTGACTCAAGAGCAATGCCGGGCTCCCCACGCAACTCGAATGAAGACTGGACTACCTTGGGGCCACACAAGAGGCTCCCTGAGTTCCCCGTCGTAACTCGAGAGAAACTCCACACTTCACACCGCAGCTCGAGAAAAACCATGAGATTCCCTTGTCATCAGGAGATGAGGCCCTTCTTTTCCCACAGGGGCTAGAGATTAATCCCGAGTTCCGTCTCCAAATTCCACAGGAGGCTTGATTCCCTTTAGGGCACGCAATGGGCTCCAAGAGCTACCCGTCATAACTCGAGAGGAGAGCGGAGTTCTTTGCTTCAACTAGAGACGAGGCTTGACTCCCCGGGTGAAACTTGAATGCAACCTCAAGATCCATGTCGCCACTGGAGTGGAACATGGAATTTCTGGACACAAACCTAGATGAGGACTATTTGCCCTGCAGTGAGTCAAGAGCAATCCCCTATTCCCCCTCGCAAATTGAATGGAGGCGGAACTGCCCTGGGACCATAAGAGAGGCTCACTGAGTTCTCCATCATAACTCGAGAGAAACATCACATGTCACACCACAACTTGAGAAAAACCACTAGATTCCTCCGTCATCACGAGATGAGGCCCTTCATTTCCTGCAGGGCCAAGAGAGCTATCCGAGTCCCCTCTCAAAACTCCACAGCAGGCTTGAAACCCTTTAGGCCACTCAAAGGGTTCCAAGAGATACCCGTTGCAACTCGAGAGGAAAGCAGAGCTCTTTGTTACAGTTTAGACGAAGCCTGACTCCAGGGTGAACCTTGAATGCAACCCCGAGATCCCTGTCACCTTGGATAGGAACATGGAGTTTCTGGACACAAGCCTATATGAGGTCTATTTGCCCTGTAGTGACTTGAGAGCAATCCCCAGCTCCCCCTCACAACTCGAATGGAGATTGGACTTCCCTGGGCAACAGGAGAGGCTCCCTGAGTTCCCGGTCATAACTCGAGAATCCCAACTCAAGTAGAAAAAAAAAAAAAACGAGTATTCCCCATCATCGCGAGATGAGGCGTTTCCCACTGCAACGTCTCAAGAGAAATCCCACGTTCCCTCTTGAAATTTGAACTGGTACATTACACCCTTGATGCAACACGTATGTTCCCCAACATACTGATCTCACTCGAGAGGAACACCGAGTTTCCCAGCGGAACATAATCTGAGCCCCTTCTTCCCTCCTGATCTCGACATGAAGGTCGGTTCCCCTGCTTTGTCTAGAAAGGGATCCCAACCTTCCTGTCGCACCTCAGGAGGAGGCCGGTCTCATACTGAAACTCGAGACGAAGCCTCGTGGGTCATGCCACATTTTCAAATACACCAATTTCCCCGTCCACTCAAGATAAAACTCGATGCCCGGGCACCTCTTGGAATGTAACCCTGAGTATGAAGTAACAACATGAAAGGGCACTGACACTCCAGTTACATTGTCCGGAAAAAGCCACAGGTTCCTAATACAACTCGACAAGTGGCCTGTCACCCCATGAACAACTCGAGAGGCAAGCGGAGTTCCATTCCTCAACACAAGATGAGGCCTGACTCTCCTGTTCCAACTCTGCAGAGACCCTGCTATTGAAGTCAGAAATGGAGAGGAACCCTGATGTTTCTGCCTCAACTCGAGATGAGACCCTATTCAACCCTTCAGCCATGTGCAAGGAATCCCGAGGTGCCCCTTGCAATGCCAAAGGAGACCTGACTTCCCTGAGGAGACACAATCGGGTCCCCCAGGTCGACAGGCAACTCGAGAGGAACCCTAAGCTTCCTGCCACAACTACAAGCAACCTACGAAATTCTCCACTGCACTTGAGGAGGCCCTTTTAGGCTGCATGTTTCCAAAGAAAGAAAACGTTCCCTCTTGGAACTTGAAAGGGTACTTGACACGATTTAGGAAACACCAGAAGTTTTCCCAGATACCAGAACCCACTCAGAGGAATGCTGAGTTTCCCGCCACAGTGTTCCTGCCTTCCCGTAGGCACCCTGAGAAGCTCCCTGAGGTCACCGTCACAAGTCGAGGGAACCCAGGGTTTCCTCCCACAATTCGAGAAAGACCTCGAGATTGCCCCTTCAACAGGTTTTGAGGCCCGATTCCCCTGCCATTACTTGAGAGCAATGCTGGACTCCCCCTCACAACACGAATGGAGACTGGACTTTCCTGAGGCCACACGAGAGGCTCCCTGAGTTCCCCATCATGATTCGAGAATCCCGCAGCAACTCAATGAAAACCATGAGGTTCCCCCGTCATCACAAGATGAGGTCCTTTCCCGTTGTAGCATTTCAAGAGAAATCCCACGTTTCCCCTTGAAATTCGAAATGGTACTTGACACCCTGGATGCAACTCAAAAATTTCCCCGACATACAGGTCTCACTCGAGACGAACACCAAGTTTCCTGGCACAACTTAATCTGAGCCCCTTCTCCCCTCCTGATCTCGACATGAGTGTCTCTTCCCTGCTTTGTCTGGAAAGGGATCCCGACCTTCCCGGCACACCTCAGGAGGAGGACAGTTTCACATTGAAAATCGAGAGGAAGCCTTGTGGGTCGTGCCACATTCCAAAAGACATCAACTCAAGGTAAGTCCTGATGTCCGGGCACCTCTTCAAATGTAAGCTTGAGGATGAAGTCACAATACAAAGAGGCACTGACACCTCAGTTACATCCTACGAAAAGAGCCGCAGGTTCCAAATACAATTTGACAAGTGGGCTGACACTTGATGAACAACTCGAGAGGCAAGCGGAGTTCCATGCCTCGACACAAGATGAGGCCTGACTCCCCTGTTCCAACTCCACAGAGACACCGAAATCGATGTCAGAAATGGAGAGGAATCCTGAGGTTCTGGCCTCCACTCGAGATGATGCCCTATTCATCCCTGCAGTGATGCGCGAGCAAATCCTAGGTGCCCCTCCCGATGCCAAAGGAGTTTTGACTTCCCTGAGGAGACACGAGCGATCCCCCAGGTCGACACCTAACTCGAGAGGAACCCTAAGCTTGCCGATACAGCTCTACACAACCCACAAAATTCTCCCCTGCACACTTGAGGAAGCCAATTTACGCTGCAGTGTTTCCAAAGGAAGCCCACCTTCTCTCTGGGAACCCGAAAGGGTACTTGACATGATTTAGGAAACACCAGAAGTTTTCCCAGATACCAGAACCCACTTGAGGGGAATGCTGAGTTTCCCGCCACAAGTCAAGAAGAGCCCCGTTTTCCCCTATTCAAGTCGAGATGAGGGTCGATTGCTCTGCTTCGCCTGGAAAGGAATGCTGACATCCTCATCACACCTCGAGAGGAGGCTGGTATCTACTTGACACTGGAGTGGAACCTGGGGGTCTTGTCACAATTCGAAAGCCACGAATTTCCCCATCCACTCGAGATAAGGCCTGATTCCCTTGCACCGATTCGAATGTCAGCAGAGAATCAACTCACAGCATGAAGGGATATATGGTGCCACATTTGCTAGTAGGGAAAGGGCCCCAGGTCCCAAATTCAAGTCCCCTGGATGCCTGAAACCCCTCTGACAACTAGAGAGGAAAGCAGAGTTCCATGTCTCCACACAAGTTGAGACCTGACTCCCTGTTTGAAATGGCATACACACCCTGAGACCCACGTCAGAACAGAGAGGAAACCTTATGTTCCCGCCTCAACTCGAGATGAGGCCCTCTTCCATTGCATCGACCCAACTGTAGTCCTGAGGGGCCCCCGCAACTACAAACTATTCCTGACTTCCCATAGACACCATGAGAACCTACCTGACGTCACCATCACAAGTCGAGAGAACCCAGGGTTTCCTGCCTCAACTCGAGAAATACTTCAAGATTCCCCCTTCAACACGTCTTGAGGCCCGATTTCCCTGCCATGACTTGAGAGCAATGCCGCACTCCCCCTCACAACTCGAATGTAGATTGGACTTCCCTGGGGCCACCCGAGAGGCTCCATGAGTTCCCCATCTTAGTCTGGAAAAACCGCACACGTCGCACTGCAGCCCGAGAAAACCCAAGAGATTCTCCTGTCATTGTGAGATGAGGGCCTTCTTTTCCTGCATAGCCTAGAGAGCAATCTCGAGTCCCCTCTCAAAACTCCACAGGAGGCTTGACTCCCTTTAGGCCATTCAATGGGTTTCAAGAGATACGGGTGGCAACTCAAGAGGAGAACAGAGTTCTTTGCTTCAACTCGAGACGAGGCCAGACTCCCCACGTGAACCTTGAATGCAACCCTGACATCCCTGTCGCCACTGGAGAGGAACATGTAGTTTCTGGACAGAAGACTAGGTGAGGTCTATTTGCCCTACAATAACTCGAAATCAATCCACAGCTCCCCTTCACAACTCAAATAGAGATTGGACTTCCCTGGGGCACCACTAGAGGCTCCCTGAGTTCCCTTTGGTAATTCGAGATTCCTGCTGCCACTCGAGAAAAACCATGAGGGTCCCCCGTCATTGCGAGATGAGGCCCTTTTCCGCTGCAGCGTCTCGAGAGAAATCACACGTTCCCTCTTGAAATTCGAAACGGTACTTGCCACCCTTGATGCAATTCAAAAAGTTCTTTGACATAGCAGTCTCACTCAAGAAGAACACCGAGTTTCCCAGCACAACATAATTTGAGCCCTTTCTCCCCTCCTGATCTTAACATGAAGGTCGATTCCTCTGCTTTGTCTGGAAAGGGATCCTGACCTTCCCATCATACCTTAGGAGGAGGCCGGTATCACATTGAAAATTGAGGAAACATTGTGCGTCTTGCCACATTCTGAAAGACTCTGATTTCCCCGTCCACTCAAGGTAAGTCCCGATGTCTGAGCACCTCTTCGAATGTAACCTCAAGGATGAAGTCACAACACGAAGGGGCACTGACACCCCAGTTACATCCTCCACAAAGAGCCACAGATTCCAAATACAACTCGACAAGTGGCCTGACACTCCATGAACAACTCGAGAGGCAAGTGGAGTTCCGTGTCTCAATACAAGATGAGGCCTGACTCCCCTGTTCCAACTCTGCAGAGACTCCGAGTTAGATGTCAGAAATGGAGAGGAACCCTGAGGTTCCCGCCTCCACTAGAGATGACGCCCTATTCATCCCTGCAGCAATGCATGAGGAAATCCTAGGTGCCCCTCCCAAAGCCAAAGGACATCTGGCTTCCCTGAGAAGATATGAGCAGGTCAACATGCAACTCGAGAAGAATCCTAAGCTTCCCACCACAACTCCATGCAACCCACGAAATTCTCCACTGCACGCTAGAGGAGGCCCTTTTACGCTGCAGCATTTCCAAAGAAAGTCCAAGTTCCTTCTTGGAACTCCAAAGGGTACTTGACACGCTTTATGAAACTCCAGAAGTTTCCCCAGATGCCCCTCCACACTCGAGAGGAATGCTGAGTTTCCCGCCCCAAGTCAAGAAGTACCCTGTTTTGCCCTCCGCAAGTTGAGATGAGGGTCGATTGCCCTGCTTTGCCTGGAAAGGAATGCCAACATCTCCCTTGTAGCTTGAGAGGAGGCTGGTATCTACTTGACACTGGAGTGGAACCCGAGGGTCTTGTCACAATTCCAAAACCACTAATTTCCCTTTCCACTCGAGATCAGTCCTGATTCCCTTGCACCTACTCGAATGTCAGCCGAAATCAACTCACAACAAGAACGGAGTTCTGATGCCCCAGTTGCTAATTCAAAAAGGGCCCCACATCCCAAATTCAACTCGCCTGGAGGCCTGAAACCCTTTTGACAACTCGAGAGGAAAGTAGATTTCCATGCCTCCACACAAGTCGAGACCTGACCCCCTGTTTGAAATGGCATACACACCCCGAGACCCATGTCAGAACAGGAGAGGAAACCTGACGTTCTGGCCTCAACTCGAGATGAGGCCCTCTTCCATTGCACCGACCCCAGTGGAGTCCCAAGAGGCCCCTCCCGACTTCAAAGTATTCCTGACTTCCCATAGGCACCATGAGAAGCTCCCTGAGGTCACCATCACAAGTCGAGGGAACCCAGGGTTTCCTGCCGCAACTTGAGAAAGACCTTGAGATTCCCCCTTCAACATGTCTTGAGGCCCAATTCCCCACCCTGACTTGAGAGCAATGCTGCACTCCCCCTCACAACTCGAATGAAGACCGGACTTTCCTGGGGCCACACGAGAGGCTCCCTGAGTTCTGCGTCGTAACTTGAGAGAAATACCAAATGTAGCACCGCAGCTCAAGAAAAGCCACGTGATTCTCTCGTCACTGTGACATGAGTCCCTTCTATTCCTGCAAGGCCTAGAGAGCAATCCCGAGTCCCCTCTCAAATCTCCACAGGAGGTTTGACTCCCTGTAGGCCCATTCATTGGGCTCCAAGAGACAACCATCGCAACTCAAGAGGACAGCGGAGTTCTTTGCCTCAATTCGAGAGGAGGCCTGACTCTTTGGGCATACCTTGAATGCAACCCTAAGATCGCTGTAGCCACTGGAGAGGAAAACAGGGTTTCTGGACACAAACCTAGATGAGGTCTATTGCCCTGCAGGGGCTCGCGAGCAATTCCCAGCTCCACCTCTCAACTCAAATGGAAATTGGACTTTCCTGGTGCAACACGAGAGGCTCCCTTAGTTCCCCATCGTAACTCGAGAATCCTGCCACAACTAGAGTCAAACTAAGAGGTTTCCCCGTCATCACGAGATGAGGCCCTTTCGCGCTACAGGGTCTCAAGAGAAATCACATGTCCTCTCTTGAAATTCGAAACGGTACTTGACACACTAGATGCAACTCAAAACTTTCCCTGACATACAGGTCTCTCTTGAGAGGAACACCGAGTTTCCCGGCACAACTTAATCTGAGCCCCTTCTCCATTCCTTATCTCGACATGAGGGTTGCTTCCCCTGCTTTGTCTGGAAAACGATCCCGACCTTCCCATCACCGCTCAGTAGGAGGCAAGTTTCACATTGAAACTCGAGAGGAAGCCTCGTGGGTCGTGCCACATTCTGAAAGACACCGACTTCCCCTTCCACTAAAGGTAAGTCCTGATGTCTGGGAACCTCTTCGAATATAACCCCGTGGATGAAGTCACAACATGAAGGGGCACTGACACCCCAGTTACATCGTAAGAAAAGAGCCGCAGGTTCCAAATGCAACTTGAGTAGTGGCATGACACTAGATGAACAACTCGAGAGGCAAGCAGATTTTCTGTACCTCAACACAAGACAAGGCCTGACTCCCCTGTTCCAACTCCGCAGAGACCCCGAGATCAATGTCAGAAATGAAGAGGAACTTTCAGGTTCCTGCCTCAACTCGAGATGAGGCCTTATTCATCCCTGTAGTGATGAGCGAAGAATCCAGAGGTGCCCCTCGAAACGCCAAAAGAGATCTCACTACCCTGAGTAGACACGAGCAGTCCCCCAGATCGACATGCAGCTCAAGAGGAACCCTAAGCTTCCTGCAACAACTCCACACAACCCATGAAATTCTCCCCTGCACACTTGAGGAGGCCCTTTTACGGTGCAGCATTTCCAAAGAAGCCGACCTTCCGTCTTGGAACATGAAAGGGTACATGACACGCTAGAGGAAACACCAGAAGTTTCCCCAGATACCCGAAGCCCCTCGAGAGGAACGTTGAGTTTTCCTCCACAAGTCAAGAAGAGCCCCATTTTCCCCTTCTCAAGTTGAGATGAGGGTCGATTGCTCTGCTTCACCTGGAATGGAATGCTGACATCCTTGTCACAACTCGAGAGGAGGCTGGTATCTACTTGACACTGGAGGGGAACCCGGGGGCCTTGTCACGATTCAAAAGCCACATATTTTCAATCCACTCAAGATCAGGCCTGATTCCCTTGCACCGATTCGAATGTTAGCCGAGAATTAACTCACAACACGAAGGAATATATGGTGTCCAGTTTGCTAGTTGGGAAAGTGCCCCAGGTCCCAAATTCAAGTCGCCTGGATGCTTGAAACCCCTTTGACAACTCAAGAGAAAAACAGAGTTCCATGCCTCCACACAGGTTGAGACATGACTCTCTGTTTGAAATGGCATACACACCCCGAGACTCACGTCAGAACAGGAGAGGAAACCTTATGTTCATGCCTCAACTCGAGATGAGGCCCTCTTCCATTGCACCAAACTCAGTGGAGTTCCTAGAGGCCCCGCCCAACACCACAGTATTCCTGACTTCCCATAGGCACCCTGAGAAGCTCCCTGATGTCACCTTCACAAGTCGAGGGAACCCAGGGTTTCTGGCTGCAACTCGAAAAGGACCACGAGATTCCAACTTCAATGCGCCTTGACGCCCGATTCCCCTGCCGTGACTTGAGAGCAATGTCGCGCTCCCTCTCACACCTCAAATGGAGACTGGACTTCCATGGGGCCACACGAGAGGCTCCCTGAGTTGCCCGTCATAACTTGATAGAAACCCCACACGTCGCACCATAACTCGAAGAAAATCACGAGATTCCCCAATCATCGTGCGATGAGGCCCTTCTTTTCCTGCAGGGCCTAGAGAGCAATCCCGAGTCCTCTCTTAAAACTCCACAGGAGGCTTGACTCCCTTTAGGCCACTCAATGGGGTCCAAGAGATACCTGTCGCAACTCGAGAGGAGACCGGAGTTCTTTGCTTCCACTTGAGACGAGGCCTGACTCCCTGAGTGAACCTTGAATGCAACCCCGACATCCCTGTTGCCACTGGAGAGGAACACAGAGATTCAGGACGAAACCCTAGAGGAGGTCTGTTTGCCCTGCAGTGACACAAGAGCAATCCCCAGGCCCCCTCGCAACTCGAATTGAGATTGGATTTCCCTGGGCCAACACGAGAGGCTCCCTGAGTTCCCCATCGTAACTTGAGAATCCGGCCGCAACTGGAGAAAAACCACAAGGTTCCCCCCTCATCGTGAGATGAGGCCGTTTCCCGCTGCAGCGTCTCAAGAGAAATCCCACGTTCCCTCTTAAAATTTGAAATGGTACTTGACACCCTTGATGCAATTCAAAAAGTTCCCCGAAATACTGTTCTCACTTGAAGGAACATCGAGTTTCCTGGCACAGCTTAATCTGAGCCCCTTCTCCCCTTCTGATCTCGACATGAGAATCGAATCCCCTGCTTTGTCTGGAAAGAGATCCCAACCGTCCGGTCGCACCTCAGGAGGAGACCAGTCTCACACTGAAACTCGACAGGAAGCCTCGTGGGTCTTGCCACATTCTGAAAGACAACGATTTTCCCGAACACTCAAGATAAGTCCCGATTCCTGGACACCTCTTCAAATGTAACCCTGAGGATGATGTCACAACACGAAGGGGCACTGATACCCCATTGCATCATCCGGTAAAAGCCACAGGTTCCAAATAAAACTCTACAAGTGTCCTGTCAGCCTGTAAACAACTCGAGAGGCAAGCGGAGTTCCATTCCTCAACACAAGACGAGGCCTGACTCTCCTGTTCCAACTCTGCAGAGACCCTGTGATCGAAGTTAGAAATTGAGAGGAACCCTGAGATTCCCGCCTCAACTTGAAATGAGGCCCTATTCACCCTTGCAGCATTGCGCGAGGAATCCCGAGGTGCCCTTCGCAATGCCAAAGGAGATCTCATTTCCCTGAGGAGACACGAGTGGTCCCCCAGTCTACCCGCATCTCGAGACGAACCCTAAGCTTCCCGCCACAACTCCATGCAAACTAGGAAATTCTCCCCTGCACGCTTGAGGAGGCCCTTTTTCCCTGGTGTGTTTCCAAAGAAAGCCCAAGTTTCCCTTGGAACTCGAAAAGGTCCTGGACATGCTTTACGAAACTCAAGAAGTTTCCCAAGATACCCGTCCCACTCAAGAGGAACGATGAGTTTCCAGTTACAAGCCAAGAAGAGCTCCGTTTTCCCTGCCTCAAGTCGAGATGAGGTTCGATTGCCCTGCTTCGCCTGGAAAGGAATGCTGACATCCCCGTCCACACCTCGAGAGAAGGCTTGTGTCTACTTGACACTGGAGGGGATCCTGGGGGCCTTGTCACAATTCGAAAGCCACATGTTTCACCATCTACTCGATATCAGGCCTGATTCCCTTGCACTGATTTGAATGTGAGCCGAGAATCAACTCACAACACGAAGTGAGTTCTGATGCCCCGCTTTCTAATCCAAAAAGAGCCCCATGTCCCAAATTCAACTCAGCTGGATGCCTGAAACCCCTTTGACAACTCAAGAGGAAAGCAGAGTTCCATGCCTCCACACACGTCAAGACCTGACTCCCTGTTTGAAACGGCATACACAGCCCGAGACCCACGTTAGAACAGGAGAGGAACCCTGAGGTTCCCACGTCAACTTGAAATGAGGCCTTCTTCCATTACACCAAACTCAGGGGAGTCCTGAGAGGCCCCTCCCAACTCCAGAGTATTCCTGACTTCCCATTGTCACCCTGAGAAGCTCCCTGAGGTCACCACCAGAAGTCGAGAAAACCCAGGGTTTCCTGCTGCAACTCAAGCAAGACCTCGAGATTCCCCCTTCAACGCGTCTTGAGTCCCGATTCCCCTGCCGTGACTTGAGAGCAATGCCATGCTCCCCCTTGCAACTCGAATGGAGCCTGGATTTTCCTGGGGCCACAAGACACTCCCTGAGTTCCCCATCATAACTTGAGAGAAACCCCACACTTTGCACTGCTACTCGAAAAAAACCGCGAAATTCCCCTGTCATCGATAGATGAGACCCTTTCCCACCGCAGCATCTCAAGGGATGTCCCACGTTCCCTCATGAAATTCGAAACGGTACTTGGCACCCTTGATGCAACTCAAAAAGTTTCCCGACATACCGTTCTCACTCGAGAGGAACACCGAGTTTCCTGGCACATTTTAATCTGAGCCCCTTCTACCCTCCAGATCTCAACATGAGGGTTGATTTCCCTGCTTTGTCTGGAAAGTGATCCCGTCCTTCCTGTCTCACCTCAGGAGGAGGCCGGTCTCACATTGAAACTCGAGGGGAAGCCTCGTGGGTCATGCCTCATTGCAAAAGACACCGATTTGCCCGTCCACTCAAGATAAGTCCTGATGCCCGGGCACCTCTTCGAATGTAACCCTGAGGATGAAGTCACAACACGAAGGGGCAATGACACCCCTGTTTCATCGTCCAGATAAAGCTGCACGTTCCAAATACAACTCAACAATTGGCCTGTCTACCCGGGAACAACTCGAGAGGCAAACAGAGTTCCATTCCTCAACACAAGACAAGTCCTGACTCTCTTGTTCCAACTCTGCAGAGACCCTGCGATTGAAGTCAGAAATTGCTGGGGTCCAGCCACTGTGGATCCAGGGAATTCTAAATGGGGACAGCGTCGGCAAGGATCAGGAATATATTGTTAATTAAATATTTATTAGAGATATGAAGAGTCATAGAATAAGGATAGCTCAGTGAGGAAATTCAGTGGAGAAAAGAGGCTGAATAATTCAGCCAGAAGGTGAGATAAAGAATGACATGGGGAGACCAAGTTTTGGTGAACAAGGCCCACACTTTATTTTCCAAAGTACTTTTTATACCTTAAGCTATGCATAGAGGATAATGGCGGCAGGGGTAGAGTCATGCAGTAAGCCAGGCTTTCTTCCTGCAAACTTATCATATGCAAAAGTTTCGGTGATTTGCATCATCATCTGGCCCAGAGGTCTGTTAACATTTTAAGACCCTTTCTTCAGAAAACTTATTTTTCTCTCAAGGTGATTAGTCAGGCGCCACCCTCCAAAAGCATTAGATAAAGTTGCATTCCTACAGGGCAAAGGTGTTCTGGGCTATAACAAGAAAAAGAATTAACTCAAGGGTCCAAGGCTTTGGACAACAAATATTAAAGCTACTACTTACACCAATTATATTAATCAATACACTGCCAGGGACACAGCAGGTAAGGGATATGGAGACTTAGCAGCAAACATTGGCCCAACAAGTGCAAAACCCTTCTCCAATACAATTTCTAATCAATCTTTTAACTGTTCAAAGGAATCTGTATTTAGACAGTTTAGAACATCTCATGCCTCTCACAGTTGGGAGGCTCTGAGCAATAACATGTGGCCGGAAAATCTATTCAGGCAGGCTAGAGGACTTCCAAAGGCGTTTGTAGATTGAAACACTATCACACCCAGGAACTTTATTAACTGGAGCTGTAAGTTAACTCTTTTTTCTGAGAGAGATAGTGGGGGACGTCCCCCATAAAGTCAGAGGTGTAGGAGAGAGCACTAAGCAGAAAATAGGAAGACTCTGGTTTTGAGGGTAGATGCTCGAGAATTTCTAGGGGGACTCATAAGGATCGATCCTGCCTTTGCGTATGCTGAACCTCCTTCCTCATGACCTTTGCCACGGGTGGAGCTCCTAACCCTGGCTCCCAGAAAGAAATGGAGAGGAACCCTGAGGTTCCCACCTCAACTAGAGATGAGGCCCTAATCATCCCTGCAGTGATACACGAGGAATCCCGAGGTGCCCCTTGCAAGGCCAAAGGAGATCTGACTTCATGAGGAGGCAGAAGTGGTCCCCCAGGTCAACACGCAACTCAAGAGGAACCCTAAGCTTTCTGCCCCAACTCAATGCAAACTACTAAAATCTCTCCTGCACGCTTGAGGAAGCCCTTTTAAGCTGCAGCATTTCCAAAGAAAGCCCACATTTCTCTTGGAACTCGAAAGGGTTTTTGACACGGTTTACGAAACTCCAGAAGTTTCCCGAGATACCCATCCCCACTCGAGAGGAACGCTGAGTTTCCCGCCACAAGTCAAGAAGAGCCCCATTTTCCCTGCTTCAAGTCGAGATGAGGGTCGATTGCCCTGCTTCACCTGGAAAGGAATGCAGACGTCCGCGTCTCACCTTGATTTACTTTCAGCGATTCGAATGTCAGCAGAGAATCAACTCACAACACGAAGGGAGTTTTGATGCCCCGGTTGCTAATCCGAAAAGAGCCCCAGGTCCCAAATTCAACTCGGCTGGAGGCCTGAAACCCCTTTGACAACTCGAGAGGAAAGCAGAGTTCCATGCATCCACACACGTCGAGAAATGACTGTATAAAATGGCATACCCAGCCCGAGACCCACGTAAGAACAGGAGAGGAACCCTGATGTTCCCACCTCAACTCAAGATGAGGCCCTCTTCCATTGCACCAAACCCAGTGGATTCCCGAGAGGCCCCTCCCATCTGCACAGTATTCCTGACTTCCCATAGGCACCCTGAGAAGCACTCTGAGGTCACCATCACAAGTCGAAAGAACCCAGGGTTGCCTGCCGCAACTCGAGACAGACCTCTAGATTCCCCCTTCAACGCGCCTTGAGACCCGATTCCCCTGCCATGACTTGAGAGCAATGTCGCGCTCCCCCTCGCACCTCGACTGAAGACTGGACTTCCTTCCCTGTTGCCACACGTGATGCTCCCTGAGTTCCCCGTCGTAACTCGAAAGAAACCTCACACATTGCACACCAGCTGGAGAAAAAAGCAAGAGATTCCCCCAATCATCGCGAGATGAGGCCCTACTTTTCCTGGAGGGCCTAGAGAGCAATCCTGAGTCCTCTCTCAAAACTCCACAGGAGGCTCGACTTCCTTTAGTCCACTCAATGGGCTCCAAGAAATACCCGTTGCAACTCGAGAGGAGAGGGGAGTTCTTTGCTTCCACTCGAGACGAGGCCTGGCTCCAAGGGTGAATCTTGACTGCAACCCTGATACCTGTCGCCACTGGAGAGAAACAAGGAGTTTCAGGACACAAGCCTAGATGAGGTCTATATGCCCTGCAGTGAATCGAGATTAATCCCCAGCTCCCCCTCGCAACTCGAACGGACATTGGACTTCCCTGGGGCAACACGAGAGGCTCCCTGAGTTCCCCATCGTACTTGAGAATCCGGCTGCAACTCAAGAAAAACAACGAAATTCCCCCGTCATAGTGAGATGAGGCCCTTTCCGCTGCAGCATCTCAAGAGTAATCCCAGGTTCCCTCTTGAAATTCAAAACAGTACTTGACAGCCTTGATGCAACCCAAAAAGTTCCCCGACATACCGTTCTCACTAGAGAGGAACACCGAGTTTCTCGGCACAACGTAATCTGAGCCCCCTTTCCCCTTGTAATATCGACATGAGGGTTGATTCCCTGCTTCATCTGGAAAGGGATCCCGACCTTGGCATCAAACTTCAGGAGGAGGCCGGTCTCACATTGAAACTCTAGAGGAATCCTTGTGGGTCGTGCCACATTCCAAGACACCGAATTCCCTGTCCACTCAAGATAAGTCCCGATGCACGGGTACTACTTCTAATGTAAACCTGAGCACGAAGTCACAACACGAAGGGGCACCGACACCCCAGGTGCATCGTCTGGAAAACGAGCAGGTTCCAAATATAACTTGACAAGTGGCCTGTCACCCAGTGAAAACTCGAGAGGCAAGCGGAATTCCAATCCTCAACACAAGTCGAGGCCTGACTCTCCTGTTCCAACTCTGCAGAGACCGTGTGATCGAATTCAGAAATGGAAAGAACCCTGAGGTTCCCGCCTCAACTTGAGATGAGGCCCTATTCACCCCTGCAGTGATGCGGGAGGAATCCCGAGGTAACCCTCGCAACGCCAAAGGAGATCTGACTTGCCTGAGGACGCACGAGTGGTCCCCCATGTCAACACGCAACTCGAGATGAACCAAAACTTTCCACCGCAACTCCACCCAAACTAGGAAATTCTCCCCTTCACGCTTGAGGTAGCCCTTTTACACTGCAGCATTTCCAAAGAAAGCCCACATTTCCCTTGGAACTTGAAAGGGTCCTCGACACGCTTTGCGAAACAGCAGATGTTTCCCGAGATACCAGTCCCCACTCTAGAGGAATGTTGAGTTTCCCGCCACAAGTCAAGAAGAGTCCCGTTTTCCCCGCCTCAAGTCGAGATGAGGGTCGATTGCCTGGCTTCGCCTGGAATGGAATGCCGACGTCCCTGTCACACCTCAAGAGGAGGCCGGTATCTATTTGACACTGGGGGTGAACCCGGGGTCTTGGTCACAATTCGAAAGCCATGTAATTCCCCATCCATTTGAGATCAGGCCTGATTTCCTTGCACCCATTCGAATGTCAGCCGAGAATCAACTCACAACATGAAGGAAGTTCTGATGCCCCGGTTGCTTATCCGAAAGGAGCCCCAGGTCCCAAATTCAACTCGGCTGGAGGCCTGAAACCCCTTTGACAACTCGAGAGGAAACAGAATTCCATGCCTCCACATATGCGAGTCCTGACTCCCAGTTTGAACCGGCATACATAGCCTGAAACCTAAGTCAGAACAGAACAGGAACCCTGAGGTTCCCACCTCAACTCGAGATGAGGCCCTCCTCTATTGCACCAAACCCAGTGGAGTCCAAGAGGCCCCTCCCAACTCAACAGTATTCCTGACTTCCCATAGCCACCCTTAGAAGCTCCCTGGGATCATCATAAAAAGTTGAGGGATCCTAGGGGTTCCTGCTGCAACTCGAGAAAGACCTTGAGATTCCCACTTCAACGTGTCTTGAGGCCCGATTCCCATGCCGTGACTCGAGAGTAATGCCGTGCTCCCCCTCGTAACTTGAATGGAGACTGGACTTCCCTGGGGCCATACGAGAGGCTCCCTGAATACCCCATCATAACTCGAGGGAAACAACACACGTCGCCCCACAGCTTGAAAAAAACCACAAGATTCCCCCGTCATCTCAAGAGGAGGCCCTTCTTTTCCTGCAGGGCCTAGAGAGCAATCCCGAGTCCTCTCTCAAAACTCCACAGGAGACTTGATTCCCTTTAGGCAATTCAATAGGCTCCAAAAGATATCCATCACACCTAGAGAGGAGAGCGGAATTCTTTGCTTCCACTCGAGATGAGGCCTAACTCCCCGGGTAAACCTTGAATGCAACCCCGAGATACCTGTCGCCACTGGCAAGGAACACGGACTTTCTGGACACAAGCCTAGATGAAGTCTGTTTGCCCTGCAGTGACTCGAGAGTAATCCCCAGTTCCGCTCTCAACTCAAATGGAGATTGGACTTCTCTGGGCCAACACGAGAGGCTCCCTGAGGTCCCCTCTGCAACTCGAGAAAAACCACTAGGTGTCAGAGTCATAGCGAGAAGGGGCCCTTTCCCGCTGCAGTGTCTCAAGAGAAATCCCACGTTCTCTCTTGAAATTCGAAAGGGTACTTGACACCTATGAAGCAACTCAAAAAGTTCCCCTATATACGAGTTTCACTTGAGAGAAACACCAAGTTTCCCGGCGCACCTTAATCTGAACCCCTTCTCCCCTCCTGATCTCGACATGAGGTTTGATTCCCCTGATTTGTCTGGAAAGGAATCCCGACCTTCCTCTCGCATCTCAGGAGGAGGCCGGTCTCACATGGAAACTCGAGAGGAAGCTTCGTGGGTCGTGCCACATTCCGAAAGACACTGATTTCCCCGTCCACTCAAGATAAGTTCGATGCCCGGGAACCTGTTCGAATTAACCCTGAGGATTAAGTCACAACTCAAAAGGGCACTGACACCCCGGTATCATCCCTCGAAATAGCCGCAGGTTCCAAATACAACTCGAAAAGTGGTATGACAGACCATGAACAACTCGAGAGGCAAGCGGTGTTCTGTGCCTCAACACAAGCCGAGACCTGACTCCTCTATTCCAACTCTGCAGAGACACTGAGATCGATGTCAGAAATGGAGAGGAACCCTGAGGTTCCCGCGTCTTCTTGAGATGAGGCCCTATTCATCCCTGCAGTAATGCGCAGGAATCCCAAGCTGCCCTCGCAATGCCAAAGGAGATCTGGCTTCCCTGAGGAGACATGAATAGGTCCCCCAGATCGACACTCAACTTGAGACGAATCCTCAGGTTCCCACCACTTCTCATCGAAAACCATGATATTGTCCCCATGAAATGGAGGCCATTTTATGCTGCAGCGTTTCCAAAGAAAGCCCACGTTCCCTCTTGGAACTTGAAAGGGTACTTGACACGCTTTATGAAACTCCAGAAATAGGCCCAGATACCCGTCCTCACTTGAGTGGAACTCTGAGGTTCTTGACACAAGTCAAGAAGAGTTCCGTTTTCCCCTCCTCAAGACGAGATGAGGGTCGATTGCCATGCTTCGCCTGCAAAGGAATGCCAATGACCCTTTGCAACTCAAGAAGAGGCTGGTTTCTACTTGACACTGGAGGGAACCTGGGGGTCTTGTCACAATTCAAAAGCTACGTATTTCCCTATCCACTCGAGATAAGGCCTAATTCCCTTGCACCTATTCGAATGTCAGCCGAGAATCAACTCACAACACTAAGGGAGTTCTGATGCCCCAGTTGCTAATGGGAAAAGAGCCCAAGGTCCCAAATTTAACTCTCCTGGAGGCCTGAAAACCCTTTGACAACTCGAGAGGAAAGCAGAGTTCATGCCTCCACAAAAGTCAAGACGTGAGTCCCTGTTTGAAATGGCATACACAGTGGAGACTCATGTCAGAACAGGAGAGGGACACTGAGGTTCCCGCCTCAACTTAAGATGAGGCCCTTTTCCATTGCACCGACCCCAGTGAAGTCTCAAGAGGCCCCTCTGAACTCCACAGTATTCCTAACTTCCCATAGGCACCCTGAGAAGCTCCCTGAGGTCACCACCACAAGTCGAGGGAACCCAGGGTTTCCTGCCACAACTCAAGAAAGACCTCGAGATTCCCCCTTCAATGCGTCATGATGCCCGATTCCCCTGCTGTGACTCAAGAGCAATGCCGAACTCCCCCTCGCACCTCGAATGGAGACTGGACTTCCCTGGGGCAACATGAGATGCTCCCTGAGTTACCCGTCATAACTAGAGAATAACCCCACACGTCGCACTGCAGCTCGAAATAAACCACAAGATTACCCCGTCAACACGAGATGAGGCCCTTCTTTTCCTGCAGGGCCTAGAGAGTAATCCCAAGTCCTCTCTCAAAACTCCACAGGAGGCTTGACTCCCTTTAGGCCACTCAATGAGCTCCAAGAGATACCCGATGCAACTCGAGAGGAGAGCGCAGTTCTTTACTTACCCTCGAGATGAGGCCTGACTCCCCAGGTGAACCTTGAATGCAACCCAGAGATCCCAGTCGCCACAGGAGAGGAACATGGAGTTTCTAGACACAAGCCTAGATGAGTATTATTTGCCCTGCAGTGACTTGATAGCAATCCCCAGCTCCCCCTGCAACTCGAATGGAGATTGGACTTCCCTGGAGCAACATGAGAGGCTCCCTGAGTTCCCCGTTGTAACTCGAGAATCCCGCAGCAACTCGAGAAAGACCACAAGGTTCCCTCGTCATTGCCAGATGAGGCCCTTTCTCACTGCAGCGTCTCAAGAGAAATCCCACGTTCCCTCTTGAATTTCGAAACTTTACTTGACACCCTTGATACAACTCAAAAAGTTCCCCGACATACCAGTCTCATGGTAGAGGAACACCGAGTTTCCTGGCACAACTTTATCTGAGCCCCTTCTCCCCTCCTAATCTGACATGACGGTCGATTCCCCTTCTTTGTTTGGAAAGGGATCCCGACCTTCCTGTTGCACCTCAGGAGCAGGCTGGTCTCACACTGAAACTCGAGAGGAAGCCTCGTGGGTTGTGTCACATTCCGAAAGACACTGATTTCACCGTCCACTCAGGATAAGTCCCGATGCCCGGTTACCTCTTCAAATGTAACCCTAAGGATGAAGTCACAACACGAAGGGGCACTGACACCCCAGTTGCATCATCTGGAAAAAGCCGCAGGTTCCAAATACAACTCGACAAGTGGCCTGTCACCCTGTGAACAATGCAAGAGGCAAGCAGAGTTCCATTCCTCAACACAAGACGAGACCTGACTCTCCTGTTCCAACTCTGCAGAGACCTTGCGATCAAAGTCAGAAATGGAGAGGAACCCTGAGCTTCCCACCTCAACTCAAGATGAGGCCCTATTCATCCCTGCAGCGATGCGTGAGAAATCCTGAGGTGCCCTTCGCAACGCCAAAGGAGATTTGACTTCTCTGAGGAGACATGAGCTGTCCTTCAGTTAGACACGAAACTCGAGAGGAACCCTCAGGTTTCTGCCCCAACTCCACGAAAACTACAAATTCTTCCCTGCAGGCTTGAGGAGGCCCTTTTATGCTGCAGTGTTTCCCATGAAAACTCACGTTTCCCTTGGAACTCGAAAGGGTCCTCAACATTCTTTACGAAACTTCAGAAGTTTCCCCAGATGCCCGTCCCCACTAGAGAGGAACTCTGAGGTTCCTGAAACAAGTCAAGAAGAGCCTCTTTTTCCCCTCCTCAAGTCTATATGAGGGTCGATTACCTGCTTCACCTTGAAAGGAATTCCGACGTCCCCGTCACACTTTGAGAGGAGCCTGGTATCTAATTGACACTGGAAGGGAAACCAGTTGTCTTGTCACAATTCAAAAGCCAATTATTTCCCCATCCACTCGATATCAGGCCTGATTCCCTTACACCGATTCAAAAGTCAGCCAGAATCAACTCACGAAAGGAAGGGAGTTTTGATGCCCCGGTTGCTAATTTTAAAGGAACCGCCGGTCCCAAATTCGACTTGCCTGAGGCCTGAAACCCCTTTGACAACTCGAGAGGAAAGCAGAGTTCCATGCCTCCACACAAGTTGAGACCTGACTCCCTGTTTGAAATGGCATACACACCCTGAGACCCACGTCAGAATAGGAGAGGAACCTGAGTTTCCCTTCTCCACTTGAGATGAGGCCCTCTTCCACTGCACAGAGCCCAGTGGAATCCCAAGAGGCCCCTCCCAAATCCAAAGTATTCCTGGCTTCCAATAGGCACCATGAGAATCTCCCTGAGGTCACCATCACAAGTCGAGGGAACCCAGGGTTTCCTGCCACCACTCGAGAAAGACCTCAAGATTCCCCCTTAAATGTGTCTTGAGGCCCGATTCCCCTGCTGTGACTCGAGAGCAATGTCGCGCTCCCCCTCACAACTTGAATGGAGACTGGACTTCCCTGGGGCCACACGAGAGGATCCCTGAGTTCCCCATCGTAACTCGAGAGAAAACCCACACGTCCTGCCACAGCTAGAAAAACAAACAAACAAACAAAAAAAAACTTGGTTCCCCCGTCATCGCGAGATGAGGCCCTTTCCCACTGAAGAGTCTCGAAAGAAATCCCATGATCCCTCTGGAAGTTTGAAACGGTACTTGACATCGTTGATGCTAGTCAAAATTTCCCCCGAAACACCGGTCTCACTCGAGAGGAACACCGCGTTTCCCTGCAAAACTTAATCTGAGCCCCTTCTTGCCTCCTTATCTCGACATGAGGGTCGATTCCCCTGCTTTGCCTGGAAAGGAATCCTGACCTTCCCAGCGCACCTCAGGAGGAGGCTGGTCTCACATTGAAACTCGAGAGGAAGCCTCGTGGTTTGTTCCACATTCCAAAAGACACCGATTTCCCCATTCCCTCAAGGCAAGTCCTGTTGCCCATACACCTCTTCTAATGTAACCTAGAGGATGAAGTCATAACACGAATGGGCACTGACACCCTGTTTGCATCCTCCGGAAAAATCCGCTGGTTCAAAATACTATCGACAAGTGGCCTGAAACCCCATGAACAACTCGAGAGGGAAGCGGAGTTCCATGCCTCAACACAAGATGGGGCCTGACTCCCCTGTTCCAACTCTGCAGAGACCCCAAGATTGATGTTAGAAATGGAGAAGAACCCTGAGGTTCCCACCTCAACTCGAGATAAGGCCACATTCATTCCTGTAGCAATGTGCGAGGAATCGCGAGGTGCCCCTCACAATGCCAAAGGAGATCTGACTTCCCTGAGGAGACACGAGCGGGTCCCCCAGGTTGACACGCAACTCGAGAGGAACCCTAAGCTTCCCACCACAACTCCTCGCACACAACGAAATTCTCACCTGCATTATGGTCAACGAAAGAGTCCGAAATGCAGTACTTGGATGCAATCTCAAAAACGACAGAATGATCTCTGTTCGTTTCCAAGGCAAACCATTCAATATCACAGTAATCCAAGTCTATGCCCCAACCAGTAACTCTGAAGAAGCTGAAGTTCAATGGTTCTATGAAGACCTACAAGACCTCTTAGAACACCCAAAAAAGATGTCCTTTTCATTATAGGGGAATGGAATGCAAAAGTAGGAAGTCAAGAAACACCTGGAGTAGCAGGCAAATTTGGCTTTGGAATACGGAATGAAGCAGGGCAAAGACTGATAGAGTTTTGCCAAGAAAATGCACTGGTCATAACAAACACTCTCTTCCAACAACACAAGAGAAGACTCCATACATGGACATCACCAGATTGTCAACACTGAAATCAGATTGATTATATTCTTTGCAGCCAAATATGGAGAAGCTCTATACAGTCAGCAAAAACAAGACCAGGAGCTGACTGTGGCTCACACCATGAACTCCTTATTGCCAAATTCAGACTGAAATTGAAGAAAGTATGGAAAACCACTAGACCATTCAGGTATGACCTAAATCAAATCCCTTATGATTATACAGTGGAAGTGAGAAATAGATTTAAGGGCCTAGATCTGATAGATAGAGTGCCTGATGAACTATGGAATGAGGTTTGTGACATTGTACAGGAGACAGGGATCAAGACCATTCCCATAGAAAAGAAATGCAAAAAAGCAAAATGGCTGTCTGGGGAGGCCTTACAAATAGCTGTGAAAAGAAGAGAAGTGAAAAGCAAAGGAGAAAAGGAAAGATATAAACATCTGAATGCAGAGTTCCAAAGAATAGCAAAAAGAGATAAGAAAGCCTTCTTCAGCGATCAGTGCAAAGAAATAGAGGAAAACAACAAAATGGGAAAAACCAGAGATCTCTTCAAGAAAATCAGAAATACCAAAGGAACATTTCATGCAAAGATGAGCTCAATAAAGGACAGAAATGGTATGGACCTAACAGAAGCAGAAGATATTAAGAAGAGATGGCAAGAATACACAGAAGAACTGTACAAAAAAGATCTTCATGACCCAGATAATCACGATGGTGTGATCACTGACCTAGAGCCAGACATCCTGGAATGTGAAATCAAGTGGGCCTTAGAAAGCATCACTATGAACAAAGCTAGTGGAGGTGATGGAATTCCAGTTGAGCTATTCCAAATCCTGAAAGATGATGCTGTGAAAGTGATGCACTCAATATGACAGGAAATTTGGAAAACTCAGCAGTGGCCACAGGACTGGAAAAGGTCAGTTTTCATTCCAATCCCAAAGAAAGGCAATGCCAAAGAATGCTCAAACTACAGCACAATTGCACTCATCTCACAAGCTAGTAAAGTAATGCTCAAAATTCTCCAAGCTAGGCTTCAGCAATATGTGAACCGTGAACTTCCTGATGTTCAAGCTGGTTTTAGAAAAGGCAAAGGAACCAGAGACCAAATTGCCAACATCCACTGGATCATGGAAAAAGCAAGAGAGTTCCAGAAAAATATCTATTTCTGCTTTATTGACTATGCCACAGACTGGTTCCAAATAGGAAAAGGAATTCGACAAGGCTGTATATTGTCACCCTGTTTATTTAACTTATATGCAGAGAACATCATGAGAAAGGCTGGACTGGAAGAAACACAAACTGGAATCAAGATTGCCGGGAGAAATATCAATAACCTCATATATGCAGATGACACCACCCTTATGGCAGAAAGTCAAGAGGAACTCAAAAGCCTCTTGATGAAAGTGAAAGTGGAGAGTGAAAAAGTTGACTTAAAGCTCAACATTTAGAAAATGAAGATCATGGCATCCGGTCCCACCACTTCATGGGAAATAGATGGGGAAATATTGGAAACCAAAAAAAAAAAAAAGAAACAAATAAAAAAAGAAACAGTGGAAACAGTGTCAGACTTTATTTTTCTGGACTCCAAAATCACTGCAGATGGTGACTGCAGCCATGAAATTAAAGGACACTTACTCCTTGGAAGGAGAGTTATACCAACCTAGATAGCATGTTCAAAAGCAGAGACATTACTTTGCCAACAAAGGTTCATCTAGTCAAGGATATGGTTTTTCCTGTGGTCATGTATGGATGTGAGAGTTGGACTGTGAAGAAGGCTGAGGGCTGAGGAATTGATGCTTTTGAACTGTGGTGTTGGAGAAGACTCTTGAGAGTCCCTTGGACTGCAAGGAGATCCAACCAGTCCATTCTAAAAGAGACCAGCCCTGGGATTTCTTTGGAAGGAATGATACTAAAGCTCAAACTCCAGTACTTTGGCCACTTTATGCGAAGAGTTGACTCATTGGAAAGAATCTGATGTTGGGAGGGATTGGGGGCAGGAGGAGAAGGGGACGACAGAGGATGAGATGGCTGGATGGCATCACTGACTTGATGGACGTGAGTCTCAGTGAACTCCGAGAGTTGGTGATGAACAGGAGGCCTGGCGTGCTGCAATTCATGAAGTCGCAAAGAGTCGGACACGACTAAGCGACTGATCTGATGCTTGAGAAGGCCCTTTTATGCTGCAGCATTTCCAAAGAAAGCCCAGTTCCCTCTTGGAACTCTAAAGGGTACTTGACACGCTTTATGAAACTCCAGAAGTTGGCCCAGATATGCGTTCCCACTTGAGTGGAACGCTGAGGTTCACGACGGAAGTCAAGAACAGCCCCGTTTTCCCCTCCTCAAGTCGAGATGAGGGTCGATTGCCCTGTATCCCCTGGAAAGGAGTGCCAACGACGGTTCACACCTCAAGAAGTGGCTGGTATCTATTTGACACTGGAGGGAAACCGGGGGTCTTGTCACAATTCGAAAGCCACAATTCCCAATCCACTTGGGATCAGGCCTATTCCCTTGCACCTATTCGCATGTCAACCAAGAATCAACTCACAACACGAAGGGAGTTCTGATGCCCCGGTTGCTGAATCAAATAGAGCCCCAGGTCCCAAATTCAACTGGCCTGGAAGCCTGAAACCCCTTTGACAACACGAGAGGAAAGCAGAGTTCCATGCCTCCACATAAGGTGACACCTGACTCCCTGTTTGAATCGGCATACACACCTCGAGACCAATGTCAGAACAGGAGAGGAACACTGAGGTTCCCACCTCAACTCGAGATGAGGCCCTCTTCCATTGCACCGAGCCCAGTGGAGTCCTGAGAGGCCCGTCCCAACTACACAGTATTCCTGACTTCCCATACACACCATGAGAAGCTCCTTGGGGTCACTGTAACAAGTCAAGGAAACCCAGGGTTTCCTGGCACAAGTCAAGAATGGCCTTGAAATTCCCCATTCCACTGCCGTGACTTGATAGCAATGCCGCCCTCCCCCTCTCAAGTAGAATGGAGACAGGACGTCCCTGGGGCCACATGTGAGGCTCCCTGAGTTCCCTGTCATAACTCCTGAGAAACCCCACACTCTTGCTGCAGCTCGGAAAAAAAAAAAAAAAAAAAACAACCAGGAGATTCCCCCGTCATGGCGAGATGAGGCCCTTCTTTTCCTGCAGGGCCTAGACAGCAATCCCGAGTCCTCTCTCAAAACGCCACAAGAGGCTTGAATCCCTTTGGGCCACTAAATTGGCTCCAAGAGATACCCATCACAACCTGAGAGAAAAGTGGAGTTCTTTGCTTTCACTCAAGACGAGGCCTGACTCCCTGGGTGAAACTTAATGGAACCCCCGAGATCTCTGTCACCACTGGAGAGGAACACGGAGTTTCCAAACACAACCCTAGATGAGGTCTATTTGCCCTGCAGTGACTCTAGAGCAAGCCCCAGCTCCTCCTCGCAACTCGAATGGAGATTGGACTTCCCTGTGGCAACAAGAGAGGCTCCCTGGGTTCCCCGTCGTAACTCGAGAATCCGGTGGCAACTCGAGAAAAACCATGAGGTTCCCCCATCATGTGAAATGGGGCCCTTTCCCACTGCCAACTCTCAGGAGTAATCCCACGTTCCCTCTTGAAATTCGAAACGGGACTTGACACCCTTAATGCAACTCAAAAATTTCCCCACATACCGGTCTCACTCGAGAGGAACACCGAGTTTCCCTTCACAACATAATCTGAGCCCCGTCTCCCCTCCTGATATTGACATGAGGGATGATTCCCCTGCTTTGTCTGGAAAGGGATCCCGACCTTTTCGTCGCACCTAAGGAGGAGGCCAGTCTCACACTGAAACTCCAGCAGAAGCCTTGTGGGTCATGCCACTTTCCAAAAGACACCAATTTTCCTGTCCACTCAAGATAAGTCCCGATACCTGGGCCCCTCTTTGAATGTAATCCTGAGGATGAAGTCACCACAAGAAGGGGCACTGACACCCCAGTTGCATCGTCCAGAAAAAGCCGCGGGTTCCAAATACAACTCAACAAGTGGCCCGTCACCCCATGAACAACTTGAGAGGCAAGCGGAGTTCCATTCCTCAACACAAGACGAGGCCTGACTCTCCTGTTCCAACTCTGCAGAGATCCTGCAATCGAAGTCATAAATGGAGAGGAACCCTGAGTTTCTGCGTCAACATAAGATGAGGTGCTATTCATCCCTGCAGCAATGCGCGAGGAATCCAGAGGTGCCCCTCACAACGCCAAAGATCTGACTTCCCTGAGGAGACCCGAGCGGTACCCCAGGTTGACAAGCAAATTGATAGGAACCCTAAGCTTCCCGCCAGAGTTCCACCCAAACAACGAAATTCTCCCCTGCACGCTTGAAGAGGCCCTTTTACGCTGCAGCATTTGTAAAGACAGCCCACGTTTCCCTTGGAACTCAAAAGGGTCCTCGACACGCTTTGCGAATCTCCAGAAGTTTCCAGAGATACCCATCCCCACTCGAGAGGAAAGCTGAGTTTCCCGCCACAAGTCAAGAAGAGCCTGTTTTCCCCGCCTCAAGTCGAGATGAGGGTCAATTTCTCTGCTTCACCTGGAAAGGAATGCTGACGTTTGTGTCCCACCTCGAGAGGAGGCCTGTATCTAAATGACACTGGAGGGGAATACAGGGGTCTTGTCACAATTCCAATGCCATGTATTTCCCCATCCACTCGAGAACAGGCCTGATTCCCTTGCACCAATTCAAATGTCAGTAGAGAATCAACTCACAACACGAAGGGAGTTCTGATGCCCTGGTTGCTAATTTGTGAAGAGCCCCAGGTCCCAAATTCAACTCACCTGGAGGCCTGAAACCTCTTTGACAACTCAAGAGAAAAGCAGAGTTCCATGCCTCCACACACGTTGAGACCAGACACTCTGTTTGAAATGGCATACTCAGCCCAAGATGCACGTCAGAACAGGAGAGGAACCCTGAGATTCCCTCATCAACTTGAGAAGAGGCCCTCTTCCATTGCATCGACACGAGTGGAGTCCCGAGAGGCACCTCCCAACTCCACAGTATTCCTGAATTCACATAGGCACCATGAGAAGCTCCCTGATGTCACCGGCGCAAGTCGAGGGAACCCAGGGTTTCCTGCTGCACCTTGAGAAAGACCTCGAGATTCCCCCTTAAACGCATCTTGAGGCCGGATTTTCCTGCTGTGACTCGAGAGGAATGCTGCACTCCGTTTCACAACTCAAATGGAGACTGGACTTCCCTGAGGCTACAAGAGAGCATCCCTTAGTTCCCCGTCGTAACTCGAGAAAAACTCCGCATGTTACGCCGCAGCTCGAAAAAAACCACAAGATTCTCCCGTCATCTCGAGATGAGGCCCTTCTCTTCCTGCAGGGCCGAGAGAGCAATCCCGAGTCCTCTCTCAAAACTCCACAGGAGGCTTGACTCCCTTTAGGACAGTCTACAGGACCCAAGAGATACCCGTCCCAACTCGAGAGGAGAGTGGAGATATTTGCTTCCACTTCAGACGAGGCCTGACTCTCCCGGTGAACCTTGAATGCAAACCCCGAGATCCCTGGTGCCACTGGAGAGGAACACGGATTTTCTGGACACAAGCCTAGATGAGGTCTATTTGCCCTGCAGTGAATCGAGAGCAATCCTCAGCTTCCCTTCACAACTCGAGTGGAGATTGGACTTCGCTGGGGCAACACGAGAGGCTCCCTGAGATCCCGGTCATAACTCGAGAATCTCGCCGCAACTCGATAAAAACCACAACGTTCCCCCGTCATCGTCAGATGAGGCCCTTTCCCGCTGCAGCATATCAAGAGATATTCCATGGTCCCTCTTGAAATTCGAAACGGTACTTGACACCCTTGATGCAACTCAAAAGTTCCCCAAAATACCAGTCTCACTCAAAAGGAACACAGAGTTTCCTGGCACAACTTAATATGAGCCCCTTCTTCCCTCCTGATCTTGACATGAGGGTCGACTCTCCTGCTTTTCTGGAAAGGGATCCCGACCTTCCCGTCGCACCTCAGGAGGAGGCCAGTCTCACAAAGAAATTCGAGAAGAAGCCTCGTGGGTCGTGTCACATTCCAAAAGACACTGATTTCCCCATCCACTCTTGATAAGAACCCGATGACGGACACCTCTTCGAATGTAACCGTGTGGGTGAAGTCACAACACGAAGGGGTACTGACACCCCAGTTGCATCATCCAGAAAAACCCGCAGGTTCCAAATACAACTTGACAAGTGGCCTGTCACCCCCTGAACAACTCGAGAGGCAAGCGGAGTTCCATTCTTCAAAAGAAGACGAAGCCTGACTCTCCTGTTCAACTCTGCAGAGACCCTGCGATTGAAGTCAGAAATGGACAGGAACCCTGAGATTTCCGCCTCAACATGAGATGAGGCCCTATTCATCCCTGCAGTGATGTGCAAGGAATCCCGAGGTGCCCCTCGCATATCCAAAGAGAAATGACTTCCCTGAGGAGACACGAGTGGTTCCCCAGGTCGACACGCCACTCGAGAGGAACCCTAAGCTTCCCACCACAAATCCACGCAAACTACGAAATTCTCTCCTGCATGCTTGAGGAGACCCTTTTACGTTGCAGCATTTCCAAAGAAAGCCCACGTTTCCCTTGGAACTCGAAAAGGTCCTTGACACGCTTTACAAAACTCCAAAAGTTTCCCGAGATACCCATCCGCACTCGAGAGAAACACTGAGTTTCCCACCACAAGTCAAGAAGAGCTCTGTTTGCCCCGCCTCAAGTCGAGATGAGGATGGATTACCCTGCTTGGCCTGGAAAGGAATGCCTACGTCCCCGTCGCACCTCCAGAGGAAGCTGGTATCTACATGACACTGAAGGGGAACCCGGGGGCCTTGTCACAAATTGAAAGCCACCTATTTCCCCATCCACTCCAGATTAGGCCTGAAACTTTGCACGGATTCGAATGTCAGCTGAGAATCAACTAACAACCCGAAGGGAGTTCTGGTGCCCTGGTTGGTAATTCGAAAAAATCCCTAGGTCCCAAATTCAACTCGGCTATAGGCCTGAATCCCCTTTAACAAATCGAGGAGAAAGCAAATGCCATGCCTCCACAGAAGTCGAGACCTGACTCCCTGTTTGAAATGGAATATACACCCCAAGACGCACGTCATATCAGGAGAGGAACACTGAGGTTCCCGCCTCAACTCAAGATGAGGCTCTCGTCCACTGCTCCAACCACAGTGGAGTCCTGAGAGGCACCTCCCAACTCCAAAGTATTCCTGACTTCCCATAGGCACCCGGATAAACGCCCTCAGGTCAACGTCCCAAGTCAAAGGAACCTAGGGTTTCCTGCCACAACTCGAGAAAGACCTAGAGATTCCCCCCTCAACGCGTCTTGAAGCCCAATTTCCCTGCCTTGACTCGAGAGCAATGCTGCACTCCCCCTCGCAACTTGAATGGAGACTGGATTTCCCTGGAGCCACACGAGAAGCTCCCTGAATTCCCTGTCATAACTCGAGAGAAACCCCACAAGTCATGCCACAGCTGGAGAAAAACCACGAGATTCCCCCGTCATCACAAGATGAGGCCCTTCTTTTCCTACAGGACGTAGAGAGCAATTGGAGTCCCCTCTCCAACTCCACAGGAGGCTTTACTCGCTCTAGGCCACTCAATGGGCTCCAAGAGATACCCGTCGGGACTTGAGAGGAGAGCGCAGTTCTTTGCTTCAACTCGAGATGAGGCCTGACTCCCCAGGTTAACCTTGAATGCAACCCCGAGTTCCCTGTTGTCACTGAAAAGGAACATGGAGTTTATGGACACAAGACTATATGAGATCTATTTGCCCTGCAGTGATTGGAGAGCAATCCCAGCTGCTCCTCGCATCTCGAATGGAGACTGGACATCCCTGGGGCAACACGTGAGGTTCCCTGAGTTATGCGTCATAAGTGGAGAATCCCACCTCAACTCAAAAAAAAAAAAAAAAAAAAACCAGCAATAAATGCTGGAGAGGGTGTGGAGAAAAGGGAATTCTCTTACACTGTTCATGGGAATGCAAACTAGTACAGCCACTATGGAGAACAGTGTGGAGATTTCTTAAAAAACTGGAAATAGAACTGCCTTATGATCCAGCAATCCCACTGCTGGGCATACACACTGAGGAAACCAGAAGGGAAAGAGACACGTGTACCCCAATGTTCATTGCAGCACTGTTTATAATAGCCAGGACATGGAAGCAACCTAGATGCCCATCAGCAGATGAATGGATAAGAAAGCTGTGGTACATATACACAATGGAGTATTACTCAGCCATTAAAAAGAATACATTTGAATCAGTTCTAATGAGATGGATGAAACTGGAACCTATTATACAGAGTGAAGTAAGCCAGAAAGAAAAACACCAATACAGTATACTAAAACATATATATGGAATTTAGAAAGATGGTAACAATAACCCTGTGTACAAGACTGCAAAAGAGACACCAATGTATAGATCAGTCTCATGGACTCTGTGGGAGAGGGAGAGGGTGGGGAGATTTGGGAGAATAGCATTGAAACATGTATAATATCATGTATGAAACGAGTCGCCAGTCCAGGTTCGATGCACGGTACTGGATGCTTGGGGCTGGTGCACTGGGACGACCCAGAAGGAGGGTAGGGGAGGGAGGAGGGAGGAGGGTTCAGGATGGGGAACGCGGGTATACCTGTGGTGGATTCATTTCGATATTTGGCAAAACTAATACAATATTGTAAAGTTTAAAAATAAAATAAAATTAAAAAAAAAAACAAAAACAAAACCAGGAGGTCCCCCGTCATCACGAGATGAGGCCCTTTCCTGATGCAGCATCTCAAAGAAATCAAACATTCCCTCTTGAAATTCGAAATGGTACTTGACACCCTTGATGAAACTATAAATGTTCCCCGACATACCGGTCTCACTCGAGAGGAACACCGTGTTTCCGGGCACAACTTAATCAGAGCCCCTTCTCCCCTTCTGATCTAGACATGCGGACGATTCCCCTGCTGTGTCTGAAAAGGGATCCTGACCTTCCAGTCGCACCTCAGGAGGAGGCCGGTCTCACATTGAAACTCGAGAGGAAGCCTCGTGGGTCGTGCCACATTCCGAAAGACACCAATTTCCCTGTCCACTCAAGATAACACCTGAAGCCCAGTCACCTCTTCAAATGTAACCCTGATGATGAAGTCACAACACGAAGGGGCACTGACACCCCAATTGCATCGTCCAGAAAAAGCCGCAGGTTCCAGATACAACTCGACAAGTGTCCTGTCACCCCGTGAACGGTGCAAGAGACAAGTGGAGTTCCATTCCTCAACACAAGATGGGGCCTGACTCTCCTGTTCCAACTCTGCAGAGACCCTGTGATCAAAGTCAGAAATGGAGAGGAACACTGAGGTTCCGGCCTCAACTCGAGATGAGGCCCTATTCATACCTACAGTGATGCACGAGGAATCCCGAGGTGCCCCTCAAAATGCCAAAGGAGATCTGACTTCCCTGAGGAGTCACAAGAGGTCGACACCTAACTCGAGTGGAATCCTAAGCTTCCTGCCACAACACCAGGAAAACTACGTAATTCTCCTGGCACACTTGAGGAGGTCCTGTGACGCTACAGCATTGCCAAAGAAAGCCCACGTTTCCCTTGGAACTCGAAAGGGTCCTTAACACGCTTTATGAAACTCCAGAAGTTTCCTGAGATAGCCGTCCCCACTCAAGAGGAACGCTGAGTTTCGGGCCAGAAGTCAAGAAGAGTCCCATTTTCCCCGCCTCAATTCGAGATGAGGGTCGATTGCCAGCTTCGCCTGGAAAGGAATGTTGACGTCCCCGTCTCACCTCAAGAGCAGGCTGGTATCTATTTGACACTGGAGGGGAACCTGGAAGCCTTGCCACAATTCAAAAGCCAATATTTCCCCATCCACTTGAGATCAGGCTTGATTTCCTTGCACAGATTCGTATGTCAACCGAGAATCAAATCACAACATGAAGGGAGTTCTGATGCCCCGGTTGCTAATTCAAAAGTGACCCAGGTCCCAAATTCAACTCAGCTGGAGGCCTGAAACCCCTTTGACAACACCAGAGGAAAGCAAAGTTCCATGCCTCCACAAACGATGAGACCTGACTCCCTCTTTGAAATGGCATACACATCACGAGACCCACGTCAGAACAGCAGAGGAACAATGAGGTTCCTGCCTCAACTCGAGATGAGGCCCTCTACCATTGCACCAAACCCAGTGGAACCCCAGAGGCCCTTGCCAACTGCACAGTATTCCTGACTTCCCATAGGCACCATGAGAAGCTCCCTGATGTCATGGTCACAAGTCGAGGGAACCAAGGGTTTCCTACCACATTTTGAGAAAAAACTTGCAATTCCCCCTTCAACGTGTCTTGAGCTCTGGTTCTCCTGGCGTGACTCGAGAGCAATGCCTTGTACCCCCTCACAAATCGAATGGAGACTGGACTTCCCTGGGGCCACACGAGAGGCTACCTGAGTTCCCCGTTGTAACTCAGAGAAACCCCACACGTTACGCCACAGCTCGATAAGAAAAAAACACGAGATTACCCCGTCAAGCGAGATGAGGCCCTTCTTTTCCTGCAGGGCCTAGAGAGCAATCCCGAGTTCTCTCTCAAAACTCCACAGGAGGCTTGACTCCCTTTAGGTCACTCAGTGGGCTCCAAGAGATACCCGTCGCAGCTCAAGAGGAGAGCGGAGTTCTTTGCTTCCACTCAAGATGAGGCCTGACTCCCCGGGTGAACCATGAATGCAACCCCAAGATCCCTGTCGCCACTGGAGTGGAACAAGGAGTTTCTGGACACAAGCCTAGATGAGGTCTATTTGCCTGCAGTGACTTGAGAAAAATCCCTGGCTCCCCCTCACAACTCGAATGGAGATTGGACTTCCCTGGCCCAACACGACAGGCTCCCTGAGTTCCCCGTCGTAACTCAAGAATCCCACTGCAACTTGAGAAAAACCATGAGGTTCCCCATCATCGCTAGAAGCGTCCCTTTCCTGCTGCAGCGTCTCAAGAGAAATCTCACATTCCCTCTTGAAATTCGAAACTGTACTTGACACGCTTGATGCAACCCCAAAAATTTCCCCAACATACCGGTCTCACTCAACAGGAACATCGGGTTTCCCATCACAACTTAATGTGATACCCTTGTGCCCTCCTGATCTCTATATGAGGGTCGATTCCCCTGCTTTGTCTCTAAAGGGATCCCGACCTTCTTGTTCCACCTCAGGAAGAGGCTGGTCTCACATTGAAACTCAAGAGGAAGCCTTGTGGGTCGTGCCACATTCCGAAAGACACCGATTTCCCCATCCACTCAAGATAAGTCCTGATACCCAGGCACCTCTTCGAATGTAACCCTGAAGGTGAAGTCACAACAAAAAGGGGCACTGACACTGCCATTGCATCATCCAGAAAAAGCCGCAGGTTCCAAATACAACTCGACAAGTGGCCTGTCACCCCATGAACAACTCGAGAGCCAAGCGGAGTTCCATTCCTCAACACAAGACGAGGCTGGACTCTCCTGTTCCAACTCAGCAGAGATGCTGCGATCAAAGTCAAAAATGGAAAGGAACTCTGAGGTTCCCGCCTCAACTCGAGATGAGGTCCTATTCATCCCTGAAGCAATGCGCGAGGAATCCCGAGGTGGCCCTTGCAACGCCAAAGGAGATCTAAGTTCCCCGAGGAGACATGAGGTTCCACCAGGAAGAAACACAACTCAAGAGGAACCCTAAGCTTCCTGCCACAACTACATGCAAACTACGAAATTCTCCCGTGCATGCTTGAGGAGGCTCTTTTACGCTGAGGCGTGTCCAAAGAAAGCACATGTTTCACTTGGAACTCGAAAGGGTCCTCAACATGCTTTACAAAACTCCAGAAGTTTCCCGAGATACCTGTCCCCACTCGAGAGGAATGCTGAGTTTCCCGCCACAAGTCAAGAGGAGCCCCGTTTTCCCCGACTCAAGTCTTGATGAGGGTCGATGGCCCTGCTTCGCCTGGAAAGGAATGACGATGTATTTATCGCACCTTGAGAGGAGGCTGGTATCTACTTGACACTGGAGGGGAACACGGGGGCCTTGTCACAATTTGAAAGCCACGTATTTCCCCATCGACTCAAGACCAGGCCTGATTTCCTTGCACCAATTCGAATGCCAGCTGGGAATCAACTCACAACACGAAGGGAGTTCTGATGCCCAGAATGCTAGTCTGAAAAGAGCCCCAGGTCCCAAATTCAACTCAGCTGGAGGCCTGAAACCCCTGTCACAACTCGAGAGGAAAGCAGAGTTCCATGCCTCCACACACATCGAGACCTGACTCCATGTTTGAAACGGCATAAACACACCAAGACCCACGTTAGAACAAGAGAGGAACCCTGAGGTTCACGTCTCAACTCGAGATGAGGCCCTCTTCCATTGCACCAAATCCAGTGGAGGCCAGTGAGGCCCCTCCAAACTCCACAGTATTCCTGACTTCCCAAAGGAACCCTGAGAAGCTCCCTGAGGTCACCATCACAAGTCGAGGGAACCCAGGATTTCCTGCTGCAACTCGAAAAAGACTTCGAGAATCCCCCTTCAACGCGTCTTGAGGCGCAATTTCAGTGCCGTGAATCAAGAGCAATGCTGGGCTCTCCCTTGCAACTCGAATGGAGACTGGATATCTCTGAGGCCACACAAGAGGCTCCCTTAGTTCCCCGGCGTAACTCGAGACAAACCCCCACGTTGTGCCGCAGCTTGAAAAAACAATACAAGATTCCCCCATCATCGGGAGAAGAGGCCCTTCTTTACCTACAGGGCCTAGAGAGCAATCCAGAGCTCTCTCAAAACTCCACAGGATGCTTGACTCCCTTTAGGCCACTCAATCGCTCCAAGAGATTCCCGTCGCAACTCGAGAGGAAAGCGACCTCCCTTGCTTCCACTCGAGTCAAGGCCTGAGTGCCTGGGTTAACCTTGAATGCAAACCCGAGATCTCTTTCGCCACTGGAGAGGAACACGGAGTTTCTGAACACAACCCTAGATGAGGTCTATTTGCCGTGCAGTGACTGGAGAGAAATCCCCAGCTTCCCTTCGCATCTCGAATGGAGATTGGATTTCCCTGGGGCAACACCAGAGGCTACCTGAGTTCCCCGTCGTAACTCGAGAATCCCGCCTTAACTCGACAAAATCCACGAGGTTCCCCCGTCATCTTGAGATGGAGCCCTTTACTGCTGCAGCGTCTCAAGTGCAATTCCATGTTCCATCTTTAAATTTGAAACAGTACTCCACACCCTTGATGCAACACAAAAAGTTCCAAGACATACTGGTCTCTCTCGAGAGGAACACCCACTTTCCCGGCACAACTTAATCTGAGCCCCTTGTCCCCTCCTGATCTCGACATGAGGGTCAACTCTCCTGCTTTGTCTGGAAAGGGATCCCGGCCTTCTCTTGTACCTCAGGAGGAGGCTGGTCTCACATTGAAACTCGAGAGGAAGACTCGTGGGTCATGCCACATTCCGAAAGACACCAATTTCCCTGTCCACTCAAGATAAGAACCCGATGCCCAGGCACCTCTTCGAATGTAACTCTGAGGATGAAGTCACAACACGAAGGGGCACTGACACCACTGTTGCATCATCCGGAAAGCAGCAGATTCCAAATACAATTCGACAAGTGGCCTGTCACACCATGAACACCTCGAGAAGCAAGCAGAGTTCCATTCATCAACACAAGACCGGCCCTACTCTCCTGTTCCAACTCTGCAGAGACCCTACGACCGAAGTCAGAAATGGAGAGGAACACTAAGGTTCCCGCCTCAACTCGAGATGATGCCCTATCATCCCTGCATCAGTGCAAGGGGAATATTTAGGTGACCCTGGCAATGCCAATGGAGATCTGACTTCCCTGAGGAGACATGAGCAGTCCCTCAGGTCGACACGCGACTCGAGAGGAACCCTAAGCTTCCCACCACTACTCCACGCAAACTACGAAAGTCTCCCCTGCATGCCTGAGGAGGCACTTTTTCGCTGCAGAGTTTCCAAAGAAAGTCCACGTTTCCCTTGGAACTCAAAAGGGTCTTCGACACGCTTTAGGAAAATCCAGAAGTTTCCCTACATACCCATCCCCACTCGAGAAGATTACCGAGTTTCCAGCCACACGTCAAGAAGAGCCCCATTTTCCCTGCCTCAAGTCGAGATGAGGGTCGATTGCCCTGCTTTGCCTTAAAAGGAATGCCGATGTCCCCATTGCACCTGGAGAGGAGGCTGGTATCTACTTGACACTCAGGGGAACCCAGGAGCCTTGTCACAATTCAAAAACCATGTATTTCTCCATCCACTCGAGATCAGGTGTTATTTACTGGCACTGATTCGAATGTCAGCCAAGAATCAAGTCACAAGACGAAGGGAGTTCTGATGCTCCAGTTGCAAATCCAAAAAGGGCCCCAGGACACAAATTCAACTCGGCTGGAGGCCAGAAACCACTTTGACTACTCGAGAGGAAAGCAGAGTTCCATGCCTCCATACAAGTCGAAAACTGATTCCCTGTTTTAATCTTCATACACACCCTGAGACCCACATCAGAACAGAGGAGGAACACTGAGATTCCCGTCTCAAATCGAGATGAGGCCCTCTTCCATTGCACCGACCACAGTGGAGTCACGAAGGACCCTCGCAACTCCACAGAATTCCTTACTGCCCATAGGCACCATGAGAAGCTCCCTGACGTCACCGTCACAAGTCTAGGGAAACCAGGGTTTCCTGCCGCAACTCGAGGAATACTTCAAGATTCCCCCTTCAATTCATCTTGAGGCCTGATTCCCTTGCCGTGACTCGAGAGCAATGCCGCGCTCCCCCTCAAAACTCGAATGGAGACTGGACTTCCATGGGTCACATGAGAGGCTCCTTGAGTTCCCTGTCATAACTCAAGAATCCTGCCGCAACTCAAGAAAAAGCACGAGGTTCCCTAGTCATCACGAGATGAGGCACTTTCTCACTGCATTTTTTCGAGAGAAATCCCACTTTCCCTCTTGAAATTCGAAATGGTACTTGACGCCCTTGATGCAACTCAAAAAGTTCCCGACATACCGGTTTCACTCGAGAAGAACAGCGAATTTCCTGGCACAACATAATCTGAGCCCCTTCTCCCCTCCTGATCTCGACATGAGGGTCTATTCCCCTGCTTTTTCTGAAAAGGGATCCCAACCTTCCCGTCGCACCTCAGGAGGAGGTATGTCTCACATTGAAACTCGAGAGGAAGCCTCGAGGGTTGTGCCACATTCTGAAAGACACCGATTTCCCCGTCCACTCAAGGCAAGTCCCGATGCCTGGGCACATCTTCGAATGTAATATTGAGGATGAAGTCACAACACGATGGTGCACTGACACCGTGATTGCCTCTTCCGGAAAAAGCCGCAAGTTACAAATACAGCGCAACAACTGGCCTGACACTCCATGAACAACTCGAAAGGCAGGTGGAGTCTCGTGCCTCAACACAAGAGGAGGCATGACTCTCCTGTTCCAAGTCCGCATAGACACCAAGATCGATTTCAGAAATGGAGAGGAACCCTGAGGTTACCGCCTCAACTCGAGATGAGGCCCTATTCATCCCTCCAGCAATTCGCGAGGAATCCCAAGGTGCCCCGCACAATGCCAAAGACCTGATTTCCCTGAGGAGACACGAGCAGGTCCCCCAGGTTGACACGCAATTCGAGAGGAACCCTAAGCTTCGGGCCACAACTCCACGAAACCCACGAAATTCACCCCTGCATGCTTGAGGAGGCCCTTTTATGCTGCAGCGTTTCCAAAGAAAGCCCACGTTCCCTCTTGGAGCTCGAAAGGGTACTTGACACGCTTTGTGAAACTCCAGAAGTTTCCCAGATACCCGTCCGCACTCGAGAGGTACACTGCATTTCCCGCCACAAGTCAAGAAGAGCCCCGTTTTCCCCTCCTCAAGTTGAGATGTGGGTCGACGGCCCTGCTTCACCTGGAAAGGAATGCCAATGTCCCCGTCACACCTCGAGAGGTGGCTGGTACCTACTTGACAGTGGAGGGGAACCCGGGGGTCTTGTCACAATTCGAAAGCCACGTATTTCCCCACCCAGTTGAGATCAGCATGATTGCATTGCACCGATTCGAATGTCAGCCGAATATCAACTCATTACATGAAGGGAGTTGTGATGACCCAGTTGCTAATTGGAAAAGAGCCTCAGGTGGCAAATTCAACTCGCCTGGAGGCCTGAAACCCCTTTGACAACTCGAGAGGAAAGCAGAGTTCCATGCCTCCACACAAGTTGAGACCTGACTCCCTGTTTGAAATGGCATACACATCTGAGACCCACGTCAGAACAGGAGACGATACCTGAGGCTCCCGCCTCAACAAAAGGTGAGGTCTTCTTACATTGCACCGACCCCAGTGGAGTACTGTGAGGCCCCTCCCAACTCCTCAGTTTTCCTAATTTTCCATAGGCACCATGAGAAGCTTCCTGAGGTCACTGTAACAAGTGGAGGGAACTCAGGGTTTCTTGCCGCAACTCAAGAAACACCTCGAGATTCGCACTTCAAGGTGTCTTGTGGCCCATTCCCCTGCCATGAATTGAGAGCAATGACGCGCTCCCCCTTGCAACTCAAATGGAGACTGGACTTCCCTGGGGCCACACGAGAGGCTTCCTGAGTTCCCCATCTTAACTGGAGAGAAATCCCACACGTCATGCCCCAACATGAGAAAAACCATGAGATTCCGGCGTCATAGCGAGGTGAAGGCCTTATTTTCCTGCAGGGCTTAGAGAGCAATCCCGACTGCCCTCTCAAAACTCCACAGGAGGCTTGATTCCCTTTAGGCCACTCAATGTACTCCAAGAGATACCCGTCACAACTCGAGAGGACAGTGGAGTTCTTTGCTTCCACTCGAGATGAGGCTGACTCCCCGAGTGAATATTGAATGCAACCCCGAGATCCGTGTCGCCACTGGAGAGGAACATGGAGTTTCTGGACACAAGCATAGATGAGGTCCATTTGCCCTGCAGTGATTCGAGAGCAATCCCCAGCTCCCCCTCGCAACTCAAATGGAGATTGGACTTCCCTGGGGCAACACGAGAGGCTCCCTGAGTTCCCCGTCGTACCTCGAGAATCTCGCCGCAACTCGAGAAAAACCACGAGGTTCCCTGTCGTTGCAAGATGAGGCCCTTTCCCACTGCAGCATCTCGAGAGAAATCCCACGTTTCCTCTTGAAATTCAAAACGGTAATTGACACCCTTGATGCAACTCAAAAAGATCCCCGACATACCCGTCTCACTCGAGAGGAACACCGAATTTCCCGGCACATCTTAATCTGAATCCCTTCTCCCTTACTGATCTCGACATGAGGGTCGATTCCTCTGCTTTGTCTGGAAAGGGATCCCGACCTTCTCGTGGCACCTCAGGAGGAGGCTGGTCTCACGTTGAAACTCGAGAGAAAGCCTCGTGGGTGGTTTCACATTCTGAAAGACAATGATTTTCCCGTCCACTCAAGGTAAGTCCCGATGCCCGTACACCTCTTCGAATGTAACCACAAGGATGAAGTCACAACACGAAGGAGCACTTACAACCCTGTTTCATCCTCTGGACAAAGCCACAGGTTCCCAAAACAACTCAAAAAGTGGCCTGACACCCCATTAACAACTTGAGGTGCAAGCGGAGTTCCATGCCTCAACACGAGACGAGGACTGACTCCCTTGTTCCAACTCCACAGGGACGCTGAGATCGATGTCAGAAATTGAGAGGAACCCTGAAGTTCCCTCCTCAACTCGAGATGAGGCCCTATTCATCCCTGAAGTGAAAAGTGAGGAATCTCGAAGTGCCCCTCACAACAGCAAAGGACATCTGACTTCAAAGATGAGACATGAGCGGGTCCCATAGGTCGACACCAACTCAAGAGGAACCCTAAGCTTACCCCCACAACTCCACACAAACCATGAAATTCTCCCCTGATGCTTGAGGAGGCCCTTTTATGTTGCAGCATTTCCAAAGAAAGCCAACCTTCCCTCTTGTAACTCAAAAGGTACTTGACATGCTTTATGAAACTCCAGAATTTTCATAGATACATGTCCCCACTCAAGAGGAACACTGAGCTTCCTGCCACAAGTCAAGAAGAGCCCCGTTTTCCCCTCCTCAAGTCGAGATGAGGGTCAATTGCCCTGCTTCTCCTGGAAAGGAATGCAGACGTCCCCATTTCACATCAAGAGGAAGCTGGTGTCTGCTTGACACTGGAGGGGAAACCGGGGGTCTGGTCACAATTTGAAAGCCATGTATTTCCCCACCCACTCGCGATCAGGCCTGATTCCTTTGCAGCAAATCGAATGTCAGCCGAGAATCAACTCACAACATGAAGGGAGTTCTGATGCCCCGGTTGCTAATCCGAAAACAGCCCGAAGTCCTAAGTTCAACTCGACTGGAAACCTGAAACCCCTTTGACAACTCGAGAGGAAAGCAGAGTTCCATACCTCCACACAAGTCGACATCTGACTCCCTGTTTGAAATGGCATACACACCAAAAAACCCACGTAAGAACAGGAGAGGAACCCTGAGGTTCCTGCCTCAACACAAAATGAGGCCCTCTTCTATTTCACCAAAACCACTGGAGTCCAGAGAGGCCCCTCCCAACACCACAGTATTTCTGACTTCCCATAGGCACCATGAGAAGCTCCCTGAGGTCACCGTCACAAGTCGAGGGAACTCAGGGTTTCCTGCCACAACTCAAGAAAGACCTCGAGATTCCCCCTTCAACGTGTCTTGAGACCAGATTCCCCTGTCTTGACTCGAGAGAAATGCTGCGCTCCCCCTCACAACTGGAATGGAGACTGGACTTCCCTTGGGCCACACGAGAGGCTCTCTGAGATCCCCATCGAAACTCGAGAGAACACCCACATGTTGCGCCACAGCTAGAGAAAAACCACGAGTTTCCCCCGTCATCTGGAGATGAGGCCCTTCTTTTCCTGCAGGTCCTAGAGAGCAATCCCGTGTCCCCTCTAAAAACTCCACAGGAGGCTTGACTCCCTTTAGGCCACTCAATGGGCTACAAGAGATACCCGTTTCAACTCAAGAGGAAAGCAGAGTTCTTTGCTTCAACGAGAGATGAGGCATGACGCCCCAGGTGAACCTTGAATTCAACCCCGAGATCCCTGTCACCACTGGAGAGGAACACGGAGTTTCTGGACAGTAGCCTAGTTGCAGGCTATGTGCCCTGCATTGATTAGAGAGAAATCCCCAGCTCCTCCCTGTAACACGAATGGAGATTGGACTTCCCTGGGGCAACACGAGAGGCTTTCTGAATTCCCTGTCCCAACTCGAGAATCAGGCCGCAACTAGAGAAAAACCATGAGGTTCCCCTGTCATCGCGAGATGAGGCCCTTTTGCACTCCATCATCTAGAGAGAAATCCCACGTTTCCTTTTGAATTTCAAAACGGTACTTGACACCCTTGATGCAACTCAAAAAGTTCCCCAACTTACTGGTCTCACCCGAGAGGAACACCGAGGCTACCGGCACCACTTGATCTGAGCCCCTTCTCCCCTACTGATCTTGACATGAGGATCGATGCCCCTGCTTTGTCTGGAAGGGATCCCGACCTTCCCGTGGCCCCAAGGAGGAGGCTCGTCTCACATCGAAACTTGAGAGAAAGCCTCGTGGGTGGTGTCGCATTCCAAAAGACACTGATTTCCCTGTCCACTCAAGGTAAGTCCAGATGCCCGGGCACCTCTTTGAATTTAACCATGAGGATGAAGTCACAACACGAAGGGAACTGACATCCCTGTTTCATCCTCCAGAAAAAGCCACAGGTTCCCAATACAACTCAACAAGTGGCCTGACACCCTATGATTAACTAGAGAGGGAAGCAGAATGTGGTGCCTCGACCGAAGACAAGGCCTGACTCCCCTGTGCCAACTCCGCCGAGACCCCGAGATTGATGTCATACATGGAGAGGAACCCTGAGGTTCCCACCCCAACTCGAGATGAAACCCTATTCATCCCTGCAGCAACAGTAGAGGAATCTCAATGTGCTCCTCACAATGCCAAAGGAGATCTGACTTCCCTGTGGAAACAGGAGCATGTACCCCAGGTTGACAAGTGAATCAAGAGGAACCTTAAGCTTCCCACCACAACTCCATGCAAACCATGAAATTCTCCCCTGCATGCTTGAGGAGGCCCTTTTACCCTGCAGCATTGCCAAAGAAATCCCACATTCCCTCTTGGAACTAGAGAGTGTACTTCACACGCTTTATGAAACTCCAGAAGTTTCCCCAGATACCCGTCCCCACTCGAGAGGAATGCTGAGTTTCCCGCCACAAGTCAAGTAGAGCCCCATTTTCCTCTCCTCAAGATGAGATGTGGTTCGATTGCCCTGCTTTGCCTCGAAAGGAATGCTGAAGTCCCCGTTGCACCTCGAGAGGAGTCTGGTATATTTTTGACACTGGAGTGGAACCTGGGGGTCTGGTCACAATTTGAAAGCCACGTATTTCCCCATCCACTCGAGATCAGGCCTGATTCCCTTGCACCGATTCGAATGTCAGCTGAGAATCAACTCAGAACATGAAGGGAGTTCTGATGCCCCGGTTGCTAATTGAAAAAGAGCCACAGGTCACACATTCAACTCGCCTGGAAGCTTGAAACCCCTCTGACAACTCGAGAGGAAAGCAGACTTCCATGCCTCCACACACGTTGAGACCTGACTCCCTGTGTTAAATGGCATACTCACCCCGAGACCCATGTCAGAACAGGAGAGGAACCCTGAGGTTCCCGCCTCAACTCGAGATGAGGCCCTCTTTCATTGCACCGACCCAGTCGAGTCCCGAGAGGCCCCTCCCAACTCCTCAGTATCCCTGACTTCCCATAGGCACCATGAGAAGCCACCTGAGGTTACCATCACAAGTCCAGGGAACCCAGGGTTTCCTGCTGCAACTCGAGAAAGACCTCAAAATTCCCCCTTCAATGCGTCTTGAGGCCTGAAACCCCTGTCGTGACTCGACAGCAATGCCGCGCTCCCCCTTGAAACTTGAAAGGAGACTAGACTTCCCTGGGGCCACAAGAGAGGCTCCCTGAGTTCCCCACATAACTGGAGAATCCCGCCGCAACTCGGGAAAAACCACGCGGTCCCCCATCATTGCGAGATGAGGCACTTTCCCACTGCAGCTTCTCGAGAGAAATGCCACGTTCCCTCTTGAAATTCGAAACGGTACTTGACATCCTTGATGCAACTAAAAATGTTCCCGGACATACCGGTCTCACTCGAGAAGAACAGTGAGTTTCCAGAAACAACATAATCTGAGCCCCTTTCTCTGCTCATGATCTCGACATGAGGGTCGATTCCCCTGCTTTGTCTAGAAAGGGATCCCGACCTTCCCGTCGCACCTCAGGAGGAGGGTGGTCTCACTTTGAAACTCGAGAGAAAGCCTTGTGCGTGGTGCCACATTCTGAAAGACAACGATTTCCCCATCCACTCAAGGTAAGTTCCGATGCCCGGGCACCTCTTTGAATTTAACCATGAGGATGAAGTCACAACACGAAGGGGCACTGACATCCCTGTTTCATCGTCCACAAAAAGCCACAGGTTCCCAATAAAACTCGACAATGGCCTGACACACCATGAATAACTTGAGAGGGAAGCGGAATGCTGTGCCTCGACTGAAGAAGAGGCCTGATTCCCCTGTGCCAACTCTGCAGAGTCCCCGAGATTGATGTCATAGATGGAGAGGAAACCTGAGGTTCCCACCTCAACTCGAGATGAAGCGCTATTCAACCCTGCAGCAACGGGAGAGGAATCCCGAGGTGCCCCTCGCAACCCCAAAGGAGATCTGACTTCCGTGAGGAGACAGGAGCGTGTTCCCCATGTCGACAGGCAACTCGAGAGGAACCCTAAGCTTCCCGCCATAACTCCACGCAACCCACGAAATTCTCCCCTCCACCCTTGAGGAGGCCCTTTTACACTGCCGAGTTTCCAAAGAAAGCCCACATTCCCTCTTGAAACTAGAAAGGGTACTTTACAAGCTTTATGAAACTCCAGAGTTTTCCAAGATACCCGTCCCCACATAAGAGGAATGCTGAGTTTCCCGCCACACGTCAAGAAGGGAACCCGTTTTCCCCTCCTTAAGTCGAGATGAGGGTGGATTGCCCTGCTTTGCCTGGAAAGGAATGCTGACATCCCTGTCACACCTCGAGAGGAGGATGGTATCTACTTGACACTGGAGGGGAACCTGAGGGTCTGTCACAATTCGAAAACCACGTATTTCCACATCCATTCGAGATCAGGCCTGAATCCCTTGCACCGATTCGAATGAATGCCGAGAATCAACTAACAACACAAAGGGAGTTCTGATGAACTGGTTGCTAATTTGAAAAAAGCCCCAGGTTCCAAATTCAACTCACCAGGAGGCCTGAAACCCCTTTGACAACCCGAGAGGAAAGCTGAGTTCCATGCCTCCACACAAGTCGAGACCCGACTCCCTGTTTGAATTGGCATACACACCCTGAGACCCACGTCAGAAAAGGAGAGGAACCCTGGGGTTCCCACCTCAACTCGAGATGAGGTCTTATTCCATTGCACCGACCACAGTGGAGTCCAAGAGGTCCCTCCAAGAGTACTCCACAGTACTCCTGATTTCCCATAGGCACCATGAGAAGTTCACTGAGGTCACCGTCTCATGACGAGGGAACCCAGGGTCTCCTGCCGCAACTCGACAAAGACCTCCAGATACCGCCTTCAACACGTCTTGAGGCCCGATTCCTCTGCCATGACTCAAGAGCAATGCTACGCTCCTCCTAGCAACTCGAATGGAGACTGGACTTCCTTGCGGCCACACAAGAGGTTCCCTTAGTTCCCCCTCGTAACTCGAGAGAAACCTCACACGTCGGGATGAACCTCTAGAAATACCACTAGATTCCCCCGTCATTGCGAGATGAGGCCCTTCTTTTTCTGCAGGGCCTAGAAAGCAATCACAAGTCCTCTCTCAAAACTCCACAGGAGGCTTGACTCCCTTAATGCCACACAATGGGCTCCACGAGATACCCGTCACAACTCGAGAGGAGAGCAGAGTTCCGTGCTTGAACACAAAACGTGACCTGACTTCCATTTTCCAATGCTGCAAATACCCTGAGATAGATGTCACAAATGGAGAGGAACCCTGAGGTTCCTGCCTCAACTCGAAATGAAGACTTCTTCTATTCCACCACCAAGAGTGGATTCCCAAGAGGCCCCTCCCAAATGCACAGTATTATTGACTTCCTATAGGCACCCTTAGAAGATCCCTGAGATCACCGTTACAAATCGAGGGAACCCAGGGTTTCCTGCTGCAACTCGATAAAGACCTTGTGATTCCCCCTTCAACATGTCTTAAGGCCCGATTCCACTGCCATGACATGAGAGCAATGCCGCGCTCCCCCTCACAACTCGAATGGAGACTGGACTTCCCTGGCAACACACGAGAGGCTCCCTGAGTTTACCGTTGTATCTCGAGAGAAACCCCACACGTCGCCCAGCAGCTCAAAAAAACCCAGGAGATTCCCCTGTCATCGCGAGATGAGGCCCTTCTGTTCTTTCAGGGCCTACAGACAAATCCTGAGTCCTCTCTCAAAGCTCCACAGGAGGCTTGACTCCCTTTAGGCCACTCAATTGGCTCCAAGATGTACTGTCGCAACTCAAGAGGAGAGTGGAGTGCTTGCTTCCATTCGAGATGAGGCCTGACTCCCTGGGTGAACCTTGAATGCAACCCCGAGATCCCTGTCACCACTGGAGAGGAACACGGAGTTACTGGACACAAGCCTAGATGAGGTCTATTTGCCCAGCAGTGACTCAAGAGCAATCTCAGCTCCCCCTCACAACACGCATGGAGATTGGGCTTCCCTGGGGCAACATGAGAGGCTCCTTGAGTTCCCCGTCGTAACTCGAGAATCCTGCCGAAACTTGAGAAAAACCACAAGGTTCCCCCATCATTGCGAGATGAGGTGCTTTCTCACTGAAGTGACTCGATAGAAATCCCACGTTCCTTCTTGAAATTCGAAACAGTACTTGACACCCTTGATACAACTCAAAAAATTTCCTGACATATCGGTCTGACTCGAGAAGAACAGCGAGTTTCTGGGCACAACATAATCTGGGCCCCTTTTCCCCTCATGATCTCGGCATGAGGGTCGATTACCATGCTTTGTCTGGAAAGGGATCCTGACATTCCCGTCGCACCTCAGGAGGATGCTGGTCCCACTTTGAAACTCGAGAGGAAGCCTTGAGGGTCATGCCACATACCGAAAGACACCGATTTCCCCGTCCACTCAAGGGAAGTCTCAATGCCCGGGCACCTCTTCAAATGTAATAGTGAGGATGAAGTCACAACAGGAAGGGGCACTGACACAACTGATTCATCCTCCAGAAAAAGGAGCAGATTCCAAATACAACTCGACAAGTGGCCTGACACCCCATGAACTACTCGAAAGGAAAGCGGAGTTCCATGCCTCAACACAAGACGAGGCCTGACTCCCCTCTTCCAAGTCCGCATAGACTCCTAGATCGATTTCCAAAATGGAGAGGAACCCTGAGGTTCCCGACTCAACTCGAGATGAGGCCCTATTCAACCCTGCAGCAATTCGGGAGGTATCCTGAGGTGCCCCTCGCAATGCCAAAGGAGATTTGACTTCCCTGAGGAGACATGAGTGGTCCCCCAGGTCGACACATAGCTTGAGAGGAACCATAAGCTTCCCATCACAACTCCACGAAAACTACGAAATTCTCACCTGCACGCTTGAGGCGGCCTTTTAGGCTGCAGTGTCTCCAAAGAAAGCCCACGTTTCCCTTGGAACTCGAAAGAGCCCTTGACACACTTTACAAAACTCCAGAAGGTTCCCTAGATACCCGTCCCCACTCGAGAGGAACACTGAGTTTCCCGCCACAAGTCAAGAAGAGCCCCGATTTCCCTGCCTCAAGTCCAGATGAGGGTCGATTGCCCTGCTTCGCCTGGAAAGGAATGCTGACATCCCCGTCACACCTCGAGAGGAGGCTGCTATCTACTTGACAGTGGAGGAGAACCCGGGGGCTTTGTCAAAATTCAAAAGCCACGAATTTCCCCATCCACTCGAGATCAGGCCTGATTTCCTTGCACCGATTCAAATGTCAGCCAAGAATCAACTCACAATAGGAAGGGGTTCTGATGCCCTGGTTGTAATCCGAAAAGAGCCTCAGGTCCCAAATTCAACTCGGTTGGAGGCCTGAAACCCCTGTGACAACTCGAGAGGAAAGCAGAGTTCCATGCCTCCACACACGTTGAGACCTGACTCCCTGTTTGAAATGGCATACACAGCCCGAGACCCACGTCAGAACAGGAGAGGAAACCTGATGTTTCCACCTCAACTTGAGATGAGGCCCTCTTCCATTGCACCAAACCCAGTGGAGTCCCGAGAGGCCCCTCCCAACACAACAGTATTCCTGACTTCCCATAGGCACCCTTAGAAGCTCCCTGAGGTCACCATCACAAGTCGAGGAAACCCAGGGTCCCCTGCCCCACTGGAGAAAGACCTCGAGAATACTCTTCAACGCATCTTGAGGCCCGGTTCCCCTGCGTAACTCGAGAGCAATGCCACGCTCACTCTCACAATTCGAATGGAGACTGGACTTCCCTGGGGCCAAAAGAGAGGCTCCCTGAGTTCCCCATTTAATTGGAGAGAAACCACACACTTCGCGCCGCATTTCAAAAAAAAACCACGAAATTTCCCCGTCATCATGAGATGAGGCCCTTCTTTTCATGCAGGGCGTAAAGAGCAATTCCGAGTCCTCTCTCAAAACTCCACAGGAGGCTTGACTACCTTTAGGCCACTCAATGGGCTCCTAGAGTTACCAGTCGCAACTCGAGAGGAGAACAGAGTTCTTTGCTTCCACTCGAGAGGAGACCAGAGTTCTTTGCTTCCACTCGAGAGGAGACCAGACTCCCCAGGGAACCTTGAATGCAACCCCGAGATCACTGCGGCCACTGGAAAAGATCATGGTGTTTCTGCATGCAACCCTAGATGAGGTCTATTTGCCCTGCAGTGACTCGAGAACAATCCACAGCTCCCCCTTACAACTAAAATGGAGATTGGATTTCCCTGGGGTAACACCAGAGGCTCCCGGAATTGCCCGTCGTTACTCGAGAATCCTGCTGCAAGTTAAGAGAAATCAGGAGATTCCCCCGTCATCCCGAGATCAGGCCTTTCACGCTGCAGTGTCTCAAGAGAAATCCCACGTTCACTCTTGAAATTTGAAACAGTACTTGACACCCTTAATGCAACACAAAAAGTTCCCTGACATACGGGCCTCACTCGAGAGGAACACAGAGTTTCCCTGCACAACTTAATCTGAGCCCCTTCTCCCTTCCTGATCTAGACATGAGGGTCGATTCCTCTGCTTTGTCTAGAAAGGGATCCCGACCTTCCCATCTCACCTCAGGAGGAGGCCGGTCTCACATTGAAACTCGAGAGGAAGCCTCGTGAGTCCTGCCACATTTCGAAAGACACCAATTTCCCCGACCACTCAAGATGAGCCCTGATTTCTGGGCACCTCTTCGAATCTAACCCTGAGGATGAAGTCATAACACGAAGGGGCACTGACATCACAGTTGCATCATCCGGAAAAAGCCACAGGTTCCAAATACAACTTGACAAGCGGCCTGTCACCCCAAGAACAACTCAAGAGGCAAGCAGAGTTCCATTCCTCAACACAAGATGGGGCCTGACTCTCCTGTCCCAACTCTGCAGAGGCCCTGCGATCGAAGTCAGAAATGGAGAGGAATCCTGAGATTCCCACCTCAACTCGAAATGAGGCCCTCTTCCATTGCACCAAACCCAGTGGACTCCTGAGAAACGCCTCAAAACTGCACAGTATTCCTGACTTCCCATTGGCACCCTGAGAAGCTCCCTGAGGTCACCAGCACAAGTCGAGGGAATCCAGGGGTTCCTGCCGCAATTCGAGAAAGATCGAGATTCTCCCTTCAACGCGTGTTGACGCCCGATTCCATGCCGTGACTTAAGAGCAATGCCACGCTCCCACTTGCAACTCGAATGGAGATTTGACTGCCATGGTACCACACGAAAGGCTCCCTGAGTTCCCCATCGTATCTCGAGAGAAACCCCACACGTCTCGCCGCAGCTCGAAAAAAAATCACGAGATTCCCCCGTTATCGTGAAGTGAGGCCCTTTCCCGCTGCAGCATCTCATGAGAATTCCTATGTTCCCTCTTGAAATTCGAAAAGGTACTTGACAACTTTGATGCAATTCAAAAAGTTTCCCGACATACCAGTCTCAGGAACACCGAGTTTTCTGGCACAACTTAATCTGAGCCCCTTCTCCCCTCCTGATCTCAACATCAGGTTAGATACCCCTTCTTTGTCTGGAAAGGGATCCCGACCTTCCCGTTGCATCTCAGGAGGAGGCCAATCTCACATTGAAATGTGAGAGGAAGCCTCTTGTGTCTTGCCACATTCCGAAAGACGCCAATTTCCCCATCCACTCAAGATAAGTCCTGATGCCCGGACACCTCTTCGAATGTAACCCTGAGAATGAAGTCACAACACTATGGGACACTGACACCCCAATTGCATTGTCCTGAAAAAGCCACAGGTTCCAAATACAACTTGACAAGTAGGCTGTCACCCCCTGAGCAACTCGAGAGGCAAGCGGAATTCCATTTCTCAACACAAAACGAGGCCTGACTCTCCTGTTTCCACTCTGCAGTAACCCTGCAATCAAAGTAAGAAATGGAGAGGAACCCTGAGGTTTCCGCCTCAGTTGAGATGAGGCCTTATTCAACCCTGCAGTGATGTGCAAGGAATTCGGAGATGCCCCTCGCAATGCCAAAGGAGGTCTGACTTCCCTGAGGAGACATGAGCGGTCCCCCAGGTCAACACACAACTCGAGAGGAACCCTCAGCTCCCCGCCCCAACACCACACAAACTAAGAAAATTTCCCTTTCTCCTTGTGGAGTCCGTTTTATGCTGCAGCATTTCCAAAGAAAGCCCATGTTTCCCTTGGAACTTGAAAGGGTCCTTGACATGCTTTACCAAAAATGAAAGCAGGGTTCCATGCCTCCACACACGTCGAGACCTGACTCCCTGTCTGAAATGAGATTCATGTCAGAACAGAAGAGAAACCCTGAGGTTCTTGCCTCAACTCGACATGAGGCCCCCTTCCAATGCACCAAACCCAGTGGAGTACCAAGAGGCCCATCCCAACTCCACAGTATTCCTGACGTCCCATGGGCACCCTGAAAAGCTCCCTGAAGTCACCGTCACAAGTTGAGGGAACCCAAGGTTTTCTGCTGCAAATCGAGAAAGACCTCAAGATTCCCCCTTCAACGCGTCTTGAGGCCGGAGTCCCCTGCAGTGAATCGAGACCAATGCCGCACTTCCCCTCGCAACTCAAATGGAGACTAGACTTCCCTGCCTCCACTCGAGAAGCTGCCTGAGTTCAGCATTTTAACGCGAGAGAAACCACACACGTCGTCCCACAGCTCAACAAAAACCATGAGATTCCCCAGTCATCGTGAGATGAGGCCCTTCTTTTCCTGCAGGGCCTAGAGAGCAATCCCGAAACCTCTCTCAAAACACCACAGGAGGCTTGACTTCCTTTAGGCCACTGTATGGGCTCCAAGAGATACCCATCGCAACTCAAGAGGAGAGTGGAGTTCTTTGCTTCCACTTGAGACGAGACCTGAATCCCCGGGTGAACCGTGAATACAACCCCGAGATCCCTGTTGCCACTAGAGAGGAACAAGGAATTTCTGGACAAAAGACGAGATGAGGTATATTTGCCCTGCAGTGATATCCCCAGCTCCCCTTCGCAACTCGAATGGAGACTGGACTTCCCTGAGGCAATACGAGAGGCTCCTTGAGTTCCCCGTCCTAACTTGAGAATCCCACCACAACACGAGAAAAACCACGAGGTTCCCCCGTCATCGTTAGATGAGGCGCCTTCCTGCTGCAGAGTCTTAAGAGAAATTCCATGTTCCATCTTGCGGATCGATACGGTACGTGAAACCCTTGATGCAACACAAAAAGTTCCCCGACATACCGGTCTCACTCAAGAGGAACACTGAGTTTCCCGGTACCACTTAATCTGAGCCCTTTCTCCCCTCCTGATCTCGACATGAGGGTCGATTCCCCTGCTTTGTTTGGAAAGGGATCCCGACCTTCCCGTCACACTTCAGGAGGAGGCCAGTCTCAAAAAGAAATTCGAGAGGTAGCCTTGTGGGTCGTGACATATTCCGAAGACACAGATTTCCCTGTCCACTGTTGATAAGAATCCGATACCCGGACACCTCTTCGAATGTAACCCTGTGGATGAAGTCACAACACGAAGGGGCACTGACACCCCAGTTGCATCGTCCGGAAAAACCCTCAGGTTCCAAATACAACTCGACAAGTGGCCTGTCACCCCGTGAACAACTCGAGAGGCAAACAGAGTTCCATTCTTCAACACAAGACGGGGCCTGACTCTCCTGTTCCAACTCTGCAGAGACACCGCGATCGAAGTCAGTAATGGAGAGGAATACTGAGGTTCCCACCTCAACTCGAGATTAGGCCCTCTTCCATTGCACCAAACCCAGTGGAGTCCCGAGAGGCCCCTCCCAACTCCACAGTATCCCTGTCTTCTCATAGGACCCTGAGAAGATCCTTGAGGTCACCGGCACAAGTCGAGGGAACCCAGGGTTTCCTGCCACAACCTGAGAAAGACCTCGAGAGTCCTTCTTCAATGCGTCTTGAGGCCTGATTCCCCTACCTTGATTCGAGAGCAATGCCACACTCCCGCTCACACCTCCAATGGAGACTGGACTTCCCTGGTGCCACAGAGAGGCTCCCTGAGATTCCCGTCGTACCTCATGAGAAACCCCACACTCACGCCACAGCCACAAAAAAAAAAAGAGATTCCCCCCACAATCCCCAGCTCTCCTTCGCAACTCGAATGGAAGATTGGACCTCTCTGGGCCAACACAAAAGGCATCCTGAATTCCCGTTGTAACTCGAGAATCGTGCCGCAACTCGAGAAACAACACGTGCTTCCACCGTCATCGCAAGATGAAGCCCTTTCCTGCTACAGCGTCTCAAGTGAAGTCCCACGCTCCGTCTTGAAGGTCGAAATGGTACTTGGCACCCTTGATGCAACCCAAAAAGTTCCCCAACATACCAGTCTCACTCGAGAGGAACACCGAGGTTCCCGGCACCACTTCATCCGATCCCCTTCTCCACTCCTGATCTCGACAGGAGGGTCGATTCCTCCTGATCTGGACAGGATGAGGCCTGTCTCACGAAGAAATTTGAGATGTATCCTCGTGGGTGGGGTCAACCCAAGACGAGGCCTGACTCTCCTGTGCCAAATCTGCAGGACCCTGTCTGGAATGCAACCTCGAGATCCCTGTCGCCCCTGTAGAAGAACATTAGCTTCTAGACACAAGCCTAGATGAGGTCTATTTGCCCTGCAGTGATTCAAGAGCAATCCGTGGCTCTTCGTCGCAACTCGAATGGAAGATTGGACTTCCCTGGGCCAACACAAGAGGCATCTTGAATTCCCCATCGCAACTCGAGTATCCCGCCACAACTCGAGAAAAACTACGTGGTTCCCCCGTCATCATAAGATGAAGCTTTTCCCACTACATCGTTTCAAGAGAAGTCCCACGTTCCGTCTTGAAGGACGAAACGGTACCTGGCACCCTTGATGGGACACAAAAAGTTCCCCGACATACAGGTCTGACTCGAGAGGAACATGGAGGTTCCTGGCACCACTTCATCTGAGCCCCTTCTCCCTGCCTGATCTCGACAGGAGGGTTGATTTCCCTGCTTTGTCTGGAAGGTGTTCCCGACCTTCCCGAAGCACCTCAGGATGAGGTCGGTGTGACGAAGAAATTCGAGAGGTAGCCTCATGGTTGATGCCACATTTCGAAAGACCCCAATTTCCCGGTCCGCTCTTGATAAGAACCCGATGCCCAGACACCTCTTCGAATGCAAACCTGTGCATGAAGTCACAACACGAAGGGGCACTGACATCACGTGCATCATCCAGAAAAACACGCAGGTTTCAAATACAGCTCGACAAGTGGCCTGTCACCCCATGAACACCTCGAGAGGCAAGCGGAGTTCCATGCCTCAACCCAAATCGAGGCCTGACTCTCCTGTCCCAACTCTGCAGGGACTCTGTGATCAGAGTCAGAAATGGAGAGGAACCCTGAGTTTCCTGCCTCAACTCAAGATGAGGCCCTCTTTCATTGCACCAAACCCAGTGGAGTCCCGAGAGGCCCCTCCCAACTCCACAGTATCCCTGACTTCTCAGAGGCACCCTGAGAAGCTCTCTGAGGTCACCGGCACAAGTCGAGGGAACCCAGGGTTTCCTGCTGCAACCCCTTTCCCGCTACAGCGCCTCAGAGAAGTCCCACGTTAGGAATTGGAGGTCGAAAGGGCACTTGGCACCCTTGATGCGACCCACAAAGTTCCCAAAATCCGGTCTCCTCGAGAGGAACACTGAGGTTTTCCGCACCCCCCTCCTCTGAGCCCTTTCTCCCCTCTGATCTGGATCTGGACAGGAGGGTCGACTCCTGCTTTGTCTGGAACTCAGCTGGCAATTATCAAGCAGCTGAGGAGGCAGGAATCACGCAGCTCAGCTGACAATTATCAAGCAGTTGAACAGACATGAATCACGCAGCTGAGCAGGGACTAATCTCGCAGCTGAGCAGGAACTAGTCAAGCAGATGAGCACGCGCTAATCCCGTAAACTGCAGGCCCTGATCATGTGACTGAGCAGGCACTGATCACGTGGCTATCATGCACTGATCACGAGGCTATCATGCACTGATCACCTGACTGAGAGGCGCTGATCACGTGACCGAGCAGGCATTGATCACGTGGCTGATCATGCACTGATCACGTGGCTATCATGCACTGATCACCTGACTGAGAGGCGCTGATCACGTGACCGAGCAGGCATTGATCACGTGGCTGATCATGCACTGATCACGAGGCTATAATGCGCTGATCTCGTGACTGACCAGGCACTGATCATGTGACTATCATGCACTGATCACGTGCCTCAGCATGCAATAATGAAAGAGTTGAGCAGGCAGGAATCAGGCAGCTCAGCTGTCCATTATCAAGCAGCTGAGCAGGCACGAATCACACAGCTGAGCAGGGACTAATCACACAGCTGAGCAGGCACAAATCACACAACTGAGCAGGAACTAATCAAGCAGATGAGCAGGCGTTAATCCCGTAACTCAGAAGTCACTGATCATGTGACTGAGCAGGCACTGATCACGTGGCTATCATGCACTGAACACGTGACTGAGAGGCAGCTCAGCTGGCATTATCAAGCAGCTGAGCAGGCACTGATCACGTGGCTGATCATGCACTGATCACCTGACTGAGCAGGCGCAGTGAGCAGGCACTAATCCCATAACTCAGCAGGCGTTGATAACGTGACTGAGCAGGCACTGATCACGTGGCTATCATGCACTGATCACGTGACTGAGCAGGGACTGATCACATGACCGAGCAGGCACTGAATCACGTGGCTGAGCAGGCACTGAACGTGAGCTGAACAGGCAGGAATCACGCACCTCTGTAGGCAATAATCATTGAGCTGAGCAGGCAGGAATCAGGCAGCTCAGCTGGCAATTATCAAGCAGCTGAGCAGGCAGGAATCACGCAGCTCAGCTGGCAATTATCAAGCAGCTGAGCAGGCAGGAATCATGCAGCTCAACTGGAAATTATCAAGCAGCTGAGAAGGCCCGAATCACGCAGCTGAGCAGGATCTAATCAAGCAGTTGAGCAGGCGCTAATCCCGTAACTCAGCAGGCATTGATAATGTGACTGAGCATGCACTGATCACGTGGCTATCATGCACGGATGATGTGCCTCAGGAGGCAATAATCAAAGAGCTTAGCAGGCATGAATCACGGAATCAGCAGGCAATAATCATGGAGCTCAGCTGTGAAGAATCATGCTGCTCACCTGGCAATAATCAAGCAGATGAGCAGGCAGGAATCATGCTGCTCAGCTGGCAATTGTCAAGCAGATGAGCAGGCAGGAATCACGCAGCTCACCAGGCCCTGATCACGTGACTGTGCAGGAACTGATCACGTGGCTATCATGCAGTGATCACGTGACTGAATGGCACTGATCATGTGACTGATCATGCATTGATCACGTGACTGAGATGCACTGATCACGTGACTGAGCATGAACTGATCCCGTGGCTATCATGCACCGATGATGTGCCTCAGGAGGCAATAATCAAAGAGCTTAGCAGGCATGAATCACGCAGCTTAGCAGGCACAATCACAGAGCTGAGCAGGCAGAATCATGCAGCTCTGCTGGCAATAATCAAGCAGCTGAGCAGGCAGGAATCATGCAGCTGCTGGCAATAGCTGGCAGGCATTGATCACGCAGCAGCAGGCAGCAGGCAGGAATCACACAGCTCAGCAGGCAATGATCAATGCAGCTGACAGGCACTGATCATCATTGCACCTGAGGCACTGATCACGCACTGAGCATCATCACGCAGCTGATGCACCGAGCAAACTGAATCACAATGGCGTGACTCAGAGGCCCCTGATCACGTGACTGAGCAGGCACTGATCACGTGGCTGATCATGCACTGATCACGTGGCTGAGCAGGCACTGATCACGTGACTGAGCAGGCACTGATCACGTGACTGATCAGGCACTGATCACGTGGCTCTTCAGGCACTGATCACGAGCTACTGAGAGGCGCTGATCATGCAGACTGAGCAGGCACTGATCATCAAAGAGCTGAGCAGGCACTGATCACGCAGCTCAGCAGGCAATAATCAAAGAGCTAGCAGGCACGAATCACGCAGCTTAGCAGGCAATAATCAAAGAGCTGAACAGGCAGGAATCACGCAGCTCAGCTGGCCATTATCAATCAGCTGAGCAGGCACACTGATCACGCAGCTGAGCAGGGACTAATCACACAGCTGAGCAGGCATTAATCCCGCAGCTGAGCAGGAACTAATCACACAGCTGAATCAAGCAGATGAGCAGGCGCTAATCCCGTAACTCAGCAGGCACTGATCATGTGACTGAGCAGGCACTGATCACGTGGCTATCATGCACTGATCACGTGACTGAGAGGCGCTGATCACGTGACTGAGCAGGCACTGATCACGTGGCTGATCATGCACTGATCACCTGTCTCTGCAGGCAATATTCAAAGAACTGAGCAGGCACTGATCACGTGCAGCTCAGCAGGCACTGATCAAACAGCTGAGCAGGCAATCATCACTCAGCTGGGATCACAGCTGAGCAGGCAGGAATCATGCAGCTCAGCTGGCAGCAGCAGGCTGAGCAGGCATGAATCACGCAGCTTAGCAGGCAATAATCAAAGAGATGAACAGGCAGGAATCACGCACCTCTGTAGCCAATAATCATGGAGCTGAGCAGGCAGGAATCAGGCAGCTCAGCTGGAAATTATCAAGCGGCTGAGCAGGCAGGAATCACACAGCTCAGCAGGCCCTGATCAAGCAGCTGATCAGGCACTGATCACGTGACTGATCACTGATCACATGACTGAGCAGGCACTGATCACGTGGCTGATCATGCACTGATCACGCTGGCTATCGGCTGTGACTGAGGCACTGATCACGTGACTGAGCAGGCACTGATCACGTGACTGAGCAGGCACTGATCACGTGGGGAGGCTGATCATTGACTGATCACACTGATCACGTGACAGCAGGCAATATCAAAGAGCTGAGCAGGCACGAATCACGCAGCTCAACAGGCAATAATCAAAGAGCTGAGCAGGCTGGAATCACTGATCAGCAGCTCTGCTGGAAATAATCAAGGAGCTGAGCAGGCAGGAATCACGCAGCTCAGCTGGCAATTATCAAAGCAGCTGAGCAGGCAGGAATCACGCAGCTCAGCTGTCCATTATCAAGCAGCTGAGCAGGCACGAATCACGCACCTGAGCAGGGACTAATCACACAGCTGAGCAGGCATTAATCCTGCAGCTGAGCAGGAACTAATCAAGCAGATGAGCAGGCGCTAATCCCGTAACTCAGCAGGCCCTGATCATGTGACTGAGCAGAGCTGAGCAGGGCAGGCACTGATCACGTGGCTGCTATCAGCTGGCACTGATCACGCAGGCTGATCAGGCACTGATCACACTGCAGCTCAGCTGGCACTGATCATGTGACTGAGCAGGCACTGATCACGTGGCTGATCATGCACTGATCACGTGGCTATCGTGTACTGATCACGTGACTGAGAGGCCCTGATCATGTGACTGAGCAGGCACTGATCACGTGGCTGATCATGCACTGATCACGTGGCTGATCAGGCACTGATCACGTGACCGAGCAGGCACTGATCACGTGACTGAGCAGGCACTGATCACGTGGCTATCATGCACTGATCAGGTGTCTCTGCAGGCAATATTCAAAGAGCTAGCAGGCACGAATCATGCAGCTCAGCAGGCAATAATCAAAGAGCTGAGCAGGCAGGAATCACGCAGCTCTGTAGGCAATAATCATAGAGCTGAGCAGGCAGGTATCAACCAGCTCAGCAGGCAATAATCAAAGAGTTGAGAAGGCAGGAATCACGCAGTTCAGCTGGCAATAATCAAGGAGCTGAGCAGGCATGAATTACGCAGCTCAGCTAGGAATTATCAAGGAGCTGAGCAGGGAGGAATCACGCAGCTCAGCTGGCAATTATCAAGCAGCTGACCAGGCAGGAATCATGCAGCTCAGCTGGAAATTATCATCAGCTGACCAGGCAGGAATCATGCAGCTCAGCTGGCAATTATCAAGCAGCTGAGCAGGCACTAATCCCGTAACTTCAGAGCAGGATGATAATAATTACTGAGCAGATGAGCACTGATCACGTGGCTCTCATGCACTGAACGTCAGAAGGCCCGTGATAATCACGTGACTGAGCAGGCACTGATCACGTGGCTATCATGCACTGATCACGTGACTGAGCAGGCACACTGATCACGGCACGAATCCTGAGCTGCACGCAATCATCAAGCAGATGAGCAGAGCACTGATCACGTGGCTGAGCAGGCACTAATCACCAGCTGAGCAGGCACTAATCACGTGACTGAGCAGGCACTAATCACGATGAGCTGAGCTGGCACTGATCACGTGGCTCAGCAGGCACTGATCATCTTGTGACTGTGCAGGCACTGATCAAAGAGCTGGTCAGGCACTGATCACGTGGCTGATTCAGGCACCTCAGCTGGCACTGATCACAGGCAGGAATCATGCGATCAGCTGCAATTATCACGCTGGCTCTCATGCAGCAGGATCACGTGAGCTGAGCAGGCACTAATCCCATCACGGCGCTGAGCAGGCATTGATCACGTGGCTGGCAGCCACCTGCAGTGGGCAATAATCAAAGAGCTCAGCAGGCACGAATCAAAGACTTGGCAGGCAGGAATCACAGAGCTCACTGGCAATTATCAAGCAGCTGAGCAGGCACGAATCATGGAGCTGAGCAGGGACTAATCACACAGCTGAGCAGGCACTAATCACGCAACTGAGCAGGACTAATCAAGCAGCTGAGCAGGCACTAATCCGTAACTCAGGCACTCAATCACGCGAGCTGAGCAGGCACTGATCACGTGACTGAGCAGGCACTGATCACGTGGCTGAGCAGGGATCACGTGATCAGTGGGCAATAATCAAAGAGCTGAGCAGGCACTGAATCACGCAGCTCAGCAGGCAATAATCAAAGAGCTGAGCAGGCACGAATCACGCAGCTCAGCAGGCAATAATCACAGAGCTGAGCAGGCACGAATCACACGCAGCTCAGCTGGCAATAATCAAGGTGCTGAGCAGGCAGGCAATCACCTGGCTCAGCTGGCAATTATCAAGCAGCTGATCAGGCAGGAATCATGCAGCTCAGCTGGAAATTATCAAGCAGCTGAGCAGGCCCGAATCACGCAGCTGAGCAGGATCTAATCAAGCAGTTGAGCAGGCACTAATCCCGACTGAGCAACTGATCAGCAGGCACTAATCACGTGACTGAGCAGGGACTGATCACAGACCGAGCAGGCACTGATCACGTGGGCTGATCATGCACTGATCAGCTGATCACGATCACGTGGCTATCAGGCACTGATCACGTGACTGAGCAGGCACTGATCACGTGGCTATCATGCACTGATCACCTGCCTCAGCGGGCAATAATCAAAGAGCTAGCAGGCATGAATCACATAGCTCAGCTGGCAATTATCAAGCAGCTGAGCAGGCACGAATCACGCAGCTGAGCAGGTACTAATTATCACACAGCTGAGCAGGCACTAATCAGAACTTGAGCAGGCTGATCAGGCAATAATCAAACAGCTGAGCAGGCACTGATCTGCAGCTCACTGGCTATTATCAAGCACTGATCACGCAGCTGAGCAGGGTCTGATCACGTGACTGAGCAGGCACTGATCACATGGCTGATCAGGCAGATGATCACGCAATGGCTCAGCTGGCGCACTGATCAGATGAGCAGGCACTGATCACATGACCGAGCTGGCACTGATCAGGCAGATGCTGATCAGGTGCACTGATCACGATGGCGGTATCAGGCAGATGAGCAGGCAGGTGACTGAGAGGCACTGATCTCGTGCAGATGAACAGGCAGGATCACGTGGCTCATTGGCACTTATCACGCAGAGGAGCAGGCAGCTTCAAAGAACGATTATCAAGCGGATGAGCAGGAGGTATCGCGGGGCTCAGCTGTCGATTATCAGGCAGATGAGCAGGCAGGTGTCTCGCGGCTCTGCTGGCGATTATCAGGCGGATGAGCAGGCAGGTGTCGCGTGGCTCAGCTGGCGATTATCAAGCAGATGAGCAAGCAGGTGTGGTGGGTCTCAGCTGGCGATTATCAAGCAGATGAGCAGGCAGGGGTCGCATGGTTCACCTGGCGATTATCAAGCAGATGAGCAGGCAGGTGTTGCACGGCTCAGCTGGTGAGTATCAAGCAAATAAGCAGGCAGGTGTCGCGGGCCTCAGCTGGCGAATACCAAGCAGATGAGCAGTCAGGTGTCACGGGGCTCAGCTGGCGATTATCAAGCAGATGAGCAGGCAGGTGTCGAGGGACTCAGCTGGGGATTATCAGGCAGATGAGCAGGCAGGTGTCCCGCGGCTCACCTGGCGACTATCAGGCAGATGAGGAGGCAGGTGTCGCGCGGCTCAGCTGGAGATTATCAGGCAGATGAGCAGGCAGGTGTCGTGGGTCTCAGCTGGCGATTATCAAGCAGATGAGCAGGCAGGTGTCGGGGGACTCAGCTGGCGATTATCAGGCAGATGAGCAGGCAGGTGTCGCCGGCTCACCTGGCGACTATCAGGTAGATGAGGAGGCAGGTGTCGCGCGGCTCAGCTGTCGATTATCAGGCAGATGAGCAGGCAGGTGTCGCGCGGCTCAGCTGGCGAGTATCAAGCAGATGAACAGGCAGGTGTCGCACGCCTCAGCTGGCGAGTATCAGGCAGATGAGCAGGCAGGTGTCACGTGGCTCAGCTGGCGATCATGAAGCAGATGAGCAGGCAGGTTTCGCGGCTCAGCTGACGAGTATCAGGCAAATGAGCAGGCAAGTGTCCCGCGGCTCACTTGGCGACTATCAGGCAGATGAGGAGGCAGGTTTCGTGTGGCTCAGCTGGCGAGTATCAGGCAGATGAGCAGGCAGGTGTCGCGCGGCTCAGCTCGCTATTATCAGGCAGATGAGCAGGCAGGTGTCGTGGGTCTCAGCTGGCGATTATCAAGCAGAAGAGCAGGCAGGTGTCGCGGGGCTCAGCTGGCGATTATCAGGCAGATGAGCAGGCAGGTGTTGCACGGCTCAGCTGGCCATTATCAAGCAGATGAGCAGGCAGGTGTCGCTCGGCTCAGCTGGCGAGTATCAAGCAGATGAGCAGGCAGGTGTCGCGGGGCTCAGCTGGCGAGTATCAGTCAGATGAGCAGGCAGGTGTCGCGCGCTCAGCTGGCGAGTATCAGGCAGATGAACAGGCAGGTGTCCCGCGGCTCACCTGGCGACTATCAGGCAGATGAGGAGGCAGGTGTCGCGCGGCTCAGCTGGCAAGTATCAGGCAGATGAGCAGGCAGGTGTCGCGGCTCTCAGCTGGCGATTATCAGGCAGATGAGCAGGCAGGTGTCGTGGGGCTCAGCTGGCGATTATCAGGCAGATGAGCAGGCAGGTGTCCCGCGGCTCACCTGGCGACTATCAGGCAGATGAGCAGGCAGGTGTCCCGTGGCTCAGCTGGCGACTATCAGGCAGATGAGCAGGCAGGTGTCGCGCGGCTCAGCTGGCGAGTATCAGGCAGATGAGCAGGCAGGTGTCGCGGGTCTCAGCTGGCGATTATCAAGCAGATGAGCAGGCAGGTGTCTCGGGACTCAGCTGGCGATTATCAGGCAGATGAGCAGGCAGGTGTCCCGCGGCTCACCTGGCGACTATCAGGCAGATGAGGAGGCAGGTGTCGCGCGGCTCAGCTGGCGATTATCAGGCAGATGAGCAGGCAGGTGTCGCACGGGCTCAGCTGGCCATTATCAAGCAGATGAGCAGGCAGGTGTCTCGTGGCTCAGCTGGCGATTATCAGGCAGATGAGCAGGCAGGTGTCACGTGGCTCAGCTGGCGATCATGAAGCAGATGAGCAGGCAGGTGTCGCGCGGCTCAGCTGGCGAGTATCAGGCAAATGAGCAGGCAGGTGTCCCGCGGCTCACTTGGCGACTATCAGGCAGATGAGCAGGCAGGTGTCGTGGCTCAGCTCAGCTGGCGAGTATCAGGCAGATGAGCAGGCAGGTGTCGCGGGGCTCAGCTGGCTATTATCAGGCAGATGAGCAGGCAGGTGTCGTGGGTCTCAGCTGGCGATTATGAAGCAGAAGAGCAGGCAGGTGTCCCAGGGCTCAGCTGGCGATTATCAGGCAGATGAGCAGGCAGGTGTTGCATGGCTCAGCTGGCCATTATCAAGCAGATGAGCAGGCAGGTGTCGTTCGGCTCAGCTGGCGAGTATCAGGCAGATGAGCAGGCAGGTGTCGCGGGGCTCAGCTGGCGAGTATCAGTCAGATGAGCAGGCAGATGTCGCGCGCCTCAGCTGGCGAGTATCAGGCAGATGAACAGGCAGGTGTCCCGCGGCTCACCTGGCGACTATCAGGCAGATGAGGAGGCAGGTGTCGCGCGGCTCAGCTGGAGAGTATCAGGCAGATGAGCAGGCAGGTGTCGTGGGTCTCAGCTGGCGATCATCAAGCAGATGAGCAGGCAGGTGTTGCGGGGCTCAGCTGGCGATTATCAGGCAGATGAGCAGGCAGGTGTTGCACGGCTCAGCTGGCCATTATCAAGCAGATGAGCAGGCAGGTGTCGCGCGGCTCAGCTGGCGAGTATCAAGCAGATGAACAGGCAGGTGTCGCTGGTCTCAGCTGGCGATTATCAAGCAGATGAGCAGGCAGGTGTCGCTCGGCTCAGCTGGCGATTATCAAGCAGATGAGCAGGCAGGTGTCTCGCGGCTCAGCTGGCTCAGCTGGCGAGATATCAAGCAGATGAGATGAGCAGGCAGGTGTCGCGCGGCTCAGCTGGCGATTATCAGGCAGATGAGCAGGCAGGTGTCGCGCGGCTCAGCTGGCGATTATCAGGCAGATGAGCAGGCAGGTGTCGCGCGGCTCAGCTGGCGATTATCAGGCAGATGAGCAGGCAGGTGTCGCGGGCTCAGCTGGCGATTATCAGGCAGATGAGCAGGCAGGTGTCGCGGGTCTCAGCTGGCGATTATCAGGCAGATGAGCAGGCAGGTGTCGCGGGGCTCAGCTGGCGATTATCAGGCAGATGAGCAGGCAGGTGTCGCGTGGCTCAGCTGGCGATTATCAGGCAGATGAGCAGGCAGGTGTCGCACAGCTCAGCTGGCGATTATCAGGCAGATGAGCAGGCAGGTGTCGTGGGGCTCAGCTGGCGATTATCAAGCAGATGAGCAGGCAGGTGTCCCGCGGCTCAGCTGGCGATTATCAAGCAGATGAGCAGGCAGGTGTCGCGGGCTCAGCTGGCGATTATCAGGCAGATGAGCAGGCAGGTGTCGCACGGCTCAGCTGGCGATTATCAAGCAGATGAGCAGGCAGGTGTCGCGGGTTCAGCTGGCGATTATCAAGCAGATGAGCAGGCAGGTGTCGCGCGGCTCAGCTGGCGATTATCAGGCAGATGAGCAGGCAGGTGTCGCTGCGGCTCAGCTGGCGATTATCAAGCAGATGAGCAGGCAGGTGTCGCGGGGCTCAGCTGGCGATTATCAAGCAGATGAGCAGGCAGGTGTCGCGGGGCTCAGCTGGCGATTATCAAGCAGATGAGCAGGCAGGTGTCGGTGGCTCAGCTGGCGAATATCAGGCAGATGAGCAGGCAGGTGTCGCGCGGCTCAGCTGGCGATTATCAGGCAGATGAGCAGGCAGGTGTCGCGGGTCTCAGCTGGCGATTATCAAGCAGATGAGCAGGCAGGTGTCGCAGGGCTCAGCTGGCGATTATCAGGCAGATGAGCAGGCAGGTGTCACGGGCTCAGCTGGCGATTATCAAGCAGATGAGCAGGCAGGTGTCGCGGGGCTCAGCTGGCGATTATCAAGCAGATGAGCAGGCAGGTGTCGTGCGGCTCAGCTGGCGATTATCAGGCAGATGAGCAGGCAGGTGTCGGGGGCTCAGCTGGCGATTATCAGGCAGATGAGCAGGCAGGTGTCGCGCGGCTCAGCTGGCGATTATCAAGCAGATGAGCAGGCAGGTGTCATGGGTCTCAGCTGGCGATTATCAAGCAGATGAGCAGGCAGGTGTCGCGCGGCTCAGCTGGCGATTATCAGGCAGATGAGCAGGCAGGTGTCAGCGGGGCTCAGCTGGCGATTATCAAGCAGATGAGCAGGCAGGTGTCGCGCGGCTCAGCTGGCGATTATCAAGCAGATGAGCAGGCAGGTGTCGCACGGCTCAGCTGGCGATTATCAGGCAGATGAGCAGGCAGGTGTCGCGCGGCTCAGCTGGCGATTATCAAGCAGATGAGCAGGCAGGTGTCGCGCGGCTCAGCTGGCGATTATCAGGCAGATGAGCAGGCAGGTGTCGCGTGGCTCAGCTGGCGATTATCAGGCAGATGAGCAGGCAGGTGTCGCGTAGCTCAGCTGGCGAGTATCAGGCAGATGAGCAGGCAGGTGTCGCGAGGGTCAGCTGGCGATTATGAAGCAGATGAGCAGGCAGGTGTCGTCGCGGCTCAGCTGGCGATTATCAGGCAGATGAGCAGGCAGGTGTCGCGGGCTCAGCTGGCGAGTATCAGGCAGATGAGCAGGCAGGTGTCGCGAGGCTCAGCTGGCGATTATCAAGCAGATGAGCAGGCAGGTGTCGCCGGGCTCAGCTGGCGATTATCAAGCAGATGAGCAGGCAGGTGTCGCGGGGCTCCGCTGGCGAGTATCAGGCAGATGAGCAGGCAGGTGTCACGCGGCTCAGCTGGCGATTATCAGGCAGATGAGCAGGCAGGTGTCGATGGTCTCAGCTGGCGATTATCAAGCAGATGAGCAGGCAGGTGTCGCGGGGCTCAGCTGGCGATTATCAAGCAGATGAGCAGGCAGGTGTCGCGGGCTCAGCTGGCGATTATCAAGCAGATGAGCAGGCAGGTGTCGCGGGCTCAGCTGGCGATTATCAAGCAGATGAGCAGGCAGGTGTCGCGCGGCTCAGCTGGCGAGTATCAGGCAGATGAGCAGGCAGGTGTCGCGAGGGTCAGCTGGCGATTATGAAGCAGATGAGCAGGCAGGTGTCGCGAGGCTCAGCTGGCGATTATCAAGCAGATGAGCAGGCAGGTGTCGCGAGGCTCAGCTGGCGATTATCAAGCAGATGAGCAGGCAGGTGTCGCGCGGCTCAGCTGGCGAGTATCAGGCAGATGAGCAGGCAGGTGTCGCCCGGGCTCAGCTGGCGATTATCAGGATGAGCAGATGAGCAGGCAGGTGTCGCGGGCTCAGCTGGCGATTATCAAGCAGATGAGCAGGCAGGTGTCGGGCGGCTCAGCTGGCGATTATCAAGCAGATGAGCAGGCAGGTGTCGCGCGGCTCAGCTGGCGATTATCAAGCAGATGAGCAGGCAGGTGTCGCGGGCTCAGCTGGCGATTATCAGGCAGATGAGCAGGCAGGTGTCGCGCGGCTCAGCTGGCGATTATCAAGCAGATGAGCAGGCAGGTGTCGTGGCTGCTCAGCTGGCGATTATCAGGCAGATGAGCAGGCAGGTGTCGCGCGGCTCAGCTGGCGATTATCAAGCAGATGAGCAGGCAGGTGTCGCGGGCTCAGCTGGCGATTATCAAGCAGATGAGCAGGCAGGTGTCGCGTGGGCTCAGCTGGCGATTATCAAGCAGATGAGCAGGCAGGTGTCACGCGGCTCAGCTGGCGATTATCAAGCAGATGAGCAGGCAGGTGTCACGGGCTCAGCTGGCGATTATCAAGCAGATGAGCAGGCAGGTGTCACGCGGCTCAGCTGGCGATTATCAAGCAGATGAGCAGGCAGGTGTCGCCGGGGCTCAGCTGGCGATTATCAAGCAGATGAGCAGGCAGGTGTCGCGGGCTCAGCTGGCGATTATCAGGCAGATGAGCAGGCAGGTGTCGCGCGGCTCAGCTGGCGATTATCAGGCAGATGAGCAGGCAGGTGTCGCGCGGCTCAGCTGGCGATTATCAGGCAGATGAGCAGGCAGGTGTCGCGTGGCTCAGCTGGCGATTATCAGGCAGATGAGCAGGCAGGTGTCACGCGGCTCAGCTGGCGATTATCAAGCAGATGAGCAGGCAGGTGTCGCGCGGCTCAGCTGCAGATTATGAAGCAGATGAGCAGGCAGGTGTCAAGGGGCTCAGCTGGCGATTATCAAGCAGATGAACAGGCAGGTGTCGCGCGGGTTCACCTGGCGATTATCAAGCAGATGAGCAGGCAGGTGTCGCGCGGCTCAGCTGGCGATTATCAAGCAGATGAGCAGGCAGGAGTGGTGGGTCTCAGCTGGCGATTATCAAGCAGATGAACAGGCAGGTCTCGCATGGTTCACCTGGCGATTATCAAGCAGATGAGCAGGCAGGTGTCGCACGGCTCAGCTGGCGAATATCAAGCAGATGAGCAGTCAGGTGTCACGGGGCTCAGCTGACGATTATCAAGCAGATGAGCAGGAAGGTGTCCCGTGGCTCAGCTTTCGATCAATGAAGCAGATGAGCAGGCAGGTGTCGGGCGGCTCAGCTGGAAAGTATCAGGCAGATGAGCAGGCAGGTGTCATTGGTCTCAGCTGGCGAGTATCAAGCAGATGATCAGGCAGGTGTCGCGTGCCTCAGCTG